>NC_091129.1:136164800-136907300 GCF_040183065.1 Periplaneta americana
ATGTACATTTATATGTCTTAAGCTATGCCCTGACAGTCTTGGTTCATTTTCGACAAGAAAGTGACATCCATCATTCTTACAGTGGACTCTTCATTTTATATTGACGTCTCTAAAAAGGCACATTGCGACAAAGTTTCCAAAATTTTTAGTTCATATTGACTCGAAAGCTTTAAAATAGTCATGGGAATATAAATTAATTAGTTTTTTGAGCTCAGTCTAAAATAGAGTCACAGTAAATTTTTTAGTGGATTTTCTTAATTTTTCACTATTATTTCACCAATAGTGTCCCCTTTTTTTCTCTCTTTTTCTTGTACGGAGGAGGGACCCGAAGGCTTACACTGCAGCCTGAGGATTATTGTGCTTACCACTCCTATTCTGTAAATGATTGGGTAGCCGAATGGCCAAGCTCTTGTACTAATACAGCACGCCACACCGTGAAATTAACCAGGGCTATGGTATGGATAGTGATGATATGTGAATTAATGACGGTGAAATGAGTCTGAGGTCCAATGCCGGAAGTTATCCAGCAATTCTGCTTCAATTGGTTGAGGGAAAGCTCTGGGAAAAACTTCAACCAGGTAACTTGTCCCAACCAGGATTTGAACCTGGGCCTGCTCGTTTCATGGTCAGACATGCTAATTGTTACTCCACAGCAGTGGACTAGTGTCCCCTTAAGGTATATGTACACCCACAAAACGCAAAAAATGACGAAAAATTAGAATTTTCAAAATATAACTATTTTCATAGAGAATTTTCTCCCCTGTAATTTTATATAAGAATTTTCGATTTATGCCTTATGGTTTTTCAGATAAGTCCCATTTTCCAAAATTCTGCGTCATCAGCCACGGTCACTTCTACGAAGATCACTCCAAAAGTAATGCACAACACTTTTTAAAATTAATTTTTTATTCTAAACCTTTGCAATTTATGAAGGTCATAGATACATCCTTCCCCCTTGTGTTCAAATTTAATTTAAGTCGTTCCTGTGAGTGGGGCCAGAGAGTAGCTCAGACGTGTTGGTTCAGACTTTTATCGTGCAGGTATACAGGCCCTCATTCCAAGGTGGCGTAAGGCAGTTGAAAGGTGCGGGGATTATGTGGAAAAGTGACGTATTGTTCCTGAAGGATGTATCTACATTCTATGAAAATAGCAAAGCTGTAGGATAAAAATGTAATTTTTAAATAAATATTGTGGATTACTTTTTGAGTGATTCTCGTAGTGGTCAATCCCCTCGTCCAGCATTGCTTGTAAAATAAACTTCTTTCTATTCCCAAAATAAATGCATAGATATCTGGGCATGATCATTAGATTGAAAACACGTTTTTATATAGTGAAGTAATTTATAATCTTTTACTTTTAGTCATAAATCTGTAAATTTGTGTGTCAGTGATGTTGTACGTCATTTTAATAAGAGTCCAAAAGGAGAAATTAAAATTCTGAGGAGGATGAGCATAAACCTTGGGACAAACACCATCGCAGGATTTGTTGCATCAATGGAAAATAAGGACAAAAATGCCAAAAAAAATTCAACACCTGAAGTTAAAACAAGGAGGAGGTATTTGAACGGCAGAAAGAAGCTGAAACAGGATCGACATGAAGCTGCTTAAGGAGTGACATATGATGATGCAGTCTTCTGGGCTCTGAAAGTTTGTGGTTCATTTCCTGCAAATAGTAATTTTAGAATATTTAATTTTTTTAAACATGATATCTCAGTCAAATATGGTGATACCAAGAAGATATTGGTGTCATTTTGAAGCTTGAAATGTCCCCTAGTGCCTGACAAAGAGTAAAATAACATTAATATAGTTAATAATTATCTATGGATTTTTTACATGATATATACAACATAAGTTACATATATGGTAGTATTTAACTAATGTAAATGAAAATAAAAAATAACTCTATGTCAGGCACTAAAGAATAGTTTTAGCTATAAAACAGTGAAAAAAATGTGGCTCTATCTTAAGAACTGCTTGAGCTATCATGTTTCAAGTTGTATGTCAAAATTATAAACAGAATAGTTTTATAAACAATTTAGACATAATTTCAAGGGATTTGTTCACTTCATTCTCTTTCTGGTACCATTCTCAATTGTATAAAAATTTTACAGAGCAAAATTATGCAAAACAAAATTTTTGTATGTAAAGGTGTACATATACCTTAATGTAGGCACCATATTTTTGTATTATGGTAGTTATATCACTTACATTCAACCCCCAAACTGTTTGGAGGACCACACCTGCCATTGATTAAGAGGTCCATGTCAGACAACTCCATGGACCAATCCCCTCTTCCCCACTTAGGGGATGCTTATGCATGCCATGGCAGGTCAGCATGCTCAAATGACATTTTCTCCACTTTTGATGGAACAGTTATACTGCTATGACTTTGTCCCCAGAGCCCCATTTGTTAAAAATATGTTGCACCATGGGAAGGTGAGGATTGGTTTAGAATAGGAGAGGTTATGGACTGCACTTCAATACTCCATGCAACTCAATATTTTAAAATGTAAACTAAATTTAAAATTTAAAATTAGATTTAGAGTCCTCTTAACTTACAATATTTCCATAAAATTTACTTAGTCTTACGTTAAAAAGTGTTAAAATTGTTAAAAAAGGTATATACCTTCGACAGACGGCCCGTTTCGATGCTATGTCACGTCATCCTCAGTGTCTCTTGAACCAATGGTGATCTTGACTCTACGATGTGCATTTGTTGATGGTAGGGGTGGGGGTGTGTTGTTCCTATGGTGGGGGCTGTCTGTTTGTGTGTTATGATGTATTATGATGTCGAATAATGTGTGTGTATTGAACTGCAATTGTGTGTTAAGTATATATCGTGGGTATGCTATTGTATTCTTATATATTTCGTACTGTTCTAGGATGTTTAACTGTGAACTTTTTGGTGTGATGTGTAAAATTTCCTTATCTGTTTCTATATTACTGTAGTCATGATTATTGTTGATAATGTGGTCTGCATAATTTGATGTGATGTACATTTTATGGTTTTAACAAAGTGTTAACGAGAACTTTAATCAATGAATACAATATTTCCATCTTCTTTCTGGGATCCTCTACTTCTCTCTCCTCTCAGTCATCTGATTGCATTCATTCTTGTGATATGAGTATTTCACTATTTCTTCTCCTACCTATTCTTTCATCCAATAGTTGAATTTTGCTCAAGTCTCTGATTTCTTAATTTCTTAAACAAGTTCTTTATTCGTTTTATTTTTCTTAGTATTTCCGAATCAGCTTTTTTGCCATTTATTTACTTTTACAAATATCAGTTTTTTTCATAAACATGAATGTTATTTTACAGTATGTGACACGTCATAACCTCTCTGTTAGAAGTCCTGTTACGAAAGTTCTATTGCATATTTGTATCGTGTAAGTGGAAAAATACGCTAAAACAAATATTGCCTAAGCCTTTGAAAAGATAAAGAAAAATGCTTTACAAGAATTATATTACATTTATGCATATCACCCCAAAAATATAACTTGTGGTAATGGAATTTGTTGGCCAAGTACACACTAACAGATTTATTTAGTTTAGAATTTTATGAGATAATAACAATGCTTTTATTCTTTGTATTCTCTTGCAATTTTCGATACACACACATCATACAGTATATACATCATACACTTCACTTTAAGGAACACTATTTACTTCAAAATGATTCTGAAATTTTCAGCACTTTTTTTTATTTTACTCTATATTTAAATTTCGACATAAATATTTTTTCTTCCCTTTCCTCTGACAACTTTAAGATGAATACATAACCAGACACTGTTTCCATTATAATAACTATTTACTCAGTCATACTTTATTGTCGTTTCTATTGTCAGTAATTTTGAAGATGGAGATGAAATCTAACTATAGCAACATTGTCTCTAGATACAATTAATTAGAAAATGGAATTTTGTATAGAATTTTGTGCATAACAATGACGAAGTGTGGGTATATTTTGTACAACAATTTTTAGGTATTTTTATTTTAATTATGACCTCAAACTGAATGAAATTTCAATTTACATAAATAATATTAATTTTAAAGTTATCTCTTAAACTTTCAATGTACAGAACATATCTTTTCTTGTTGCTGATAATTTTTATCCCCATACTTAAGTACAGTATTATAATAGATCTACTGGTACATTATTTGCTATGATTGTCTAAGAATGGATTTCTTTAATAAACCAAAGAAAGTTCATCTTTCTTCTTCCTTTCTCAACATTTTCGTGGCTCTTTAAAAGAACATCATCAAGATTCTGGATGAGCCAGCAGAAACTCTTCTTCCAATAGTTCTGTCCTTCTTCACCACATTTAATTTCACATACAATCCTAGAGAATAGCTCTTGGTTATGAATCCAACAGACATGTTCTGCTTTCCTTGCTTTCACAAATGACGGAGCTGTATGTACTGGTAGTTCTGAAACACAGAATGTTCCCAAATCTATGACATATTAAAAAAAAACTGAAAATTGTCACACCATCAAAATAATGGAACTGGTGTTTCTAATGTTACCATACATAAGAGTTACAACGATTTATTACACGATGAGATTATAAAAAGAAGACAATCACTAATTTTATTTTTGACATGCTTCTTGCCATAATGCAAGTATGGAATCATATCGAATTAGATCGTAGAGTGTGTAGAATTCATGTCTGTGAATATGACAACTGTGTTGATAGGATATTTTGTTTACATTAAAAGCACATTCTTGAAATTTTCGCTAACATTTTCGTTATGATTCAATTACAAGATCAACGGTTAATATATCTATAAGAAGCTATGTTCATACCATAAAATTCATATTTTTATAATAATAGCATTTATATTGACAATACCATTGTAATCTATTTTAGTGAACATAATAGTGTGCAGTTTTCCTTCAATGTTTGATTAAATGGATTGCGGAACTGATCTCAAAGAAACTACATGCACACAGTTATTTGGTTTGGAAATAGATAAATATATGAACTGGAAAACACACATAGAATATTTTACTCCTAAATTGGGCTCTGCCTGTTATGTATTAAGATCTTATCATCTTTTGGCGATATACAGACACTCTTAGACAGATATACTTTGCACTATTTGAATCTCACATTAACTATGAAATTCATATATGGGGAGTCAATAGCATCTTATTACTACAAAAAAGAACACTGAGAATAATATTCAATAAAAATATGAAGGAATCATGTAGGTCACTATTTCAAGAGTTAAAGGTAATGTCAGTTTACAGTCTATTCATTCACAGAACCTTGATCTTCCTTAGATCTAATATAGATCTTTATCAGACTAGATCAGATATACACTCCTTAAACGCTAGAAATAAAGATAAATTAGATTACACAAGGTGCAGATTGAGTGTGAGCTCAAATACTTGCTTTCTTAATGGCATCAACATATTTAATAAGATACCATTGGAGGCGAGAAAGGTACCAATAAATAGGCTTAAGTCCTGTACACATAAATGGTTGCTGAATAGACTTTTCTGCTCAATTAATAGAATTCATGGAGTGCGATGTAAATACTGTATTTTTGAAATGTAAGCCTTTATATTTTAATTTTTCTCTTGCATTTTAATTTTTGCTTTTGATTGTATAAATGTGTTAACCTGCATCATACTCTGTTCATTTGACAGTGTTCGTTTATTTGCTCATATTTGTTTATTTGTCTATGTTTATTTGTGCTAAGTTTATTTGTTTGTGCATGTGTGAGTGTATGTGTGCGTCCTCATATTCATCTTCTTTCACTGTGGCTGTTCCTCGACTTTGGAATTCCCTACCGAGTAATGTCAGGGACTCTCAGACACCAAACCAATTTAAGAATAGGCTAACGAGATATTTTTCTAACAATTCTTGTTAACATTAATAGCTGTTTCAGGTTTCTCAATGTTTGATGGTTATATATATATCACAGACAAATATCTAAATTATGTCATTATTATTATTACTGCTATTATTATTATTATTACTATTATTATTATTATTATTATTATTATTATTATTATTATTATTATTATAACTATTTCTTACCCATGTTTATTATTGTCACTAACATTAGTTATCCAATTTTCATTATTTACTCTCATGTTGTTTTATGATCTAGATATTAATGTAATAACTACGTAAGCAAATGTATTTAATTAGAATTAGAGTCTGGCTGGGCGGAAGAGAAGGCCTACTGGCCTTAGCTTTGCCAGATTAAATAAATAAATAAATAATAATAAATATAAATTATCTAATCTGACAATGTCATATCCAGGCTTTGTATACTGATTTCTGACGAATAATAATAATAATAATAATAATAATAATAATAATAATAATAATAATAATAATAATAATAATAATATTATTATTATTATTATTATTATTATTATTATTATTATTATTATTATTATTATTATTAACATCTTAATAATAATAAACCTCTTAAATGGCATACCTTCCATACTTTCATTCTGTATGTAATGAAATAAGGATTAATATTTTGGACTAAATCATTTGAAGCTAAATATATTTTTTCTTTATAAAAGAAAGCCCTAAGAATGAAGGTGTGTATAAAAATATATAACGCAAAAAAAAATTTCTAAAACTTAGATAACATTCTTTCTTTCCCTGGTGATGTTTTACATTAAAAACCAAGATACATTAAAATTAATACTAATCAGAACATTAACAATTATATTAATACAATATACAAATCAGATCTCCATCTACCCTCTGTGTTGATAAAGCGTCGTAAAACAACCTACTAAAATAAAAAAATAAAATCTAACCTCTGTTAGTCTCAGATGCTGTAAAAAAATGTTCACTGCCCTACTCATGTCTATTACTAATTACGATCCTCAACATACTGCCCAATTATCTTCAAGCTTTAAAGGGACAAGAGGAAGATTATTTATTTATTTAATCATTTATTTATTTATTTATTTATTTATGTATTTATTTATTTATTTAATAATTTATTTATTTATTCATTCATTTATTTAATCATTTATTTATTTATTTAATCATTTATTTATTTATTCATTCATTCATTTATTTATTTAAAAATTTATTTAATCATTTATTTATTCATTTATTCATTCATTTATTTAATCATTTATTTATTTAATCATTTATTTATTTATTCATTCATTTATTTATTCATTTCTTTATTCATTTATTTATTTAATCATTTATTGATTCATATATTTATTTAATTATTTATTTATTTATTCATTTATTTATTCATTTATTTATTTAATCATTTATTTATTAATTAATTTATTTAATCATTTATTTATTTATTTATTTATTTATTTATTTATTTATAAAATGAACAACAATGATATAAATGATCTATATAACTGTGACAATAACAACAAATGAAGGACATATATTGCATTGGTTAGTTTACAACAAACAATACTAATAAATTGAAATATAACAGAAAATATTACCAGTTTGTGATGAAAATTTTTGCAAATAATATTAAAGCAATTTACATTGCCATGATCAAATACTTCTCGAGTGGCGTATCGTCGCAATGTCTCTCTCGAAACCATGTACCTCTACAAAAACGAAAGTTTCAAGTAGGATGAGAGGACGCATTTTTTTGCTGCCAAAATGATGAGAATATTAAATGTATGATTTGTTCACAAGTATTATGAGGAAAGCGGTTGTATAACATAAAACGGCATTATACTACATGTTACTGATGAAACATTAAAAGGTTAATAATAATAATAATAATAATAATAATAATAATAATAATAATAATAATAATAATAATAATAATAATGTGAAATATTATTACTGAAACTTATCTAATTTAACAGTTAAGCTGAATACAATAGAAATGTAAAAATATAATTAGGCCTATACAAATACAATCATTTATATAAATCGGGCGACAAATTAGAGAAGCTCACAAGCACAGCCTTACAGGTAGGGTCGGGACCGACCGGCATCCGTCCCAATTGCATCGTAAATAAGAGCACGCGATGTGGTTCTAAAAACAACGACGCCTCGATTGGGCTCTGTGCGTCTGGCCACAGGCTGACGTCAGGCCTACGAGAGAAGCTACAAGAGACAAATGAACTTCAGTGTGTGTGTGCGAGAAGAGGGCTCACAGATTGCGGACGGCTTGTGCAGTAAGTACATAGCTTCATATTTTCACTGTCTTGGCAACGCCAACAAATACCATGTTACAGGATGTAAACGTGTTACGACATTCCAGGTTTTCTGGAACGTTGTGCTATGATGATACTATAGACCGTGTTTTCAATCGCATATTAAACTCACATTGATCAAGAGCAAAAGATGAAGTTTGCACTTGGTAGAGCAGTTGGCAGAGCACTGACTTGACGACTGCGGACCCTGATTCGAATTCCGATGCTGGCGGAGTCGTATTTGTGCTCGACAGAGTTTTCCTCGTGATTTTCCCGTTTCTCTCCATCACTCTATCGTCACTCTCCATTTCAATATTCATTATCGTCATTTAATAGTATTCAACAAAACCGGGTCCACACCTGTGGAGTAACGGTTAGCACGTCTGGCCGGGAAACCACGTGGCCCGGGTTCGAATCCAGGTTGGGGCAAGTTATCTGGTTGAGGTTTTTCCGTGGGTTTCCTTCAACCCAATATGAGCAAATGCTGGGTAACTATCGGTGCTGGATCCCGGACTCATTTCATCGACAGTATCACCTTCATTTCATTCAGACGCTATATAACCTGAGATGTTGATACAGCGTCGTAAAATTAACCTACTAAAAAAAACGGTGCGATGCGATGTACATTGGCGTTCAAAGATATCTGACCTACAATTTTCTGATCGTGTAAGTCATTGGTTCCCAAACTTTCGACTCGGAAAAGATTCACAGATCCTCAAATTAAATTAATTTAATCGCTAGATTAATATAGATATAAATTTAATATGCCTTCATATTTATATTCTGTATGTATTTAACGTCAACAATATGTCTACAGTAACGGAGTGGAGTAACGGTCAGCGCGTCTGGCTGCGAAACCAGGCGGCCCGGGTTCCGAGTTCGAATCCCGGTCGGGGCAAGTTACCTGGTTGAGGTTTTTTCCGGAGTTTTCCCTCAACCCAATAGGAGCAAATGCTGGGTAACTTTCGATGCTGGACCCCGGATTCATTTCACCGGCATTATCACCTTCATTTCATTCAGACGCTAAATAACTTAAGATGGTTATAAAGTGTCGTCAAATAACCTAATAAAATAAAAATAAAAATGTCTACAACTACATTAATTACCATGATTACTATGCATAGCCATCAGATCATAAACATGCAGTAGTATTTATAAACTGCGTGAATTTTTTTCAGTAATTACATGCACAATTATAAAAAAAAAATCTCCAAATTGTTAATGTGAAGAATGGTGTTGTTTTCTCATCTCACAAATTTCTTTAAAATGGGGAAGACGGAAGAAAGTTTAATTGTCATATCTGTCGTGGCATCCAGACGATAACGGAATTTAGATTTTGTTGCTGCATATCGTGAAAATCCTACTTCGCACAGATATGTTGTTGGAAATGGAGGAGCTTCGCTACTGCACAAATGTAAATCCAAAAGCTAAATATGATTTATCATATTTTCAATTTTTTTATTCATCCCCCCGTGTTTAAAATAGCAGCACTGGGGTGCGATAGCTACATGACAAGGTGATCGACTAGTTTGTGAATTTGTAGAACTGTCATTTTTAATGGCACGCATTGTATTCTTCACCTAACATAATTAGGAACATAAAATCCAGACGTTTGAGATGGGCAGGACATGTAGCACGTATGGGCGAATCCAGAAATGCATATAGAGTGTTAGTTGGGAGGCCGGAGGGAAAAAGACCTTTGGGGAGGCCGAGACGTAGGTGGGAAGATAATATTAAAATGGATTTGAGGGAGGTGGGATATGATGGTAGAGACTGGATTAATCTTGCTCAGGATAGGGACCAATGGCGAGCTTATGTGAGGGCGGCAATGAACCTCCGGGTTCCTTAAAAGCCAGTAAGTAAGTCATGTTTATTGTTTTTTTATTAGCCACCTATCCATTGAGACGACACTGTATAATATGAAAGTTAAAATTATTCGTAATATTAAATTAATATTCTTATGTTTGAAATCAAACACATGTGGTTATTAACACACAGTTTAACACAAACACCTCATATACGCCTGCTCGTACTGAACGCAAGGGTGAGATCTGGTCATCTACCCTTGTCGATACACTAACTTTCACTTCAATACTGTACAATCGCGTTGAGAAAAACGGCAGTATTATATGTATTACCATATTACCATGTAATGGCTCACGAAGTAATTTGTAGTGGACAAAACGGGAGCGAGGGGTTTTTCTTTTGGGGTTCTGGTATCAAATTTTTAAGAATTTAATGCTGAATTTGAAAATAACAAACTTTAAATCTTAAATTTGCGACAAGAAGTCTCTTTTCGCTTTCCGCCTCACATATCTTATATCATAATTATGTAGTTGTTTTTGATTATTTGTTTGCCTTCAAATTATCTACCTACTTATTCGTCCGTCGATCCATCCATTTACTCATCCACCCACCCATCCATTCAACTATTTATCTGTCAGTCTGTCTGCCTGCCTATTCGCCCGTGGTCGAGTGGTTAGCTTCTCTGCCTTCCACAGTGGCGACCCGGTTTCGATCCACGTCTGGATCGCGAAGTAATTTGTGGTGGACAAAAGGGGAGCGAGGGGTTTTTCTTTTGGGGTTTTGGTATCTAATTTTTAAGAATTTAATGCTGAATTTGAAAATAACAAACTCTAAATCTTAAATTTGCGACAAGAAGTCTCTTTTCGCTTTCCGCCTCACATATCTTATATCATAATTATGTACTGCGTGTTCAGTTCAAAGTGTGTCATAGCACGCTGTATGCCGTCATGTGGCTACCCGATGAGCCTAGAGAATTCAATCTTCCTACACTTCCGCAGAGGCGTATTACCTACGTGCCAGAGAAGTTGCCTAGCAAGTACGGCGTTCATTCTGAAGAGTACGTACCGATACGTACGGTAACGCAGGTAGTGGCAGGAATGTGAACTGTTTGGAAACACGTACTGAGGCGAGTTTTTTCTTACTGTCGGGATATGTGGAGAGGGTTAAGACGATTACTTACATATTTGTTGACATTAACTTGGACGGTCAACATGGACACGGATCATTTGATTTGTGTTGTGGAATGTTGCCGTACGCAAACAATGTTAACAAATACCCTGCGTACGACTTGGCCGCGCAAAACACAGTTCGAAAGGGGTTATGGTAGCACACAGACCGTACAGACCGCCATCTGTTGTTACGACGTTCAAGTTATACAGTACACGTTCTCAAGTTCAAATTGAACGCCTTGAATAATAGGCAACTTCTCTGACATAAAAGCTGAAACTCGCTTCAAATCGCTGACTCATAATAGTGACGTCATGACACACTTTGAAATGAACATCCAGTAGTTGTTTTTGCTTATTTGTTTGCCTTCAAATTATCTACCTACTTATTCGTCTGTCGATCCATCCATCCACCTACCCATCCATCCATCCATCCATCCATCCATCCATCTATCTGTCAGTCTGTCTGCCTGCCTATTCGCCCGTGGTCGAGTGGTTTGCTTCTCTGCCTTCCACAGTGGCGATCCGGTTGCGATTCACGTCTGGATCACGAAGTAATTTGTGGTGGACAAAAGGGGAGCGAAGGGTTTTTCTTTTGGGGTTCTGGTATCAAATTTTTAAGAATTTAATGCTGAATTTGAAAATAACAAACTCTAAATCTTAAATTTGCGACAAGAAGTCTCTTTTCGCTTTCCGCCTCACATATCTTATATCATAATTATGTATTTGTTTTTGCTTATTTGCTTGCCTTCAAATTTTCTACCTACTTATTCGTCTGTCGATCCAGCCATCCACCTACCCATCCATCCAACTATTTATCTGTCAGCCTGTCTGCCTGCCTATTCGCCCGTGGTCGAGTGGTTAGCTTCTCTGCCTTCCACAGTGGCGACCCGGTTTCGATCCACGTCTGGATCACGAAGTAATTTGTGGTGGACAAAAGGGGAGCGAAGGGTTTTTCTTTTGGGGTTCTGGTATCAAATTTTTAAGAATTCAATGCTGAATTTGAAAATAACAAACTTTAAATCTTAAATTTGCGACAAGAAGTCTCTTTTCGCTTTCCGCCTCACATATCTTATATCATAATTATGTAGTTGTTTTTGCTTATTTGTTTGCATTCAAATTATCTACCTACTTATTCGTCCGTCGATCCATCCATCCACCTACCCACCCATCCATCCATCCATCCATCCACTCATCCACCCATCCATCCATCTATCTGTCAGTCTGTCTGCCTGCTTATTCGCCCGTGGTCGAGTGGTTCGCTTCTCTGCCTTCCACAGTGGCGATCCGGTTTCGATTCACGTCTGGATCACGAAGTAATTTGTGGTGGACAAAAGGAGAGCGAGGGGATTTTCTTTTGGGGTTCTGGTATCAAATTTTTAAGAATTTAATGCTGAATTTGAAAATAACAAACTCTAAATCTTAAATTTGCGACAAGAAGTCTCTTTTCGCTTTCCGCGTTACATATCTTATATCATAATTATGTAGATGTTTTTGCTTATTTTTTTTGCCTTCAAATTATCTACTTACTTATTCGTCCGTCGATCCATCCGTCCACCTACCCACCCATCCATCCATCCACTCATCCACCAATCCACCCATCCATCCATCTATCTGTCAGTCTGTCTGCCTGCTTATTCGCCCGTGGTCGAGTGGTTCGTTTCTCTGCCTTCCACAGTGGCGATCCGGTTTCGATCCACGTCTGGATCACGAAGTAATTTGTGGTGGACAAAAGGGGAGCGAGGGGTTTTTCTTTCGGGGTTCTCCCAATTCCCCTCACCCTTATGATCCTCACTGCACGGCTGACAGTTGTGTTACTGCACAGCACACCATGCAGCAGGACCCAGCCTACACGGCGCGCTGCAGCTCCGTCACGCTGCAGTCCAACGAGCAGGGCTTCTTCCTGGACTTCGCGGCGCAGGTTGCTGAGGCGATGGGCTCCGAGTGGATCGACAGCAAGTTCGCGACGCTCCGCTCGGACGAGGCGCGTCTGCGCGCGTGCTACGAGCTCGGGGACTGCGTGCACGGCGTGCTGGGCAACGTGCAGGAGCTGTACCGCAGGAAGGACGCCGCCCTGTCCGCGCAGAAGAGACGCGAGGCGGAGCGCTACCTGTCGGCGGGGAACCCCCGCCCCGCCCTGCAGCTCTGCAACCACGCCGTCATGCGTGCACCGCCGTCGGGTGAGGAGACGACGCCCCTATTCCAACATGTCCATGTTCAAGTGAGGGGACTGAACCAACACCTGACATTCTGGTTATATCACGCCATGCCAACGTATTAAGGCGCGTCTCCACTATTAAACATTTAACAAAAACATGTTAAATGTTAAATTGTTTACTGTTAACATCCCAACATGTTGATTGAACATGTTAATGCTAATTTCATTTAACACGTTGTCCACATAAACAGTCTATGAGATTTTAATATAGTGTTTTATTTTCAAACCTTGGACAATGGACTCAGATGATGATATGACTTTTGTAATTGCCTCTATTGCTTGTTACAAGGCTTTGAAAAGGAAGAAAATGAGAATGTGGATGCGGCAATATCTTAGTAAAAGACACTATGCAGGATACATTCTAAACGACCTTAAAGTTGAATACAGTATCGATTTGGATTCAAAAACTTGCTGAGAATGTCAGAACACGATTTTAATATAGTGCTGCAAAAATACTTCCTGTTACATCAAAGAAATACACAATTTAAGAGCAGCCATTTTATCTCAATTAAAAAAAATTACAGCGCGATTGATTATCATAGGACCTACGACATGATAGATGTTAAAGGAGTGGGTAATATCGTATAATTATTCTTTTCGAAGTTTTACGAACGTTAACATACATCACCAAATACGACCATTACTGACGTCAACATAGCATTAACGTTTAGTATACGACGAGAGTGCGAAAACTCTCTATTGTATTCTCGAGAACAATTAAATAATAATTCCAGTTCTCTAAAGCAGTCGGCCTTCTTAGTTTTGCCCATGTATTCTTTTGCAGACACACCCCACAAACAAGGCCTTTCCATCAGTGCATTAATTTTATCCTAATGTATTTTCTTTCGTCCACTCCAATACTTCGAACAACTTACAGCCAACACCAAGGTATTATAGTATACAAATGTATACGCGTCACAAAATCGGAACTTATAGTTGTTGCCATAGACATAGTTGTTGCTATGGAAACTGTACGAACTTTGCCGAACTGTACCGACGCTGCACGAGCAAATGAATTGACTTGACACGTTTTCCATTTCTGCTGGAAAACACGCCAACATGTTAAAAGTGTTAAATTCCACATACTTACTAACATGTTAAATCAATTGAGACTTGAAATGTCCATATACATGTTAAATTCAACATGTTATATTTAACATGTTGTTGTTAAATGTTTAATAGTGGAGACGCGCCTTAAGATAACCCAGAACAAATACTAAACAAGTGAGACTAGGGCAGTGGCGAAGTTCTTAAGAGGCTTAACTTACACAAAAAAAAATTAGTTACTATATCTAGTAACAGTATAAGTACGTAATAACAATGTATCATAACACTTGGTTTCACTCCGATCCCTCCATATATTAAATTCACTGTTGGCACTGCGAGAGGCTTGTGGGAAAAGCCTCATAGCGACGCGCGACGGCCTATTTCACAGGCAGCGACACTCGTAAGCT
Organism: Periplaneta americana; assembly: GCF_040183065.1. Taxonomy (NCBI): domain Eukaryota; kingdom Metazoa; phylum Arthropoda; class Insecta; order Blattodea; family Blattidae; genus Periplaneta; species Periplaneta americana. The sequence goes on from NC_091129.1 coordinate 136,179,615, forward strand.
TGAAGGGAGGAGGGGGTATCGATTCGGTACGACTCAGTAGCAGAACGCGGGGCTAGCCTCAACAGTGATATAATACGCCGCGCTATGTTCGTCTTCTGTGAATGCGCTGCATTGTTGAGTGTTACTTTAATCAAAAGCACATGCGTGTGTTACATAATAATTTTGTGTAAACTGGCTCGTACTGAGAGAACACTGAAGTCATTATTTGCAGAATTAAAAGAGAATTCAAGTTGGGAGTATGAAACAAAATGAGCTTACAAAGATAGGAGATCGACACTACATTTACACATTAAAATAGCGGATAGAGAAGACAAAATGGAAAATTTAAATTGTCATGGTATGAGAAATATCTTGGTTAACAGGGTGCACTGAGTCAATTAAGTTATATTGTTATACCTATATTCTGTTCGGGCGTGAAAATGAGTGGTCATAATCTTCTTGAGGGATCCGTGTCACAAAAAATTTTGATAGAAAAGTCGAGAAACATCTGCTGTATGAAAAGATATATTATGGTAAGCAGATATTTTCAGCCTACCCAGTATTTACATCTTAGTTTCTCTACAGGACAAGAGAAGTACCTATAAATTCACTTCTATGCCGATAATGAAATCGACAACCTACAGCTTGTCCAAGTCAAGTCTGCGAGTGGGGATATCGGGATGGAATGTAGAGGCAAAACACAGTTGCCACATAGGTCACTTGACGCTCAGATTTCAACGTGTGCACATCGTTTAAAATACACTACGAAGCGCACGCATTTTTTGACCTTGTCTTCAGATAAATGCAACAGTTACGCTGCCTCCCCCCTCATGCAACTTTCTCTCCTACGCCCACGCTTGCCAATCAGACGCCAAACCTCACTGTCAAGCAGAAGTAGAAGTACAGTCTATTTCAAAGCGTCTTAAATTGTTACCGCTCTATGAACTGAAGCGCAGTAGGAAAACTTTGCTGTCATATGAGACTGTACTGGTCTCCTCTCGTTACCGCCTCTTTTCACTACAGAACTGCCTCCAACTTTCCCTCTCGGCTCGCAGACTTAACTTGGTCGAGCTGTAGTTAGAATTTTGCAGTAGGGTATGCCACCACTTGGGCCAGAGGGGTACAACACTTTCATAATTAATTCTTAACACGCAAAGAGCATCTCGAATGCATTCAGAGAGGCGGCAATACGACGAAAGTACGAATATGAAAAATACCTCCAGTTATAAACAATACAAAATTTCTTGGCAATTGAAAATTTCACAAAGATAAAATATAAACCTAAGAACGAGTTACGTCGTTTTGGGTTAAGATCGCTATGTTGAGTCAGGCCTGACTGTTTTGCGTATAGTTACATGTTTTAAAAAATGCACAGAGCTTACAGACTTTACTTCTTATGTAAGAAGTAGTAGTCTATACGTTGTTCTCTATCGTTGCTTATGATTTACTCTATATAATCTAATTATTGCCTGAAATATGTTACAGTAAGATTGTTACATGAAAGAGAATTCATTTTATTCCAATACTTCCACTCTATTAATCACCTTTGCTATACTATAGTAACTTATAGTGTGTTCGGAGTTCAGATAATACCATTGGGTATATAGGCGTCATCTTAGCGGACATCCCCTCTCTTTGTAATAGAACTAAAATAAGTTATTTACGTATTTTATAACATATATAAAATAACAGAAATATATCTAAATACTGTAACTAAGCAATGTTTGAAATATAAATATATTCCTTATAAACAGACTTACATATTACCACAATCTAGTACATACCTGCACAAACAGCGCTCAACGAGCGCGCGCGCTCCTTCGGAGCGGGAGAGCCGTATTTACCGCTCGCCGAAACGAAGAGACTTGCTATAGGTAGAGGAGAAGGAAACGACCACTCAGCTATCTAGTGGAGTGCAGTGTGTATTCTCAGTAACTGTTTCACGTTGCTTACCTACTGATACAGTACAGTATGGAGGAATCTAAAAGACGGAACTTAACATTCAACATTTAACGATTTACAGCTCGAACTTATTGATCTTCAGTGTGACCTAAGAGCTAAAGATCGTTTGAATAATACTACTAGCCTGGTTGAGTTTTATAAGATAAACATTAGCAATAATATCCACGACTACACAGGCTGGCTTTGAAAATGATTGCTATGTTTTGCTCAACATTTATATTTGTGAGCAACTGTTTTCTATAATCAACTTTAATAAAGGCAGGCATGGAACATCTGTAACTGATGTTTCATTACGATCAGTAGGCTACTGTTCCTTTCAGCTGCCAACAGCATAAAACCTCGTTTTAATTTACTGATAAATAAAAATATAACAAAATGATATTGTACATTTAAGTAGCTATGGAATTTCTATTATTTCTGTAAAATAAATATTCCTTTATTAATTAATAATAGTCCAAGATAGTTTTGCAAACACTGAACGGGAATTCATTTCATAAACACTCGTACTAGTAGGCCTACTTCCTTTTGTGTACATTTTGTACGAGATCACCCCTTCTTCCAGTCCACGCTTATACAGAGCGCAGTCAATATCTGCCTCCGCTCATGAGCTGTGAGCCGGCTCGGAGAGCGCAAACCTTGTGCAGACCTGGTCTAGTATATACAGTCACGAAACTCGAGTGCTTAGGGTGCTAGGAACAATAGACTGTGCCGGTACTATTTCGCATTGTCTGTAATGAGGCGATAGTAGCGATCCTAGTGGTTAGCAATTATCTATGGACGCATATTTACTGCGTATTGAGCTTCGTGACTGTATATACTAGACTGTGATATTACTTTGTTGTATTTCCAATAACAGAATATGTTATTCACTGTAGGCTCTGATTCTTTATAGCCTAGTTGTAAATTGAACTAATCTGCTTGCTATGTATTGTATATTTTTGTAGAGCCGTCGGCGTAGCTTTGTCGGCAGACTCGCTTGCCTGCTGATCCGAAGCTGCGCTTGGGCTTGAGTTTGATTCCCGCTTCGGCTGATTACCTATTGTTTTTTCCGACAATTCTACAACCGCAAGGCAAATGTCAGATAATCTATGGCGAATCCTCGGCCTCACTTCATCTGAAATGAAAAATGAAGTGTGCAACTCATTCAACGCTCGCTTGAACTTTCGTTTTTGGAGGGGTGAGATCGAGAGTTGCTTTGTGTTTTCCACTAATAATTTTCTCTCGTGATTTTCGAAACAGAATACCGAAACCAAGATTCATAACACACCATAACATAATTATAAACTAAAAAGGTCATGGTTTCATTCTTTAATTCAAAATAATTTTTGCTTTTCTTTGTAGGAGTGGACACAAGTGTGGACAATGGCTTAAGCTTGTCGCTTGCTCTAGCAGTACGTTCCGAATCACTCTTGCAATTGGACGAAAATGAAGCATGTCTCGCTGATATTCAACTCGCCATTCGAGAGGGCTTTCCCCCACATCTCAGGTAAAGGAAGGTCTCCGCATATTATCCACATAATCGTCTATCATCTGATATCTCCTTCTGTCCCGAATTATTCTCTCGTTCACCATTCTTTCCAGTGCATCCTTCAGCTGACATTTTCTCCTCAGCCAGTGACCCAACCAATTCCTTTCCTCTTCCTGATCAGTTTCAGTATCTTGTATTTATACAGGGTGTCTCAGAAGGAATGTAAAATACTTCAGGATGATGTATAGTGAGGGTCACATAAGAACAGTTCCTAAACAGCAAATATTGCCGTCTTGTCAGTGTTGCCAACTGTTACCAAATATCACATGATCCTACGTAATAAATGAGTTCTTTACTTACCGTACTTCATATTGGAAGGTTATTCTAAATAATTCAATAATTTGTAACATATTTTCGTAGGCAAAATATACGATAAAGGGATCAGCATGTCAAGTATTTTGTCTGGCAATACGAAATTCATTGGTTTGACTAAACAATTGACTCACGAGACCTAACCCAAAAATGTATTTTGTTTGATTACATGGAATTATTAGTACTAACTCCGAAAACTTACCTGACTATAATCTTCAATTATAACCAAAACGCAAGACATAAAATAACTATTATGTATTAATATTAATACTGATATTAATTAATTATTAGTATGTTAAAATTGCACTAGCTTCCAGTAACCGGCTCAGAAATCTAGTACAATTTTAATTTCATGGAACTCCATTACCGACAAATATTGTCGATATTTGTCTCAGCTGCCAACATACGAGTTACAAAATCACTACCATTTGTAGTATCTGTTGGTATGGAAATTCGAAACGAAGTTGACAAAAGAAAATTCAACCTGCAAACTAGAAAAGCACCACAATCCACTAGTATATGTAGTAATGGGGGAAAAATGGTTAGGTTTCACCCTTACGGTATGAAGTAAGCTGACCCGGACTATAGTTTGGGTTAACATACATCGATTTAACCTGATATACCTCTGTCCGAAGGTTGGGGAGAAATTAAGAGGAGATATACTGAAACGTCTTGCGGTTCCGTGTACTATACTGGACAGATCTTTTGCACACGGTAGCATCTGGGTACCGCAACGCCTGCGCAACACACACAAATGAATAAACGTTCGCTTGACATTTAATTCGCGTATTCGCATAGTGGTTATGCAGACATGCTTTCTGTTTATGGATTTTGAGATGGCAATGCATTGGCTGCTGTTGAGGAATACAGACGACATTTTCCCAATCGAGGAGTCTCATCTAGCTGACTGTTTTCCAGTGTTTACCGGATGTTATCTGAAACTGGCAAGCTACCAAGCGTTTCATTGAGGTCGGAAAGAGAACTGGTATACCGTTATCTGATATAAATTTACAATTGATGGAATCCATAAGAAGGGCAACTTCAGTAATTTGTCTTGTGTAATTATTTTATTTTCTTGCTGAGTTTGTACTTAATAATGAAATAAACGCATTGGAACAACACAAGATGCAGCACTTTCAATAATGTATCATTTTAAATTGAGTCGTTCAGAGCAAACGTGGTGTAAGTCAAAATTGGGTAATGAGGTTTAAAGTACAAATTCTGTAAAATACAGCGCAAAGTAGCAATTAATATGTCCTTCGTGCTATCCACCGACTACTAATAGTTTAAATAAATTGAATATTAATTGCTACTTTGCGCTGTATTTTACAGAATGTTTACTTTAACCCTCATTACCCATTTCTGACTTACACCACTTCTGCTCTGAACGACTCAATTGTTCTAAAACGTAGAAATACGTCTATAATACCTCTCTCCATTTAAAAGTTACTTCATCAATAACTTTCCAATCATTCATTTCGGACATAGGTAAATCTATGTAGGTTAACCCAAACTACATCATCATGAAGTATTTTACATTTCTCCTGAGACACCCTATATATACTCGTATATGCTCTCTAATTAAGGTAATCAGTGCCTATATATCGGGTTTGAAACTGTATCTCTTCTTCTACACTCTTTTCATAGCTGTATTCTTACCAAAGAAATGAAGCACTTAGGGACACATTTGTAAAAAATGTATTTCATGATCGGACAATTTTTGGTATGACTGACCAATTCCATCCAACTAGTGACGTACGCAGAATTTCGTCAAGGGGGGGGTTATTATTAAAATTGTTTACAATTTACATAATCGGTATTTTAAATATTGTGTATTATTATTATTATTATTATTATTATTATTATTATTATTATTATTATTATTATTATTATTATTATTATTAATTTACGGTATATTTATTAATATCCTTATAAAATCTTTGAAACGTAATTTTTTACAGCTATCCAATTTTAACAAGCAAGTTAAATTTCATATTGTTTCAGCTTCATTTTATTACAAGGTCGGTACTGGGCGATAGGTATCTCTATAATAAAGATAGCATTGTTATAATTCGAACGTGGCGCAGCACCAAGCACAGGGTTTATAATGAAGGAGGGTTAGGAGGACTATGCCTTATGTCGATGTAGACTTTGTTACTCTGACAGTAAAAAATTAGAAAAGGGAAAAGATTATGGATAAAAAAATACTCAGATCTAAATATACAAATTTTTTAAGTTCAAGGGGGAGTTAACCCAGTAATCACCCCTCTTGCATACGTCCCTGATCATAACCTTTGTTTTAGGGAAAGGTACGTGGTCTTCCCGGATACTCTATAGAGAGGCCCATATTTCGACCCTCCCAAGTACTAACATTGTAACTCAATTTTGCATGGTTTTGAGCTGTCCTAGTTAATATGGTCTTAAATTGTTTCTGTTTCTTCCAGTACTATCATTGTAACTCTAAACCTCCCCAATTGTATGTAAAATCTTATTGTTACTCTACATATCTGTATACACTAATTTACACGATCATTTTAAAACTTCATTTTCATCTCCTGAAAATGTAAGAAAGTGAGTTACAATGTTAGTACTTGTGAGGGTCGATTTACTCGTGGATCACAGGGGTCCATACCCAGGGCGGCAAAATTTTTAGAAAAAAAAAAAAACCGGGCCGAAAATAAATTTTCGATATTCTCCTTCGCAGATGCCTGCTTTAGACAGTAGGTAGCATGACGTGTTAAATTGTTATGTGACTTTTTTTACAGTTTGACTGCTAAATGTCTAAAATATACATAATTAAGATCGTGGGGACGGAAATTTTTTTCGGACTCATTAGCTACCTAAATACGGGATTGTCTATGGGGATCAGAGAGCTGCAGAATAGGCTTACAACCGGTTTTCATTCGACCGGTCAGAGAGCATCCGACCGAATGTTCGAATTTCAACCGATTATCCTTGATGTTTTGCAGGCTAAACAGAACACTGACATTTTCTGAGTACACTAACGGAGTAACAATTGAAGGAAATTTACCATGTGTAATTAAAAAAAATGTATTTGCTTAACATAGGCCTACAATAGATTGCATACTTCATTACACTTATCTTCATAACATAGGTATCCGGTAACAACAAAGGAAATAAATGTAATGCGTAATAATTATGAAATCTAGTGTGTAAAGAAACGCAAGAATAGAATAAACTACAATTACTTACTAAATAGAAGAGAAAATGAGTACATACAGTCTATAGTAACATTTACACTTTAAACTCAAAATGCATACCTCTAAAACAGTAGTTGTTAATGCCTTTTAATAACTCTAAGCAGATGCATTATTTCATTAATAAATCATTTTTAAGAAATGTTTTGCTCTTGACGATACCAACTGGAATAAATGAATGAATTATCAATGAATCAATAAATCAATCAGTGAATCATTGAATCAGTCAATGAATTCATGGATGAATGAATCAATGAGTCGATGGGTGATTGATTGATTGTAGTGAGAGAAGAAGAATTATCAATTAAATAGTAGGCCTACATGATGATAATCGTGTCATTTCAAGGGCTCTTGGAACTCCTGCATGGCTCAATGTGGTCTGTCTTTGTCTCCACTCACAAAGAGTGAGAAACAACTCGAATATTCCTTAAACCTAACCTGAGACACTCTGCGAGACGGAAGAACTTTGCATACTGACTACAGCGTCAGGCGTTCAATAGCAATATATAATTTTCTTGTCTACACCTGTGGAGTAACGGCTAGCGCGTCTGGCCGCGAAACCAGGTGACCCGGGTTCGATTCCCGGTCGGGGCAAGTTACCTGGTTGAGGTTTTTTCCGGGGTTTTCCCTCAACCCAATATGAGCAAATGCTGGGTAACTTTCGGTGCTGGACCCAGGACTCATTTCACCGGCATTATCACCTTCATCTCATTCAGACGCTAAATAACCAAAGATGTTGATAAAGCGTCGTAAAATAACCTACTAACATAAAAAAATATAACTTTCTATTTTTCGTAACCGGTCATGCACGACCCTAATGAGAATCGTCGAACTGACGGATTATCAATTATTTGTTTATCGATAATGCCAAAACAGTTGTTATTTTAATGAGACACCAGAAGATTGACAACCTAATGTCCTCTTAATTCGGCGAATGTTTGTAAAACTAGGTTGACATTAATATTGTGTGACGTAGGTACGAGTTGTACTGGCGCATGGGGCGGTGCTATCGTGGTCTGGGACTGATTCCGAAGGCGCGTGTGTCTATGCAGCTGGCTCACACCCTCCTGGGCGAAAACAAGGAGCACGTGGGCCCCATGGAGTTGATCGCCACTACGGTGAGGCTGCAGAACGAGATCTCGCAGCTCGACATTGAGCAGCCCCTACCCCAGCTCGAAGCATCGTCCTCTCAAGGTACGTTGACTTTATTTCGAAACGAATACAGTAGAACAATTTATGAACGGCTTGATCAGACACCCTGCACAATGAAATAAGTTATATAAAGAATTATATCTGCGGGATAGTCAACATTAAACTTGCACATGAGAAGGATAAATTGAAGACAATAAAATGTTCGTTGCTAAAAATAATTTTAAATAGCAAATAATTAATATTAATCTTTCAATTTCGTTGTTGTATTCCAGTACTAGCTGTTCTCAATGCCAGTACTATCTGTTTTCAGTTGTTTGCTACCAAAACTTCGATTCGTACCACTATTTTCATCTCAGATGCCAAGAATAATTACTTACTGGCTTTTAAGGAACCCTGAGGTTCATTGCCGCCCTCACATAAGCCCGCCATTGGTCCCTATCCTGACCTAGATTAATCCATTATCTACCATCATATCCCACCGCCCTCAAATCCGTTTTAATATTATCTTCCCATCTACGTCTCGGCCTCCCTAAAGGTCTTTTTCCCTCCGGCCTCCCAACTAACACTCTATATACATTTCTGGATTCGCCCATACGTGCTACATGCCCTGCCCATCTCAAACGTCTGGATTTAATGTTCCTAATTATGTCAGGTGAAGAATACAATGCGTGCAGTTCTGTGTTGTGTAACTTTTTCTATTCTCCTGTAACTTCATCCCTCTTAGCCCCAAATATTTTCCTAAGCACCTTATTCTCAAACACCCTTAACCTATATTCCTCTCTCAAAGTGAGAGTCCAAGTTTCACAACCATACAGAACAACCGGTAATATAACTGTTTTATAAATTCTAACTTTCAGATTTTTTGACAGCAGACTGGATGATAAAAGCTTCTCAGCCGAATAATAACAGGCATTTTCCATATTTATTCTGTGTTTAATTTCCTCCCGAGTATCATTTATATTTGTTACTGTTGCTCCAAAATATTTGAACTTCTCCACTTCTTCAAAAGACAAATTTCCAATTTTTATATTTCCATTTCGTACAATATTCTCTTCACGAGACATAATCATATACTTTGTCTTTTCGGGATTTACTTCCAAACCTATCTCTTCACTTGCTTCCAGTAAAATTCCCGTGTTTTCCCTAATCGTTTGTGGATTTTCTCCTAACATATTCACGGCATCCGCATAGACAAGCAGCTGATGCAACCCGTTCAATTCCAAACCAAGAATATGACATGAAAATAGTTTCAATAGATTCAAAACCTACAGAAAACGCACAACAACTACAACACATCCAATCTCTCAACCCAACACAAACAAGCTGCATTCCGAACAACGGTACACAGACTACTCAACATACCAAAGAGCCAACAAGACTACAAAGAAGAGTTAAACACAATCAAATATACAGCACAATAAAATAGATACAACATCGCACACAGAACACAAAACACTCTAAAAAAGCATTTCAACAGACAAACAACACAAACAAACAAATACAGCCACACAGACGTATACAAATTCAAATGCAATATCTGCAACAACTTCTACATAGGACAGACAGGAGATCATTTCAAATACGTTACAAAGATACTACCACTGGTTGTAGTTTTCATGCCATGTACCTCTCTCCCGTCTCCTTACTTGTTAGACTGTCTCGCGTGTAATTACTGCCGTTCGAGTTTTGGTCACCGCTGCATTATATTATCTCTTTTCTTAAACATACAGTACTTCTTATATCATAGGGGAGAGTCGGGTAATATCGGACAGAGCGTTTCTTTCATTTACCACCATATGGTAGTACCTGAATGACATGGTTACGTTTCTCTATGCGACATCACAGAAACGTAACCATGTCAATCAGGTACTATCATCGTGTAGTAGATGAAAGAAACTCACTGTCCGATATTACCCGATGTCCGATACTACCTGACTCTCCCCTAATCATGAATGAAATGCTCTCAGGATTCTGGAGGCTATGATCAGAAATTAGTCACTAGCTAAGTCAGCAAGCGAGCACGCAGCTGCTTGTGAGAAAAGAATCACGAGTATAATGGGGGAAGTAAAAACCCAGAAACTACTTCCCTCTCTTATGAAATAGCCCGAACTTGAGTTGTCGCTCCTATACTGCTTTCAATTCAAGTACAAGCGGCTGATCTTTTTGTTAATGTGAAACTTGGTTGGCTCTCTTCACTTCTCAGTGCAACTGTAATGTTTCACAGCTCTGTCTGTGCCTCAGTTGAGCCAAGGGAAGAACCCCGACATGCCTGCAATGTCTCGCCTCATTTCGGTGGTGTCCAGTCCTGAGCAGGGGCGCTATGCAGTAGCAGCAGAGCACATCTCTTCAGGGGACACCATCGTCGTGGAGCCTCCTTATGCAGCCTGCCTGCTGCCCGATGTGTTTGGCACGCACTGCCATCACTGTTTCAAGAGGTAACACCTTCAAATGTGTGACACATTCCTTGAATTTGTTTTTATTTAATTCGCCACACCAGCCAAACAGAGCTTTCACGTATATATGACATAATCAGGGAATCCCAGCAAACGTACCCTGTCTTTCTGTTAGTCACCCCTGCTACCACTGCTGCTTACATCCATTAACTCACGGTGGTCCGCCAGATTAAAACTTACGTACTATGTTTTATTAACATTCGTATATTTGGCCGTACAATTATCAGCAGTGGGTTATGGCCTGCTCGTTCCCCAGATTTAACGCCATGCGATTTTCGTTTCGGGGAACATTGAAAAATAAAGTATACACAAAAGGCTAGAAACATCCTTTGTTAGAAAAGTGAAGCCTGGAGATACGTCGTAAATATACGGTACTTTCCCTTATTGTGAGAGCTTAAAGAAGAATTAACTGCCAGCTCTTTCACGCTCTATCAAATTCTGTACTGTGCGTATAGACGTCTATAGAGTTTTCAGCCTAATATATGATCTAGGTCTAGGGTTTTTAGTTGGTTATTTAAAATAAAAATAATATCACAGAACAAAATATTCAAGCAAAAATCAACTAACTAAATATCTACTTTGAGAGAAAAATGGTTTTTATTCTTAATTCTTATCTAGTTACAGACAGTAATTATTAAAATATTCTGGAAAGAAACAGTCCAATAATTTAAAAACACAATGTTGCTGAGGATTGTTGTTGAGTTATTTGTTACTGTTTGGTTTAACAGGCTTGTCGCGCCAGTTGCTTGCCCAGACTGCAGTGGGGTGGCTTTCTGCAGCACAGACTGTAGAGACCGGGCAGTAAGGACCTATCACCGCTATGAGTGTCATTTCATGGACCTGCTAGTGGGTTCTGGCATGAGCATTCTGTGCCACATCGCACTGCGAATGATAACGCAGTCTGGTCTGCAGCACTTTTTGGATGAGAAGGACTCTCTTAGGGAGTCATTCTTGCAGCCCAACAAGCAGCCAGGTGAAGCACATAATAATGTCAACCACATTAACACTTGTTATGAAACATTAATTAGTACACTGCTCCGCCGATATAGAGAAAGTCAATGTCTACCTACTTAGATACAACACGTGGAGCAAGTCCCCTGCAATCGGGAAACATCATGGTTAGGTATAGCATGAAAATCCAGGAATATTATGGACAGTAAAAAAATCTATCATATGGGTATTTAGAAGTTGTTAATTCATTATAAAAAGTTATTACAAATTAATTTTATTTCATAGAATATATCTATAAAATACAATAATAAATAAGTAAATAAATGTTGTTTTCTAATGCCAGGCGTTTGACAATAAAGTCATTTGACCTCTTGCATTCCAATATTTTTCAAAGATATTATCATGGTCAGCCATTGACGCACAGATTTTGAGGTGTTCTGAATCCATTTCTTGATTTGAGTTGCACAATGGACAGTTAGATAAATAGATAAATAAATGAAAAAATAGAGAAAGAAACAAAGGAAGGAATAAATAAATAAATAAACAAATAAATAAATATTACCTTAAATTCTCCAGCAATATCCTTAATATTTGCGCCGTTTTCAAGGCAATGAATAATATTTACTTTGTCAGAAAAACTCAGACGTGAATGTGTTTGTGACATGACGCCTTACCGGTATGCGGGGGCCTGGATTCTCGTCACAACAGCAGACCACGTTGTACTGTTTTGCTGCTTTCTTTGGGCTCGAACACATTCTACTAAATCGGCGGAGCTGTGCGTAAAATAAAAGTTGTAGCATGTAATAAGAACGCTATCACATATGTAGAAAGAAAGTGGTTTTACTGTTACGATATCAGATTGGATCGTTATCATTACTCTTAATATAGGCATGGGCATAAGGGAGGGAAGGTAACTCGGCATGGGCATAAGGGAGGGGAAGTATATATGAGTTCACTCCTTCCACAATATTTCGGACATAGCTGTTATGTTTACATCAGTGGGAACTATATGCACTTGACTTGTCTTCTGCTTAGATATATACAAAACTAATGTTACATGCCATTACATTGAACATTTCAAATCAACACATATTCATTATATATGAGGTCTCGCCTACTTCATTGAATATTACACGACTACTATGAAGTAGCCAATGTGTATTATCATCATTTAATTCGAGAAAAATTCGTTCCGGCACCTTACAACGAGAGGAGTTTGGCCGGCACCGTGGATCGTGTCCCGGCATAGATCAGTTGGAAAGAGCACTCAGCGCGCAGAGCTGAGAGGTCCCGGGTTCGATTCCTGGTGCCAGAACGAATTTTTCTCGAATTAAATGACGATTTCAAATCAAGTCAAATACATAATATGTGCATTCATATGGTTACTATGGCTTAGCACTCAGTCATAAATAATCACTTATAAGCTCTAGATTGCCTATATTGTTTGGTCAGGACGAGTCTGTCTATATTAGGATGAATACTATTACTACATAAACGTAAAGCAGTTACGAGATGGTAGACTGTTTGACGTGTATGCACAATATTTTTCATCAGGTTCATTTTAGAAAAAAAAAAATGTTTGCAGACATACGTGGATTCGAAGACTGCCAACATCTTAGCTGCGAAATGACGTAAGTTGGGAGAGGTATTGTTCCCTGTGACTCCCCTGTGTTTCAACAGTTTTGATTCCAATAGTCACTTTTAACGCAAAATTTGAGTGGTTTAGAGGGAGTTCTGAAGCTAAATCATGACAGCTGAATGTAAAGTTATATTTGAAGAATGCACGGGCACAGGAAACTCATTTTCTTTATCAGGTGGACAAGAGATGTTTTGAAACTGAGTTCCTCAATTACGGATAATACAGACTGACACGTGTTAAACTGAGTTATTTTAGGATTTCGGATAGGCTGTCATTTCATTTATTTCAGAAATTCATGTGTCACTTTATGTGGAATTACAAGAATCAAGACAATGAAGCTAACATAATGTTACATGTAATTCCAGGAGTAATGTATGGTTCGCTTATATTTTCCCATATATTATTGACATGTCTCTCATTTCTATTGACACAGGGAGCTATGCAAGTGTGTATAATCTAGTAACTCATGCAGAGAAGCGGCCTGCTCAGGACTTTCTGCACAGGACTCTAATGGCTTTGTTCCTATTACGCTGTCTTCAAGAGGCCAATTTCTTTCCTCATGGTAATAAAGGTAAGAAATGTGGCATTCCACCACATTTAGGCTTAAATTTCTGTTATGATAAGTAGCACTCATAATCATCTTCCTATTTTATTAACTTATCTTCCATATTGAAGCTTAAAAAAGTTAAGGGTGAAGTTACCAGTGCATGCGACATGATGGTAGACCTATATGGAGAACAAAGCAGAAGAGCTGCGATATTTTACACAGAAACTAAGACTGAATGCTTTATGTATATTGTCGAATTATCAGGACTACAGTCTTTAAAATTCCTTCCCCTATCTTATTTAGTTTTTATTAAGTGTCACAAGAAATTCGTGTCAATTTTAAATCAAAAAATTTTATCAAGACAAGTTTTCAATTTGAAACATGATTCTATCGATAATAATTACTACTCTGGACTAAATACTGTTTCATTATATAACGAAAGAATTAAAAATGAAAATAATAATCGAAGCCAATTTCGAGTAAACTATATTTTTATACAATTTTTAATAAACTTAGTAAGGCAAGTTTTAAATTTGAAACATGATTCTATCGATAATAATTACTACTCTGGACTAAATACTGTTTCATCTGACACTATTCATTATATAATGAAAGAATTAAAAACGAAAATAATCGAAGCCAATTTCGAGTAAACTATATTTTTATACCATTTTTAATAAACTTAGTAAGACAAGTTATCAATTTGAAACATGATTCTATCGATAATAATTACTACTCTGGACTAAATACTGTTTCATCTGACACTATTCATTATATAATGAAAGAATTAAAAGCGAAAATAATCGAAGCCAATTTCGAGTAAACTATATTTTTATACAATTTTTAATAAACTTAGTAAGACAAGTTTTCAATTTGAAACATGATTCTATCGATAATAATTACTACTCTGGACTAAATACTGTTTCATCTGGCACTATTCATTATATTGTCACTTTTAATTCCCTTGATTTTCAAAGCTACTTTCGGTATAATTCCATCAATTTTTTTTGTAATGATTAAAATTATACCGAAACCAGCTTTGAAAATCGAGAGAATTAAAAGTGACAATACTTTTTTCTTTCTCCTGTAAAATCATTCAAAAACACATAGTGGATTTTGGAGGCACAGTCTGTAGTCTACTAGACTAACTTGGTACCACAGCATTTAATACTACTTAGACCCAATAAAACTGCTACAAACATGGAGGTGCAAACAATTTTTTAAATTTTTTATAAACACTCAGGAAATAACTATGACATTTGACACAAACAAGATGATAATTATGGCTGAATAAAAACTGTACCGGTATATTAATTGAAACTGTGACTAATGAGAGATTAATTTTTTAGTATGTCCAATTTCAGATAGATGAGTTGTAAGAACTAAGTTATGTAAATGATTTTTATATGTAAATTTGAAACCATATAGATCCATGAAATCTATCATCTAAACAATATCGAACATCATTTGGAATATACAATTGCTGCGAATTGATGCAAATCTAATCTTTATCTACAAATAAATGACTTCTTATTTCTGCAGGATCTTTGACATCAGACGAACTATTTATTGGCTCACTGATATTGCGTCACCTGCAACTACTGCAATTCAATGCCCATGAGATCTTTGAAACAAGCATGGAAGCTCCAAATACGTTCAGAGGATCTAAAACTGTGTACATTGCAGTTGGAATATATCCCACAGCTGCGATGTTGAACCACAACTGTCACCCTGCTCTTGCAAGGTATGATTCACCATGTTGTCATAAAGAATGGCACAGAAAATATTTGACTAGTGGTTCAATTTCTGTGTATTCACTGCTATATGTCACGATGTAATGAACTCTGTGCGTTATATGTATTGAGATCGTCACTGACTAAGCTTATCATATTTATATATATATTATTTTAATGTATCGAAGTACATATGATATTTCCATGCAGATATTCTGCGTCATCATACGATGAAAGAGTAATGGAACGGAGAAAAATTCTCTCCGGCACCGGGATTTGAACCCGGGTTTTCAGCTCTACGTGCTGATGCTTTATCTACTAAGCCACACTGGATACCCATCTCGGTGTCGGACAGAATCGTCTCAGTTTAAGTTCCAATTCTTGGGTTCCCTCTAGTGGCAGCCCTCTGCACTGCGTCATAGATGTCTATGAACGTAGGACTGAAGTCCACACATGTGCTGAGGTGCACTCGTTATGAGTGACTAGTTGGCCGGGATCCGATGGAATAAGTGCCGTCTTAAATCACGAAGTGATTTACGCATATCATATATATTATTTTAATGTACCGAAGTACATATGATATTTCCATGCAGATATTCTGCGTCATCATACGATGAAAGAGTAATGGAATGGAGAAAAATTCTCTCTGGCACCAGGATTTCATCCCGGGTTTTCAGCTCTATGTGCTGATGCTTTATCCACTAAGCCACACCGGATACCCACCCCGGCGCCGGACAGAATCGTCTCAGTTTAAGTTCCAACTCTTGGGTTCCCTCTAGTGGCCGCCCTCTGCACTACGTCATAAATGTCTATGAACGTAGGACTGAAGTCCACACATGTGCTGAGGTGCACTCGTTATGAGTGACTAGTTGGCCAGGATCCGACGGAATAAGCGCCGTCTTAATTCACGAAGTGATTTACGCATATCATATATATTATTTTAATGTACCGAAGTATATATGATATTTCCATGCAACTCAGCACATGTGTGGACTTCAGTCCTACGTTCATAGACATCTATGACGTAGTGCAGAGGGCGGTCACTAGAGGGAACCCAAAAGTTGGAACTTAAACTGAGACGATTCTGTCTGACACCGAGATGGGTATCCGGTGTGGCTTAGTGGATAAAGCATCAGCACGTAGAGCTGAAAACCCGGGTTCAAATCCCGGTGCCAGAGAGAATTTTTTTCCGTTCCATTACTCTTTCATCATTATCATATTTAATTAAAATGCCACCTCAGACCTCATAAATATAATGCAATGTAATACTGATTTTAATTACTTGTTATGAACAAGAAAGTACTTTAAAATGTCATGTGAGGGTTTAGTGGCTAAGTTTCTCTTC
The DNA here is from genome assembly GCF_040183065.1 of Periplaneta americana. NCBI lineage: Eukaryota > Metazoa > Arthropoda > Insecta > Blattodea > Blattidae > Periplaneta > Periplaneta americana. The sequence goes on from NC_091129.1 coordinate 136,196,434, forward strand.
CTCCCTTGTCATTCCAGTAGCAATAACAACAACAGCTCTTGGATAGATGTTGGCAATTTTCAGAATATCAAAATGATGAACAGAGCCTTGTTTTATGGTATTAGTGATAAATACAGAACATGATTTTCAGCTGTGGTTACAGATATGTGCACATTTAGTGTTAAATGCTGTTGTTTTCTAATGCCAGGCATTTGACAATAAAGTCATTTGACCTCTTGCACTCCAATATTTTTCAAAGTTATTATCATGGGCAGCCACTGAAGCACAGATTTTGAGGTGTTCCGAATCCATTTCTTGGTTTGAGTTGCACAATGGGCAGTTAGGGGACTGATATATTCCAATTCTATGCAGGTATTTGGCCAAACAGTCATGAACCTGTTGCCAATCTAATGTAGTTCATCTATGATAACATTTTTCAAGCGAATTTCACGTTTTCTTGTGAAAGTCTTAATTTTCGCCATAACCACGAAAAATAGTATATTTTCTTTAAATGTTTCATTCCAAAAGCAAATGATATCTAAATTTTCATCTGAATACTTGGAACATAGTTGAACCTTTTGATTTTCCCTTATTTAGATACAGTGGGATTCACTCTGTCAGTTAATAGCAATAGCTTGATTACTCTCTTGAGAACACTGTTTTCAGCCTATATGAACATAAAAAAGGGATTTTAATAGTACTTCCGACAGTGAGTGTTTATCAAGCAACTCCACAATTTCAACACAAAAGAGGAAATTTAACGATACTGTACTCAAAGCAATGAATCTTTGCAAGCTATTTTCATTTTACTTGGTAGGTTTAACAGTTAGTTTCAAAGTGAAGGTGTGTGATAGGGCGAAAAACATAAATGAGTGCGTCTTCTCCCGTGGTGAAAAACCATAGTCATGAGTTTTATTTAATGATAATGACACGTCCTGTGCAAATTTCGTAATGTTAGAATTGTGTGAAAGTGCCACGATTAATGTGAAAAACGCGTGAAGAGTAAATCTCACGAAAAACGTGTGAAAGAACACTCAACAGATACTAAGTTCTAAACAGGCAACTAGGAGTTAATTCAGAGCTCCTTCGAAATCCAAAGAATGGATAAAACAAAATGGAATTCATCATGGATACCAGTACTACAGAAATGTTAAAATATATTTCTGATTGTTAAAATTGTACATCAAATATTAAATATATAACTGGTATTAGCGCTGTGTAAATTAGTATGTCATTATATAAATGTTAAGTTTAATGTTTACACCAATGACACATTATTTTATTGTGACGTTATTGCGAAAATTTGATACTCTATTCAACAACAAAAAACAAATATTTAAAAACGATATGTAAAATTTTAAGAAAATTATCACCATAAAAACATAGCTCTGATGATGAGCCATGTAATTGTGTTGCAAAAATGAGTTATAGTATTACAACAAAGTTTATGAGTCACATAGAATAACATAGGAACTTGGTATTTAATAAATCTATCGAAAATATGGATTATAAAAACAGAGAGGAATAAAATTTAGATTTTGAGAAAATCACTTGTAACCAAAATACAAATAAACTTCCCTTGGATCATCATGAAACAAATTTTAACCATTTTATTTGTTCATAGTTTTCTGCCCAAGGGCAGGTCTTTCACTCCAAACCCAGCACTCTCCAATGTTTCCTATTTTCTACATACAATCTATATACCCTAATGTCGCCTATCATCTGATATCTTCTTCTGCTCCAAACTCTTCTCCCGTTCACCATTCTCTGCAGTGCATTCTTCGATAGGCAGTTTCTTCTCAGCCATTTTCTTTTTCTCTTCCTGATCAGTTTCAGCATTGAATAATTTCGTGGGAAAAATTGTTCTGGGGCTGGGTATCAAACCTGGGACCTTTGGTTAAACGTACCAACTACCAATGCTCTACCAACTGAGCTACCCAATGAATCGGTGTCTGGTAGAGTTCCCGGGTAGCTCAGTTGGTAGAGCATTGGTACATTTAACCAAAGGTCCTGGGTTCGATACCTGGACCCGGAACAATTTTTCCCTCGAAATTATTCAAATCAGCTTCACAGGGAGTTATACTTGATAGCTTGATTTGCAGTTTCAGCATTATTCTTTCCTCACTCACTCTTTCTAGCACAGCTTCATTTCTTATTCTGTCTGTCCATTTCACATGCTTCATTCTTCTCCATTTATCCATACTAACATTTCAAATGCTTCTAGTTGTTTATCTCCATTTTATTATAATATCCATGTTTCTGCTCCATACAATGCAACACTCCACAAAAGCACTTCACCAGTCTGATAGTATTTAATTTTTCGTTTTGGTTAAAGGTACAGTTTTTCCTCTGTAATATTTCTTTGCTTGTATAACAAGAGAGTGAATCCAATTGGTACAGTACTGAATGTATATTGGCTCTATTCATGGTCCAAATTTCGCACCTGTGGGTGAAGAACAAATTATAGTAATTCTATTCTTATTATTTGTAAACATCACTCAAATTTTGTAAATCTCAATTCATTTGGTCGTAACTCTGTTTACTGTATCCCTCAGGTGTAAAGACGCAGAGAAGGATAGGGTCGTGGATAGGAGGGTTGAGTTTAATGACAGGATGATGACGTTTTGACTCTGAATCTGGAGTTTTTCCCAACTATATGGGCTACGCTGTTACACAGTATAATGCTTCCCTATTAAGCACCTAACGGAAGTATGTCACAAACAATAGCCAATATTTTCAAAACGAGGGGTCATTGGCCACCCATACCAGGTATGACTTCAAACAGCACGTCTTGTACTTTCATCTCACACAATCTTATTCCATTCGGTGATATACAGAGCGTGTCCTCTCCTTGTTAGTGTTTATATTGTGTTTTGGGTTCTTGGCAATTAGCTAAGACAGAGATGAGTGCTGAAAAGTTCTAAATGACGGAAAAAGACAATTCTAGAAGAATTATTTACTATCAATCAGGGTGATTGTTCTTTCCTCGAAAAGGCGTAGAAATGTATGATTGGTTCCAGAGAGTTCTAAAACATGGAAAAAGATCAAGGAAAGTTATTTATTATGTGTCGAAAATCTTCCAGAGAGAAAGCGAAGCTTTTTAATAGGGACCTAATATCTGCCATCATCCTGTATAGAAGATAACTATGGTCAGAAGGTATGCTTGCAGGAGGAGGGGAAGGTAAACGCCAGTGACTGTCAAAATACAATTCATACAAAGTGTGCATTGCATTTAGAAATGAATAAACAATTTGCTTCCCACAAATTTTTTTATATATTTTATGGATGACGCATAAAACACTATATGTACTACAAACGTTAATTTTTTTTGCAGTAAATAGTTTTTTTTTGGACAAAAATCTTTAATGACTGTCGTTAATATAAAATTCTGCTATGAAATGCAGGGAATCTTCTACATGGTTTAGGGAATAAAAATATTTGTTACCAAAGTGATTTGTTGCTATTGTCTGTGCATTTCTGGTGGCTCAAGATCAAACAATGGATTGTGATTGCCGCGTGTGGTTACCCCAGTCCTGGACCATTCTCCTCAATTAAAGTCAGCTGGGACAGCTGGAATTACCAGTGCTTCAATTCACAGTTTTCAGTTCAGTGACTTGTGTGTGGTTTGTACATGAGCTTGAGCCATCAGTTCGAAATGCACAGATAATAGTGTGTTGTGTTTCTGATATATTTTACGCCATTACAGACAGAAATCTGAAAGGATAACACATCATGGCATATGGCAAAAATACATTCTGTGAATTCACTTTGTGACTGTAGTTCACATATTACTGATATTTCTTGTTAGGCAACACCTGTAATAATTTAAGTGGAGTTTTACTAATTTGTAGTTTCATTTATAAAAAGCATTATTCTTTAACAATTTTGCAGGCATTTTGTGGGCAAGAATATTGTACTCCAGGCCCTACGTCCAATGGAGGCTGGTGAAAATGTACCTGAAAATTATGGACCAGTTTTCACTAAGCGACCCCTTGCTTTACGGCAGAGAACACTTGCTTCCCGTTATTGGTTCAAGTGTGACTGTGAAGCCTGTATAGAAGACTGGCCAACTTACGACACTTTGAATAACGACACTCTTCGATTCAGGTAACTTTAGAAAGCCTTGACAAGAGACAATGAGAATAAAATAGATTCCATTTGTATTTTTTTTTTACTGTTTATATTAACAAATTCATGGAGAAGGAAAATTAACCTAAACAATCATTCACATTATGTATGAAAAGTTGCACTGTTGGGAAAATTGGATGTATAATATAACATCTTGTCCCGTGCCGTGGCGTCGCGGTCTAAGGCATCCTGCCTAGGACTTGCATTACGGAATGTGTGCTGCTGGTTCGAGTCCTCATGGGGGAAGAAATTTTCTCATGAAATTTCGGCGGAACCGGTGCCCATCCAGCATCGTGATGCACTTGGGGAGCTATGATAGGTAGCGAAAATCCGGTTCAGCAAACCAGCTATAATGGCGGGGGGGGATCATCGTGCTAACCACACGATACCTCCATTCTGGTTGGATGATCGTCCACGTCTGCTTCGGCATGTGAACGTGAGGCCAGCAGCCGGCTGGTCGGACTTGACCCTTCAGGGCTGTAGCACCATGGATTTACTTTGATATAACATTTTAAAGACACAGTGTAAGGTTTATAATGAACAAAAATATTGTTGCAGCAGTCTTTCTGACGTTAGTATTTTTCTGTTCTCTTTCCATCATTTACTAATTATTCACTATTCTGTTGGAATAAACGAAAATCTATTTTTTTAACTAATGGTGAGTATTTGACTGTTCGTCATTCATCCATATGAATCCAGTTGTGTAGACTAATTTACTGACATATAATCATTGTGCTAAATCACTTTCTCTATCCATAAGTGAATGGTTAAAATTTGGTCATCTACAATGTCAAAATTATACATGTGCAAAGTCAAAAAACACCATATTGCATATGCCCTAAGCCGAAAGTTTTCATTCATATGATGACGAGATATTCACTTCGCTTTTTTTTTTTTCAAGTATTACAGTCTATGCTGAGAAGGAATTAAAATTGTAGCCAGCTGTGATAGTGAAGTTCAAAATATTCGTACATCGGAATAAATATAAACAATTGTGTATGTAAAAATTACTTATGTGTACAGTAGTGGCAAAAAAAACCAGACCGACCCTTGTAGCTGATTTCAAGCCTTGTTCACTCCAGAGCACGATAGACTGGTAACTAAGACTTTCGAGGTTCGAATCCTGCTGGGAAGGTAACTTTCTTTTGTTCCTTATTCAAATTTATTCCCAATACTTTTCGATTGCAGTGATATTTTACTACTTGATTAACTTATTATTCCCAGAACATGAATTTTACCAGCAATCGAAAAGTACTGGGAATAAATTTGAATAAGGAACAAAAAAATTTCTTTCCCAGGCAGGATTCGAACTATGAAAGTCTTAGTTACCAGTCTATCGTGCTCTGGAGTGAACAAGGCTCTGAAATCAACTACAAGGGTCGGTTCGGTTTTTTTGCAACTACTGTACATACTAATGAAAGTCGCTCACAGTTATGTCTCTTAAATATGGTATATGTCTGTTTTGGCTGAATTTTTTGCAACATTTATTTTTTTATTCTGGTGTAGTTAAGGCCATTAGGTCTTCTCTTCCACAACACCAGGAATACAAATACAATAATAGAAATAAACAAAAAAAATACGCTATATACAAAGTAAAGCTACACAAGAAATAAAGAGAGAGAGAGAAAAAAACCCTATAAATAAATATATTATTATTATTATTATTATTATTTATATATATTTACGATTCTGTCCGGCGCCGGGGTGGAATCCGGTGTGGCTTAGTGGATAAAGCATCAGCATGTAGAGCTGAAAACCTGGGTTCAAATCCCGGCCCCGGAGAGAATTTTTCTCCGTTCCATTACCCTTTCATCATACTATAAACAAAGTTAAGCCACACAAAAATATACACAGGTTGCAGTCACACAAACTTTAAATGAGTGATTAAGTATCATAATTAATTCTATCCTAACCAATTAACCAACATAAACAAGAAACTTGCAACATGTATTCAGTCAAATGAACAAAGGCAAGCTTAAGGAAGAACGAAATTTTGGAAAATAATTTTAGCCTAATTTTTGGACTACTGCAATAAAAAAAACCACACACGCACACACAGAGTAACAGTAAGATCTCTATTATCCGTGGTAATGAAATGGGTGGACTGAACGGTTAATCGAAAAAATTGGATAATCTGTTCCATTAAATATTTTCATAAATTAAGTGCATAATACAGTTTCGTAATTTCCCTCGTGTTGTTGTGTTTAGCATGCTAGATATTGGATCAGAAGTTCACTAATTTAAGTTCGGTTGTCAATGACGGGTTTTTAAGGGCCAAGGAAATTCCTTGTGATGGTCGTCTGCAGAAAGATAGGAATAGTAGATGTCTCGTGTTATAGATTTACTTTATACACTTTATCCTTGTTTTTATTAAATCGCACATAGTTGTAACCCAATCTCGTATTCTGATGCAAGATGAGCCACAATTTCTCTCTTCCCAAACTGCTAAATTATTTGCATATTTATTTCCATATCGTACTTAGCAAAATACTTTTGACAACTGTGCAAGACATTTTGCATAGAAGTTATGAAGAACGGCCACCCGAACAGTAGGACAAGGACTGACTGGTGCACGGGTTTGCTATAAATTGTGTGGAAGTTCTTTGGGCAATTTCTTTGAAAGCAGATAGTGACTATTTTACAAATTGGGAAAACACCCACAAGTAACTATTCTTGTTGCTAGCAGCAGCAGCAGTACGTGTAAGGGTAAAGACTTGTAATATATATATAATTATTATTGTGGTGGTGTTTATGCTTATAATGGCGAATTTCTCAAGCTACTTTCTGTATAGTCATAAGACAACTCATAAAGGATTGTTAAACTAAATTGCATTCAAGTTCTTTCATTTAAAACTATGCTATGCTGCACATATTGATAACCACTGGCTGTGAAAGAATGTGTTGTTGTAAAACCTGGCTTTCAACAGACACATTAAGAAGAAAAAAAAATATCATCGATGATTCTACAAATACCACTAACACGAACAGTATTTAGATCCATGTGCAGGAGCTGCTGAATCAAGGAAATTAAACATTTTATGCCTATGCTTAAATACCTGTAGCACAGAATTATTTCCTATATTTTTCTTTCTTTCTTTTTTCTTTTGTGAAATCTGAAAAGTTTTCTTTTCTCTAGTGAGGTATAAAGATTTTTAAACATTTTACTGACAAAAAAAATTTAGTAATTCATTCTCTTAAAAGTACTATACTTCTAGTGCACGTTTTAATTAAACAACCAACTCAAAAAGCACATATTGAAAGTTTTTGAAGATTGATTTAATCAAGAATATGTATTATAACAGCGCATTTTTTAATTCCTGTCTTAGGTGGCAATTAATAAAACTGTCCTGTTGCGAATAATATTCCCATCTGTTATTAATTTCAAATGACAATACTGCAACCATTTATAACATAATTTTTCTATTTCAATATTTTAAAAGTGATACAAATATTAAGATATTAGGAGTTATAATGAGGTTATTAGTAGTGATAGACAGAATCTAATAATCTGTTCTCGAATAACATAAGAATCAAATAATTTATTCAAATAAAATTTCTTGGATACTTTCGTCATTCAACTAACGACTTGATTACTCACCAGCAGATTCTTGCTTCTCTTATCCAACATTAAGCATGACAATGATAACGGTAATAGTGACAGCAGTGTATTGTGCAAGCACAGGAGTTCACATTTTTTTTATTCTAATCACATGCTGGTAACTATCTGCAACTTCCCATAAAGATGTTTATTCCTGCATTCCGTAATTAGACGAGAGAAAGAAAGAGAAGAGAAGAGGTGAGACAGAGAGAGACAATCTGCAGCAAGTCTTTACTGCATGCAACTACGTCATGTTTATGGGCGAGGTTGGCCGAATATATAGTAGAACCCCGATTTTCCGTTACCCTATTAACCGATTAGTGGATTATCCGACCGTCTTTCTCTCTATCGCTCGTTTTTATTTTTGCTGCAAAACCTATGAAGTACTGTACATCACATTAGTACAAATTTTTTTATGGACTGTTTTTTTTACAAACCTTTACTCTTGCACAGTGGTCTACTCTTGAATGATCGTAGCGTTTAACTTCTATGCAAAATGTCTTCCACAGGTGTCAAAAGGAAACGTCGTCAGCTTAGAGTGTAAACCTGCTAACCATCAAAAAGAAAATTTTACGAGGGAAGCAAAAAAACTAAGTTTAAATTAACTCTGAAACTTTATGACCAAATCCGAAGTACAGGTGCCATTTGTACCTATACTTTGGATTTGGTCCTAAAGTTTCAGAGTTAATTTTAACTTAGTTTTTTGCTTCCCTTGTAAAATTTTATTTTTTTGGCGGTTAGCAGGTTTACCCTCTAAACCGATGACATGTTGTGCTATGGAAAAAAGTGCAAGTAATTGAGTGATTTGGGAAAAGAGAAACTATGGTTCATCTCGCATCAAAATACGAGATAAGAATTACAACTGTGCGCAATTTAATGAAAACAAATGTAAAGTGTATAAAGTATTTAAATCTATAACATGAGACCTCTACTATTCCTATCTTTCCACAGACAGTCGTCTTAAGGAGTTTCCTTGGCCATTAAAAACCTGTAACTGAAAATCAGACTTAAATGAGTTAACTTCTGATCCACTACCTAACTTGTTGAAACAAAAACCCACGGGTTACGAAATTCTATTATGCACTTAATTTATGAAAACCTTTCATGGTACTGATTATCCGACTTTTTCGATTAACCGTTCACTCTACCACCTTCATTACCACGGATAATAGAGGTTCTACTGTATATGATTGATAAGCAGTGTTCTCATTCTTCACTTCTCGCAGCATCTACCATCTGAGCAAATTATTCAAATACTTGTTCACGATTCGAGATATATCTCGAGAAATTACAAGAACCGAATAATTCATAGTATTTTTTTATTCGAATACTCCCATCACTAATTATAAGTATATTTTTTGTGGTATTGTTAAATTCTGTTGGAAAAGCAAGCTGTAAAGCTAATTGTTTCTGTGAATATTAGCCAAGGTGTAACAAGAGAATTTACAATTAGCATAAAATAATCTAAGAGAACTCACATCTGCCTGAACCTCAAGTGGTCTTTTGCGACTATTCTTTTGTGCTGGAGGCAGGTAACATCTATCTTTACCAACTGTATTAGTAACTGTTAAAGTGAGAGGGAAAAACTTTTTCTGTGACAGTTTCTAGATTATTTCGACAAGAAGTATAATAAAACATAAGAGTAGGAAATAACATTTCTAGGGGGAAAAAATGTTGTTGTTGTTTTCTAATGCCAGGCGTTTGACAATAAAGTCATTTAACCTCTTGCACTCCAATATTTTTCAAAGATATTATCATGGTCAGCCACTGAAGCACAGATTTTGAGGTGTTCCCAATCCATTTCTTGGCTTGAGTTGCACAATGGGCAGTTAGGGGACTGATATATTCTAATTCTATGTAGGTGTTTGGCCAAACAATCATGGCCTGGGGGAAAAAATGTTGAACCAATTTTAAGTTAATGATCACTTTGTCTTTTGTATATAAGCTATTTTATTGTAAAAATTGTTGTATTTCATGTGCATCACTTCTGGTTTAAATGATTTGCAGGCAATGAATCTGAATAAAATTCATCATCACTGTGTTATATGTACAGATGTACAAATAGGCAGATGGTGTCCTGAAAATAATTTTTTTGGTATCAGAAATGTTGGAAGGGTGTATTTCCGTGAAAATCTCGAATTTAGTGTTCTACAGCACAATACTTTATCTTTATACAGTAGAACCCTGATTATCCGTCACCCTATTAACTGATTGATGGATTATCCGACTGTCTATTTCTCGCTCTTTTTTTCTTCAGAAATATGAAGTACTGTTTTATACATCATATTAGTAGTTTTACTTACCGGTTCTTCTATATGGTTGTGAAACTTGGACTCTCACTCTAAGAGAGGAACATAGGTTAAGGGTGTTTGAGAATAAGGTGCTTAGGAAAAATTTGGGGCTAAGCGGGATGAAGTTACAGGAGAATGGAGAAAGTTACACAACACAGAACTGCACGCATTGTATTCTTCACCTGACATAATTAGAAACTTAAAATCCAGACGTTTGAGATGGGCAGGGCATGTAGCAGGTATGGGCGAATCCAGAAATGCATACAGAGCGTTAGTTGGGAGACCGGAGGGAAAAAGACCTTTAGGGAGGCCGAGACATAGATGGGAGGATAATATTAAAATGGATTTGAGGAAGGTGGGGTATGATGATAGAGACTGGATTAACCTTGCACAGGATAGGGACCGCTGGCAGGCTTATGTGAGGGCGGCAATGAACCTTCGGGTTCCTTAAAAGCCATTTGTAAGTAAGTAAGTATTAGTAGTTTTACATATGTTTTGTTAGAGAGTATTACACAGCATTGTCTACTGTTCGAATTGTCATTCTATAATATAACTTGTATATAAAATATCTTTCATTGTTAATAGAAAACGTGTTGTGCTAAGTATCGAAAAAACGGAAATAATTGAATGGTTTGAGAAAGAGAAACTGTGGCTCATCTCGCATCGGAATATGAGATTGGAGTTACAACTGCGCGATTTAAAAAAAAAAACAAAGATAAAGTGTAAAAAGTATGTAAATCTACAACATAAGATCTCCTTTATTCCTATCTTTCCTGAGACAGTCATTACAAAGGGCTTCCTTGCCCCCTTAAAAACCAGTCGTTGACAACCAGACTTAAATTAGTGAACTTCTGATCCACTACCTAGCGAGTTAAATACAAGACCATGGAGGAAATTACAAAATCTTTCATGGTCCGGATTATCCGATTTTTTCGATTAACCGTTCAGTCCATCCCCTTCATTACCATGGATAATAGAGGTTCTACTATACTCCACATAAAGAGAAAGTAAAAAGATCTGAGAAATGCCATTATTATGAAAAAGTTTGAGAAATTATGAAAATATTTTTAAGGTACTGAATAGCAAGAAAAACTGGCATCATTTATCTCTAATCTCTATTTTCAATAAAGGCACATAGAGGAAGGATATAATAAATTCATTATGTGAACTTTTCTTACCTGCAGGTGTCCCACAAAAGGATGCAAGCAGCTCAGTAGGAAAGAGCATCGTCGATGCCCCAGGTGTAAGAAGCAGGTGAATCCACAACAAGGAATTGTACAGGAGATAGCAGGAAAATTCCTAGAGGGAATGGAGGCAATGGAATCTGGTGATGTTGAACGTGCGATACAACTCTTCTGCTTGTACCTTGACACAATGTACAAAGCTGGGGCACCTCCGTGTCGGGATATGAGTCTGTGTCAGGATGCTTTGAGGGTGTGTCTTGCAAACAGCGGGAACACTTGGGTGGTCAGGAAGTAGAATTCGGGGACATGTGAGGTTTCAACCTGCAAATAATTGGGCACAATGGCGTGTGGGCACTTACTAATAACTTGAGTAAACATTATACATATAAAGTACAATCTGCTGATATATTGGTACAGTAAATGTCTGAATGCTAAACTATTTTCCATTTTTATGAAGTTGGTAACAGTCACCACAAATACACTGGATTTCATTTGAATTCACACTACAACAGGTCACTTCTTACAGAACTATTCTAGCTTTTCATATTGATTTTCAAAGATCCTGAGACTTTCAAATAAAATTCTTTAAACAAATTGCATTTTTACCTATTATTCCTATTTATTAAAAAAAAATCAAACTTAAAGTCAGATTAAATTTTCACTATTCTCAATTACTGTATACTCCTAGCTGATCAAATTATTTAAGACTCCGTATTACAAATCCCACAAACTCCACCTGCATTGATGATCCTTAACATCTATAGCAAATTCATTCTCAGTTATATAAAAGTGGTTACTGACAAAGGCATTTATCTAAGACTTTTTGTAAAAACAGGGAAGATACGATTATACACTTACAATTAATATTATATATTCTGAATACTAACTGTCTGCTGTTAGCATTTTCCCGTATTCCTACTCAATCTGTACAGAACAGCTATGTTTTACTTTCAAGAGAAGCATTTTTAATTTGGTACACTGAGCTAATGCGAATTTAATGGCTAAATGTTAATTCTATTTCACTGAGTGACATTATACAGTATAAAGTAATACTTTTTTCATACATAAATGTTCCATTGCAATTTATAGGCAACTCTGGTAATGAAAACATACGAAAACAATTAAATAAGCAATGCAGGTTCCCATTAGAGCAAATACCCACTGTGAATGTGAATATAAAACTTCCATATAGGGAAGAGTCGGGTAGTATCGGACATCGGGTAATATCGGACAGTGAGTTTCTTTCTTCTACCACACGATGATAGTACCTGATTGACATGGTTACGTTTCTGTGATGTCGCATAGAGAAACGTAACCATGTCATTCAGGTACTACCATATGGTGGTAGATGAAAGAAACGCACTGTCCGATATTACCCGATGTCCGATACTACCCGACTCTCCCCTACTGCAGTATTAGAAAAATGTAGTACAGGTAAGAGGCAGAAGCCATATATTCACATGTATTGAATCAAAATAAAAGATTTTTACAATGAAGTTCAAGTATTTTATGGTTAAAAATAAGTTTATTCTTAAATCTCAATGTTTATTTTAAAATTAAGCAACATAATATTAATTTATCATATTTCTATACTGTATTCAAATCAATGTGTAAGAATCAACTTTTCGATGGGTTCTCATTATTTTACATATATCTGACAGCATTTTGCTTTGTATTCACTGCAAAAGCAAACACTAGAAAGTACAATTTGTTAAAGTTATACAAGACAGAGCGGTATTATTATCACCCACTTTACAGTTTTAATTTAATCAATGACAGTGGTGTTACCTTGCCAAGGTGAAGGGATTCATTTGTGCAGTGGAGTATTCATAAAGTTGAAATTAATTTTTCTCGACAAAAGTACTGTCAATTTGTTAGAGTAACTGGGAAGGATAGCCATGAAAACACACATATATGGGGGGGGGGGGAAAGAGAGAGAAAGAGAGAGACAGACAACAGATGAACAGGTTTTAATACAGAATAAAATGCCTACCTTACTAATGTGTGAGTTTTAATTCCATTAATTTTACATTTGACGAAATGTGAAGACAAAGAACAAAACTTAATTTCTTTGGCTTCGGTAACAAGTAACTGAGAAATTTTTAATATTCAGAAAAGGCATAAAAGTTGTTAGTAATACTGACAACACTAGTTCCCAAAGAGGATAAAAATCTAACAAATTCACGTGCCCACTCTGTCACACGGTCACATGAAAACTAGAACATTTCATCAACTCTTTGAGAAACCAACAGAAGTTTACTTGAAGAACACAGTAAGTTCATAATTGTCATTTTATAAAAGTGTTTACGTTCATACTTGAAATACAAGGTAATGTTTTTAGTAACTCCTAAACAATGTGTTTGCAGAGAATGGATTAAATAATTTAACATACCATGATGAGTAAGTAGTATATCAACAAGTATTATATAACAAGACCATGTTTCATGGGGGTAAGGGAGGAGGGGGAATTATATTTTATTTAACGATGGTCGCAACTGCGAAGGTTATATCAGCATTGCCGGTGTGCCGGAATTTTGCCCTACAGGAATTCTTTTACATGCAAGTAAATCTACTGACATGAGCCTATCGCATTTAAGCATACTTAAATGCCATTGACCAGGGCTGGGATCGAACCCGCAATCTCAAGCACAGAAGGCCAGCATCTACCGACTGTGCCACCCAGACCGACCTGTTTAGTGATCTTCAAGTGTTCTTAAAAGATCTTTAAATTAATTACAAAAACAATTGGAAGTGACATGATATTACGAATTTCATATAAATTTACTGAAATCTTGCAAACTAAGAGGCTGCAGGACGGATATTCTTTTTTTTTATTGGGTTCTTGTTTCATTTCTTGTAAAAATGTTATTTTTAATTTTCAATAATCAAAATAAGGTTTTACTCAGAGTATAAACACAGTTACCGAATTTACAATTATAATTTTATAACCAAGATAAAAGTTTCGCATTAGTTGGTGATAAATTAGTAAAAGGATGTGAATTTCAACTGGTAAAAAAAATAATGCTTTAACAATATTCCCGATTTAATGACAATTTCCAATATGAATTCAACAGTCTGCCTCCATCTCTCTGTAGAGGTATATAAATACATAGTAGAATAAATTTCATGGACTGGCAAATATGTGACACTACTGGCAATTGCATTCCATAATGCATTGTATGTACAAGTTGTGCAACCTATATATTCATCAAAAAGTCTACAACAAGGATGGTTGTGTAAACAACATTAGTTCATATTAAGTGTCTTACGGTATTAAGGTCAATATGTGCAAAGTGCAAATATGCAATTTTGTAAAATCAGGCAAAATTACAAAATGTTATTAGTGGAGAAAAATTCACTCCAGCGCCAAGGACCGAACCCGGGACTCCCAGTTCTATGCATTGGGTGCTCTAACCACTGAGCTACGCCTAATTTCAACCCACAGCACCGGATCAAATCTTTCTCCTTTGGTTCTTTTCCCTTAGTGGCCTTACTCCAAGTTCGACTTATATATTGACATAAATATATTGTCAACAGTCATCACACAACAAGCGCACTCATTTGAGTGACTTGGTGGCTGGGACTCCTACAGTATATGCACTGTTAGGTGAATAATCTATGTAAAGATTAATTTTTTTGGTCCTACAGAATTATCTGTGGTGGTTACCAAAGGAAAAAGATTTGCTCCGGTGCGGTGGGTTGAACTTCAGTGTAGCTCAGTGGTTAGAGCACCCAGTGCATAGAACTGAGTGTCCCGGGTTCGATCCTCGGCTCTGGAGCGAATTTTTCTTCACTAATAACAAATGGTAACCATCACAGATAATTCTGTAGGACCAAAAAAATTAATCTTTACATAAAATTACAGAAATTCTGACAATGTTAAAACTCCCTGGCTGTTTTTTCAACATGAAAGATTAGTTAGCTTTATAATAATAGATTCTCTTTAGTATAAGAAGATATCACAGCTTCTACGTAAGTTCTTAAGACATTCCAGTAATTGTCTCCATGATTACAGAAGTGAATCATAGCTGAAGGAAAATACTTTTTAAAGTTGATGTGCATAAAAGTGCTGAAACTGCCAATAGTGTTTACAGTGACTACCATGATCCAATAATTACCGATTCCACTACGTAAATAACACGGGAAGAAGTCAGGATTTACTCTACATAATCTGACAAAAGACACAATCACAAAATAAAGAGTGGAGGAGGAAATATAACATTTAATATATTATCGGATAAACAGCCCGTTAACTTTCTTTTTGTTTATGCAAAATAATATTTAAACCACATGAAAATGAATCTCCCTCACCTTATCATAAGATCATACCAACATATATCCCACGAACAAGACAAAGTAATATCAATTTACGTCTAAAATTCTATGGTTTGGAATTAAATATATGATGTGGTAATGGGAAGGTAGTGGATGAGAGGAAAGAATTAAGATTATTTATATTCGGTACAAAATAGCTAGTAACCAAGATACGTAACAATATGCTGAATGAACGAAGACAGTAATCCGATGACTCTACTCAAGCATGGGCGATCACTTGCAGAGAGGCAACTGGGGTCCAAGGAAGTGGACACCTATTTCGTCTTTACTCACACAGTTAATTTTTCATAGACTTCGAGTTCTAGTTACATTGCACCGAAAGTACACGTTACATTTCGTTTTTATCATACAAATATACAATGTAAGGAAGGGTTCGAGTTAGGCATTGCAAGTACAACAAGTAATTTTTTTCAATGATTCTTTCTTTTTGCCTTTATAGTCAAGATTGAAAAATACACACATACTTCTGCAATGCTGATTCACACAAACTCCTACATTATTATATATATATATATATAATCTTCATTTATTTATTTATGAATAACTATATAGACTTTCGAATATTAGAATGTACTCTCAATCAAGTAGGAATAAAAATAATGAAAACTGTAACAGACGAAGCAGTCTTGAAGGGTGTGCCAACTGATACAGAAGTAATGTGGCATCAATCTACTTACTGAACACAACTAGTATAACACAAATAAAACTAAACTCGCAAGGCACATCCTGGCAGTATGCAGCAGCAGTAGTACATGAACACATCGTCATCGTCACGGCACTTGGTAACACAGCGATGACTAGTCTGATTACCATCAACAACTGAAGCTGCTGAATCAATGAGTAAATGAATGAGTTGGTGATTCAAATGCAACAATGATATAGTGAGGATGCACAGTAACATGTTATAATGGCAGTATGTGTAGGCTTCTTCTCTGACATCAGTGCGATAATCGTACAAAACACTTTTCCAACTGCTTCAATGAGCAGAGCACATGTATCTAGATATGAACAATTTGCCGAAACTACGGACGACTACGTACCTCGGAGAACATCAAAGAGCAGCTGACTTCTGCTGTCCTCTCTTCTGTTTCTTTGATTGAGACTTCCTTCCCCTTGCCATCCTTTCGTCGTCACTGCTCACCGGATTCCCTGCAGAGCCAGATGTCGCCAGAGATCCTGAATCGGACTCACTCTCCACCCCTGGCGCACTGTCATAAGCTCCCGTATTTCTGTATGATCTCGATTCAGAAGAACTGCAGAAGGGAACTTTCGAAGGAACTGAGCGTGCAGGAGTGGCTCCGTTGTTTGAATTATTACGTTGGCGGGACTTGGCAAATACGGACATCAAAAGGTCCGTCTTTGTCGAACGTTTCGAACCACCTTTGGACGGTTGTTTCACTGTCTTTGCTCGTTTCTCACACTGTCGATCTTCCACAAGAACACCCGAGAGACACGGCACCACACGTCGCCTCTTCACACCTCTTCCTGCCTCACTTCGCTGCTCCGTGTTAGCCGACTTCTCTCTCTCTCTAAGATTGTCTAGCTTCTGATCGAGAGCTGTTCGGTGAGTGTCGCGAGTCTCGGTCACTGTCTCAGTGTCTGTCGTATCCTCACCGCTGTCCACAATAATGCGATGCCATCTTTTCTTCTTATTTGAATGCACATGTTTAGATTTATGTTCCGATGGTTTCTTCCGCACAGTGCCCTTTGTTAAATCCTGCAATGCAGGAACCTCCTCTCGCACTTTTGCTTGGTCTCTTTCCACTTCTATCTGCTCCTCCTTTTTACCCTCCTCCACATCACTGCTTGGTCCCACGTCTTCAGAATCAGCTCCGCCTTTCCCGCATGGGGCCCGCAATCCATACTCTGCCAAAGGCTGGACTTGCTCCACCTCATCCTGGAACTCGTAAACATCATATGACGTACGGATTGCAGCATTCTGTGGTACTTTTAACACCTGTTGTTCTTCTTCGGCACTTTCTTTGGCCTGACTAATAGCTTCAAACTTAACGGTTCCTGACGCAGTCTTCTTCTTTTTCTCTGCCAAAGAAGCAAAACGATTTGTGGATGGAGGGGTCTTTCGAACAAGTGGAAAACGGAACCTATCATCAGAATTAGGCCCTTTGGACTTCTTACGGGAGTTTCCACTCCACATCCCAGCGCCAAAAGTTCCTGGAAGACCGCTTTTTATTCTCTTGTCCCGAGCATTCAGAGCCCTCAATGCTGCAACAGCCTTTGCTTTAATAGATTCTTCATCACTAACGCCACTTAACATTTCTGTCTTTGAATGTGATGTATCACCCCTTAGTCCATTCTTCCAGTCAGTTCTCGAATCCTGCACGGTCTCATTTGACAGCCGTTCTCCCTCCAGTCTTGAGCTATTAGCTGCCACAGTCACTTTCCCACTCTCTTCCCTTTCTTGCACAATATCTTCACCTGTACGATTTGAACTGCACTCCACAAATGAGCGTCCCTCCTTTACTTCAGGATTCGGCACAGTACCTACCTCTCCGTGTACCTGAGGTTTACAACTTGCTGGGACACTGTCTACTGTAATGGCTGGGGTACTGGTTTCCTGGAAACCCGTCTTAGTACTAGTTCTCGAACTTGTGGGTACACTATCATTCTCGGTTTTTGAAGCATTATTACTACCGACAAGAGCTATCTTAATAGTTTCAAGATTACGGTCCAGTCCAGAACTATCGGTGCTCAACCGACGAAGCTGATGTCCTCGATGTGCTCTGGCTATATGACGATTCCTGTTGCTCTCACTGGTAAATCTGCAATATGAATAATTTCAATTAGTTACTGTAACTGTTCTTTAAGTTGAGAAAATGGTATAAATATTTTTCACATGTGTAAGTTACATTTTTAGATAACAAGAATTTGTATTATTCTCCTTGAAGTGTGTCAAGAGAGCAAGAGCAATAATGGAGATGTCTGTGGTGTAAGCGGGAGAAAAAAAAAAGTAATGTGAGTTAACAGCTGGTAAAGATTAGGGGGCATAAGAAAGATGATAGGGGAAAAAGGAGGGTCAATAATAATAATAATAATAATAATAATAATAATAATAAAAAGGTAAAAGTATCCCCGTCACATGCCATGAAGGCACTTGGGGGGCATGGAGGTAGAGCTCCATGCTTTCTATGACCTCGGCACTAGAATGAGGTGGTGTGGTCGGCACCACACTCTGACCGCCTTTTACCCCCGGGAAATAATAATAATAATAATAATAATAATAATAATAATAATAATAATAATAATGTTTTATTTTCGCTGGCAGAGTTAAGGCCATAAAGCCTTCTCTTCCACTCAACCAGCTTTATCAATACAATACATATTTAAATTCCGAATATTTACACTACACTTAAAAGGATCTCCAGCAATATTCTTCAGTTAAGTTTTAATGACTAGTAGACTACATACCGGTATTTATTTAAATTTAGATAAACCTATGAGGTAAAGTAGTAACTTAATTTATGAGCTAATTTAATTCAATCAATTATAATTAATTTGAGATAGCTAGTAAAATGATGAAAATTAATTAAATATAAGCTTACTAGAACTATGTTACAGGGAGAAAAAAAAAAAAAAAAAAAATATATATATATATATATATATATAAATCTAAAATAGATTTCTATAATGAGAATATTAATATAATTGCCATTAGAGATTTTGTAAATCTATTTAGAGAAATTAATGATAATAATAAGGATGGACAGATGTTAGTTTCATTATATGTAATAAATATTAATCAGCAATTAATTTGTTAAGTAAGAATTTATGTAATTTGGACCTGAATGAAGTTATTGTCCAACAACCCCTTATATCACTCGGTAGCGAGTTCCAATTTCTATCAACTGAAACTGTATAAGATGAATATAAAGATGTCTTGTGGTAGGGTATAATGAGTAAATTGTTATGATGAGATCTTGTACTTAGCTGATGATATGCGGATAAATTTTGAAAATGAGAAGCCAAATAGATTGGGGTAGTGGTGCACAGAATTTGAAATAAGAGAACAAGAGAATGCAGGGCTTGTCAATCGCTTAGCCTTAGCCAAGAAGTAGTAGAAGGGTTAGTAGTAAGAGGAAGTACAGGTAAAGTAAATAAAGCAGTTGGTGAAAATCGAGCAAGGAGTAACAAGGATAAGCCATCTTATAATCTAAAAAAATGATGTGATAGTGGAATGAAGGATTAGTTAAGAAGTGTGTAGTAAAATGTGGTTGACTAGTGATTAAGTATTAGGAATAGCTCAAGATGATTTTATTTAAATAGTTGGCAAAGAGTAGTATATACTATAAAGACAGTAAGAGTAGATGAGCTAAAAGTAAGGATTAGCCTAGATAAGTATCAGTAGAGATGAAGAGATAATACAGACAAATGTAAAGTCAATAATAGAGTGTAACTAAGATTATTATGTCTTATATAGTACAGACAGAATAAGAAATGAAGCTGTGTTGGAAAGAGTAGGTGAAGAAAGAATGATGCTGAAACTGATCCGAAGAGGAAAAGGAATTGTTTGGGTCACTGGCTAAGAAGAAACTGCCTACTGAAGGATGCACTGGAAGGAACGGTGAATGGGGGAAGAGTTCAGGGCAGAAGAAGATATCAGATCGTAGACGACATTAAGATATATGGGTCATATGAGGAAAGAAAGAGGAAGGCAGAAAATAGGAAAGACTGGAAAAAGCTGGGTTTGCAGTGAAAGACCTGCCCTTGGACAGAACACTAAATGAATGAATGAAAATGAATATAGTACAAGAGTAATATAAGGGTAAGTTATAGTCCCGTCACTCTAATTTCCGGCAGCCAATCATGTTGCAGGTTGGCTACATTTAAATGTGTGTGTCTTGTGATTCGCTTATGAAGACATTATTCATTTCTTAAGGCTCGATAAATACTTAATATAATCGCCCGCCATTTTGGCTCTTTCGTTGGCGTTCGCAGAAAGCACATGCAAGACGTTATTTGCCGCTCAATTATTTGCTGAATTACAGTGCGTTTGATTTATTATCATAGGAGCTACGACATGATAATGTTTAACGGTGTGGCAAATAGATTCCTCGTATGGTAGCTCAGCAACGAAAGAACAAAAAAGGCGAACGATACTACCTCTCTAGACTTTAGAGCCTTCACTTCCTAAGACGTAAGCAAAGAGGAGGAGTCACGCCGGGAATAACTACGTCGCGACTATAGTAACTGAAATGTAGTGTAATTGTATAATAAATAGTAACTAGGAATATGGAGTAGTAAGGGAAATTGTTATGAATAGGAAATAGAATGAAATACGATTAGAATATAAGGGTTAGATAATAAATATAGAGCTATAGTGAGTAACAAGTGTAGTGAATGGACATGGAAAACATAGTGGATGAACAAAGACAGTGATGAATATGTGTTGGGTACTAAACGCCTGGTAATGTAAAAGTTATAAATAGTGTAAGAACGGGACTGCTGTCCCAAATACAGAAATGTGAAGGGCCAGCAGGACCAGAGAGATTAATGAGAGAATAAACCATATCATATCATATCATCATATTATTCTCTTCCAGTTTAGCTCTAATAATTGAAACCTACCAAATTTCAGAGGTAGGATATACAATTCAGTCTTATTCAATTCGAAGACTAAAATTGAAAATTATATAAACTAAGGTTCGTTCACCTCTCATCACAGTCAGCACAGTTGAAGGGCTGCTCATCAATGGGTCCACTACTGTGACGTCGTGGCATTGTTTTAAGACCACGGCCCAACAACTTCGCTACAGGTTGTGACAGCAGCTGATTTTGATTTCCTGATGGTGATGCAGCAGGAGGGCTGAAAAATACGACAGCTCTATTCCTTTCAAAATTTAAAAGATTAACTTAGTATTTCTAGCATAGCATTTCGAAACGTTTTCAATCTATTGTATTGATCTAATTAATAGAATTTTATGTAATTGAGGGGCGTTTTCATAAAACTCGTTATCTACAGTTTTTTCGATTTTGAGGTTTTAGCGTATCCTTATGTTTTTCGGTCAGGAGAATCCAATGGTGCTATCAGAATTAAGCTAAAGTTGGTAAGTATATCAGTAAATTGATCTTGAAATAAAAGAAATTTTTCTAAACTCGGTATCTACAGTTGTGTATTTTAGAAAAGAGTTGTCTTGAAAAAAAAAAAGAAGATTTTGTAGAAAACGAGTTTTGTGAAAACGCCCCTCAATTACATTAGGCCTATTTTCTCACCTATGGATATATAATGCGCAAGTCTTTGTAAATTAGGGTATTATATTTAATGTATTAAATTTTCAAGTTAAATATATTTACATTTTTACACAAATTACACAATTCTATGCCATTCTACATAAAACTATAATTTTAGGCATTTTGATTGTATATTCGATGGAGATAAGTGCTGGAACAACAAATGATTATTAAATGATTATTAGACATTCTAGCTGATAACAGCCAACAATTACAGACACAAACGAACACATTACTGAGACATTATTTTTATTATTTGAATGCATTTGTGAGAGGAACATCCAAATAATACAACACGTTTTCTTTCTCGGTTGTTGAGTAAAGATATTTTACATAATAATCCGTGCTGCCACAACTCTTTAAGGGCCCAGACCGACCAGCCGGCTGCTGGCCTCACATCCACATGTCGAAGCAGAGATGGACAATCATCCAACCAGAATGGAGGTATTGTGTGGTTAGTATGATCATCCCCCCAGCCATTATAGCTGGCTCTCGTAACTGGATTTTGCTACCTATCGTAGCTCTTCAAGTGCATCACAATGCTGGATGGGCACTGGTCCCATATACTGGCCGAAATTTCATGAGAGAATTTCTTTCCCCATGAGGATTCGAACCAGCATGCATTCCTTAACGTGAGTCCTAGACAAGATGGCTTAAGACCACGACACCATGGTGCGGGACTAACATTTTAGTGTAGAATCTTTTAAATGTTCCACATTTACACATGTATGTACAAAGTTTCCCAAATGAAGGCAGAACAGTAGAAAATTTTCAAATAGAAGCTATGAGTAACACACTTTCGAAATACAAGAGTAATTGAGTTTCTTTCAGCAGAAAAAGGATCATTAACAAATATTCATAGTAGGTTAAGTGTTTGCGTAGGCTTCCGCGGCTGGTGTACATGGTGTGTGGATAAGCTTCAGGGCTTCCACCACGTTGTCTTGGTGTTCTTGGCTGACGTTTCGACTGCTGTGTTGTGGTCATCTTCAGAGCAGTTGTTGGACAACTGCTCTGAAGATGGCCACAACACAGCGGTCAGCCAAGAACACCAAGACAAAGCGATAGAAGCCCTGAAGCTTATCCACACACCATTCATAGTACAGACGTGGACAAATTATTAACAAAATGGACGATTTTTATGACAATTCTGTTTACAAAATTTGACTTTTCAATTTAGACTACATTTGACAATTTTGGATATTTCCATCATTACAGTAGACAGAAACATGCGAAAATGTCAACTGTAGTTGAAATTGAAGAGTCAAGTTTTGTAAAAATATATAATAAAAGTCTTCAATTTTGCTAATAATTTGTAAATTAGCAAAATTGTCAACTGCATTGAAGAGTCAAATTTTGTAAAAATATAAAACAAAAATCTTCAGTTTTGCTAATAATTTCGAAATATCCAAAATGTCAACTGTAGTACAAATTGAAGAATCGAATTTTGTAAAAATATACAACAAAAACCTTCAGTTTTGCTAATAATTTGTAAATATGCAAAAATATCAACTGTAGTCCAAATTGAGGAGTTAAATTTTGAAAAATATACAATACAAATCTTCAATTTTGCTAATAATTTGGTAATACACAAAAATTTCAACTGTAGTCTAAATTGAAGAATCATATTTTGTAAAAATATATAATAAAAATCTTAAATTTTGCTAATAATTTGTCCACGTCTGTAGGTGTTTGACAAACATCTACGGAGACATGGCAGTAGACAAAGTACCTCAAGCCATTGGGTAAAGTGCATGGCAACCTCAGAACAAGGATAGGGCAATCTGTCTGAACTCCTGCACTCAGGAAGCCAATCAGTACTTGTGATATCTTCAGCAGAACAATGAGCCAACAATTTTATTTGAAACTACATATTGAAGATTCACCACCAAGATCTTGCAACTTTACTTGGTACTGCTAAGGAAATCCAATCCAATGGCACTATGGCTCATTCTTGAGCCTTGGCCTCCCATAGTTTTTGCCTCCATGCTGTTCTATTTTGCGCGGCCAGTTTCCAATTTCTAATATGAAGTTGCAGCATCTTCCTTTATTCCATCTTTCCATCTCCTTCTTGGAATATCAGTTCCACAGGTTCCAAAAATATTTGCTCTCAATGTTTTCTTTGGAATACGGTCAAGTCGTCGCACATGACGTGTCCACTGAAGCCCTTTACGTTTTATATAAGTGATAGATAATTAGAGCCCGGATGTTTAGGCATTTATAACAGTTAAAATAGGCAGGCAAAAAAGTGCAATAAAAAAGCACAAGTTTTGAAAAAGGCATAATATATTTTAGCAATAAATTTAAATTATGTCAACATAACTCACACTTTTACTTCGTAGTTGACACAAGTTGACTTATAAAATACTTTTTTTGTGATTAACTGTCTTTTCACAAATCTTACATAACAAAACTACTCCATCGATTGAAAACAAATAGGCACCAATTTCACTAGAGCTTCAGTGGTAAAATAACTTAAAAATTAGATTATGAAATCACATTAAAACATAATGATAAAAAGACAGCAATTTCTATATTTATATTGACAAAGTAACAGTATGAATAAATTTATAATTTTGTTGCAAATCTGAAGGCATAAATTTTATTATCTCATTGTGAAAATTAAAAACATCCATTTCATTAACTAATCAATTTAAAAAAAAAAACCGTAATCTTCAGAACAACATATTCAATTAAGAATGTAGTAAAGTTATTAAATTTATTTCAAAGATACATTCTTACATAATTAGTTTTATATTTCGAGAATTTTCCTACATAGTTAAGCACATACTTAACAACTACTATTAAAATCAAAAGTTATGTACACTCTCAATAAGTTAAATACTACTGGAATGAAAGATGGAAGATGGCCAACATTCCGAACATAGCAATCAATCAACTTTTTAACTCAAAATGGTAACAAGAATACATGCCAAATAATTACGATATTTGTGTGCTTTAATATTTGCAGTAGCCATGATTTATAAGACAAGGTGCACAAATTCTTAGATAGGCTATATACTGTAAATTCTCTTGTGAAAAATTGTTTGCTAACTATTACGCTAAATATTGTTGTTTCACATCAATATGAGAGTAAACTATAAGTTCTTGTGTTCTTAATTTTCATACCTTGGAGTCTGTGTGGTGGGAGGTGAGGGCTGAGATCGATTCTTTCCCAAGAAGTTGTTAAGAGCTCGTGTGAGTAAGCCCCCTAATGCTGACGTCATATGACTGCGGAGCCCTTCATCTCCACCAGCACTAACAGGAATGGAAGCACTGAGGTTACTGCTGCTCAATCTGAAACATCAACACAATAAAAGAGTGTAACTTACTGCTTTTAAGGAACCCGGAGGTTCATTGCCGCCTTCACATAAGCCCGCCATTGGTCCCTATCCTAAGCAAGATTAATCCAGTCTCTATCATCATATCCCACCTCCCTCAAATCCATTTTAATATTATCTTCCCATCGACGTCTCTGCCTCCCCAAAGGTCTTTTTCCCTCCAGCCTCCCAAAAAAAGTGTAACACTACTTAAAAAGAATCACTAAAAATATTTCAATTTCATATTAGTACATCATCAACTATTATACAGGATGCTTCAAAAGTGCGCACAAACTTAAGGAGCTTATAGAGGAGTCGAAATACAATTTTCGAATAGGAACTTATGGTCTAGGAAGTAATCCTGAGTCGCTGCACGCTTGGGAATGTCAGGAATTACATTGCAGATATAAGCTTACTTTGCAATGAGGCACTTGGTTCGATACACTATGAAATGATGAAGACGTTTCCTCTGCCATCACATTTGAATGGGATGAGGTACAAGAGCTTCATATGAGATGTTCTTCCAGAACTGTTAGAGAATGTACCTCTTATCATATGTTATCAGATGTGGAGCAACTAGACGGAGCACCTGCACACTTTTCTCTTCAAGTACATGACATACTAAATAACACATATCCTGGGCATTGGATCAGAAGGAAAGGTCCAATTGATTGGCTACCCCACTCCCACGCTTGATTTCTTCTTCTGGGGGCATATCAAAAGCCTGTGTACGAGACACCAGCTCCCGACCAAGAAACACTTCTCATCAGGATACTTACTGCATTTGATGAAGTTCGTGAGATGCATGATGTACTTGGTAGAGTGCGCCAGAATTTCCTATGATGATGTTATGCCTGTATTGAATGTGGTGGTCGCCAATTTGAATAACTTTTGTAAAAAAAAAAGTGCTGATAAACATTATCTTTGCGTAACTTAAATGTAGTTTCTGACATTCCCAGGGTTGCACTGACCCAGAATTATTTCTTAGACCATAAGTTCCTATTCTAAAGTAGTTGTATTTTTGACCCCTCTATAAGCTCCTTAAGTTTGTGCGCAACCTTTTAAATCGCCCTGTATTTGTTTTCGTTATACTAAATTGAAACATGGGAGGAATCTTTTTACCAGTGTTTCTCTTGTCTCACACTTTCGTTTCACAGATTTTACAACTAGACTAGCATTACGTTTCACTGTTGATATCTTTGAGTTCGTGTTACTGTTATAGTATTTCAATATTTTTCACTGATTGTATAATAATTCTCGTTTAACAAAGTTGCACCAAAAATTCTATATTAGTAAGATTACAACAAACCACGAGATATCAAGGGGATCACTTGAAATGTATCGTTTTCAGAAAAAAATAACATGCCAATAAATTGCATTGTTCAAGCCATGTCCTGTGTTATTCTGATATTTTTAAACCTTATAATCACTTTAGAACAGCATGCTGAAATTGGTGAGAACCGACAGCTGAATCCTGTACAATAATATTTCAAGGTACAGTATATATTACTAAAGTTGTAATTTCTACTAACAGTATTATAATTTTATTGCTATATAGGAAAAATAAAATGTGTGTATTCTAGAGAATATGTCGCTGAAAGTTACTCCTTTCTAAAAAACTCCTTTACAACAAAGTACATAAAATTTGGTTCCCTAAGTTTCGTTATATGGAGATTTCACTGCACTATTATTATTATTATTATTATTATTATTATTATTATTATTATCATTATTTTCATATTTAATGTTTTTTTCTTCCCAGGAAAACTGCTTTAAATTTTGAGATACATATTATACATAAAAAAATATGGTAATGGCCTTCAATGCAGATATCTGTTATTAAACACGTGAATAAACATTTTGTTAACAACTGACCTTTTCAGGCTTATTCTTTGCAATGAATAATTTTCAGCCACAGAAAAGAAATTAGTGTCAGCAACTGTAAGTAATACAGCGGTTGAGGCATATTAGTTATGGAGAAAAAATAAGTGTTACTTACCCTAAGGATACCATATTTTTTTCACACTTTTCGGGAACGTATGAAATAACTACTTTTAACATTTCTGTTGGTTTGCCATTCACTCAAATTGTTTTTGTACACTTTAAAGAATTAATATACTCATTATATTTACACATTAAAAATATGCATTCTACTTAACTACTATTTAAAATACTGATATTTGCAGAAGAATGAATTATTTTAAGCAGGTCTTCTCTGGAGTCCCAGTTTTGCACCAAATTCCTGACAAGTCATGTAACCCTTAAGCAGTCGCACTTAACCACCCCACCCACTTAAACCGTTATTATCTCGAGTATGCGAATTCCGATTTCAAAAATGTTTATGGTTATTGTTGCCTTACCAATTTCAATAAAGCTACTGAAACTTTCAGAGTACAGGCTTACTGAATATATAGTTACGAACTCCGTAATATCTGACTGGGGTGTTCACATCATGTTCACTGAAGAAAAAACTCTCCACTGAAGCATTATTTCCAGGAGATAAAAAGACAGTTCATTCAACTTCTCGAGTTGTGCACAGGGAATCATTTTCTCAGAGGAAAATTTAAAAATTTCACTCCATTTTGGGCAAAGATCAGCATTTTCTTCATTCTACTTTGCTATTTTCAGAAGCAAGAAATTTCACAAAATAAGTTATTTCATCAAGGTCAACCCATCTACATTTTAAGAGAAATAATGGATTTTCTTTTGAAAATGTTCTCTTTCTGGAAGATCTCAGCAATATATATTCCACTGATATCTTATCTTGTGAATGAATATTCCAGGCACTGAGATATTTAACAGCATTTTCATAAAACTATTTACACTGAAAATCCGGGGACATCTGGGGATAAATGATTAAATTCGGGGACATTCTGGGAATGAATTCTGTTCTGGGACAAAAAACAAAATTCGGGGACTGTTCCCAGGAAACGGGGATGTCTGGTAATCTTAACTTACCCATCATTAAGCCTTCCTATTGAGTTATGGCGATCCACATGAGCCACTCCAACATGGTCAGCAAGACCCTGTTCATCAGGAAGCAGCTCTTTGCACACTAGGCACACATGGCGGGTTGGTTCCCCACTTCCGTCAGTCAAGGAATTTGAAACAATGCGAGGTCGCTCTGAAAATATCATTACGTTCTATTAATTAAGTTCGCAAGCTGATATTTACTTAAATAAAAATCATTATACTCTAGTATAATATTATAATATTGAAGCCCTTACTAAGTTCGTGATTAAGACATTAGTGGAAGGGACATCAAAGTGAATTGTTGTCATTATAAAATGTATTTGTTACCTCGCTCTTTTCCCTGCAGATGACCTAATTCTTAAGAATTACTGTTAGAACAGTTTTCAGATTAAGAAAAATAGCAGTAATTATGTTAAGTAGGAAAGAATAAATAAATAAACCTAGTTGCGTGCTTTTGAATCTTGCATAATCTTCAAAATGTGCTTGTCACAATAGAAAAAACTGTAATATTACGTAACTATTCAGAATTGGAACGAAGTTTATATTAACTTTTTAACGACCTCACGAATAAGTTCCATAAGTACAGGTATGGTTCAAAATCGTTACAATTACTTATCTGAAAAGACAGAGAACATACAGATTTCTCTTCTTCCCCATTGCCTTCAGGTGAAAATTTTACAAAGTATCTGTCAGAATGCCATTTACTGTACAAACATTTCACATACCAAAATATGTTGTTGTTGTTGTTGTCTAGTGCCTTGCATCTGGCAATGAACCCATTAGCAGTCGTGCTTTCCAATACTTTTGAACTGTAGTTTCTTCTGATCTTAATGCTTCACAGGTCTTCAAGTGATCTTCATTCATTTCTGCTGGATCGTTACACAGGACACATATTGGTGAAGCTGAGATACCTATTCTGTAGAGATGACTTGCTAGACAGTCATGATTTGTCAATAGTCTGAAGGCTGCAACTGCTGTTTTCCTTGGTCTCTGGGGGATTATATCTGGGTTGGAAAGTAGCGTAATCCATTTTTTGTCTTTAGCATTTGATTCTATTTCTTGTAGGTATGAATGAGAAAATTTTGTAGTGATCAAGCGTTTTATTGAGGAATATGAGAAATTAAATTTAGACTTTTGTTTTATTGTTGTGCCTTTCTTTGCAAGTGTGTCTGTGGTTTCATTCCCCATGACTCCACAGTGTGCTGGAATCCATTGGAGATGGACAATCTTATTAACTTTTTGGAGTTGTGTTAACATTTTGTAGCATTCTCTTATTTTTGATGACTTCTTTGTAGCATTTGAACATATTCCCTGAATTGCAGCTTTAGAATCTGAAAGAATTACTGTCTCGTTATATTTATTTAAGGGAAGATTTAATAATTGTCGGAGAGCAATGTGTATAGCCAAAATATCAAGCTTCTTCATTTCCTATGATTAAGGGATGAGATGATAAAAAAAGAAATGTTCCTCTGTATGGCTGAAATCGAAATAGGGAGGGCACACAGCATGAATGGACCAAGGTAGATTGGTGTACATGTTAACAATGTGGGACAAATGACTGGGGAAGAGGGAAAGAGGGTGTCGGCATTGCAGATGGTCAGATGACTTTGTGAATGCAGTGGAGGAAAGGTGGACAGGACTAGCATGAGACTGTACATAGTGGAAACACATGGGAATGAACTAATTATACACTGTACAGAGTACTACAGAAGAGAAAACCATGTGGACAGTGAGAAATGTTATATTGAACAGAGTATACAGTGATACGAAAGATTATAATGTTACAAATGGTAGTATTATAGGCAATGTTAATAAAGAAAAACACTAAACAACATCTTTCATGGAGGTCTACACCTGTGGAGTAATGGTTAGCGTGCTTGGCCGCTGGGTTCGATTCTCGGTCGGGGCAAGTTACCTGGTTGAGGTTTTTTCTGGGATTTTCTTTCAACCCAATATGAGCAAATGCTGGGTAACTTTCGGTGCTGGACCCCGACCTCATTTCACCGGCATTATCATCATCTCATTCAGACGCTAAATAACCTGAGATGTTGATAAAGCGTCGTAAAATAACCTACTAAAATAAAATAAATCTTTCATGGATTGGCTCACTATGGGAGATAAAAGGAGCCAACCTACCTTTAAGTAGGAGGTCAATGCCCAATAGGGATCTTCTGGCTATCTTATATCTTATATGGCGAGAAATGAGAAATTTTGGCTGAAAATATTAATTCAGATTACTCTGTCAATTAACAATTGAAATCCCTACCATATCAATATATAGGTTATTCAAAAGTCACGAAAGATTTTATTAATGTGACAAATGTGTGTGTTTTTGAGAATGCAGCTCTCAAAATTGGACTCTGTATTTGATATCACTTCCAAGTTCAAAGCAATTTCTCATCTTTGCTTTGATGGCAATCAGAGATCATGAGAAGGTTATTTTGCATACATAAAGTTGCAAATAAAAAATTTTGCAAGCTCGAGGCATTCATGCATTCTTTTCATGTACAGCTGGTGTAAAATTTGTAAAAGAAGCAGTTTTAACATTCCCCCCTCCCTTTTTTTTTGCTAGTTGAATGCAACTGCCTAAAAAATGGATTTAATATTAATCTGTGACTGTCATGTTCTTTCGAGTGTCTTTCGGAAAATACTAAAAAAATTGTTGTTTAGATAGCGTTCACCTACACTTTCTACTTTTAGTTTCATATGACTACTGATTAAACCTTGGTACTTAAAATAAAGAAACAATGTGAAAATTCCCTAGAATTAACTTTGACCCACAAATTCTGTGAGAGTACCTCACAATTGTCTGTGAATATAGTATAAAGAGTTAATAACAACCAGACACATCTTAGGAAGTACGTATTCAGTTACATAAATTATCTTTTAATCAATTCATTTCTTCTACACACAAAAAAAAAAAAAAAAAAAAACGTCATCATAGCAAGCTTTTCTTTTTAATGAAATGAAATTATTTTCTTTACAGTATTTAAAAACCTAACAATCTGTTGGTATGATACATACTGATAACAGCTTGGTTGCGGTGGCGTGTGGAACTGTTGTGAGCAGCAGCCAAGTGGGCTCTCAGTGCACTCAGACCCAGGAACCTTCGGCTGCACACAGGACACACCATGTCCTTGCTTTCGTAACGAGCCAGCTGAATGTCCTGAGTCCTTAGGCCTCCCCGGCTTGTCAATGCACGAACTGCAGCTGATGTCTGCATCTACACAGCAAACAACAGTTTATCAATTTTCATAAATTGAAAACTAGCAAGAACAGTCTTCAAATGACGAAATATCTCGTGAAATTCTGTGCTAAGCATAGAAAGCTTTTAACAGAAAAAGGAGCATCTTTTGTGGAGAAAGAACTAAGGAAGAGACTAGTGAAGTGCTTAGTGTGGAATGTAGCATTGTATGGGGCAGAAATATAGACATTACGACGAAGTGAAGAAAAGTGACTAGAAGCATTTGAAATTTGGATATGGAGAAGGATGGAGCATGTGAATTGGACAGACAGAATAAGAAACGAAACTGTGTTGGAAAGAGTGGAAGAAGAATAATGCTGAAACTGATTAGAAAGAGGAAAAAGAATTGGCTGGGTCACTGGTTGAGAAGAAATTGCCTTCTGAAGGGTGCACTGGAAGGATTGATGAACGGGAGAAGAGTTCGGGGCAGAAGAAGATATCAGATGATAGACGGCATTAAGATATATGGATTATATAAGGAGATAAAGAGGAAGGCAGAAAATAGGAAAGACTGGAGAATGTTGGGTTTGTAGTGAAAGACCTGTCCTTGGGCAGAACACTATGAATGAATGAGATAATGCTAAAAGGCACTAATTAGCAATACATTCTTCCCCTCCCCCCATTATGTCGTCACTGTCACAAATACAGAATTAACTTTTAACAGATTCCCAGAGATTATCTTAGTTTCTGGTAATGTACCTTCTGTTGACTTTTTTTTTAATCCTGAAATTTTAACATTACATTTCTTAAGTGTATGAATTTATGTATGATCTACAGTATTTCTTCCTTCAAAAATTCGGATTGTAAGATTCTGTTCTGCTTGCATGTGCATGTACGAATGTGCACACCTAACAACTTTCTTTCTAAATTCCAGCACAATAAAGTGAATGACAGTAAATCGATGGTGTTGAATGGTAACCTTGTATGTCAAAAACGTTTTAATAGCTTGATAATGTACAAATATCTAACGTAAGAGGGTATTTAAATATCTTCTTGTAAAGTTTGTATCCATATCTTGATATAAGATGTGTTTGCAGAAGATTTGAGAAGATTTTTTGATAGGGATCAAGTGAAATCTCATTTTGTTAATTTTTTTTTACTATTCAACACCATCAATATATTCTGATCACTTTTATTTCTCTGAAAATAACAGCACTTTCCCAGGAAACTGAGTGGCTTCAAAAGTTGTGAAAGTGATGATTTAGAAAAAAAATCGTTTGCCTTTCTTTAGGTCATTTCTAGTCCCTAGCCAGCTTTTGTAATATGAATTGTTTCTTGCTCTTCAATAAATCACGTTACTTCATAGTTTATTATGGTCAAATAAAGTTCCTTTTAAATCCTCAAGATTATGTATTCTGAAGGTGTTGATACTTTCAATGCAGTGTTATGCAGGATAAAACCAATAATTTTGTACTTTTTTTTTTTTTGTTTAATCTTCAAATCAGAAATAACAATTTCAAATTGAAGTACGATAAAAAATAAAATAAAATACCCCGTGAAACACATTACGAATATTGCTAAAATGATCATATAACTCATGACATATAAATGTTTAGTTTGTATACATCTTAGATTTCTTCTTTTGCAAAACTTTCAACGTCTGTTTGGAAATGTCTGTTTAAGAAAGAATGGGAGGAACAGTATTTGTTGTACATATGGTGACAATGTAGATGCCTCTTGCGTCCTAAAATTCTAATAGGCACTTATAAATCAAACATCAAGCAACATTACGACAAGTGCCATAATGATTATCACGAAATCATAGGTAAGTATGAACATATCCAACATAATTGTAAACGGAAATGTATACAGTAGAAAATAAGGATAAAAATAATTTTCTTTTCGTAGGACTGGATGGTGTGAAGCAATTAAAACATTAAACAGAAAAATCTAAATTTAAATAATAGTTCTGGTACATGAAAAACGTCTTAAGGTCGAACCACTGTGCCTAGAGGATGTGCTCAGGTATAGTTCCGATGCTGTTATTTCCGGCATGCTGCCTCTTTACTTACGTCTTAGAAAGTGAAGGCTCTACAAAGTCTAGGTAGGTAGTATCCTTCGCCATTTTTGTTCTTACATTGCCTTGCTACCATACGAGGAATCTATTTGCCACACCGTTAAACATTATCATGTCGTAGCTCCTATGATAATAAATCAAACGCAATGTAATTCAGCAAATAACGTCTTCGTGTGCTTTCTGCGAATGCCAACGAAAGAGCTAAAATGGCAGGCGATTATATTAAGTATTTATCGAGCCTTAAGAAATGAATCAGCGAATTACAAAACGCACAAGTTTAAATGTAGCCGACCTGCAACGCGATTGGCTGCCGGAAATTAGAGCGATGGGACTATAGTTCCCCTACATTTTTAGCTATAAATTAATCCCAGAGTATTACTGATATATTTTAACTATGGAGATAGTCACTGTCACTGCTATACCATTGTAGTGGAGGATGATGTTGGTAATGTTGACGATGACGATGCTGTCACATCTTCATCCTTTTTGTAGCGGACTCCTTTGAGTGCTTCCATCCTTATAGGCCTGCTAATTATAGAGGCTGTACTAGTGGCGATGGCAGTAGTGGTCGTGGTAGCAACAGTGTTAGTAGTAGTTACTGAGGTGGCAGTAGTCACAGTAACCGTGGTTGTGGTGGCAGAGGTGGAAGCAATTGCTGGTGTGGCACTACCAGATTTCTGGTTATCCAAGTCCATGATATCAGCATCTTCCAACGGCCAACTGCTCTCTCCCAGTTGTTGTAACATTGCCATCTCCTCGTCTGTGGCTCCCATGGCTTGCTGTAGTTCCCTCAGTCCTCCAGTTGGATCCACAGCAGGTTGTAGCAAGTCCACATAAGGTTGGTAGCCTTCGGTAGTCGACAGTCCTTCTGCAGATCGTTCATTATCCAGAATCTGAAACACAACAATGTTTCCAATGTAAATACGAATACTTACTTACTGGCTTTTAAGGAACCCGGAGGTTCATTGCCGCCCTCACATAAGTCAGCCATCGGTCCCTATCCTGAGCTAGATTAATGCATTCTCTATCATCATATCCCACCCCCCTCAAATCCATTTTAATATTATCCTCCCATCTACGTCTCGGCCTCTCTAAAGGTCTTTTTCCCTCCGGTCTCCCAACTAACACTCTATATGCATTTCTGGATTCGCCCATACGTGCTACATGCCCTGCTCATCTCAAACGCCTGGATTTAATGTTCCTAATTATGTCAGGTGAAGAATACAATGCGTGCAGTTCTGTGTTGTGTAACTTTCTCCATTCTCCTGTAACTTCATTCCTCTTAGCCCCAAATATTTTCCTAAGCACCTTATTCTCAAACACCCTTAAACTATGTTCCTCTCTGAAAGTGAGAGTCCAAGTTTCACAACCATAAAGAACAACTGGTAATATAACTGTTTTATAAATTCTAACTTTCAGATTTTTTGACAGCAGACTGGATGATAAAAGCTTTTCAACCGAATAATAACAGGCATTTCCCATATTTATTTTGAGTTTAATTTCCTCCCGAGTATCATTTATATTAAAACATTCCAAGTACCAAATCTCAAAACCTTATTCCTTTGCTGTGGTCGTGCCAGAGAATCAGTCCCATTCCGAGGCTTATTTGAAGGATTTGTAACAAGCTGTTTTTTACGGTGATGGGTTGTTAGCCCTTCGCCCAACCCCCAAGCTGGAGGACCACCCCTCATCAGCTGTCCGCGACTGCTCATTCAATATATTCACAACTACCCTCCATATCTGGAGGCTGTCTCCTCGATCCGCAACCTGAGGATGCGCCATGCCGTGGTGATAGGGACCCACAATACAAGGAAATACGAATACTATAGTGAAATATGTTTCATATTTGTTCAGATAAGAGAAACAATAAATCGTAATGTTGACAACTAGGACCGCAACTAAGGGGCGCAACATGCGGGGAAACTCGCAACTGCAATTGGAGAGGAGCAAGCAGAGCACGCTGCATGGGGTGATGAGGGGAGGAGGCACCAAAATTACAATGCCTGCAGAAATTCTCTCGAGTCTCATTTACAAACATAGACTTTAAGAAGGATATCCAAACTTCACCACAACCTTAAGGATACTTTTAAATTGAAACATGCATTGTATTCTTCACCTGACATAATTAGGAACATTAAATCCAGACATCTGAGATGGGCAGGGCATGTAAATGCATATACAGTGTTAGTTGGGAGGCCGGAGGGAAAAAGACCTTGGGAAGGCCAAGACGTAGATGGGAGGATAATATTAAAGTGGATTTGAGGGAGGTGGGATATGATGTTAGAGACTGGATTAATCTTGCACAGGATAGGGACCGATGGCGGGCTTGTGTGAGGGCGGCAATGAGCCTGCGGGTTCCTTGAGGGCCATTTGTAAGTTGTAAGTAAAACTGAAAATTCTTAACATAGGGCAAGATCGACTTTCAAATCTGAGTATTATTTCAACTGAACACAAGAGAACATTGTCTATTTCGTCTATATCCTATGATGACATCAAAATCAATGCTGCAAAAAAAAGCTTGCCAAGTTGAATCTTTGAAAGATTTGTTAAATTCATTCATTAGACTAGTTTCCGTAATAAATAATGTTGCAAAATATAGTTTTATTTTGTCCATCATTTCTTAAACCTAAAAATTTGCCATATACCTGTACAAAATTAAATTAATTTTAACTAAGATTAAATATGTTAGACTGAACATTTTTTGAACCAATCATGACTGTAATAATATATTTATGTAGTTTCAGTTGTTAAATTTAAGAAAATTACGAACTGATTTAAAGTCAGTTTTATTAATTTAATGTATAACAATGGTAAGTTGAGGGTCCTGCCACTGGACAAAAAATTATATAATATATAATAGAATAAAACTTGCCGACACCTTCCTCAACAACCCAAGGAGGGAGGAGGCGCAGAATTGTTTGCCAACATATAGCTTTAAATTGTGTGGTAGCTAATGATTTGAAAAATCGTTTGGCTGAATAAAAAATGTTCGAACATAAAAGCTAAAGTGCCATATAAAAATGAATGATCCTCTAAACACTAGCAAGCTGAATAAATTAGTTGTTCGTTGTTCTGCCTGACAAGTGTTAGGCCACAAGGCCTGTTAAGGTCTCACATAAAATTTTCATGGCATCTCTTAGCAGGACGACTCACAGATCTTTGGCCATGTGGTACATAATTATAAATTGCCTTTGGGAGTCTACTATTACTCATTCTTTCCAAATGATGTTTCCAATTAGACTGATATTCAACAATGTAATCTAAAACTGGTTGAGTTTTTAGTTCCTTTAAAATTTCACAATTTCTTTTCAGATCCCATTTAGTACAGCCTGCTGTTCTTCGCATGAATCTCATTTCACAAGCTGTTATTCTGCTTTTATCTGCTTTCCTCAGTGTCCATGCTTCGCTGCCATAGCTGAGCATCGGTCGTGCCAATGTGTTGTAGAGACGTATGCAGGTGTGTTTCTGAACCAAGGATGGTTTCATCACACTATTTATAATGCCCATAGCTTTTGTGTATTTATTAATTTTCTGTGGTATGTCCAATTCTTCAAAAATGGAAAGATTGTAACCTAAATATGGGAAACAATTACATCTTTCTAATATTTTATTATCGAGACAAATGTTACTTAATAAATTATAAAAATTCATTTTTACAGATAAAATTAGATGGGAAGAGAAGAAAGCTCTGACTGAAATGGGATTGTAGATGATGATTGCTCGGATCCAATATAAAGTTATGAAAAGTATACAATTAAAATATCAAAAGGAATCATATTATATAACAAAATAACTTTTAATTTTGTTATGGAAGAGGAGTGTTTACCATACAAATATACTAGATTGTAACTTGTGGTTTTGATCTAAAGCTTAATTCAGTTTGCAAATCATTTTGTGGAGACAGAAGAGTTTTTCACTATTGCTAAGGACACCCATCCTGGAAGGAGTAAAACTATTCAAACTATTTGTACTACTACAGCACACTCAACTAACTTTTGCATTGTATAATATTTGCTACAGACTATTATTATAAACATGAAGAACTATTGACAAATGTGAATTCGGTTGTATCTCCTGAGCACAGATTTTGGTCTCTGGTAATCATCTACCCATGCTTAAGTATAATGGATATTCCTACATAAAATATTTAATGAAACTATGTATGTTTATCACAAAACAAAGATTTTAAATCACCTGATTAACAGAGTCCAAGATGGAGCCCAAGCTTGCTGAATTGGTCTGGAAGAACGTGCCATCATCCTGACTGCAATCTGCATTCCAGGTCATATCAGTGCTCATCTCTCTATTCCAATTCATGTCTTGTGACCACTGATTGGAATACAGCCATTGGTTATTATCTACCTGTCCCATAAACCAACCAGCTTGTTTCTGTTGGTCTTCTGATGCTACCGTTCCTGAAGTCCAATTTATGGTGGGTTGCAAACCAGTTCCCTTACCAAGACAATCAAAACTGGCATTTGCTTGGTTTCCTGTCCATGTAGCAGGCTGCTGACAGAACCCATTAACTGCAGGGACTGATGAATTCACAGTGTTTACTTGTTGCATACTGTTCTGCAATGCATTATCAGAAACTACTATATGATTAGTGTCGGCTGACTGCACTGCAGAGATATTAGTGTTATCAGCCTGCATGTTTTCTGCAGTTTGTTGAAGTTGCAGAGGTTGTTCAACAGTCTTATCTTGAACAAAAACGTATGTCTGTTTAGGTTGCTCATTTTGAGCTACAGGAGATATTGGATTTTCACCTGTTTTTTCTAGGTTTTGTACTACAGTTTGCAGCTGCTCAGAATTAAAATTCTGATTTACAGAAGAAGCAACAACCTTCCCAACACCCAAGTTTTGATTTAAAGTGCAATCAACATGTTCGGTTTTCTGGCTTCTTGTACTAAAAGGTTTTGATTCTTCTTTGTTTTCAACTGTAGGAGAAGAAGGCTGCTGAGTTTCCAATCTCTGAATTATAGACGACACTGGAGAGTCAACTTCAGTGGGATTCAAAATAG
The DNA here is from genome assembly GCF_040183065.1 of Periplaneta americana. NCBI lineage: Eukaryota > Metazoa > Arthropoda > Insecta > Blattodea > Blattidae > Periplaneta > Periplaneta americana. Next base: position 136,234,767 of record NC_091129.1, read on the forward strand.
AAGAAGGTTCCTCAGCACGAGGCTGACTAGATGAACATGACTGTTCTATTTCTGAATTCTTACAACTCGAAGTGACTTCAACTACTTTCTCCTCAGTTTCAACAGAAGATTTAGGTTGTTCAGTTTCTGCAATTTCTTTACCAGACAGAGACGACTGAGAACTAACACATGTGGATTCTGTGTTCTGAGTTAATGATGGATTTGCTGCCTCTAATATTCGCTTATGTGTTAGTGACTGTTTGTGCTTCATCAAATTATAATTTGTAGAAAAGTGTTTATTGCATAATGGACAGAAAAATACGGAACCTACACTGCTCTTCCTCTTCGGTTTTGGTTTTTCATTAGCCTTCATGTTTTCAGAACTCTCACCATTTGGATCTTCCAATAATTTGACTATATTCTTTTTCTTCTTCTTTTTAATGGTTTTCTTGTCCACACCAGTGATGGCAGAAGGCTGCAGTTGCTGCTGCTCTGTTTTGCCAGTTTCCACGAGATAAATAGACTCGATACTATCCTGAGATTCTTCCTGTCCTGTCTCAATGTCAGTTACTATAAATTCATTCACTATTGATCTCTTAGACTTCTTGAACAGTTTAGTCTTCAATTTCTGCTTCCTACGTCTTTTTCTTCGCAATTGACCATTCCTATATTGCCTGCTATTATTTCGCAGCTTCTTTTTCTTCTTCCTCTTGAAGGTGGATGGAAAGAAGTGTTCACCATTTGCAATTAAAGCTGCAATTTCCTCATATGTTGAAGCATCAGTATCCTGACACAGTGATGCCATCATGTTGGGATCTGGAAGGTCTTGACTGCTGTCTTCTGTCTCACTTGTAACATCAGACCAATTATACAGTTCTTCATATGATGTGTTACATCTTGTCCTGCGAGCTTGTCTCAAAGGACTTTCCACATTTTCTTGCAACTCCTTAGCATTAGTATTATCCTCTGTTGGGAGATCTGAAGACTGCATGGCACTATTGCTCGTATCTTCTTGTGGAAGAAGTGGGCGAATAATTTCACTTTCTTCATTCACCACAGTCACTGCATCTTTTTCTTCTTCCTTGTTGAGACCCATGACCTTATTCTCAACTTCAATATCTTTAATATTTTCATTGACTATAAGAGTAGTATTAGTTTCCATATTGTTCAGCTTTCTAGTGTTTACAATATCCGATTCTTCAGTATTTACTTCATGGTCATCAATAAATTGATTGGTTTGATCACCAATTAAAGTATTTGTTTCCTCTGTGTTACAAATTGAAACATCCATAGTGTCCATCACTGAATTATATTTGCCTTGATCACCAATTAAGGAACTAGTTTTCTTTTCTACTTTGGCAATGTTTGACTTCCCAGCATCTGGAGAAGCTACTTCATTTGATTTAAGAGGAACCTTAGATTTCTCTTGACACAAGACTATTGCTTCCTCTTCACGTACATCATCTCTTTGCTCCTTTATTACAGGGCTGGTATTTCTTTTCCTTCCGAACACAAGCTTTACCTTCGGTCTTGTTTCCTTCTTTTTGATTATAAGATGGCTTACTCCTTTGTTATCTTTTGTATGTGATAAACCCCTTTTCTTAGAAATACGTTCCTTTTTCTTCTTCTCAGTCGAGATCTTTTTTTCTACTCTCTGAAATATCAGACGATTTTCTGTGCTGTTTGCGAAATTCATCATTGTCTCACCTTCAGTTTCCTCAGTGGTAAGTCTCTCCTTCACAAGAATAAGATCCTCTTGTATTCCAGTGTCTGAATGATTACATTTTTCCTCCTTTCCACTAAAGGTTACAAAATCTAGTGTTGGGCCAAAAGAAGAATCTCTGATATCATTATCACGAAATTCAAACTCATCCGACTGCCTAGTAGTAGTAGACCTTCTCTTAGTAATTATTAGCTTTCTGCCAACTAAGGCACTCACTGTTTCATCCTCTACTACTAAAGAATTTTGTTGTACTTCTTCTTCTCTTGACATCTCAATCTGGGTAAGGCAAGAACTTTCACTTTCTGTTATTTCCTCTGATTGTCTTCTATTTTTACCTTTTGTTGTCACCAATTGTTTATCAATCATGCATTTCTTGTCTTCTTGCTCTTGCAGAGTGCTTGATTCACCAAGAGTACGTGTTTCTGCTTCATTTTTGTTCCGAATTTCTGCCTGTAACTTGCCACTAATACAAGATGCTGTATTATCATGCATGTCTGGAGTTCCTTTTGGTATTCTTCCTGCTTTTCTCTGCACAGCTGATTTTCCACCAGAAATTAAACCCACATCATTGTCTTGTTCCTTAGTTCCTTTTTGTTCATTTGAATTTTCTTTTTCATCTAGAACTTCATTTTTCTTGGTTTTTTCCTTACCGTGTATCAACTTTTTACTTTCTGAATTTGATGTTATGTTAATCAACTGAGTTACTTCTCTCTCACATTCAGGAGTTTCTGCATTACCTAAAGTTCTGTTGCATCGTCTAGTTTTCTTCTTGTGACCTGTAATTGCTTTATTTTCTGAATGAATATTAGCAGACAATACTGTCATTTCCAAACACACATCTGTGAGGCTAGTTTTTTGAGGAAGCAGTAATGGGTGCTTATCATTCACTCTCTTTGTACCTTGCAGCCGTGATCTATTCTTATTACTTTTCATTTGAGTCTTTTCACTTATCTTAATATGTTCTAGGGACTTCGTTGGTTGTCTAATTGTAGGACAACACTGTGAAAATAAATTCTCAGCTGTACCTGAGATTATTTCAAAATTATTTTCCGCAGAAGATTCAGGTTTCAAAATTTCGCTAAATTCTGAAAAACTCTCCTCTTCAATTGTGCCAACATACTCACAAGGTTCAGAAATTTTCGAATCCTTATCTTCAACTGGCAAGCTTCTCTTCTGTATTACTTCTTTCAGTTTTGAAATAGGCAGTAAATCATCAGTTGAATCTTCTTCAGCAAGATCAGGAGGCGTCATTTTGCTTACACTTCTCTTTTGCTTCCTGTCCCACACTGGAGTACTATTTCTACGACGAATGGGTTTTCGTCTTTGCTTTTTTGTTAACAGAACAGTTTCTTTACCTTTATCTCCTGTTACTGAAATCAGTTCGATTAAACCTTTTTTATTTGTGTCACCAGTTAATAATGAAACATCTGATTTCTGTAGTGTTTCGTCAATTTCAGCTTTATCTAGTTGCAGCATATTTCTGCTGATTTTCTCACCATTAGAGAATGGTATTTTTATATCACTATTTCCTGTTACAGTGTTAGCTGATAAAACTTCAGTCATTTTAGTAGTGCTATGTGTTGCAACTTTCAGTGACTGGCTACTTTTGCATACTTCAATTTCATTTATTGGTGAAGAGTGTACCGTGGAACCAATTTTGTTATATTCTACTTCACACGATTCAACAGAATGACGTTTTTGCACTATGATATCGACAGTGTCCATTCCTAGAGTTTCAGAACTTGCTTTTTCTACACACTTTTTGCTTTTCGTCTTTCCTATAGTATCTGCATTGAGTTTCTCCTGTACATTTCCATTTCTCGTAACACTGGTTTCAACCATATTCACATTTAAAACATTGATTTTACTTTTGTTTACCTCTGGTATTAAAATATTAGGATTAGTCTCAATTTCTTTTGCATTAATATCTCTTTTAATTGAAGATTTCAAGTTTTCTACAACTCCACAGGAAGATTCTTCATTTATGGATGTATTTTTATGAGCTGTGGTTTCTACAATGCTTTCCTTGCAAGAAGCAGTGAGTAAAGCCAAAGGTTTATCATCGCTGTCCTCCTCCAATAGAATCTGACTATCTACTATGGATGCATCACAAGACTTCACAATTTCTTGTTCAACTGGCTGGTTCTGCTGAATCTCGACTTTACTGTTCTGTTTCTTTACTTTGCTTGCTTTTACAGTTGTCTTAGTTTCTTTCAATTCGTTTTTCTTCTTCACGGTATTTTTCAATCGTTTCTTAACTTGAAGTAATATGGATTTATTTGTGCTTTTTAGGTTCTTCTTTAGGACTTCACAGTGGCTCATATCACCACCTCTCTTCTCTTCACCATCTTCAACCATAAGATCACAGCCCACAGGAGAAAGAATTGGTATATCACACAAATCTTCACTCACTTTGGGGCTCGGGGTCTGAGTTTTCAAATTTTCAATAGGCTCCTCTTTTTGTAGTTCAGGCATTTTGTCATCCAGATCACTATTGGCAGGACTGCAGATCTCAATGGTAGCACTGGTACACAACTTAGTTTCATTTACACTAGTATTGGTTTTCCTTTTCACTCCTTTTGCACTAGAACTGCTAGTTACGACATTATTAGGACTTTCCTTTGTTCCTGTTGACACTTTGCCACTATCATTCAATTTTTTCTTTGTTCTAACTGTACTTCCACTGACAGACCCTGCACTTTTTGACCTTTTCGTTGGTTCTGTACTGTTACAACGATCAATTTCAATGTTATCACGTATATCTGATTCATTGTCTCTTTTTCCAAAAGGTTTTTTATCAATAACTGCATTAGTGTTAGGTACAGGCAAATTACTTTTCTCCTTTGATTCGAGTGAATTAACGTTATTCTTCTCGCCATCCAGCTGATTAGCTGTATTAACTGCAGAACTCTTCACTATTTCTATGCTTCCGATATTGGTCATCCTATCCAAACTGTCACTTCTTGTGGTACCAAGTCTTTTCCTTGATCCAATTGGACTGCTACTGACGCTTCTTTTGATAGCAGATTGTCTCTTTGACTTTACAGTTGTACTTTGGCCTAACACCTTTTTACAACTAATATTTTTTTGTATGGTGATTACATTTTCAACACTTTCACATGTACTATCCAGTACTATTGGCACACTGTCTTTTTCTATTGGTCTACGATCTCCAGTAGTATCTTGCTTCTTCTTTGTTTTAGTGGGCGTGCCAGTACTACTTTCTGTCAAAGGATCTCCAGTACTATTTTGCTTCTTCTTTGTTTTAGTGGGCGTGCCAGTACTACTTTCTGTCAGAGAATCTCCAGTACTATTTTGCTTCTTTTTTGTTTTAGTGGGAGTGCCAGTACTACTTTCTGTCAAAGAATCTCCAGTACTATTTTGCTTCTTCTTTGTTTTAGTGGGCGTGCCAGTACTACTTTCTGTCAGAGAATCTCCAGTACTATTTTGCTTCTTTTTTGTTTTAGTGGGAGTGCCAGTACTACTTTCTGTCAAAGAATCTCCAGTACTATTTTGCTTCTTCTTTGTTTTAGTTGGTGTGCCAGTATTACTTTCTATCAAAGAATCTCCAGTACTATTCTGCTTCTTCTTTGTTTTAATGGGTGTGCCAGTACTACTTTCTGTCAAAGGCCTAGTATTTGATGTCTCAGGACTAGTATTTGCATGTTCTACTTTAACAATTTTATTTTTCGTTTCATCTGAGCCAATATCTGTGTTCTCTGTGTCACCAGGTTTCATTTTCACATTAAATAAATCACCAGTAATACTCTTTTTGTTATCAGGTTTCTTCTTCATTTTAACTGGACTGCCATTTCTGAGTTCTACGTTAGATTCTAATTTATTTTTAACGGAACAATTCAATGCGTTTCCAATAGTATTAGGTTTCTTTTTCATATTAACTTGGGTCCTAATGGTTCTTTCAACATTACTAACTTTTCTTTTAGATTTTACTTGGCTGTTAGTATTTTCTAACTTATCAGAGTCCTGATGTAATTCAATCGAACTGACACTATTTACTTTTGTGACAATAATTTTATTTTTTGATTTACTTGTGTTTAATTCTTCCATGCTACTAATCTCTTCTTCTGTATTTTGATTGTTATGAAAATTGGATGCAAGATCAAATTTATTTCTTGTTGTAATTCGACTATCGCTTGCACTCCTAGCCTTTATTATTTTTTTTCTATTTGTGGTCGTGATTTTCATTTTTGAAGTTCTTCCTGCCCTGAGAGGCACATTTTCACCAGTCCCACTACCAGGGCTCTTCTCCTTTTCAACTTCGACAGCACTTTCTATGTTTTCTCCAGTATTTAGCACATTTCCATTCTTTGTTTTTGCTTTACAAGATACTAATTTCTTAGGACTTCTGTTGACATCAGGGCCAGTTTCACACAACTGTGCATGTTTCTGCAATGCAGAAGCAGATGAAAATCGCACATTACAGCGCAAACACGAGTATATCTGTACCGCTTCTTTTGAACCATCTTCTTCTCCTTGGTGAACATAAATGCAGGTCTTGCGATGACGTAATTCTGCTGAACCACTATCAAACTGTAATCCACATCCTTGGCATATGAAGGGATCAGTTTTTATTTCATCTGGATGCGTGTAACCCTTATTGCGAAGGAATCTTTCTTCAAGTTCTGCTTGACTTAGTTTTGACTTCTTTTTGATAGAACCTAGCTGAGAAGTGGTCAATTTCCTCCGTTTTCCTGGCAAAACTGAAGCATTCTTCTCATCATTAGGTTGCTTCTTCACTGAAAGTTTCTTTACAAGTTTCTTGGCACCTCCACTAGGAGGTGTTTCAGTGATTATGCCTTCTAACATTGCAATTCGCATAGCAGCAAGAATGTTGGATGTCTCCGGGCTTCCAACAGTGGTGATGTCCACATCAAATTCTTGCACACTTGCATCTATTACAGTGTTATTGTTGTTCTTCTGCTCATTGACTGGGTTAGCTGCCTTACTGCTCTCAGACAGAGATGAGATGGAATTCTTTTTTACACGACTCCTACTTTTGTGTTGGGAAGGCTGTTTTGTTTCTTCTGTCTTTTCCACAGACTCTGATTTTGAGGTGGGAGACAGAGATCTACTGCCTCTGGTGGTCCTTTTTGGCACTTCAACACCAGTAGACTTTGAACGAGGCATCTTTTTGACATTCAGAGGCCGCCTAGGGACAGGAATCTGCTCCTGTGTAACAGGAAGTGGTGCTGATGAAGCAACTGATAGTTTCTTTGGGCTCTTCACAGTAGCAAACTTCTTTGGTGAAGTGTCACTGGAGTCGGAAGATGTGGCTGTCTTGGCATGTAGACTTTGAACTATTTTGTGAGTTACTTTATGGGGTGGTCTCAGCACGCCAGATGCAAATGACACCTGAAGAAACACCACAAATTACATTTAATTATCATTCTGTTACACATTCAGTAAGAGGTTAAGCATTAACACATACCGATGGTGAAGAATGGAAACCTATGTCAAATTTTCCTATTTGTGGGTTGTGATACCAAACAATTCATAAAATATTCACGGATCGGATGCAGTGATTTCCTGTGTCATATCACACTTCCAAAATTATTAATTTTTTAAAAGAATTTAATTATAATTAATTTTATTGATATATGTGCATGTTTAGAAAATGTTTTTTCGCTCTCCTGAAAACTAACGATTTTTGACATAGGAGGTTTCCATTCTTCACAATTGATATGAAGTTATTATCAGTCTATACCGCACAAACATACAACATTTGAAAACATATATTTATTTATTAAGTCTGATACCATTTAAGACGTGACATGCAAGTTAATTACAATTTCACATATATATAAACTGACTGTTAACGTCAATGATTCATTAAACATAACTTTGCATGACAATGGGAAAGTGCTTAAAAACAGATGCAAGAACAACTTCAAATGAAACATAAAATAAACATCCAGGTATGATTTCAGTGTACTGCATATGGTTCATAGCTTGTTCTTCATCTAACAACCTCTTTAAACTATAAAGAACTATTCGTAAATCATAAGATTATACAGATTAATGAGATGATGGCTGAGTGATAATTGTGGGAGAAATATACGTGGTACAGTCATTAAGTTCTGACACTGACGCCTGAAGGGTAGGCACCCACAAGAATCTGGATGTCTCAGAAGATGCCGCGTGATACGGCGTACACTTAAACAGATCGACATCCTCCCTCAATATAGTCGCCGTTGGCCGCTATGCACGTCTGCCAACGTTGGTGTAGCTGCTGGAAGCACCGCTGAAAGATGTTGGCAGGAAGATGCCGTACGGCTTCTCTTGTGGCAGTCATGACCTTTTCGGCCGCATAAAAATTACGCCCTCGTAGGATTGATTTCATGAGGGGAAAGAGAAAAAAAATCGCATGGTGCGAGATCAGGTGAGTACGGAGGGTGTGGCAAAACAGCGACCTGTTGCCTTGCAAGTTCCTCTTGGACAAGGATGGAGCGATGTGCAGGGACGTTGTCGTGTAGCAACAGCCAATTCTTCCTATGCCAAAGCTCAGGACGCTTACGACGAATTGAATTGCTTAAACGGCCAAGAATCTCTTTGTAGAGGATCTTGTCTACAGTTGCACCTTGTGGGATGAATTCTATGTGAACAATTTCATTTGAATAAAAAAAACTGTTAAAGCATCACCTTGCCTTTTGACCTGTCTTGTTGCGGATTTTTGTGTCATGGAAATAATGGCGTTTTCCAGGTGGCGGATTGTCGCTTCAGTTGCGGATCGTAAAGGAAACACCATGTTTCGTCTCCAGTTATGATCGGTTATAGCAGTTTCGCCTAATTTCTGACAGAACGTGACGTTTGCCCGTTGCTCAAACTGCAACATACTCGAGTTCCGACGCGCGCATTCAAATCACCGTCACAACAAAGACCGTAGTTCTGCTTACAGTGCATGCACCCAACTGTCTCTTGTTGGGTCGAGAGACTAACTGACAAGGTATCATACCATGGCGCCACCTATGCGCTATAGTGCACCTTAACGCCACTATGCGCTCAGTATTAGAACTTAATGACTGTACCACGTATTCAGAGAATGCCTGAAAAAGAGAGTAATAAGAGGAGAGGAAAGGGAGGGGATAAGACGAGAGGAGAGGGGGAGAAGGAAGAGGAGGAAAGGAGAGAAGGATGGGGAAAGTGGAGGGAAGGGCGAGGCAGGCCATTATTATCAAATTTATTTAAAAATTACAGCAGTATCATGTTTTACAATCTGCTTCAAAGTAGAACCATCTGAAATAAATAAGATTATTTTCTGCTAAATTACTGAACTTCTTGTCATTAGAGTACATTGAGTAATCGTATATTTGTCTCACATTTCTTATATAAGCATCACTGTCTTAAAAGCACACAGGTGAAGTAACAAGAAAAGAATATTTAAGATATTAGTTTACAGGAAAAAAGAAAAAGAAGAGACAGTGACGCAAATAAGAAAAAGGATGAAAAAATGGAAATTACAGAAATAAGAAAATGTTGTGTGTAATCGTATTTCATTATCTTTACATAGTAAGGTAGTAGTGATGGCGTGTCAATGTCTAAGGTGGGTAATTCTTTAACGACTCTGAAAATGGAGAGACAATTCAGAGTCAAGGAGATGACACTAGAACAATGGAGCAATGCTGGAAATAGGAACTTGCTCCTTTTGATCCTAACTAAACTACGTCCTGCCTAGTGTATAAATCACAGAGATTTGGAAATAAAGCACTAATATTAATCAATTTTTGCAGTTATTGCCACGAAGTAATGATGGGATATATGTATGTACTAGTCCCACGCCGTGGCGTCACGGTCTAAGGCATCCTGTCTAGGACTCGCGTTACAGAATGTGAGCTGGTTCGAGTCCTCGCGGGAGAAGAAATTTTCTCATGAAATTTCGGCCAATGTATGGGACCGGTGCCCACCCAGCATCGAGATGCACTTGGGGAGCTACGATAGGTAGCGAAATCCGGTTGCGAATGCCAGCTATAATGGCTGGAGGGATCATCGTGCTAACCACACGATACCTCCATTCTGGTTGGATGATCGTCCACCTCTGCTTCGGCATGTAGGCGTGAGGCCAGCAGCCGGCTGGCTGGTCTGTCTAGGCCCTTCACAGGCTGTAGCGCCACGGATTATTACATATGTATGTACTATGTAAATGAACCACTGCTGCTCTATGCAGTTATTAATCAATTGCAAACACTGAAATGATTCTTGACATATAAATAGTTCAAAACGCACTTACTCCAGGCAGGTTCACCCATTTCGTTATCCTGAACAACGACCAGTTTTATTAAAACAATGACTTGATATTATTAAACGTCTTTACACGAATATCCACCTTATGATTACAACCATACAAAAGAATGGATACTTCACATACAAGGTGAGTCAGAAGGAAAGATACATGTGTGAGGGATGATAATATTGGTGATTCTGAACAAAAAAGTTTATAAGAACATATTCCCTTTCTTAATAGTATCTAACATACAGCTGTTTGAAAATCGCGGGCGTCAGTCTCATGTCCTTCATCAACACTCACATGCGGATGCAACCAAAACGAAATTAGGTTACAGTAGGATCAATGAAACATATCCTGGGCGTTGGATCAGTCGTGGTGGAGTCATTTCCTGGCCACTCAACTTTACTCCATTGGATTACTGTATGTCAGGTTGGCTTAAGAGCAAAGTCTACAAGTGGAAACATGGTAAGAACTTCTCGCTCGCATTTTACATGCTTGTGCTCAAGTAAAGGAATGTCCGAATCAGCTCAGATCAGCAACACAGCAACTGTCTACAAGAGCTGCAAAGTGCATTGAAATTGACGGTAGACTTTTCGAACATGTTTTGTAAAGAAAAGTACACAATTAAACAGAACATAATGTAACAATGTCTTAATTTACTATCACCTGCACTTTTCCTGTTCCTCATTGTTTCCATTAGTTTTCTCCGAAATCATTAAAGACATATGTTCATATAAACTTTTTTGTTCAGAATCACCAATATTATCATCCCTCTAACCATGTACCTTTCCTCCTGACTCACCCTGTATGTGATACTGAAGAACAGTTATTTTGTGTTCTCACCTTTGGCATGAATTAATACCTTGGTTAAAAGGTGACATGCAACTTACTCCACCAATAGCATACATGCTTTCCACCAACACCAGTCAGCCGTTATCCCTCAATTAACAGTCTGGAACCTGATGCTAAGATGTATCATATAGTTAAGACTCAACATTATGAAAGTATTAAACTATATGCTGACAATGGCATGGCTGTGATAATAATAATATATCGATACTAAACATCATGTAAGACTTTCAAGAATGATGCAAGAATAAATATGTTCAATAGATATGAATTTTTAACATGTTAATCAAAAGCGAAACAAGAGACAGTATTGGGAAAATTAAAACAAAAAGAGATTGAAAGCAGATTAAAATAAGCCAGCGGCAACATATGAAAATGTAATTTTTATCAAAATGAATAAAAATAGGAGGAAAGCAATCGGATTTTTTTATCAAGTAACAGTTATACAGTAGAACCTCTATTATCTGAGCTAATGAAGGGGGTGGACTGGTCGGTTAATCGAAAATATCGGATAATCCGTATCAGAAAATATTTTCGTAAATTAAGTGCATAACACAGTTTCATAATTTCCACCGTGATCTTTTGTTTAACATGTTACATAGTGAATCAGAAGTTTACCGGTAATAATTTAAGTCCAGTTGTCAACAATGGTTTTATAAGGGCCAAGTAAATTTCTTGCGTTGATTCTTTGTGGAAAGATAGGAATAGTAGAGGTTTCTTATAGATTTACAGATTTTATACACTTCATTCTTGTTTTTAATTAAATCGCGCACATTTGTAATGCCAATCTCGTATTCTGATGCGAGAGGAGCCACGATTTCTCTTTTCACAAACTGATAAATTATTTATTTGTATTTTTATCTTGATAATTAGTAAAATACTTTTGACACCTGTGGAAGATATTTTGGATAGAAATTATGAAGTACGAGCATTCGAACAGTAGAACAAAACAAGGACTGAATGCGGCGCGGGTTTGCTCTAAATTTTGTGGAAGTTTTTGGGACCATTTCTTTGAAAGCAGGTAGTGATTATTTTACAATTTGGGAAAAACACCTTCAAGTAGATTTAAAGGTCATATTGTTTCAGAAAAGTGTTATGAATTATAATTCAATAATAGTTTATATTTTCAGTCAAAACACTTATCAATATGTGAAGTCAGAAAATAATTCTGTTACATCATATTATAATTTTAAGGTCACTTTAAATTATAATATGATGTAACAGAATTATTTTCTGACTTCACATATTGATAAGTGTTTTGACTGAAAATATAAACTATTATTGAATTATAATACCTTCAAGTAGGCCTAGCGGTAATTGTTCCTATTGCTGGCAGTACACTTGTAATAGGTAAGGATAAAGATTTTAATAATAGACTCTAGAAAGAATATGTACTAATATAAGGTATATCACTACATACAGCAGAGAAAGAAAGAATAGAGTGAGAGAGACAGTCAGATAATCCGCTGATCGGTTAATAGGGTGACGGATAATCGGGGTTCTACTGTATGTTTATGTTAAGAAGTGCACGTACAAATATTATTTTCATTATTGCAATATCTCTTAGGGCATTGTCAATACAGGAGGAAGTTGGAAACACTCTTGTGAAGGTTCTATTGAAACCTATATAACAATAATAAAGTGTAAAACTTATGTGGATTAAAAAGAAACACCATAAGCAGCAGGTTTCAAACTACAAAAGATCAGGAAGCCTCATGAGGTGCTCCCAATCTGCCCTTCACCTTTCCACAACAAATCATCTTGGTGTGTGCCTTTCGAATTGTACCCACAGCTAATGTAGACTGCACTCGATACAGTATTACATTAATAATTAACTTTGTTTCTTCTAAGTTCATGTTGCAATATTCCAAAAGTCACTTTATCTCATTCAATATAGTCCAAATATTAACAATTTACAATTCATATTGGGAAATGTTCAGCTAAGCCTCGTGTTAATAACATATATCAAAATATTATTAATTATTTATTCCGTCAATATGGCTTAAGCATTGAATTACATATGAAAGAAAACTACTGATGTGTTACATCCTATTTAATCTTGATACTAACGTTTTCGCCCCTAGTGGGGCATCTTCAGGTACAAGATAGAAGTATCAGTACTCTAGTCATGGCATTTTCAAATGTAAAACGTGTACTGTAATTGATTTTAGATGATACTTATATCTTGTACCTGAAGATGCCCCACTAGGGGCGAAAACGTTGGTATCAAGATTAAGCAAAAACATTAGTATCAAGATTAAATAGGATGTAACACATCAATAGTTTTCTTTCATATGTAATTCAATGCTTAAGCCATATTGACGGAATAAATAATTAATCATATTTTGATATATGTTATTACAAATATTAACAGCTAAGATTTAAAATAATGGAGATAATTATTACAGTTGTCTGAACACTATTTATTGATAAAATAATAAAATAAATAAAATTGGTTAGAAACCATACATGTTTCGGGGGCTGCACTGTAATAATTATCTCCATTATTTTAAATCTTAACTTATGAACACTGTTGTATTTCGACCTTTTAAGTATTTAATTAATAGCTAACTCACTGAAGACGATTTTATACGTCCTCCATCATTCTTATGCGGTCAGTTTCCAAAGATCTGTTAATTTTTACATTGTCACCATTATCCAATAAAAGCTACATAAATAAATAAAGAAGGAGTTAGATCACATCTTAGAAATGTATTACATTAGAACAAGATTATTTTCAGTAAATAGTCTTCAGTGTTTCAATTACACAGAAAGAAGAGAGACAAAACAAATAAATATCTTCCAAAAACGGAAACAGATTGTATAATCTCGTAAAAATGATGTGATAAATGAAACATTGTTCAATTTCATGTAGCAATTGAAGTTTTTGATGCAGAGTTCCTTTTTTCTATGAATAACAGAGCAAAAGCCTAATTAATTCACCAATGTAATTTAATAGCAAAGCCCAAAAACATGATTTCTGGTGCAGATATTGGGACAGTCCAGAGAATGTTAACAGACATCTTACAATGATAAAAGTTTTTTTTTAATCCTTAAACTTGCAGTTATTCAACCTGATTCTATGAGAAAAAAAAATTGTCCTTAAACTTGCAGTTATTCAACCTGATTCTATGAGAAAAAAAATGATATTCAATAGAACAATCAATTTTGGATTAATATCACTTGACATAAATAAATATTCAGCATAATTTAATGTAAAATAATATATTTGCTTAGTAATAGCCCAGATCACATATAGATTGCTCATTCCTTTGTTAAAATCGGTTGCACTTTGAAGAGAACAACCACCAGGATTGACACCCGTCCGCCGTAAACGAACACGAAATGGCAGTACAGTTGCTAATGCAATTCAAATGAGAGTTATGACGTGACTCTTTATGTACCAACTAGATGGCAGCATAGTAAACCTGACAAAAGTTGTTACCGTCAAAGCCTATAATGCAGAGCAATCTGGGTATGTATGATCTAGGGTAATAGTAACTATTCAGTTATACTAAACAGCCCTACTATATAAATGACTCTCAACTTTCTCATTACTCCAAATATGTATGTGTATATCAGAGCTAGGTCCTCAATACTTTCGATATCTTGGTACTTTTAAGTATTTTTGAAAAAAAAAAAAAATCAGTAATTTTTTTATACTGTATAGTTTTTACATGTTCTCTCTCTTTTTTTTTTTTTTCACTTATTTCTGCTTTAGAGATGGATTCGACTTCTTCTGCATCAGAGTTTATGATATCGTTTGGTACATTAATTGTTTCATATTTTACAGAAATCTGTTCTCTTTTCAACCATTCATCATCATATACAACATGGATTAGGCATTAGGCCTGTTCCGTCTCCACATAATATATTTTCACTATTAAAATTGGTCTCTCCATCTTTTCCTAGGGCGTCCAAATATCTTGTTGTCATCTGGGTCTATAGTTGTGTACTAATGGGTATGCGATCAGAATCCATTCTACTTACATGGTTATACAATTCTAATCTGTATCTGTCAATTCCCAGTTCATCACGTATTTCAGAATTTTGTTTGTGACCTAATCTATTGTACCCTACCAGCAGTCTCAATAGTCTTATTTCTACTGCTTCAATTCTCAGTTTTTACTTTTTTGTTAGAGACCAAGTTTCAGAACCATACAGCAATGATGAGAAGCCCAGAACTTCGTAAATATTAAGACGGTGTCTCTTCTAACACTTCCAACTAGTGTTCTTTTAATTGTACTTAATAACTGTGGGAATTTTGATAACTTAATATCAATATCATTTGTATAGCCATAAGATATATTATTACAACCTAAGTAATTAAACCTATTCACTTGTTCTATTGGCTCATTATTAAACGTAATTTTTGTTCTAGCTGGAGTTTTTCCCTGTCTTTTGTCTTTGTCTTTTTTATTGATATTTTAGGTCATATTGTTCAGCAGTAGAGCTCAGTTTGAACATCACTCTTTGTAACATATCCTCCGATGTTGCAAATACAACCTGATCATCAGCAAAAATAGAGTATTTAAAGGTATGTCATTCACTTTAAAATTAGAAGATAATTCTGATTGCCATCTTCGGGTAATCTCGTCAATATATGTCCTGACATAGCTTAGTTGGAAAAAGCGCTCAGCATGCAGAGTGAGAGGTCCCGGGTTCGATTCCCTGTGCCAAAACGAATTTTTCTCAAATTAATAGGTATCTACATGTTGACTACTAACATAAAATAGTAGTCTTGATTATTCAATGAGGATGGCGAGACCCTATATATGTATATAAAGATGAAAAAGCTGATAAATTTTAGAAACATGAATGCACATAATACTGGGTGTTCATTTCAAAGTGTGTCATGACGTCACTGTTGTGAGTCAGCGTTTTGAAGCGAGTTTCAGCTTTTATGTCAGAGAAGTTGCCTATTAATCAAGGGGTTCAATCTGAACTTGAGAAAATGTACGGTACAACTTGAACGTCGTAGCAACAGATGGTGGTCTGTACAGTCTGTGTGCTACCATAACCTCTTTCGAACTGTGTTTTGCGCAGGCAAGTCGTACGCAGTGTATTTGTTATCATCGGTTGCGTACGGCAACATTTCACAGTACAAATCAAATGCTCTGTGTCATGTTGACCGTCGAAGTTAATGTCAACAAATACTGTACGCAAGTAATCATCTTAACCCTCTCCCCATATCCCGACAGTAAGAAAAAGACTCACCTCAGTACGTGTTTCCAAACAGTTCACATTCCTGCCACTACCGGCGTTACGGTACGTATCGGTAAGTACTCTTCAGAATGAACGCCTTACTTTCTAGGCAACTTCTCTGACACATAGGTAATACGCCTCTGTGGAAGTGTAGGAAGACTGAAATCTCTAGGCTCAACGACTAGCCACATGACGGCATACAGTGAGCCATGACACACTTTGAACTGAACACGCAGTACAAATAATAAAACTCAAGCTTATAAAATATGAAGAGAGAATGAAATCTGGACTATGGTTTAAGTCTATTTTGCGCAACTTGCCATCAATCTCACTTATAACCAACGATCTTAAAACAATCTGCAACAAATATGCTGGTTCTGTACTATTAAGTTCATGAACTGGAATGTGAGCATCAGAATATTCAATAAACCAATTCATTACGTCAGTAAATATTTTTATATGACAAAAAGAGACAAGAGAAATTAATACAAGGAACAGCAAATTTGAAGTGAAGTCAATGTATGTTCTAATCCCATAGACTAAAATGGTACACTGACAAGAAAAGGAAGAGAGATTTATTAACAGCTGCACACACCAAGATATGTTATTAATGAGAAATTGACACTATACCTTATATCTCTTCCTTAAGAGGCGGTTCTGTGGAACAGAAAACAGAACACAGCTAAGTTCAATGTGAACATGATGAAATCACCTTAAAAATAACAAAGACCTTCATGAAGAGTTACTTACGCTGTGTATGGTGCCTTGACTGCGGGTCTTTATTTCATCTTCTGAGAATTGGATCACCCGACGTGTTGACCGCTTTGCTGGCAGGTTTGCCAACATTCTCTGAATACTATCACCTACAGCAAGAAAATCAGAACTACTGTTAGTATTATAATACAAAGAGAATAAAATGTACATATTCTTCACTATAACACGCCCTGAAACTGTCTACATTAAATGTCTTGAGATAACACTAGCCGAAAAAGCGAGTTTCTGACAGAAGAGTCTCTATTTTTATGTGAGGTAAGAGATGAGAACAGTCAGCTGAAGGGACAAATCTTTGAACTGAGTAGAGGAAACAATGTAAACAGATGACTTCCTATTACTTACAAAAACATTTGACTGAATTCTGCAGGCATGTGAAAATGTTAGATAATGTATACTGGAAAAGGGGAAAAGTTGTTCCAAGACATACTAGACAGCACTATCATTAGCAACTTCTCACACTATTCGCAAAAAAAATGCGGTTCTGAGATTTAATCAGAAGAATCTGGAAAGGTGAAACAGACACAACTTTCTTGCAGTAATATAATGTAAATGTGTGTCCTGACCCCTCACAGTCATGCTCATGCTTGGGCTTCTGCTAGCTTCCATCTACATGTCAGACTATTTAGACTCTGGAGGCTTTCCATTGAAAGGACCAAATTAATCAATCAATGAGTGATGATGAGCTCTGGATTGTCAGTGCAAATTTTGCTATCATGCATTATTATACATTATACAAAAACACACAGGAACTGGTGTCACTGGTGGGTGACATTATTAAGTATAAATATAGATATTAGTGGCTGGATTTAAGTACATAAAATGTGCCGAGACACTGTGAAATCTCTCTTTCATGTTGTGAAATATTAATTGAAGTTGGTCCAAGAATTTATGGAAAAAAATACCTTTCGAAAAACAATTCTCACAAAGGAGCAATTAGTTGTTATCTTGAGATACCTTAAACCTGAGAATTCATATAATAATCCAAATTTTTTGTTTTCTTTTATTTCATAATGTAGAAAAAGTTTCCAAGCACAAGCTTAATAGTCACAATAAATTTATAGCTTCATTTTATCAAACGTATCAAAAAGTTGCACAATCATTCTCCCAATAATTTTATTATTGAACTCAGTGAGCCACAGTGTCCTCACTGTGGTCTTGAATCTGTGGACAAAATGCCTAAACCAATTAAACTTTGCTGGTGAGGGTGAGGACTTGTGATGAATGAGACTCTGGTCTTCAAATGTCACAACATTTCGATTATATGAATCCAAATAAATGACATTCACTTGGTGCAGCAAATGAGTTGCCTATTCTTACACTTGCTCATCAAAAATTATGTCACTGAATGCTCTAAACAGAACAGCAAGTTTGTTTAATCAATCTAAATTTTCAAGTACTATAGAATATTCTGCAAAAGTATCATATTAATCCACTTCTTTTATTGTACAATTTGGGAACCTGGCCTTGTGTTATTCACAGTCATGAGAAAAGAAAGTTTTCTTTCAAGCGGATTGGGTCACAGTAATTTTAGGCAATTTGTGACAGTTGGTCACTACACCTGTTTTTTAAAGATGGAACATGACATTAGCGCTATGATCGGAAAAACAAATGAATGTCACATAACGTGGTAACAACAGTTGAGTTGGTGAAGGATCAGTGGAACAGAGAAAAATTCTCTCTGGCACTGGGATTCGAATCTGGGTTTCCAGCTTTACGTGCTGGCACTTTGGCCACTAAGCCACACCAGATTCAAGTTCCAATGCCGGATCGAATCCCTCTCAGTTTAAGTTCTACCTGCTGTGTTCCCCTTTATTGGCAGCCTACCCTCATGTACTGTGCCACAGTATGTGTGACACTATACACGATATCCAACCACAAATACAGAGGTGCACCCATTTCGAGTGACTTCACCATAATTATGGAAAAGCAGAATTAGTGCACTGAAACTCCGTATGTACTTCGGTACATCATAGTAATAATAATATAACAGTTGAGTTGCCAAAGGTACACTTCCCACATAGTGAGTAATCAATAGGTCTCTTCGTGACATTTATTGTGCACACGATGTTAGCATTGATACATTTCATCTTTCATTCTCTGTCGATTATATATATATATATATATATATATATATATATATATATATATATATATATATACTTTTTAGAAAGGAACTAAGTCAAAATTTGTCATTTTTATTTCTTCTGATGAAATGATTAATACTTCCAAGACGCAAAGATAAACAAAGGAAGGAACTTAAACAAACCTTTCCCTGTATCTCTAACATCGAGTTGATGTTTATATTACGGCACTGGTACACTGGTATTTATTCATGAAAGTAAGTTCTTTTGCCCTCCTGAAAAATAGAACATTTTTAATTGGTTCCTTTCTAAAAAGTGCGATTCATATATATATATATATATATATATATATATCAATTAATGTTTTAACATCTGCCATATAACGTCAAATGCCCTGCATAGAATTGGAATATATCAGTCCCCTAACTGCCCACTGCGCAACTCAAACCAAGAAATGGATTCAGAACACCTCAAAATCTGTGCTTCAGTGGCTGACCATGATAATATCTTTGAAAAATATTGGAGTGCAAGAGGTCAAATGACTTTATTGTCAAACGCCTGGCATTAGAAAACAACAACAACATAACGTCAAATGCTAGCTCCAATCAGCTGACAGCATGATAGTCCATATTGACAACATAGCTCTGTAGTTCCAAGCTCGGCCGCTTAACTGTCATGTCCAATCTTTAAAAAAAAAAATTGTATTTCTGTTTCCATTATTCTTTTATTTTAATTTGATTCAGACAGTGAACACAAGACTAATGGTTAGAAGTTGATGCTAAGTATGAACAAAATGGAAACCTCACTGTTTCTGAGCCATGACTGCTATGTGCATTGACAACATGCATTTCTAGTCACCACGCTTGCTCCTCACTGCCCACTTTGAACAACTATTGATATTCCCACACTTCGAAGTCCATTGTGTGTGCTGTCCTGTTAACACCCTGATCTCACATCCACGCAGTTGGAGTCAGTCACCCCAGACTTTCCCATTATCGAAGCAATGTGAGCTAAGTATGTCCATACCTGGACATGACTAAAGTTTATATGTGTCCTTCAGACATATTAGCCTTTTACTAGCAAACCCTCTGTTCGTTTTTACCACCAACCTTTTCTCTTTAACTATTCAAGTGGCCCCTATAAAAGAAAGAACTGACTTGATATCAAGACAGATTCCTTTCTCAGCACTGGGTTTGACACAATATTCGTGCTGGACAGGGTGATCATCCACAATCCTCCGAGTCACATGCTCACTAAATTTATTCACCTTTCTTCCACGACATGATCTCATATCTTTCTGTCATATTTCTATTCTCGACTGCTCCATTAACTTCTCATTACCTTCCCTTAAAAATATATATATTATTCCTTGCCTTCTTTCCATTCCCTATTCTCTTCCTTGGCCAATCATCATTCTCCCATCATACCTAACCTTTTTCCTGCATCTCTTCTTCTATGGTGAACAATTGTGGGCTTAAATAGCTCTGGCCTTCCCCACCCCCCTTCTGTGATGTATAATTCCGGGCTTACTGAACCCCAACTGAGGGTCCTTTCCTATTGTGGGTCATTACAGGCTTATATAATTCCAGCCGAGGGACGATATAGCAGGAGTTCTCCCCGTTTCTATGATGGGCCATTGAGTAGGATTGCCACACGTCCTGAATTTGTCCTGGAATGTCAAAAAAAAAAAAGAACGATTTTTTGCACATTTCCATAAATTGTTTTTAAAACTCCTCCTTCATTTTTTCAAAACCCTGCCCAACCTATGTTCAATGTCGTAACTAAAACGATAATACTACTGGGTGTTCAGTTCAAAGTGTGTCATGGTTCACTGTATGCAGTCATGTGGCTAGTCGATGAGCCTAGAGAATTCAATCTTCCTACACTTCCGCAGAGGTGTATTACTTATGTGCCAGAGAAGTTGCCTAGCAAGTACGGCGTTCATTCAGAAGAGTACTTACCGATACGTACCGTAACGTCGGTAGTGGCAGGAATGTGAACTGTTTGGAAATATGTACTGAGGTGAGTTTTTTTCTTACTGTCGGGATATGTGGAGAGGGTTAAGACGATTACTTACGTATTTGTTGACATTAACTTCGACGGTCAACATGGACACGGAGCATTTGATTTGTGTTGTGGAATGTTTCCGTACTCAACCGATGCTAACAAATACTCTGCGTACGACTTTGGCCGCGCAAAACACAGTTCGAAAGAGGTTATGGTAGCACACAGACAGCACAGACCACCATCTGTTGCTACGACGTTCAAGTTATACCGTACAAGTTCTCAAGTTCAGATTGAACGCTTTGATTAATAGGCAACTTCTCTGACACAAAAGCTGAAACTCGCTTCAAATCGCTGACTCATCAACAGTGACGTTATGACACACTTTGAAATGAACACCCAATATAGTATGTATTATACAGCATCTTTATTCTTCACTCTCTTTGGCGGTTGATTTGTTATAGATAGGATTTAAACACTGTATCATGCAGAACAGGGTGTAATATGACACTATTTTTCCAGACTTCATCAATAATTCAAAGGAAATTTCATGATCTACGAAAAATGTAACAAAATTAAAAGTTCAGATCCTGTATAATTAGTTGAAATGTATAAAACGAATAAAATTAGTTGTATTGCAAACTGAATTAATCAAATGTGTATTCATGTTAAGGTAGGAAAGCAGTATCATCACCCGTCCTGGATTCCTGATGAGAGAATCTGTCAACCCTGCCATTGAGGCCTTTTTAAGTCCTGACTGAGTGTTGATAAGAGAAACATTCTGCATCAGTCTCCAGTGCATGATTTTCTTCTCCCCAAAGAATACACTACCACTTCCCCTTTTGTCTCTGTTACCTATCCCTCATAAGTCTTCCAAATGAACCAATGATCATTCATATTATATCAATAAATCATCAATGAACCAACAGGGCTACTTTCAATTTTTTCCCTCAACATCAAATTTCCAGCCTTCTTGTTGTGATCATTTTCTGCTTCACCACCTCAACTACACCATAGGGTGCATGGCCGACTCACGACAGCATACAAACATATGTAGAAACCAACTATTTCAAATAAAACTTATTTTTCAGTATATTATATTTACACTAGTGTATGTGGGTTATTATTTATAAATTATAATACAGGTGAGTGGTGAGGTGTTAAGGATGTATCTACATAATATTCTTCGAAATACCACCTTGTTGAAAAAGCTTGAAAGTGATAATTTAAGGACTACATGAAAAAGTTCTTGAGAAAAAAGAAGTTTGTGCTGTACATATTGATGCAGATGATACTTTTCCTATGCATAAGCATATAAATAAAGCTGTATCCAGGAGAAATTAATAAGGGTTTACATGAGAGCATTTTTCACTGCATTAAATAGCGCACAAGATTGTGAAAATGCATTTAGAATACTCTGGCAGCTTTTGAGTGCTACTTGAATCCGAAAAAGAGGAATTTTTTGTTATAGCCATTGCTTATACTTATCAACCTTCATACTTGTAAACAGAAGAGTCCAACTTCAACAAATGTGTACTTTTCTTCTGTAATGTCTGATAATAAAGAAAATGGAAGATTAATTCCAAGATCCCAAAAAGAACCAACTGACATCTCTTTTGCTTTGTGAATTGTTGAATGATTATCATTCCACACTATCGCAATATTAAGCTGAATTTTCAGACTACTTTGCCACCAATAAAAATATTTCATTGCAAAACGACTATCACTAACAAAGACTAATGTTAAATGACGTATATTAGTTTTGTATTTGGTTCATTTATAATTATCATGCAATGTAAAGTTTGAGTTAACTTACCAAACGCCACATGAAAGTTTACAATAAATTAATAAATCTATATTAACTTGCGCGTTCTTTGGCAGAAAATCGCAAAACCTTACTAGGAGAACAGAATTCAAATTACTTTACTACCATTCAAAACTGTTTATCAGTTGATATAGTTGAAATCTTCTATTACATTTTCTTGTGTGTTGTCAACTAATCTTTTCATTAGGCACCTAACACTGATGTCAATTTCCTTTCACGCGTTTTTTCTCAGACTTAGAACTTTATTTATGCAGATGTAAGCAACTAATTTTCTTATATTTTCCACAATTAAATTATTTTCTCAAGACTGTTTGCACGGCCACTTAATAAGGTTCTTTAATCGGAAATTAGATCTATTCTTTCACCTTCATTTTAACAAACTGAGGAATGAGATAAAATCTGTTTTGTGTATAAGTATTAATGAAAATAACAATTTATATTGAATAAATTTAAAATTGTAATTTAAAAATCAACAATCGAAATATTACATTTGAATTCAACGGTAACTGGCAAGCATTATAATTTAAAAATCAATAATCGAAATATTACATTTAAATCCAATGGTAGTAACTGACAAGCATTGTAATTTAAAAACAAACAATCGAAATATTACATCGAAATATTACAAACACCTGGTGCCTTCCTTCACTCCTGCCCAGGAATGATATCAATACGTCTATGTCAGAGAGTATCAGAATTACACTCTCTGGTCCACGTTCTCTATAGCAGACGAAAGCAGAGATCAATATTGCACATGAGTGGTTCGCGGTATGTCAAACTGCACAAAAACGAAGTTCTCGGCAGTGTCCTGAAGAACGGAACAAAATCCGAAAAGTTTATTCAAATTAAATTTCAAAAAAAAAAGATTACGCATTCCTCGAAATTGCTTGCATTTAGCTGAAAATACAGTTTATCGCGGCACAATCTATTTATAACGTTAATTCGCAATAATGAAACTGGGATTAATGTGATGGGAAAAAAAAAAAAAAAAAAAAAAAAAAAAAAAGGAGGAAATAGCACACTTCTTTTTTTTTATTGCATTCATTGCAATTGCGATATTGTCATGCATCTGTCCATGAGCAGTACACTGAAACTAGGAATAAAAACAACAACTATAGCCGCGACGCTGTTATTCCCGACGTGACTCCTCCTCTTTGCTTATGTCTTAGGAAGTGAAGGCTCTATAAAGTCTAGGTAGGTAGTATCGTTCGCCATTTTTGTTCTTTCATTGCCGAGCTACCAGACGAGGGATCTATTTGCCAAACCGTTAAACATTATCATGTCGTAGCTCCTATGATAATAAATCAAACGCACTGTAATTGAGCAAATAAATGAGCAGCAAATAATGTCCTCGTGTGCTTTCTGCAAACGCCAACGAAAGAGCCAAAATGGCGGGCGATTATATTAAATATTTATCGAGCATTTCGGAGCTTCTCTGATACTATCTCTTGGGAGAAGCCCTACAGTTCTGTATATGGTGTTTACGACGACTGCCAGGACCTGAGGTACAATGTTCCCACTTTGCCACTACCTAAGCCACAAGCAATTACATGAAGAGGACATTAAAACTATTCTTAAATAACACATACTGTCACCTCCAGTGGTACGATGACGTGCACGGAAGTACTGTTTAACAGGTGTAGTTGGAATGTTACGCTTCATTCCACGGCGATGACTGCTTTGCTGACGCCGTCTTCTGCTACCAAAAGGACGCCACTTTCTACTACGACGTCCACTCGAATTGGGACTAGGAAGCAGCATCCATGTTGTGTCACCTCCACACTCTAAAATATGCCTACAACATTTATTGTTGGCAACAATAAGAGAACTGACCTCAAAGGAAAACTTGATGCACATATTTGAAAATGTTAACAACAATGAATATTAAAAAATTTAAACATGTGTGACTACTAACACAGATATCTGAAAACACATTTCTCACATAACTCAGTAAAAATTTCCCACTCCCCTCAGATAATATGTACCTGTGAAGCTCAGGAAGAGCAACGAACCCTCTCTCACATTTGGTGCACTTCACTTCTGAAGTCAGTGTTGGTAGAGAAACAATCTCCATGGCATCCCGCACCAAGAGAAAGCGGCGGCAAAGGTCTCGTGACGACATACCTTCATTCTGTGTTTTGCTGTATACACAATAGGGACACATTAAGAACCTCACTAAGTATTTTTTTATAAATTCAGTTGTAATATTTTTTCTTGATTTTATAGCTTATACATGTAAGTCATGTTTTCTTATTTCCTCAAATTGGGATAATATAATTCAAATTCTAAATTCTAATACAACTGGATAGCTTTATATAAACACATAATTTTTTTACCAATTATACACTGTATTTTATATTTCCCAATTCATATTCTGATTCTAACTCTGTTTATGAAGAAAAAAAATCACCCTTAAAGATAAAAAAGAAAAATGTTATTCAATCATATGACTTACTTTAATGTAAACTATACAGCTATAAATTTACATTCAAATAAGTCATATGATTGAATAACATTTTTCTTTTTGATTTAGTACTCGACTTATTGGAAATTTACCAAAATTAACTCAAAAACCCTTAAAAATGTTTTCATATCAGATCTACATACATTAATCATGTTTATACTATGAAGGGATACCCAAAAGTTTCTCAACAGCTGATAGTGGGTAGTGTTAGTTTACAGCCTTTATTGATTTTCATTCATAAATAAAGGAACGTCACATACAATACCCATGATGCATCTGATCAATGCTGAAAGCCACACAAACAGATTTCTCTGTCTGAAGTTCCTGTAATTCTTGACTGAAGTTGGACACATGCCATGTATGTTGGATCCAGGGGCAAATAAGGTAACCACAGTTGATTGTAAATGATAAGATCAAATGCATGATTAATACTAGAGATGAATGTCGATTTACAGGTTAAATTAATTTAAAGTTGATCAATACAAATTTGAAAGGGTTAAAAACTTCAAATATCTTGGTTCTAACATAAGAACCAGAAATGAGAACAAAATGGAGATTGAAACACAGCTATTGCAACTGCTACTAAGTTAATAGATGTTTTTATTCATTCCAGAACTTGGTGAGATTCTCCTTAGTATCCCATACAACTAAGTTTCAGCTTTATAGAACTATAATATGACTGTAGTCATGTACGGAGCAGAGATGTGGATTCTTATGAAAACAGATGATAACTCTCTGAATATATGGGAAAGAAAGATACTGAGGAAAATATATGGATCCATTTATGAAGCTGGGACTTGGAGGATAATAAACAAAAAAAAGATTTCTATATGTATGCAAACCTGAAGGAAGGAGAAGAGTTGGAACACTCAGGAAGCGGTGGCTGAATGATCCTGAAGAGAATGTCAAGAAGCTGGGATTAAGAGGATGTTGGAAAAAGGTAAAGGATCGATCAGAATCAGAATGAAAGCAAAGGCTATAGCACCAAGATGTGTTGTTGCAGACTACCAAAGATGACTACAGGAAGACTATTGTAATCAGACTTATTGATTGCATGAAAGAAACTGAAATTGTTGCCAAATTACGTAAAATTTAAATAATTCAAGATATAAGCTAATTTCGCTCTGGTGTAGAACTTGGATGATTCACAGATTAAAATAAATTTAGACACATAACAATATAAGTATGGTATGTAAGGATCTACATTACTAATTGGGCACAATTAAATTCAGGGTATTTATTTGATAGAATTTTATTCATTAGAAAATATAGTGTGCAAAAGTAGGAGGTCTTAAAAAGATGTGCACATTGGTTCATGTAAATCTGCTAAAAATATTAGTTTAAATATTATGAATAGTGAGAATAGTATGTGTAACTTTATACTGCACTCTTTTTTCATATATTATGGATGTTGTAACTAAATGAGGACTGTTTTTGCAAAACTTGCTAACTGAAAAAACTAAATTTTACAGGACAAAAAACTGAATGCAGACAAGTAGGTTATAGGTGCAACGATCACACTACAATGAAGAGAAATAATTCAATTTTACTAAGATGCCTTTAACATCGTGTAGAGGCCTGCCTTATGTTAACAAATCCACCAAAATCTCAATTTTGCAGTTAGCAAGTTTTGCAAAAACGGTCCTCAATTTAAAATGATTTAAATGAGTGACTGTAACAAATAATATAATACGTCACCTGCTGTCTAAACCTTGTTCCAGAGCTGCCTGCTCAAATTCATAGTGTGTGCACCAAACGTTAGGGTGTAGATTATACTTGTGGTCCTCCAGATCCCAGAGATCATTGAACAGTACTCCACAAGCAGCACAGATGTAACTTCTGGGTCGGACCCACTCTCCACTGAGTTCCACCATGGCACTAGCTGCAGCCACATCATCTGCCGAGGACCAGCGTTTCAGTGCTGCACTGCAAGTCACAATGTGGTGCATTTGTACACAATGCTCTTTATTTATCATTAATAACACAGTGCAAAATTGTTCTATACATTTATATCTGGACGTATATTTGTAAAATGTCATCTCAGACTATCTTCAGAAAATATTTATTCAAATGTTTATTTAATGTTGCATTCAGTGTGCATGAAGAAATGTAACTTTTTTTTTTCGATAGTATATACAGTGAAACCCGTCTAAAGCGGCCATCTGAAGTTACCTTGTAAAATGGCCGTTGTATCAGGTGGCCGCTGGATTAAGGTTGCGGTTCTTTTTATGAATCAGCATGAAAATACTAAATTTCATAGACTTTTTAGTACTGTGCGCGTACAACAATCGTGCATATTAATGTCAGCCTCTTCCATTCTTGCAACTAGCCTTTTCAAGACTCGCTTGCGGTACCTCAGTTTAAATGACTGGATAATACCTTGATCAAGGGGCTGGAGGTGTGATGTCGTATTTGGGGGAAGAAACACCAATTTCACGGATCACATTGCGATTTTGTCGTTTAATCTTGAAATTGAAAGCGCATAGCTAATTCTCAAACAATGATGATGTCATCCAAGCTTTATTTTTGACAGTCTATTTCACCCCCAATAAGCCCATGTCAACACTTTTCAAACATCTCGGTTTCAATGATTTCCCTATCATTAAGAGTGGTTCTTTTTCTCCTGCAGCATTACAACAAAAGAGCAGAGTTATTCTGTCTTTTACCAACTTTCTTCCTTTACAGTCTTTTTTCTTAAAACTTAAAGTTTTGTTAGAAAGGGCGCTGAAAAAAAAAAACCTGTTTCGTCAACACTGTAAATGTATCTGAGTTCATATTCCGCAAGAATTGAAGGTAGTCTATTCTTTCCATTCTTCAATAACATTGGTTGCAACGTTATGCCGTTTTCTAAAGCACTCTAACCACCCATTACTAGCAACAAAATTTCTTACATTGAGTTCTTTAGCAATTTCAAGAGCTTTCTCTTGAATCATAGGCCCACTTACTGGCAATTTCTTCGCCCTTACACACTTTAACCATTCGTAAACGAAATCATTCACATTACTGAACATAGATTCCCTTTCCTTTTTTGGCCACCACGCATATTTTTCTCCCATTCTTTTAAAATTTCATCTTTATTCTTAATTATACTGTTTATTTGTGTCCTTCCACATTTGAATATTTCTGAAATTTTTCAAGCAATGTCCCCTCTCACTTTCTTCAATCATTTTTCGTCTCACCTCTAAACTTAACACCCTCTAGATTTATTGTTAGAATTGATTTCTCTCTCAAACTAACTTCACAGTTCCTCTAAATCAAATGAATGAAAAGAAGAAAAATTCGTAAAAGCTGGTCGAAATAGAAAAAGATAGATAGAGGAGAAAAAAAAATTCAAATGGTTAACTACTGACCTAAAACATACCGTGACATTTTCAATCCTTTAAAAACGGGTAAGAATTTATAGCTGTGCAGGGTCGGAGTGAAAAGTGACAAAAGAGTCATAAAACAGTAACCAACTAACCCCAAGATATGGAGGGTGTACTGTTGTACACTTAGCTATTGTCCTCGAGATATTGCTCTCTGTCCTCTAACCATCGAAAAAATAGGTCAGACAGTATCCGTGAAAAGATATTTTGTTGGACAGTGACCGTTATAGTCAGGTTCCAATTCAAATAGACCCCGGCCGCTGGCCAGCGCATGAGGTGGCCGCTAAATAAAGAGAGAATTTGTATTGATCTTATGGAAAATCCAATTGGTTCCAGAGAAAATTGGCCTTTTGGCCAGGTGGCCATTTAAATGAAGTGACCGCAAAGGCAGGTTTCACTGTACTTCAAAGGACAAGACAATCAGAAGACTGTAGGTAACTGATGTGATAGTTAATTGCATGTTTCATCGAAAATAATTACTGCTAAATAACAAGTCGCTGAAGCTGATGATGATGACGACGATATCACTTGATATCACTCCACTAAATTTGTTCTTAAGTTGTGGGACTAAGTACTGTGTATATGGATCTGAAGTGTCTGCCCTGCCAGCTTTACAAGTCAGTAAGCGTGGGTTATTTCCATATGGTTTACCAGTTAATTACTGGTTACTTATGCTTGCCAGTTTAACCTGATAACCAGTTATTTTCATCAATAACCGAATAACCAGTTATTTTCTTAAACTTGTATTCAATAAAATGTATTTGGAGTGTATCTTAGAGCCAATCGAACATCATTTCTTTTTATTTGTACTCTATGTAATCAGCCCTTAAACAATTGGGCCATTTCTATATGGGGTATGGGTTATTGCTTTAGTTACTTTATCTGTCCACAGATGACAAAGTGAAATTCGACTCCAATCCAAGTGTCAATAATAATCTATGCCTATTTTAATCGCTGACTTTCTCTGATTGGCTTATACATACAAATGTGCAGGTATTGCAGCATTTCAAATGGCGAGAATATGACTGCTCTGATTCACTAATATATAAATATGTGGGTTACTATAATATTTCAAACAGTTTTATTGGTTATAGGCAGTGAGGGAAGTGGGAAAAAACCAGAGGCAATATGCTACCCCAAGATTTTCCTCTGGCTTACCTCGATTTAAAAAAAAAAGCAAACTCCCTCCTTTACAACATAGACATAAATGATGTAGCCTATACAATAAATTGTTTCGTGCAGTCAGTAACGCGAATCTTTGAAACTTACGCAACACATTACATTTCTTAATAAAATAATTTCAAGTTACTTCAGTTATTTATTAGATAATTTTACAATGTCCTTTGAGACTTATCATTTAAAATAATGTTAAAGCATCAAAGTGTCTTACTTAATTATTAGGTAATAAAAAGTGCAACAAAAAATGACAGTCACTAAATTGGTAACAATGGCCACCACAAGCTACAGACCACAGCCTTCTATACTTGAAATACTACCATTGTAAGCATTCCAGGGGTTGAGCTTATCAAATAAACGTGTCTAAATACACGTTGAATACAGTTCCAGATGGCTGTGGTTCATATTTACGAAGCAAACAGATAGTACTCTTTGCAGTGAAGAAATGTATAAACAAATTCTTATGATCGCATTTTTTCAGTGATGGTATGTCATTTTTCACTAACGGTATGTTTTCTGGCCATAGAAATAAGTGGCAGTATTCCATACCGTCTCACTTCCCTCACTGGTTATAGGAAAATAGACTGCTTGTCAGAATGTGTCAAAATAAAAATATAAAGATTACTACTGTAACATTTGTGTAATGATTATTTCATCATCATCATCTTCCGTGCCCATGTTAGGCCATGTGGCCTGTTACGGTCGCAGTCAATAGTTTCCTTGACCATCCCAAATGTCTTTTTCCTCTAGGTATATAGCCTGTATGTTGCTTAGGAATTCTGTGTGCACTTTGGTCCAGAGTATATAGGAGGACTTGTTCTGGAACTATATACACCTGGGGCAAATCCTGGTGGACGCGTTCATGTCGCAGAGAGACGACACTGTTCTTGCAAAGACTAAGTTTCACCAGGGACCGAGTCACAGTGGTATAACTGTTCCACCATCTACAGAGAAAATGCTGTAGAACATGCCAGTCTAGAGGCTACGAAGTGCAGCCCCACTACTAGAATACCTAGCAACAGGCTTGTAAACTGCCCTAGGGAAAACGAATTACATTCAAGTCTCAAAGGAATCATAACTGGCCTGCTCATAATGTCATGATTATTTATTTTTCCTAAAGCTAATGTGAGTGAAGTAATTAACCAAATGCTGTATACAGCCAAAATGCTATATACCTATTCTTTGTTGTATCTTGTTTAGAAACATCTTTGATGATTTTGAGCATCTAATGACATCCTTTTAATTATCCTCTGGTTGGTTCACAGTTGACTGCAAATATTTTTCTTTGATGTCTATTGACAATAACCTTTCTTCTTTTTTTCTCACTAATTTGGCGACTTTAAAAAGGCATTTATCGCAACTTTTACAATTTTAATACCCAGTCTCCTGTGTATTTGTATAATACAGTGTATAAAATGCAATTAAGCAAGATGTCAGTGTTTAATTTCTCAATGTTAGCACTACAAAGAGTACTAAATGTTCAACAAGACTGTTCATTTGATTATTCTTAAGTTAACTACATTTGATTGGACTGGAACATGTAATTCAGTGTTTGATATCCACTACAGGATTCTTGTATTTACGTAATATGCAGATGCTATTATATAGTTAGTATTGTTACAATTAAAATAAAAATTCAGGAGAACAAACAGACTTGTATCATAATGAAAAAAAGATTGAACTATTTCTTACTTTGTTTCACTCAGTGAATAAAGAATATAAGCTAAACTTATGTATATCATAACTGATATTTTCACATCCATTAAAAAACCATAGCACATAAGTTATCTACTGGGTGTTCATTTCAAAGTGTGTCATGACGTCACTGTTGTGAGTCAGCGATTTGAAGTGAGTTTCAGCTTTTATGTAAGAGAAATTGCCTATTAATCAAGGCGTTCAATCTGAACTTGAGAATGTGTACGGTATAACTTGAACGTCGTAGCAACAGATGGTGGTCTGTAAAGTCTGTGTGCTACCATAACCTCTTTCGAACTGTGTTTTGCGCGGGCAAGTCGTACGCAGGGTATTTGTTATCATCGGTTGTGTACGGTAACATTCCACAATACAAATCAAATGCTCCGTGTCCATGTTGACCGTCGTAGTTAATGTCAACAAATACGTAAGTAATCGTCTTAACCCTCTCCACATATCCCGACAGTAAGAAAAAAAACTCACCTCAGTACGTGTTTCCAAACAGTTCACATTCCTGCCAGTACAGGTGTTACCGTACGTATCGGTAAGTACGCTTCAGAATGAATGCCGTACTTGCTAGGCAACTTCTCTGGCACATACGTAATACGCCTCTGGGGAAGTGTAGGAAGATTGAATTCTCTAGGCTCAACGACTAGCCAAATGACAGTATACAGTGAGCCATGACACACTTTTAACTGAACACCCAGTATATTTAAGAAGTGCTGTCAGACATATTTACCGACAATGATCATTAATAGAGAGCTGTAATGTAAGTATATTCAGCTTTTTCAGATGAAGTTACTGTTTCCTTATTCTCATTCAGTGTATTGCGAGATTTTAAATAGTAAAATATAATAGGAAATCCAAGTAATATAGTGTACAGTATTAAATATCTTTACCTGGCAGTGAAGGTAGATGCAGCTCCTCCCAGAACTGGAACAGTTTCTCGCCCCCGATTTGCTGCAGAACGAAGAGATCTTCTCCTAGGTTTTTCCAAAGATATTTTGGCATTCAAGCAAAGACGCTTAGAGAAGCTAATGATGTCATCCTTTGTAATTTCATTGGAAGCTTCCACTGTGTGTCGAGCTGTAGAGCTTGAAATTGCATTCAGACGCTGCAAATTCTGCCGCATTGTGAGCTGAGTTGAAATGTCAAGATGGGACATATCCTTTATGTAGGATGCAAGACATACAGTTCCCTCTCCACAGCGGCCATCATAATTCTTTGGGAAATTGAACTTTTCCCATGGAACCCTATGGTGGTGATGATGGTTGTGATGATGCTTATCATCTTGACTTGGAGAATCTGTAGTTTCTGTTTTAATCACACCTCTCTTTTCTTCATTTCGTAATGCCCGTACTTCATTTTCCAGCTTTCCGTCCAAGTGATTCAGAAGATTTTCACGAATGTTAACAGCAATTCGACAGTAGAAAAGGGTTTCAGGATCTAAGTGTTGTTCTTGTTCAACTTGCTCTCCCCTTATACGCCGACTAAATTTGCGCAAACGAGTACCTCGAGTCACAGTGGGCACAGAAGACTTCGAGCGGGATTTTGATGATGCTGCATCAGGATCAATTGTCTCTTCATCAGCTGGTACTACTGACTCTTCACATTTTGGCACATTGCTTTTCTTTGAGATGCGACTATCTACATTTGATTCCACTACTATTTCTGGAGGCTTTGGCATCAAAGTTGCCAAACTGCTTCGTAACACACGACCCTTTGAAGGATTTTGATCTTCACTTTTGCATTTTAGCAAACGCTCTTGCAGTGGTGTAGTATCATTTTCATCTGTGGTGTCAGATATTTTTGTTAATGAAGAACTGCTTCTAAGGACACGACTTGAAACAAGTTCACAATCATCATGCAAAATAGATTTGATCTTGGACTCCATATCTGGATTTTCTATATCTGAAGACTGTGATGACAATGGCTTAGAATTGAATTTTTCAGATGATGGTCCTTCATTTTCTGTGTGTTCCGAAATTTCACTGCAGGGCTCTAAGCTTTCTGTAAAAGTATTTGAACACTTCAGTGAATTTTTTGTGTCTACAGAGTCTGAAACTTGAACAACTGTTGCATTTGAACTTTTCTCTACAGAATTTCCCATTTCTACTGATGCAGATACTGTCTTTATTTCATTCACATCGGAAGTTAACTGTTTTGAACTTTTTCTCTTCTTCCTCTTCTTAATATGTGACTTATCAATTAATTTGAGTTTTGGATTTTTCTTTACAGAAACTGAACCCTTACGACGTTTAGGTTTTTCTTTTTCCACAACTGCAACGGATTTACATTCCAAATGTTCCTCTGTAGGCTCTGAAGTTTCTGGTGATGGTTTAGAATTACCCATTACGAAATGTGAATTTTTTTCTGTTGAAATTCCTTCTGATATGCATTTCGAACTTCTTTCCACAAAGTCTGAACTTTCTGTTGTTGTAAGTGATGAATTTTCTTCTAAAGAATCCAAGTCTCCTGTTGTTACATGTGGTGTATCTTCATCTATAGAATTTGATTTGCCCACGGATTCATAGTTTGAATTTTCTTCCATATAACTTTCCAGCTTCGTGTCTTTATCTGAATTATCAACTAATGTAAAGATGGAGTTTTCCTCCATAGAAGCTGAACTTTCTGTCCCTAAATTTTCTCCAGCAGGATTTGAAGACACATGTGAATTACTTTCAAGACTTTCAACAACTTTTGTAGCTTTGTTCAGCACTTCTGATATCACATCTGTTTTGTCTAACAAGTGTGGAGTTTCATGCGTTTCATATTGACAGCTATTTTCATCTGGTAACAAACTAGACGTTTTCTCTATTGCCTTTTCTACAATGAATAGGTCTGTAGAATCTGAACTTTCAAGCACTAAAGAACTAGAATTTTCATCTATGGAATCAGCTGCTTTTATTAATGAAATTTTAGAATCATCTTCTGTAACAGTGTCATTTGGCACAATTTTATCATTATCTTCACAATGGAAGGTACAGCTCAAATCACTTTCTATAGTATCTAACAAAGACTGTTTGCTATTTTCAGTTTGTTTCTCCATGTGATCAGGCGACATTAGATCTGTGAAGTCTGGAGCACTATTCAATTTAACAGTGCACACTCCTTCTGTACTTTCAGAGGTTTTATTTGAGGAAGATGTTGAATCTGAAATATCACCCAATGTTGATTCAATAGAATTAGAAACTGCACATACTGATAAGACAGGTAATTGGAATTTACAAGGAGATTTACAACTTTTGTCTTTAACAGAATTTGAATTTTTGTCTGATACTGTTTCTGAAGAATCTGAAGTATTGTCTAAAGAATCAGAAACATCGTTCTGTGTACGTTCAAGAGAATCTGATGTTTCATACTGCGTAGAATCTAATGTGTCACTTTGTATAGGCTCTAGAGAACCCAAAGTTTCATCTCCTTGCACTGTCTCTGAAGAAAATAAAATTTTGTCCAACAATGGATCTAGAGAATCTGAAGTTTCATCATGTGAAGTTTCTAAAGAAACAGATGTTACTTTTTGTATGTAATCGACAGAATCAGAGGTTTCACTACAGATAAGATCCAAAGAATATGAGCTTGCATTTCTTATACTTTCAACAATATCAGAGGTATTATTACCTTTTCCGATGTCACCAGATTCTGGAATCTCATTTTTTTCACTTTTCAAGGAATCCAGGGTTAAACTGAGAGAGTATTCCTTGAAATCCGACTCTTCACACAATGAGAATTTAACATTTTCATATGATTTTGCTAACAGAGGCTCATGTCCTTCTTCTTTTGCAGATTCTGGGGTTTCTTCAGAAAGTTTTGATTCCTTAAATTCAGAATTTAAAGACTCTATGGTGAAGTCTATAGAATCAATTAATGGAATTTCATTATTCTTAGAAGAGCTCAAGGATACCTTACAATTCTTCTCTGTAGATTTTGTTACAGAATCTGTAGTGCTGTTTAATGGTAGCCTCTCAGTTTCCTCTGGACCAGAAGATACAACAGCCAACAAATGTTTATCACAATGTTGTTCTTCTGTTGGTGAAATACCTGTATTTTGTTGCAAAGATTCTGAGCCTACAGACAATGAACGTTTACACTTTGTCATAACAGGTATCGTATTACTGGCTAATGAAGACTCTTTTGTTACAGTAATTTCTAAATTACTCACTAATGTACTGGAAGTGTCTGTCACTGAATTCACAATCTTTGCTTCTACATTCTTACACAATCTAGATGAGGGACTTTGTATGTTAGGAGACAGGCTTGTTAACTGAGTCACAATATCACCTACAGAAGTCATACTGTTGCTACTTATTTTCTGTGCATTTACACTTGCACTTTCCAGTTCTGAAGAATTCGAACTACTTTCATTATTAATATCATCTTTGTCACTTTTGTCTGCTCCTTTGGAGTCCATGAACTGAACCATAGGTGAGACACACGTTTTAACAAGGGAAACAACTCTGTCTGCAACACACGGAACATTATCACTCGAATCTACTGGACACGCTCTTTCATTTGAAACACTTTTATTTACACTTGTGGAGACATCGCTCCTTTGTTCTCGTTCTCCAGATTTACTCGAAATTATGCAATTGGCTCTGTGATGTGGAGATTTACTGGCATTTTCCTCTTTATCTCTCTCAGTAAAAGACTTGAACTTTTTCTTGTTTATATTATTTATCGTATCCTTTGGTTTTGACACTACCTCTTTATTGAGATTTGACGTTCCTTGGACATACTCTAGCACCTCAGGCTCAAGATTCTTGTGGTCTACATTAGAATCTACACTGTTCCTGCATAGAACATCTGTTATCAATGACTGCTGTTCCTCTCTTTGGTCTTCTGTAAATTTTCTGTCTTGAACATTATCTTGTCCTTTCTCAGGTATCACAAGCGGGCTTTGACTTCTGCTATCCAGTCCTGGTGTGGGACTCCTTACACATCCTACAAGAGAAGTGAGACTTCTCTTCCCTTTGTGAACCTGTCTGTGATGGCGACACATTGCAACATAGTCATTGAAAACATGGCGACATATACTACAAGTGTACTGAAATTCTCCTCCACCCCCAAGCAAGCCTCCACTTTGTGGTTTAATTTTCACATCCCTCAGTTCAGGTGCAGATCGAGACAAGCTACTGGAAACAGCTGCTCCTGATACTGTGTGGGATGTTACAACAGAACTTTCCTTGACATTAAGTGATGAGTGCTGATGGGCCACTTTATGATGATGGTCTAAATCATCTTTGGAGGCAAACCTTAATTCACAGGTTGTGCAAGCGTGATACAGATCGGCATGTGTGGCAACCAGATGCTGAACAAGAAGTGGTAATTCTTTGAAAGTGCCACTAGGCTTGGTGCAGTATGCACATTTATGATGAGTTGTCTTTATCTGTGATGATGGCAAAGAATGAGAGCATTCTGGATGACTCCGTGATACATGACGCTTATGCATAGTCACAGTGGAAAATGACTTGTCACAATACAAACATAACAAATTACCCCGTTCTGGTGTTGATGATGGTAGTGTTTGGTTCAAAATGTCAGGAGGTATTGGCTTTGTGAAATGCCCAAGAATTTCCGGAAATGGGCTATGTTTTACATTGTCTGAGATATGGCTGTGAACAGAAGGTTTTGATTCACTAATTAATGATGTCACAGATATCTGGTCGAGGGTTAGAGGCTTTGATAATTGTGTCACACATGAGAGTTCAGATATATTTGTTGCAGAAGAAGACATACCTGGCTTTGATGACTGAGAAAGTGAGACACTTTTTAATGAATGACTATGTGAAGATTTTGATGAATGAATAGGTGAAGAAGGCTTGGATGAATGACCAGGTGAAGGAGGTTTGGATGAATGACCAGGTGAAGGATGTTTGGATGAATGACTTGGTGAAGATTTAGACAAATGGCCAGGTAAAAGAGGTTTAGATGAGTGATCAGGTAAAAGAGGATTAGATGAATGACCAGATGGAGTTTTAGAAGAATTATTGGCTGAAGAAAGTTTTAATAAATGACTGGAAGAAATAGATTTCAATGCATGTCCTTGTAACTGATGTTTCGAGGTGGAGAAATTTGTAGTTGATTTTGAAAAAGAGTGATCATGGTGATCACATTTTAATGATTTTGGAGACCTTCCAGTCTTCAGTGAATCTGTAGACATGACTATTTCTGGTGAATCACCAAAGTTAGCACCCACTAATGAATTATCTTGTGTTGAAACCTTCTGTTCCGATATTACGTCCTTTTTGGAATGGTCAGGAGTTGCCACTTTCGATGAATGGGAAGAAACAGACTTCACTGAACTCTCAGATGTTACAGTTGATGACTTAGCCTTAGCTGAAGAATGATTTGGTGCTGTTAGTTTAATAGATTTTGAAGAATGGCTGTGTAAGGCATTTTTTGAAGAATGGCTAGATGATGAAGACTTTGATGAATGATTAGGTGTAGATTTTTTTGAAGAAGATTCACGCATTACTCTTTCTGAAGAATGGTTCATTTCTGCAGATTTAGAAGAACGATTAACCACTGAAGACTTATGTGGAAGAACAGAGCTAGATGATTTTGAGAAATTGGTAAGTTCTGTTGAATTTGGCAAGGAAACTGATTGTACTTCAAATTGGGGAGCTTGGTTGTAATTTTCCAACTTCAATTTATGACTTGATGTTGCAAATAGTGACGAAACTGATGCCTGAACCGATAATGAATGATCAAGTATATTAGATTCTGATTTATTATAGGAAGAGACTTGGCTTTGTTTTGTAATATGTGCCCCTGATTTTGGGTCAGTAGCATTAGGAACATTGTGGACAGTTTGTAATTCTTGATTACTTGCAGATATTGACTTTTCCTTTTCTTTATTCCCTTTCTTGAGATTTGGAAGCGACTTACTCCGAACTTGCAAATTTACAGGCAAAGGTGAGGAAGTAAGATCATCCTTATTTGATGATGGAATGCTGCTGAGAGATGGTTGAGCCTTATGAGTGTGGAGGTGGTCTATTAGTTCAACTTTTGTATTATAACAAATAATACAGTAATGGCAGCGATAAAGTCCTGGGAAAACAACACCATTTTCACTTGAAGTAGTGTCTTCTACAATAGTAGAGTTCTTGGGGTCCTCACTTCTTGCAACTACCTTTTCAGATGATGCTATCAATGCACTGTCTTCTGTGTTCCCTGAAACATTCTTATTTACCTTGCATGAGGATGAAGCATTCTCTTTGGCAATACGATCACTGACTATGATTCCACAATTTGAAATGTCACGCTCTGTAAGAAACCTGTGATTGATATGCACTCGCAAGTAGTGTCGTTTCAAGCTAAATGATCGCTGGTATACTCCACAACAGATGTCACACGCAAACAATTTCTGTCCATCAGAAAGTTTCATTTGATGAACAGGTTCTACTTGGAACAGGAACCGTTTTGGAGTTGGCATTGATGTAGATGGAGGAGGATGGTGTGTATTTTGTTCAGTCACTGCCACTGGTCTTTGTGAGTCATGATTGTTATTATCTAGGAATGAAGAACTGGAGGAAGGAGTTTTAGGACAAAGAGACATATAAGGAGGTTCTGGGACAATGTCTGAAGAAGATGGAGTGATAGATGCAATGGAAGGGGAGCCTGGCAGATTTGCGGAAGAAGGTGTAAAGGGCGTAACAGCAGCTTCTCCTAAGGGCGAATCATCTGAGCTTTCATCTGGGGTACTTGGCAGTGATGGATCTACAGTCATGGTCTTGTGACCTTGGAACACAGATGGTGGGGTAGATTCTTCAGCAAAGCTATCTGGGGGAGAAGGATACAAGGGCAGAATGTTGCAGGAAGCACCCACTTCATTTGA
Organism: Periplaneta americana; assembly: GCF_040183065.1. Classification (NCBI taxonomy): domain Eukaryota; kingdom Metazoa; phylum Arthropoda; class Insecta; order Blattodea; family Blattidae; genus Periplaneta; species Periplaneta americana. The sequence continues at coordinate 136,273,983 of NC_091129.1, forward strand.
CGAGTTTCTGACGACGTGCGACTGATGGCTGTCATGTGCTGTATATTGCTTACTGTTGGACCGCTTGTTGTCAGTCAAGGCACTGTTGGTACTGCTTCTGTGGGATTGTAATGCTTGGGACACCTTGCTGAACGGCAACCTGCACCATAGTGGACCTCCTGCCATATACTTCGTACAATCACGTCTCTGTTGATTAGCTTCATCAGCTCGTGACACCAGTTCTTTAAGAAGAAAAATGCAATTCCTTCTGACGTCATCATCACCATCACAGCTATGATCTTCATCTGCTCCACTCAGCCCCTCATTGCAACCTGAAAAATTACATTTCTCATAAATACATATTGATGGATTAATTGTTTAACAGTTGCCTACATTCTTTTTATTGTAAGAATTATAAATAATTTTTTTTTCTAACAGTCTACCAAAGGATGTATTAGGTGCAATGGTAAAGGCACTATAGTTATTTTTACATCCTCTATATTAAGGCTTTTTTCCGAGATTTTTCCTCAACCAACTGAAGCAGAATTGCTGGACAACTTTTGGTGCTGGACATCAGACTCATTTCTCCATAATTTATTCACATGTCATTATCATTACCAGAGTCCGGGTTAAGTTCGCAGTGTAGTATGCTGTATACATGCAAGAGCATAACCGTTCAGCAAAGAAAATCTTCCACAGAACAGGAGTGTAAGCACAATACAGGGTTGTTTCCGATCTCCAATAACGATTTTTGAATGACGTCATGTGCGTCACACGACAACTGAACTGTGGTCAGAGGTGACAGACCAGTAGTGAGTGATTTCATAGTCAGAGTGAACAGTGTCTCACACCAGCAATGCCCAAGAAAATCGAGCCTTTTTGGGAGGGGTACATTAAGGACCTTTCCGATGCCAAGTGAAAATAATATAAGCCTGCAAAAAGTGTGGTTTCGTTATTTCCAAGAAAGACATCTTCTGTGTACTTAATAAGAGTCGTAAGGCTCGGATGGAATTAATTTGTATCATCTTCTGGGGTAGTGCGATTTGTGACGAGGGGTGGATTTGCTTGCTTTTTTCCTTCTGCAATTAATCTCATTCGAGATTTGCCAGTCGTATTAAGTACACAGAACATGCCTTTCTTCGAAATAACGATCTATGATCTTCACTTAACTATGCTTGGCATCGGAAAGGCTCTTAATGTACCCCTCCCAAAAAGGCTCGATTTTCTTGGCCATTGCTGCTGTGAGACACCGTGCACTCACTCTGACTGTGAAATCACTTACTACTGGTCTGTCACCTTTGACCACAGTTCAGTTGTCGTGTGACTCCTGACGCACATGACGTCATTCAAAAATCGTTATCAGAGATCAGAAACAACCCTGTAATCCTCAGGCTGTAGTGCAAGCCTTTGGGCCCCTTCTCCGTGAAAGAGAAAAATTTTCATCATTATTATTAATTTTTATGAGCTCTGCTGGTATTTCTTGCAGACTTCTCATGCTGAGTCACAAAGATTTTCTGCCAGGACCTAAAAACTTCCAGTAATGTGCCCTTTCAGGCTGTTTCATTCTGGGTTTTCGGGCAACACACATTTTCGACAAAATTTGAGCCTGAGAAACACAGAAGACTAATTTTGAGCTTCAAAATATTGTACTGTACATGATCAGACGAGCTAAAGAGCTTGTCAAGGCTCGATAAATAATATGTATTTCAAATGGAAGCCTATAAAAGTGTTGAGTACTGATACTATTAAATTAGTTCACATTATTATTATTATTATTATTATTATTGTGACTTTGATTGCTTTTCCTCCATTGATGCTACCCCTTAGGGTTTCCAACCCTCCCGTATTTTCCGAGATCTCCCGTATTTGGCAGTAATTTTCAATAGTCTTCTGGCTCCCATATTTTTCCTCTCTTCGAGCATTTTCCTCCCTTATTTTTTAATAATGTAGAAGCTTTATATCAAACATTTAATTCTGCCGTAAATGAAGATGATTTATATGATGAATTTTGTTATTTCAGAGATGAATTAAAATGTGCAGTTTGTGTAGAAGATAAACGCTTGGCAGAAATAGGTTTCAATGCCGACCAGGTTAAAATAAAAAAATGTTAATATTTGAAATTTGGAAAAACTAGTGAATTTTGTTCTAAGTTTATCGGTAGTAATCCTGAGAGAGAGAGAGAGAGAGAGAGAGAGAGATATGGTGTTTTCTCTCATGAACAATACGTGGACAGATGTTTGAAACAGAATCGCGACACATTTAATGAACTTTAATTAGGCTTAGGCCTAGAGAATTTTTTTTTTCAATTTGTAAAAAAAAAAAAAAAAAAATTAAAAATCATTACGCAAGGCAAAATTTGTCTCGAAATACTCTTCACTTAAGCTTAACTGTAAAAGTGTAAAGAATAACGTCGTTTCTTTATTTTAAATGAACTGAATAATTTCTCAATTTTCTATTTGAAATTCTGCAGATTCCTTAGCCTCCCGTATTTTCTTAAAAAAAAAAAAAGTTGGAAACTCTACCACCCCTTCATAAGTGTACTCTTCACATGTTTAAGGAAAAGAATAGCTCAATGTAACAAACAGATTATATTCGCTATCCAAAGATAAAAATAGGATTTTCCAAGTTTTATGAACTAAGATTAAGGAATATTATTACTGTTTGAGCATGTAGTAGCCAATCTGTTTATGAATTTATATTGCATGTATGAAAATGTAGAATTGGTGCTAATAAGGAAGGTAGTCTATTAGTTCAAATTTATTATACTAATAACACAGTAATGGCAGCGATAAAGTTCTGGCAAAAATTACACCATTTTCATTTGAAGTAGTGTCTTCTACAACAGTAGAGTTCTTGGGGTCCTCACTTATTGTAACTACCTTTTCAGAAGATACTACCAATGCACTATCTTTTGCGTTCCCTGAAACGTTCCTTCTTATTTATCTTGCATGAGGATGTTATGTTTTATTTAACGACGCTCGCAACTGCAGAGGTTATATCAGCGTCGCCGGACGTGCCGGAATTTTGTCCCGCAGGGGTTCTTTTACATGCCAGTAAATCTACTGACATGAGCCTGTCGCATTTAAGCACACTTAAATGCCATCGACCTGGCCTGGGATCGAACCTGCAACCTTGGGCATAGAAGGCCAGCGCTATACCAACTCGCCAACCAGGTCGACTTGCATGAGGATGAAACATTCTCTTTGACAATACGATCACTGATTATTAGTCCACAGTTTGAAACGTCATGGTCTAGTGGTCTGCATTTTGGCGAAAATTTGACTATTGCTTTTAGTGATGTGAATTAAATCTGTCATTCAATGTTGAACTAGCCCAGTCTTAAGAATGTTATTCATAGGTATTTTCCTCCTTTTTTTTAAACCGGATATTTAACGACACTGTACCAATTATGTGCTTACTGTGCGTCAGTGGAATTGGTGATAACATGAATCCGAAGATTGGTCACGGGGTTGTTCGGGAAAACCTCGTAAAATATCTACTATAAGCGGTATCCCAACCCACTCCCTAGCGCAGCCTTGAAGCTTACTAACCCTTATTCCACGCCGGTGGCCACATTTCTCCTAATTCTCAAGCTGATAGTGCTAATGATGTTTGTTGCTGTTAAAGAGGTGCTAACTACAGTGCAACGGAGGACTTGAAGATAGTAGGTAATTTCCAATTTCTTTCGTTTGTGCAAAGATACATCATAGACATCGTAATCAATGTATTTTACTTCTCGAATAAGTAAGTTATGAAGTACATCAGTTCATTTCTTCACGAAGCTCAGGAAACGAAGTGGGTGTCGAACGCAGTTCACTATGTCACGTAACAGTGCAAGTACCGTTATTTTGTGCCTAATACTACAGGCAAACCAAACATCTCTCGTGTTGAGCGGGTCGGTAGATCAGCAGGGGTTGCTACTGCTCTCTTATCTGCGGGCGACAACCATCGGCATCGTACGTGCCGAGTCCGGAGAGCGACATGGCGGCCCAGGGACGTTCAGGCACATCGATTTTCTCTTCCTCGACACGTATGAGAGCTGAGAGATATGAACGCGTTGCTCGACGGAAAGTGTGGGCTCACAACACCTCTATGCAGCTTTATCTTTCTGTATTATAACATGTTGGCAGGGTTTCAATATGTCATATAAGCATTTACACATGTAGCTTATAAAATTAACTCATTTAAATACGACCTCTTATAACATTTCTAAGTACGACAAACCGAAAGGCCAAACTCGAAACGAGGCGACGACAGTTATTCAAATTTAGTGTTTATTCGACTTAGCATTTTTTTCGTTCATCCAATGGACTAATAAGCAAATTTCAGACACATACACACAAACAGATATAATATACACAAACGTGTTCAACTTCCCACGTTTTATTCATTTGTGAATAACACATTTCATTGAATAAAACTGAATACTACTACTCAAAAAACTGTCTCTAGAACCACTAAAATTTGGAACTCGCTACCGAGTGATGTAAGGGGTTGTTGGACAATAACTTCATTTAGGTCAAAATTACATAAATTCTTACTTAACAAATTAATTGCTGATTAATATTTATTACAAATTATAATGAAACTAACATCTGTCCATTCTTCTTCTTCTTCTTCTTCTTCTTCTTCTTATTATTATTATTATTATTATTATTATTATTATTATTATTATTAATTTCTCTAAATAGATTTACAAAACCTCTAATGGCAATTACATTAATATTCTCATTATAGAAATATATTTTAGAATTATATACATATATTTTTTTTCTCCCTGTAACATAGTTCTAGTAAGCTTATATTTAATTAATTTTCATCATTTTACTAGCTATCTCAAACCTCAAATTAATTATAATTGAGTGAATTAAATTAGCTCATGAATTAAGTTACTACTTTACCTTATAGGTTTATCTAAATTTAAATAAATATGTAGTCGTTAACTTAACTGAAGAATATTGCTGGAGAACCTTTTAAGTGTAGTGTAAATATTCGTAATTTAAATGTGTATTGTATTGATTAAGGCTGGTTGAGTGGAAGAGAAGGCCTTATGGCCTTAACTCTGCCAGCGAAAATAAAACATTATTATTATTATTATTATTATTATTAAAATTACTTTCCATGTCCCAGTTCTGTAACTTTGGTTGAACTGCAGACCAAATTGTGTTGTGTAGCAAAATGGGTGGCGTGAATAATAATAATAATAATAATAATAATAATAATAATAATAATAATAATAATAATAATACTTTATTGCTAGAACAAAGATATGTATATATATATATTGCTTTTTATATAAGAACACTCTAGCACCCCCAGAAAAAAGTTACATAAGTACTCGTGCTCAGGAGGCATTCCACATAATGTTAAGACATTTGATTAAACAACAGAGTATAAAGTAAAAAAAGAAGAATAAATAAGAAAAAACACAAATATCACAATAATTAAATTTAAATTTTCTCTTTAAACTGCAACTATTTCATTGATTTTTTAAAATAAGGAGCATTAACAAATTGTATGTTTGGGAATTTAGCTGTTATCTTGTTATAGAGCCTTGGACCGAAGTTGCTACTGTGATTATATGCTACAATTGTGGTACATTTAGTTCTGTCAAGCATATGTTGACTGAGCTTTTGGTTTTATATTTATGTGAATATAAATTGAATATATTTCGGTCTTTATGTACGAAATTCAATAAGACATTGTTATAAATTTGATGGAAGTCAAATACTTTAAATTCTGAATACAACAGTTCTGAAGGATAATCAAGAGGTTTATTAAGACAATTTTATTATTATTTTCTGTAGCAGAGTTATTGGCATGAAGGTGGTACTATAAGCACTACCTCATCCTATATTACCATATTGCAATAAAGCTTGCACTAATGCGAGGTAAATCAGTCGTAAAATATGGACATCCAGTAATTTCGTATGATGACAAAATAGTGAATAATTTTTCTTAATCTATTGCACAGAAAAAGAACATGTTTATCCCAACGCAAAAGTTGGTCGATTATTATTCCGAGATACTTAACTTGAGTCGATTGAGCAACTACTGTTCTGTTGCAAAACATCTTAATGCTATCTCTCATACCTTTGCGTAAATTAAATCTACGTAAGGCCTGTGTTCTTGGTTATAAAAAAACCTTACGATTATTTCCATAAACAGTGTTTCCACTTCACTCTACTTTGCTGATCTCACTTCACCTCAGAGCCGAGATGCAGACTTCCTCGTATGGAGAAGGAAATGTATTACAATAAACTGATGCAAAATGTAAGGACACTGAGTAGGGGAGAGGGAGGCAGGTTGGCTAAAATTTTAAGTTTCATTTTTTTTCTGTAATTTGCATAGCATTTTATCAAATCATCAAAAATGGTCATTCTACGTGGTTCTTTGGCTATGTGGAGAGATATTTGAATTTAGATTTCGCCACGATTTAAATTAAAAATTTTGTATTATTTTGAAACGTGCGGATTGAGTCAACTTACCCCGCCCTGGAGACAGATTGACACATGGTATGGGGTAAATTGGCTGCATGTTAAATAAGAGCAAACTGCATATAAGACTAGATTTTTTTAAATTTAGAATTTATTTATTTACACAGGCAAATGATTCAATATGATGAACGCACATAAATATATAACCATGGAGTTAAACACTCAGATAAAAGAGGAACTGAATCCTAGAAAAATAAGGTAGAAAATTAATTTTGAACTTGTAAATGACTATATATCATATTGTCTTATTAAACATATCTGAGAAGGAGTTCATGCATACAAAGTTTCTGTTCCCTTCTGTAAAATTTTTATGTGCCATGATTTACAATCCAAGCACTGTCACCTGGTACGTAAATATTCTGAGTAAGATTTAACACAATACAGACAATATGTCTCTCTGTCTTCTTCGTTGCTTTTTCTTCTTGAACTATTCTTTTTCTTTTGACTGGTCTTAAGATTCCTTTTCTCACTACTAAAGTCTCCTCTTGTATTTTTGTTGAACAAATTCATTATCCTCTTTCGATATCCTCTCCTCTAGTGCTTTCTTAACTGGAGAGTCAGTAAATATCGCAGTTTTTCCCTTATGTTCTCATCCGTAGCTTACCTACAATACCGAGTGGGAGTCTGGAATTGGATATTAAAATCCTTGGCCCTTGGCCACACTTCTTTTCTCTAACTTTACAGCACTGACAGCTCGTACCACCATATTATCAGTAGAAGTAGTTGCTCTGTCAATTTAAATAAAGTCCTCATTTTCTCATTCACTGCAATAAACATATATTCTTTATATGTACAATCAATTAAATTGAACTTATATAATAAATTGTATGAATAAGTAAATTAACTATTGTATAATTTATATAATCATTTAAAGTAACACAGCGGGGTAGGTTAAACACTGTGCCAATCTGCCCCTAACAACTGTGCCAACTTGCCTCTGGTGTAGTTACTAAATTTGGGTTAAAAGTTACGAATTAGGGTAATGAATGATCGAAATGAAATTAACACGAAACAGAGTCAATTAAATGTACTTTCCAACGATGTATTTTAAGTTCACCTAATATTACCTAATACTACCTGTAAAAAAATAATCACGAGACGGTGAAAATTTATTTATCTTGCTGCAAAAACAACTTTATGGCTTCCTTCTTCTACCGCTTGCCACGAAAGTCTGACGCTTCCGTGGACCATGCTTTATAAAGCAGGGATCATATTGTCTGCGTGTTGCTGCAATCCATCGCATAGCTACCGAAATAAAACTGGTGTGCCAACGTGCCTCTGTAGCCAACCTGCCTCCATCTCCCCTACCTTTACTTTAGTGGTGGCAGGGGATGGTATTTGGAATAAAAAAGTTCAATCCATTTCACATTCACATTTCATTTCAGGAACACAAAAATCAATGCTTTCATATTTTATTTACATATTAAGGAAGAAGCCAGCAATGTCTATACCAGCGGTCATCAGCATACTGCACTCTCGGGCTAGCGTCTCTTACTCGCAAGTCTCTTACAGCACCAGTGTGCATTTGTGGCTGATGACGGGTATGCTTTCTCCCGCACGAGGGTGCATGTTGCCATGCACTGCTTATCCGTAACCCATTTCACCGAGTAATGACGACCACTGGTCTATACGATAACATAAACATCAGTCGAATGGAGGGTAGAAGACAATCTAGGAATGTACAAGCATCATAAACGAGTGTATCAGCCAATTCGGTAAGAAGAAACTAAATTACAGAAATTACGATACTGGTGTATACTGATCAAGTAAAGAGTAAATGAATGAAATCACAAAGATGTACCTTCATCAGATGAGGGTTTAGGTATGGCAGTAGCTAGAAGTGTGACAGAGACAGTAAGATATTGCTGTCAAAGTTTTACATTGAACTGAAAATGAATGTTGTACAGAAGTTGTCAGTAAAACCATTTGAAAAATGAAAATTGTATTACACATCTTTTGCTCTAAACAAAGTCCTCTATTACCCTTATCCTAGGTACTCAACGCCCTTACACATGTAGGCCTACATTATTTTTAAGTGTATTTTGCTCTGCTCAAGTGGTAATGTTTTTAACCAAAGTGCTACTGGACCTGGGTTAGATTTCCTATAGAGACGAGAAAATTTATTACATTTCCACAGGGACTGGATGTCTCTCTTGTAAAGTGTTTGTCCTGTGACGTATTACGAGGACGAAACGGGTCAAAGAGTCCAGTTCTTGAAGACATCACACTTAGGTCTACAGAATGCCGACCAAATGTCTATCAAGTTAACATAATACACCGTGTTTTGAGGGGTTACAAAACTTTATTGCACGTAAACTATTGAACTTATATTTATGAAACCAGTCCAGAACGAACAAGGAACTCAAACAGTTTGTGAGTGTATATTTTGTTAAGCCCAGAGTTCACATTCCTGCCGCTAGGCCGTTTTGTTTTGTTCAGCTGCAGCTCGTATTCCTTATTATTGTGCAATGGTTGCTACGCGCATTTTTGAGCGGAGGAAATAGAAGCAGTTCTATGATAGAGAGAACTCCGGGTAGAGGGATAGCGAGTGCAGCGCTGACACAATGACAGAGAATGAACAATTCAATGGGATTTCTAGTGCAGAATGTCGTCTGTTCGCGATAAATTTATTGACAACATGTTCTCGGAAGCAGCAAAACGTATCTTGCCAGAACATATGAGTTAAACGTCGCTTTGCGGACCAACAATCAGTTCATAATAAGGGGTACAAATAGGCTCTATGTAGTTAATCTTGGATCTACGTTATAAACAAAATACAAAGTTAATATTCAATTAATATTTGAGGAGAAAAATTCGCTCCGGCGCCGGGGATCGAACCTGGTCCTTGGTTCCACGTACCAAGCGCTCTGACGATTGAGCTACGCCGAATTCAATCCACAGCACCGGACCGAATCTTCCTCCTTCAGTGTTTCCCTTTGTGGTCTGACTCCAAGTTAGGCATATATGTTGACATATATGTCTAGTGTCAACTGCCATTATACTAGGAGCGCACTCAGTTGAGTGACTTGTTTGGCCGGGATTCCGCAGTTATGATGCACTGCTAGCTATGAGAATATTATGGATTTATTAATTTGTCCTACAGAATAATTTCTGTAATGTTGACAATATTTGAGGAGAAAAATTCGCTTCGGCGCCGGGGCTCGAACCCGGGTCCTTGGTTCTACGTACCAAGCGCTCTGACCACTGAGCTACGCCGAATTCAATCCACAGCACCGGACCGAACCTTCCTCCTTCAGGTTTCCCTTTGTGGCCTGACTCCAAGTTAGGCACATATGTTGACGTATAGTCACTAACTACTAGTATTAGCTAGGGTCTTGAAGCTTAAAGAATGTGGCAGTATTTTGGTCTAATTACAGGAATCTGTCCCTTAATCTATAATCTGCGTTGTACCTTAACAAATTTAATTTATGTATAGGCCTACCTCCGTTATTGGTCATCATATCCCATTATCTCCTAGCCTAATTGCCCCATAAGTGGGCCTTCTTTGTTATCACTTGCGAGGTTCAGACCTGTCTTCGGACGTTGACTAAACAATCCCCGTTATAATGGAAATCTTTTCAGGATTGTGAATTTTTTTATTTGTAAAAAATATTTTCGGTTAATTTCTTCATACTTCAACCGCCAGTCCACACCTGTGGAGTAACGGTTAGCGCGTCTGGCCGCGAAACCAGGTGGCCTGGGTTCGAATCCCGGTCGGGGCAAGTTACCTGGTTGAGGTTTTTTCCGGGGTTTTCCCTCAACCCAATATGAGCAAATGCTGGGTAGCTTTCGGTGCTGGACCCCGGACTCATTTCACCGGCATTATCACCTTCATATCATTCAGACGCTAAATAACCTAAGCAGTTGATAAAGCGTCGTAAAATAACCTACTAAAAATAAAATAAAAAATCAACCGCCAAATTCAATATTCTTTCTGAAATCCACGCAGATGAGACAATTTGATTTCTTAATTTGTCGTTTGATTGCTACAGACGAACGCTCATTTTCATCTGATACTCCAATTATTACAAAGTTTAGATGAATCTATTTCAGTGTGATTTATATCGCATGTATTTTAGCTCAGTTATTCCTTATAAAAGTCAACAATTACACCGAGTATATTGCATATAAAACTTGAAACTTGTCATACTCTATATATCAAACTATGTCTAATTGATTTCCATTAATTATTATCAATCCGGACATTTAAAACGAGTGCTGCGAGAAAGTTAATTTTTGTGTGAGATCGTGCGTATTTGCTTGGTTTCCACACAAAACCAATCCGCGTTAAGTATAAAATTCCACATTCAGTATTCCCAGCCTAACATACATAACAATTTCCCTCTTCTTACCGCTTAAGTGACACATTGATTTTACTGCTTTAGGCTTTTAACATATTATTTTTAGAGACGTTCAATATAGTAATAATTATAAATTGGAAACTTACCACTGCAATTTCACCTAAATTGCACTGTTAATTATTGTTTTTAAATATTTACAAAAATTAAGTAAATTTTACAACTCCACTAAAGTTACTGCATTCGTGATGCATGTAACATTAAGAAAGCCGTTTGTTTTAAGTTCGCATTTATAGACTGGGGGAAAAAAAGACAGACGTATATCACGGCCTGATGGAATATAGTAAACACAGAAAATATTTTAAAACAACAATTTTGAAGATAGATTTTTTTTATTTTGCAAATTTGCCGTCAGTGAACAGAAACCAAGATGGAGATTTCATTGCAACTAATTAGAAATTCCTCTTTCAGGTATGTAATAAACGATCTTCGCACAAAATAATGTACGATACACGAGCGGTATGTTTTCTCAACTACGTTTCGCTTTTTCAAACTTTTCCTGGAACATGAAAACTTCAACATACCGCTCTTGTAACGCATATTACTATTACACGAATATGCCTATGTTTTCGAGACACCAAAAAACTCCAGATGTTGGTTATCAGGATTTTTCTTGTTGGGTCTATTTTCCCCTAGCTGAAGTTTCAGTTCACAGACGCTGGAAACTTGCCTTTACCCCCTTCTGTCTGCTATTTCATTACAGAAAAGCATTACACAGGGATCAACGCCGTGGACGTGGGAGTAGGGTCTGTAGCAGCGCTTGACAGTTCAGATGGGGTTTCTCGAGATTTACATATCTTGCGTATCAGCACCTGCAACGTACTCGAGCTCATTAACACCGCAAGTTATTAGCAGATCAGTCTCAAGTAGTGTCGCCAAGACCGCAACTTCAGCATGAATATGAACTACAGAAAATAGGGCTTGTATTCGGCATACTGCTTGCGCATACTTTACACTTCAAGGCGAGATTTAGTGATTACTGGGAATGCTGAAGATCTCAACGTAGCGTGGTTCCTACCCGATCGGAAGAGTCACTGTGCCACACTGGGAGTGTCAGCTATAACAATTTTATTACACAGGCCTGCGATGAAAAAACTGTTTAAAAACTTTAAGCTCTCCTTTAAGTATTTCTGTGTGCTGAAGCCAGAAATCACATCAAAAATGGCACATCACGCACCATTTTTACAAAAACTACATTTTATGTTTTATATTATTAATATACTAATTTTAGTATTTAGTATTATTTACTTAATGGCCGATTTACATCCAATTTTATCATCCAGTCTGCTGTCAAAAAATCTTAAAGTTGGAATTTATGAAACAGTTATATTACCGGTTGTTCTATATGGTTGTGAACTTGGACTCTCACTTTGAGAGAGAAACATAGGTTAAGGGTGTTTGAGAATAAGGTGTTAGGAAAATATTTGGGGCTAAGAGGGATGAAGTTACAGGAGAATGGAGAAAGTTACACAACACAGAACTGCACGCATTGTATTCTTTACCTGACATAATTAGGAACATTAAATCCAGACGTTTGAGATGGGCAGGGCATGTAGCACGTATGGGCGAATCCAGAAATGCATATAGAGTGTTAGTTGAGAGGCCGGAGGGAAAAAGATCTTTAGGGAGGCCGAGACGTAGATGGGAAGATAATATTAAAATGGATTTGAGGGAGGTGGGATATGATGATAGAGAATGGATTAATCTTGCTCAGGATAGGGACCGATGGCGGGCTTATGTGAGGGCGGCAATGAACCTCCGGGTTCCTTAAAAGCCAGTAAGTAAGTAATTAAGTAAGTATTATTTATTTATTTAACCTGGTAGAGATAAGGCCGTCAGGCCTTCTCTGCCACTCTACCAGGAGATTCCAACTATAACATAAAGAATAAAATTACAATTAGTATTAAATTTACAATCACAATTACAAACAAAATTACAATTAGTATTAAATTTACAATTACAATAAACATCAAAGCACGAAAAGATTACCTGACTAATTAAAGCTAGATAATTTAACATAGAAAAACAAAGAATATTTTATATTCACTGAATTACAAATTAAACCTCGAATAACAAAATTGTATAGTGATGAAATTACTGGATATTGAAATATTTTGTGATAGATTAAGAAAACTATTTACAAGAAATCAATTACTGACCACGTGCCTAGTAAGTTTGCGTTTGAATTCAATTTTATTTCGACAGTCCCTGATGCTAGCAGGTAGCTAATTCCAGAGTCTTGGCAGGGCTATTGTGAAAGAGGATGAGTATGAGGAGGTGCGATGGGATGGTATTGTTAGTATTGTTTCACGACGAGAGCGTGTGTTCAGATTATGGTGGGAAGAAAGGTAAGTGAAGCGAGACGACAGGTACGAAGGAATAGAAGAGTTCAAGATTTCGAAGAGAAAGAGAAGTGAATGTAAATTTCTTTTCTTATCTAGTTTAAGCCAACCTACTGCTTCCAGGGATGGGGCAATATGATCATATTTACGAACATTGCTTACAAAACGTACATACAAATTATGAACACGTTGAAGTTTCGTTTTGTTGTCGCTGGAGAGGTCAGTCAGTAAAATGTCAGCATAGTCAAAATAGGGAAATAGAAGTTTCTGCACAAGGGACTTTTTTAAGCAAGAGGGGAGATGAACATTTATCCTTTTTAGCACATGGATAATAGAATATACTTTTCTACAGGTTTCTGTTATTTGCATGTCCCAGTTGAGATTATTATCCATGTGAATGCCAAGCTTTTTACTGAAGAACTGAAAGGGATATGGACTGTACTTACTTTAACGGGGGAAATGTGGTGATAGTGGTGGTGGTGATAGTCGTGGTATTTTATATAATGAGAATTTGGACTACAGAGATGATCCAAGGTCGAAATTTAACTTGGAGAATAAATGGCAGACAATTTTGCTTGCAGTCGTGTCTCAGGGACAGGTTCTTTTATTTGGTATAAATCTAAGACAGGAGACCTACAGTTTTACTTCCCACCGGAGAAAGCCTTGCTAAGGATTTTATCGCCCTTTTAAAGTCCATCACTCTGCCAGGTTTCAACCGCGAACCTCGGATCCAACCTCTTAATCAGAGATGCATTGTTGTGAAGATTGTCTAACCTGTAGGCGCTCTCGACTAGTCTCGCTGAAGTCAGTAATCGACAAACATTTACTGCAGCACTTAAAAAGCGAACTGAAGTATGTAATGAATGTTACATGTAAACAGAGTTTTTGTGAGTCAGTCACATTATTTTTTCTTTCTCTCAATTCTTCAATTACCAAATAATGGTCAGAATTACAGCCTGCCTCCCTGAAAGTTCGAATGTCTGCTATACTAGCATGTCTTCGTTTATCTATCAAGATGTGATCTATTTGTTTGTGTGTCAATCCATCTGAAGAAAGCCAAGCATATTTGAGCCGTCCAGAGCAGAAGTGGTGTAAGTCAATTTTGACTTACACCACTTTTGCTCTGAACGGCTTATATGAACTAGGCTAATTATTCGGTCGTTATTATACAAATTTAAATGACATGAATATATATATTTTCCCTGTAAATGTATATACGACGAACAGAGACTGAGAGAGAGAGAGAGAGAGAAAACAAAGATAAAGTAGGAATTGTATTTTCTATATTATTTATTTGAGCCGTTCAGAGCAAAAGTGGTGTAAGTCAATTTTGACTTACACCACTTCTGCTCTGAACGGCTCATTTGTGTATATCCTTATGGGGAAATGTATTTTTGACTATTAAATTTTTTGATGTCGCAAAATTGACTAACCTAACTCCATTGTCATTACTAGTACGTGTAGGTTCTCTTTTCCAATAGTTGGTTTAAAAATATCCTCCCGTCCTACTTTTGCATTGAAATCCCCCAATAAAATTTTCATGCGATATCTAGATAACTGATCAAAAGTGTGTTCCAATTCCTCATAGAATCTATCCTTTATATGGTCGTATCTCTGTTCTGTAGGGGAGTGAACATTTATAACTATGATATCGCACCATCTACCCTAAGTACTAAATACGTTTCCCATAATACAACAAGTAATCTCCTATTTGTGATACGCCATTCCCATCTAACCTAACCTCTTGTACTCTCACGAAGTCTATTCTATATCTATCTAGTTCTTTTGTTACCAATGTTACCCCACCTGTTCTATAAAGACTAGTTACATTCCAGCTTCCAAATCTCATAACCTTATCCCTTTGCTGTGGTCGTGCCAGAGAATCAGTCCCATTCCGAGGCTTATTGTAGGGATTTATAACAAGCTGTTTTTTACGGTGATGGGTTGTTAGCCCTTCGCCCAACCCCCAAGCTGGAGGACCACCCCTTATCGGCTGGACGAATCCAGAAATGCATATAGAGTGTTAGTTGGGAGACCGGATGGGAAAAGACCTTTGGGGAGGCCGAGACGTAGATGGGTGGATAATATTAAAATGGATTTGAGGGAGGTGGGATATGATGATAGAGACTGGATTAATCTTGCATAGGATGGGGACCGATGGCGGGCTTATGTGAGGGCGGCAATGAACCTGCGGGTTCCTTAAAAGCCATAAGTAAGTAAGTGTTTTGTAGAGCTAGACAAGTCTAAAAATGTGGTTCCTTTCTATTGATTTCTAATTTTACATTTCATAATTTTGCTTCCAAATTCCACAGCATTACACAAAGTGATTTCGTTGCCCCTTTTAGTATTATGCAATACAGTATTGCCTAACATACCCTCGAAATTGCGGTAGCAACGAAAATTTGCACTAATGGTAGCTAAGACTGTACTAAAAATTAATAACACATTAAACTTAATTATGTTTGATAACGTGTTCAGCAAACTACAGACTAGTTCTGGTTGGTACGAGCAAAATACTCCGAGAAGTCCCTGTAAAAAGGGAAACGGTCCAAATAAACTCTTTCTATTAATATTTGGAATATATTAAAATTGCGAAGCTGTATCACGTAAAGATTGCTTTATTGCTTATGTTAGAGTATGACAGTAATAGTTTAGCAAACTGCTTAATGAAGGTTCACAACGAAAGACGATGTTGAGAACTAAGCATTAAACCTCGAGTAATCTGTTCCAAAAGTTCCAGCGATGACTTCTCTGAGAGGTTATCTCTCTAGTGATTTAAAGACGCTTTCAGCTACAAGGGTTACTGATGGTTCGTTTCATGATAAGTCTGTAACTTGGCCAATATACATTTAATGATGTAAAAGAAACCATGGTCCTAACACTTCCATATACTGGATTTTGAAAGTCTAGCAATGTTAAAATACCATTCCTGAGGTGGGGTACACCTGCAAGGCGCAATTCATTATCTCTTATGATACGGTGATCGACCAGCTGAGGTGAATTTTGACGTGAACGAGAAAGGCCTGGCAAATTTACGACACGGATATCCCGGCTTTATTTCCTCCTGAAGAAAACCAAGCTAAGGATTTTATAGCCCTTAAAAATCAATCGCCCGCGAAGTCGGACATAATCATATTAACAACTCTATGACGTATGAAGATAACAGCTGCTACATTAGTCAAATAGCAGAACATTTCCTTACAAATATCACGAAGGTTAACACATACTTTCTGATGGACTATATATATATTGTTCATTTCGAAACAATTTAGTTTCTGATGTTAACAGTTACATTCCCGTCTATATTACATAACCACATTCTTACATTATACTTTACATTCGATTTCCGTTACCTTGCTCGACAAGCACTCACAATGTTCACACACATTCGAACGCACACATAGGCTCACAAATAACGTGAAACAGCTGTTCATATGAGGAAGAAAGTATAGGAGGAACGACACAAAAGCAAAAATAAAGACAGAATGAAAGGGGGGAATGAAAAAGAGCGCGTTTCTTTTAACTGGTATACAGTAATGGCTTACACTGCTCTTTCCTACTTTCTATCGTGCCAACCATAATCAGCGTAACTTCGTTGGATGCATAACTTTCGTTCGTTTCTGTTTCAAGTTAAAAATATAAATATTTCCACTCTCATCAATAAAATTACAAAAAAATTCACTTTGTATCCCCTTGCCGGAGTGAATATTAAGTAATGTCATTAATTTCAAGGGGTTATTCTTTTTGATATTTAAAGCAAAAAGTTTAATACAATTGTGATCGTTTTTCCTTCCTTTTCGAGAAGAAAATTATTTCATGTGAAACATTTCATACCGTGTTTTGGAAAAGCCATTGATTTAATTCACAATATGTTCAATTAATTTAAGACAGGAATGTATTATGATAATAAATAATTGAAAGAATTTTAGTTTTGACCATTCAATGTGTAGAAATTTGATCCGAACAAATGTAACATTTTAAAATTCCCTTGCAAAATGAGAAGTTAATTTGTTTGGATCAAATTTCTACACATTTAAAGGTCAAAACTAAAATTCTTTCAATCATTTATTATCATAATACACTGCTCTCTTAAATTGACTGAGTATATTGGGAATTAAATCAATGGCTTTCGCAAAACACGATTTGAAATGTTTAATATAAAACAATTTAATTATCTCGGAAAGGAAGCAAAAACGAGCGAAATTGTATTAAACTTTTTTGTTTGAAATATCTCAAAGAATAACCTCATGAAATTCATGACATTACTTACGGTTCATACTGTATATTTGTAAATATTCGTAGCAAACTTAGAATAAATACAAAAAGGAAATTAGTTGCGAGAAAGTGCAGAAAAAAGAAACAGATTTTTAAAGCGTCTTAAATTGCACCAAATAGGTTGATTGATAATACGGATTACCAGTTTTTTCGATTAACCGTTCACTATGTCCCGCGTATTAAAACTAATAATCGAGGTTCAACTGTACAGTCTTAGAAGTTGTTTTTTTTTTTTTGCGCAGTGCGCATGATCAGAGGACGAGCGACCTGGTTCACAAGAAAGGTTGAGGTAACAATAGTAATATGCGTTACAAGAGCGGTATGTTGACGTTTTCATGGTCGAGGAAAAGATTGAAAAAGCGAAACGTAATTGAGCTTTTTTAATTTCCGAGAACAAGAAAACAAACATACCGCTCGTGTATCGTACATTATTTTGTGCGAAGATCGTTTATTACATACCTGAAAGACGAATTTCTAATTAGTTGCAATGAAATCTCCATCTTGGTTTCTGTTTAATGACCCCAACTTCGGAACACCAAAATATCTTTCTTCAACATTGTTGCTGTAAAATGTTTTCTGTGTTTACTATACTCCAGCAGGCCGTGATATACGTCTGTCTTTTTTTTTTCCCCCAGTCTATAAATGCGAACTTATTCCAATTTATAATTATTACTATGTTAAACGTCTCTAAAAATAATATGTTAAAAGCCTAAAGCAGTAAAATGAATGTCGCGCTTAAGCGGTAAGAAGAGGGAAATTGTTATGTGTGTTACGTTGGGAATACTGAATGTGGTATTTCACACTTACCGCGTATTGGTTCTGTGCGGAAAACAAGCAAATACGCACGATCTCGCACAAAATTAGTTTCGCTTCGTTGTACTCGTATGTCTGATCATGCGCACTGCCTCCTTTCTGAGACATACAGTAAGTACTTTCTGTGCGACAAAACTTTTTTTCTAAGACTGTACGTATTTACATACATACAAACATCCATCCATACACATACATACACATGTGTATGCATAGGCATGAACATACATTGCAAGAAACATAGCTTGCATAACAAAGAAAATCTAGAGCTGAATTTTGGAAGTCATGGAGACATGTGGGATATTACACAGTCTTGTGATGGTCTTTTAATAATGGGTTATCGTAGGCTAAATATAAAGGGTGCTATTCATAGACATTTCGCTAGCCCGCGCTACGAGCGTGCTAAACTAGCCTCGGCTATCGACTGGTTACTTGTACGGATTCATATCATATCATATCATATCATATCATATCATATCATATCATATCATATCATATCATATCATATATCATATCATATCGCTAGCACTGGTTTATGAATACGAAAAACATTAGTTCGCTGATCATCAGTGTAAGAGGGCAAAATATGGTTCAATCGCAATCAATAATGCAAACAAATTGATCTCAAAACAATTTGGATCTTAAACTTTAAACGGTTTCCATCAGTACAACTGTAATTGAAAATTCAACTTTAGTTACCTGCATTTAAAAAAGTTCCGGATAATTAAACAAGTTTCATGTTCAGGCTACTCGTCTACCTGTGCACTACGTAGACAGAGTTGCATTTTATTACAGTAGTTCAATACACTGGATTAATTAGGCTATTTACACAGTTATTCTCGCAATGGTAGTATTGGCGGCTTGGCTTTGCTTTTCGAGGGCTTTTCTCTTAGGTTTTTTTGGCCCGCTGTGCGCTCTATGTATATAATTGTTTAATTACGACAGGCGGCATTGGTGAATCCGATTCTGATAGGTGGGGCATCTTGCTTAGCCCTGACAGAGCCAGGTCCCATCCTAGAGTCCGTAGCCCTAAACCCTTCTTACCGTACTACTTCAAAACACTTCAGCCTATTTTTAACCATTCATTCATAGTGTTCTACCCAAGGGCAGGTCTTTCAATGCAAACCCAGTATTCTATAGCCTTTCCTATTTTTTCCTTCCTCTTTGTCTCCGCATATGTTCCATATATCTTAATATTGTCTATCATCTGTTATCTTTTTTCTGCCCCGAACTCTTCTCCCGTTCACCATTCCTTCCAGTGCAACCTTCAGAAGGCAGTTTCTTCTTAACCAGTGACTCAGCCAATTTCTTTTCCTCTTCCTCATCAGTTTCAGCATCATTATTCCTTCACTCTTTCCAACACAGCTTCGCTTCTTATTCTGTCTATCCACTTCACACGCTCCATCCTTCTCCATATCCACATTTGAAATGTTTCTAGTCGCTTCTCTTCACTTCGTCGTAATGTCCATGTTTCTACCCCCATACAATGCTTCACTCCACACAAAGCATTTCACTAGTCTCTTCCTCAACTATTATAGATAGATTAAACGAGGGAAAGATGAAGTGTGTTGATGGAACGATACGAGGGAAACGGGAGTATCCCGAGAAAACTCATTTCAACGTCTGCTTTGTTCGGTACAAATATCACCAGGACGTGTCTGGGGATCGAACTGGGGCCGTCTGGATGTACCAGCGCGCTAACGCTTGAGTTACAGAAGTGGAAATTGTAAATCATGTTTTATTTAACGACGCTCGTAACTGCTGAGGTTATATCAGCGTCACCGGTGTGCTGGAATTTTGTTCCGCAGGAGTTCTTTTAAATGCCACTATATCTACTGACATGAGCCAGTGGCATTTAAGGACACTTACTTCTGTGACTCAGGAGAAGACGAGAGCGGACTGAGGAGGAAGGGATGTGAACAGATAACGTACGACAATACTTGCAATATTTGTACAGCAGTAAGCGGAAACATTAGGTCTCCTTCTGTTCAACTTAGCTTTAATTTCCATACGCTTTGTTACTCATGTTTCCTGCACGAGTAATAACCTGGCTACTGGGATGCTTATCTGAGCGATGTTTATAATAATCAGCATCGATAGTCAAGAAGGTCACATTCTTTCCGCTCGTCTTCTCCCGAGTAACGGACAGTACATACCATCGACCTGGGCCGGGATCGAACCCGTAACCCCGGGCACAGAAGGCCGGCACTCTACCGACTGCGCAACCCAGGTCAACACAGAAGTGGATGATAGTGATAGTAGCAGTAATGGTTGTTAACAGTAATAATGATACATTTTTAACTGAAGAAACGGCATTCCTCTTTAAAAAAGAAGTGAGGTCTAAGAACAGCGCATAATCTTAACAGGACAAAGGGAGGGGAAAAACTAACATTTTTGTAATCACGGATATGCAGTAGTGTGCAAATTAATTCGGAGAACAGTGAAAAAAAATATTATATTCTCATTACAATTATTGATTCATCAATGACTCTAGGGTCCTTGTGACTCTAATCTATTTCAGCAAAATTTCGCAACATAACATTAGCTACAGATATAAAAAACGAGATTTCCGTGACGTGGAGACATCAGGACGTCGGACCGTCTAAGATCTAAGACAAAATAGGATACCGCATTAATGGACAAATATTCATGCCTCCCCTATGCGAGATTCGAATCTACTAACGTAGCAACGTCAGCTTATTTTTATTACACTGAATTCTACCCACTACCTTGTAAGGGATATGGAACCCTTTAGCTTTCATGACAGCTTTGATATGTTCTAAAATTGGAATTACAATGAATGCTGAAGATATTCTTTTCATTTCACCATATTTTCAGTCAATAGTTCCTCCCACCTGTACAGTCCACTGCTTTAAATCTTACCTTTATTTTCAATTAAGTTGCGATATTGTGAGTTTTATAGTCAACTGCGTACCATGAATTTATTTTTATTCTTATTTACGAGTAATGTAGAGTGGTGTAACATTTTACTGACAGGTTCCATCTCCATTTGGAAATGTTATGCTCTGATGTTGAGAGGATCTTGTCTCACAAAACATACGAGAACCGTCCAGAAAGTAAGTTTACCTGAGGCTGTTTACAGAAAGAAAACACAATTTCATGAAAGATTTATTGAAACAGATACAGCAATAATCGAGCTATTTTTGAACATATTCTCCAACGGAATTGAGACACTAAATTTGCCATACCGTGAGATCAACTTCTGTATTCCTGTGTCGTATAAGTCTGGTACCTGGGATCGGAACCAGTGTGTGACAGCCGTTTGCACCTCTCTGTTGATCCGACGGTATGACAAATGTCTCAATTCCGGTAGAGAATATGTTGAAAAATAGCTCAACAATTGCCGTATCTGTTCCAATAAATCTTTCCATGGAATTGTGTTTTTTCTGTAAACGGACCCAGAAAAACTTACTTTCTGGACACGCTTCATAATTGTCACTGTTCATTAATCCCGTCAATTGGGACCTATACAATGTCTTTCACAGTAAAACAATCCTAAAATATGGAGATGTTTTGCAGATATTATGGATATGTCCGATAGTTATTTGTTACCTCGACTTCACTGAAATGTATGCCCATATAACCCCACATCGATACTATTTTTCTGGGTTAGCCCTCCTACCACCAAGGATTAGGCTACCCCACCGATGATTTTTTTAGTATTGTTTCCTTTTTTATCCATGAATATTTTTTAAATTTCTTGTATTTGTCTGTTATATGTCCACTAACATTTTGAAATAAGAATAACATAAATAATTCATCTACTTTAAGAAGTAATGAGGGGTGATCTTGTTACTCCCCTTGATAGTCTGTATCATGAAAATTCCGGGATATTAAATTCAGTCTGTAGCTTAATTTTCTTCATTTATGAGTTTGACTGGTTCCAAATTCATATTGGTATTTATATTATCATGATCTTTGGTTTCCAATTTTTTTTATTTCTGCATTTATGGTTATACTAAAAGCGATTCTGTTACAAAGGATTATTAGAGGACCCTTTTTTTTTGAGATGTCTATTGTAGTAGACTATAGGTAGTGTTCGAAAATTTGAATTTCAACAAAGATTTAAATTTTGTTTTATTGGATTTACATTTTTATTTATTTATTTTTAAAAGTTTTTAGTTTTTATAGATTTATTTTATTTTATTATAAACAAATCTTTTGAAGATGTTTATGGTTGAATAGATTGTATTTCAATAATATTTAAATTCCAACAAATAACTGAAATGATTTCCAATTTGTGTTATAGTACTGTGACATTCATAGCTTACAGCTGTGTTGTCTACTATGTAAAAACTATATAGCTTTGAGGAGTTTGTCTTGAAAAGGAAGTGAAGCAGTAACATATCTATAGTTTTTTTTTTAGTATACGTTTTCAATAATATGGAATGGAACTTTTGAACCACCTGTATTTCTTAAACTGGGACGATTATTTTACAGTTTTATATTTTCTGGAAGTCTAAGTCAAGAACACATAAATTGTGAAATATTCCAAATTCTTAACAAGGATTGGTATATGATTTTGATTAGGGTAATTGTATTACCCTCCTTGGTATTAGTAAGTTGTAATGAATCTTTTTAGCAAGAGGGTTAATAAAAATACAACATATTTCAATGCAAATAATAAGTAAGGCAAGTGTTACGCTCACTTTCAGCTACGAATCTATCACCTTCACAAAATACGTACTGTTTTCATTGAAAGTGTAGTTTAATGGCAGTTGTAGGCCTCTATCTACGACGTGTCGCTTAGCACATTGCACATAGCAGGAAAACCGGACATGTTAACACCCCTCAATTTTATGCAACACGCATAACAAACTGTAATAAAAGGAGTTACGGAGTGCTTACAAGGCGTTATTCGAACAGCTTGAACTATAGTCTACACAAGTGAGTACTTCGATGTGTACTTCGTGTTGGGAGCTTCTGAAAATAAGGTCCATGTCAAGTTAGACAGCATTTGAAGTAACCTCACCGTCAATTTCACACTGACGCCAAAGAATGTCCAAATGCTAATTAATATAATGAACATTTGTGTCTTACAATTTTATTGACAGCTATATTTCTGCAGATAACTCTTCCTTTACAGAGTAATTACCGTGTACAAGCTTTTAAGGGAAATTTACCATCGGTAACTTTTACTATACAAGTCTTCTACAATATAATTCCAGAGGTGCCAACCTTTCAAATGGGTTTTAAGTAATTCCATAGTGCACGTGCGAGTGCTTCTTCCCTTCTGCCGAAGTCAGATATAAAGCATATATATATATATATATATATATATATATATATATATATATATATATATATATAATTTGAACTGGTAATGGAAATTACGGGAAAACGGCTGAACAGATTTTAATAAATGACCCCTCATTTTGAAGCTTGGATCTCAAAGTTTTTCAGAAAAATAGTAGTTTTCAGTGAAATGTCAATTTTTCAACATAATTTTCCTATTGTCCAAAATCCATCTGTCGTCAGTTTTGAGAACTAGCTAATTGCATTTCAGAATAAAACAAAACAAACTACAGTAAACAATATTACACGAAGGCCTTGATCTGCAAGAATACTGACATATATAGAGCTAAAATTAAATTGGTTATTAAAAACTTAACTTACTAAAAATAATTTACAGGTTCGATTCTATGGTGTGTAATTTTCTGGGTACTGCTGCGTATTAGATATTAAAAACTACAAAACTTGAGGTGGTTTGATGGCATTATTACCATTAGAAATGAAATATTATTGTAGTTAATGCCATGATGTCACTATTTTTCATTAATTATACATGTTAATGCTATATTGATGATATGAAAGTGAAACGTTTTGGGGTTATATAAGTAGATGTAGAGAATATCTTAAATAAGATTTTGATTTCTATATTTTACTGAGTGGCGGCTATACCCTATAGTATATATAGTATATGTTACTGAAAGCTATAAAACTTACGTAAGATAATAATATTATTAAAAATCAAATATTTTTATAGTTATTAATCACGTGGGATTGGGTCTTTTTCACATATTTAATGGTGGTGTGGTGTAGACATTTATATGCGTGGTTCTCTTCAGTATTCGCTCGAGAGAGTCTTTCATTATTATGGAAGCAAATAACTTTCAGAATGTCTGGTATTCTTCATTGAAAATAAATCTGAAAAATGTTTATTTGAACGTCTAATGAACTTAGTTTGCAGCATTTGCTTCACAAGCGACTAGTTATATATAATTTACACGTCACCTGTCACTTCTGAAAAAAAAAATGTTTTGCGGCATGTTTTGCATCTAGCAGTTGCTTTTCTACAAATTTCTTCTAAATATATTTAATTCAACAGAAAGAATAGTAAAAAAAACAAAAAAAAAACTGGTCTGAACAAATAAACAGGATGAATGACGACAGAATTCCCAGAAAACTATTGCATTCTAGACTTACTGGAACAAGAGAGATTGAAAGAACGAGAAGGAGATGGGAAGACTTTTAACAACACATAAATGTATTATATCCCCTAATGACGGAAGTGGCCAAATGGCCTATACCTTGTGGCTGATGATGATGATTTACAATTTCATTGTATTATATTTTTCTGACAAACATTATTATTATTATTATTATTATTATTATTATTATTATTATTATTATTATTTCGAGTAATTTAGTTGCGACTGACGAAATAGAAAAAATATGGCGAATGTACTATGCGTTTTCATATAGGTGCTATATACTCTAACGCACATAACACGGCAGCTCAGAGACTCGAGGAGCTCGTGGATGCTTCAATCGAGCCATTGCGCTGCGTAGCCTCAAGGCGCGACCTTGTGTCACGCTCAGTGCCGCGTCGCAATTAACACTAATGAAATGGACTGTCAGGGAAATCGTGATTAAAATGGCGGTATGCAAGGATATCAGATACATACTGGGGTCAAGAAACGTTAGAAAACAGCGTAAGACAATACAAATCTAAGAAAACATAATGACGTTTTTCATTAGGTACGTTATCAGTTATCATTGAGATTGCCCTGGCAATAAAAAAATTTAATTTTCAATAGTTTCATTCACTATCAAATTGTGAACAATCCTTCACTGCTCTTAAAAACACTTATGCAATATCGATGTAATTCCCTTTCCTAGTACACTCATTTCTTTGAACTATATGAGAACAATGGAATTGCTAGACTATTACATAAGTTGCACGAAGTTCTTTGTACTTTATCGCAAGTTAATTGAAACTTAAGCAGGTTGCTGCGTCTCAGCTGTAAATTATGCTACATCGTAGATACGTCGTTAAAACGACATCTGTTTCAAAGTAGCCTATAATAATTTATAGCTATTACAAGGGCTATCAGGCCTTCTCTGCCCCTCTACCAGGGGATTACAACTATAATATTAAGAATAAAATTACAATTAATTAATTATGTGATATGGGGAAGCCTCACGAACAAATGTAGAGGTCAAGGGAGACGTGAATCGAAGACGTTTGTAAATCACTGCAGTAGTGACTTTGCAAAGAGGTATCCAAGCACTGTGGTTCCAGCTACAAAATGTAGAGAGTGGAGTTATACAGAGTGAACCGTAAGTAATCTCATTAATTTCAGGGGTGAGACATTTTCAACAAAACAGTTTAATAAAAAAAAAATGCTCAATTCTGCTTTCTTTTGTAGATAAAAATTGTTTTATGAGAAATATTTCATTGTTTTGAGAAAGCCATTGATTTGAATCCCAATATACTCATTCAATTTAAGAGGGCAGGATATTATGATAATAAGTAACTGAGAGAATTTTAGTTTTGTCTTTTCAATATCCAGAAATTTGATTCCAAAAATGTAACTTTTCGTTCTGAAAAGGAATTTTAAAATGTTGCATTTGTTGGATCGAATTTCTGTGAATTTGGAGGACAAAACTAAAATTCCTTCAATTATTTATCATCGTATCACAATATATTGCTCTCTTAAATTGATTGCGCATTGGGAATTAAATCATTGGAATTCCCAAAACACGCTATGAAATGTTTAATATAAAACAATTTTTATCTCGAATAGGAAGTAAAAACGAGCAAAATTGTATTAAACTTTTTGCTTGATATGAACAGCCGCCTGAAATTAATAACATTGCTTGCGGTTCACCTTTTATACCGATTAAACAGCATTTCCTGAGAGGTGAAACAACGTTCACCAAGAAAATACTGAAACCATGACTATATATTTTGGTGATAGATTTAATGAAATTAAAGTTGTTAATCTCAGCATTTAATTTGTTGTATACCTATACACATCAAGCCATAACTGTCTCTGTATTGGTTGAAATGCCTTTCTGTAAAGTAAAACTAATAAATCACAGTACTTTTATTTCAGAAAATATCTGTCTCAGGTGTACCATTATACATCACTAACAATTTTATGTCATCACGAAACAGAGTCCCTACCTATTACAATGTATTCTTGTAAGTAATAAGTATAATAAACCTGATTTAGATTGAGAGAAAGGAAACACAAATATTTCCAGGAAACATTTGAAATAAAAAAAAAAATAGGAAAAACTTTGAAAAGTGCTGACAATTATTGTTCATCTTATATCCATAAAATTATTGAACATCTTACTAATATATTTTCGACTTGTCACAGATACCGATGATAATCAAATTTTATAAAATGTAATAATTATTACTCGTGTTGGAAAACCTTAATTTCGATGTTAGAGAGTATCAATTAGATCATTATACTATGGTTGGCAGCACTGGGCTGCACATTTATTAGATATACAGGGAAAGATTCTCTGAGGTCATTGGCCGCGTACCCACGCGACCCTCATGGCGCGAACGTCTGGACCGTGTGCATTCAGAACTATTTAATAGGCAATATAACGCATTAAATACTTAATTTTGAAAGGAGCAATGATCCAATGTAGACTTGTAAGAAACATCCTACAATATTCTGGGAGAAAAGCTACACAAAGTCCAAAAAGACATCAAAAACCACATTTTTGCTATCAGAGATACTGAAAACAAATATTTCTGTGAAAGTCTAGAAATCGATTCTTTGCAATACATCATACTTCGCCCAAAGCAAAAATTTAATGTTATAATATGAGAACATTACAAGACAAGACAGAACATGCCGAATGCACAGAAAACCGTCTAGAGCAGTGGTTCCCAAACTTTTTGATCGCGGATCCCTTTCGACTCAAAAAAAGATTCACGGATCCTCAAATTAAATTGAATTAATTTGATTTAATAGCTAGATTAATATAGATATGAATTTAATATTCCTCCCTATTTAACATCGACAATATGTTTACAACTACATTAATTATTATGCATAGCCATCAGCTCATAAACAAGCAGTAGTATTCATCAACTGCGCGTATTTTTTCAATAATTACATGCATCATTATCAAAAAATACCTTTAAATTGCTAATGTGAAGAATGTTGTTGTTTCCCCATCTCACAAATTTCTTTCAAGTTGGGGGGAGATCGAAGAAAGTTGAATTCTGATATGACATCGAGGCGAGACGAAATTTAGATTTTTGTTGCTGCATATCGTGAAAATCCTACTTCGCACAGATATGCTGTTGGAAATGGGAGGAGTTTTGCCACTGCACATTTAGAAGTTTCCGAATATTCCTGAAGTAAGCTACGCAAGAATTCGGTGACAGGAAGTTCGCTAAATCTGTTTCATCATATTTTCGTTTTTTGGTTGACACATCAGTTTTTAAATTAGCAGCACTGGAGTGTGGTAAATGAAAAGGTGATCGACTGGTTTGTGAATTTGTAGAACTGTCACTTTTATCGTCTTTATTAGCCACCGATCCATTGAGATGACACTGTATAACATGAAAATTAAAATAAATGTTCGGAATAAAAGACACATAGTTATTAACACACAGTTTAACAAGAACACCTCACATAAGTCTGCCCGTAGGTCGGGGTAAATAAACTGGCCACCCTACCCCATTATCTCCTGGCCTAGTTACCTCATAAGTGGTACCTTTTCGTATCAATTATGAGGTTCAGACTTGTCGTCGGACAGTTGACTAAACAACAACCGTTTTCGTTTACTGTGTCACAAGCTTTTTACGGACCAAGAATTTGAGTTCTAAAAATTTGGGAGGAATGTGGGATAGCGTAGCTCTACTTTTTTCTGTCATGCCCACAATCCTTCATAAACAAAATAAGTCCAAGTTGTGTACCGTACTGTAATTCAGACATTCAGTTCAGACTAACTTCAGATATTCAGTTTGCAAACAGGTGTTACATACAATGCAGTGGAGCGAGGTGCAATGAAAAGAAAAAAGTTTTAAATGTGGAAGATTAAGTGAATGTTATAAAACAAATCGAGAGTGGTAAAAATAAAATTGGTGTGGCCGCGAATTTTGTTTGGTTGTTTGTTTGAGGATGATTTATAGGTACAGCATTTTACAAAACGGAAGGAGAAAAAATTTTACATGTTTTTTAACACACGTTATTAACTTATGAATAGTCTATATATTTTAATCACTGTACGTTACAGTATTTTATTCCTATTTCACTATTTTGTACAATCCAGAACAACATTTTACATTTTTAATAAAAAATGATTTTAAAAAGCTGTAGTATACTGCTGGCCTACATAAAATTACAAATTAAATTATAGAAATGTACAAAGTATGTAATATTGTGACTATTTCTCTTTTCAATTTTTATTTACAGTGTATAATTATTTTTTCTAATAGCAACATTCGCTTATTATGACATCATTTCTTTAGGCCCTTCGGCGCTATAACTAAGTTCAACTATATGCATTTAGTTGTTTTATATAAGTTAGGGTTAGAAATTTTTAGAGTTTTTTTAAGAAGCTGTATCAACATCTCAGGTTATTTAGCGTCTGAATGAAATGGTGATAATTCTGGTGAAATGAGTCCTGGGTCCAGCACCGATACTTACCCAGCATTTCGTCATTGTTCCTGCAATAACTCCTGTTCAAAATATGAAAATTTTCAGTAGGAAGGAAAAACACATTTATTCTTCTATGGCACTGGTGCATAGGAGATTATGAATTCTTACATTTTCGAAAGTAAGAAATATAACTACATATAGGAGATTTTATTATTTGCTGTATCATTATTTAAGTTATTTAATAGAGCAAAAATCTGAAAATCGATACATATATCACATAGGAGTTATTGCAGGAACAACGACGATTTGCTCATATTGGATTGAGGGAAAACCCCGGAAAAACCTCGACCAGGTAACTTGTACCGACCAGGATTCGAATCCGGGCCACATGGTGTGCGGTCAGACGCGCTAACCGTTGCTCCACACGGTTGGAAATAAATTTATTTCTATGAAGGGCGTATGTGTTTAATCCAGGTATATTTTACCTACATTACAAAAATGTTTTCAGTGCATTTTATGCTCACTCCTCTTTCCAACGTTCAAACTTTTTTCATAACTGGATTTTTCACTTGATGGTCTTCTTGTATCACAATGCCTCAATAATTACAATAAATAATTATCGATTTGTAACTAGTATCATCTCTACATTTAACGCCTGCAGATTTTAGAATAGACATTCCGCGTTATAGCTGTGTCGGAGAAGTTGCGGTACGATCGCGGCGAACTGTGTGAGACAAAACAATTGAAACGTGAAGAAGAGGTTTACTAAGCAGGACATACCATACTCGCTCATCCGTGCAGCTAAAGGAACAGTCGCTGCAGCGCCATGACCCAACGAACAGGTTGGTACGCCCGTTCTCAGAAGGCGCCACAGGAATGGGCAGGCACTTGGATTAAAAAACAGGGGAAGTATACTTCATCCTAAATCAGGCCATGATTTCGACGTTGACACGCATCTCGCAAAATATTTGTGTTATGCTCTTTACTAAACATTAGTGCATTGACCTCCACGCCGCAGTCCCGACTTACAATCCCATGAATTTCGAGATGGGATGTGTTATGGACAGTGTTAAGAGAGGTTTCATAATGCTAGTTCAGATATTTTTTAACCATCGTGCCACAATTTTTGGCAGTCTTTATTAGGTGGATCTCAGATTCAACCTGAAAACTTAAAATTGTAGTTAATGGTACACAGCATGTGCACTGAGAATTTTCACATTAGAACAGCGGTAGTTTATAAAGAGTGATTCAGGAGTAATGGTTAATACGTGTGTAGTATGGGCTAATCTGAGTAAAACAAGTTTGTGCGAGATCGTGCGTATTTGCTTGGTTTCCGTACAAAACCAATCCGCGGAAAGTCTAAAATTCCACATTCAGTATTCCCAACCTAACACATATAACAATTTCCCTCTTCTTACCGCTTAAGTGACATATTGATTTTACTGCTTTAGGCTTTTAACATATTATTTTTAGAGACGTTCAATATAGTAATAATTATAAACTGGAAACGTACCACTGCAATTTCACCTAAATTACACTGTTAATTATTGTTTTTAAATATTTGCAAAAATTAAGTAAACTCTACAACTCCACTAAAGTTACTGCATTCGTGATGCAAGTAACATTAAGGAAGCCGTGAAAAAATCAACAAGACCGGCAAAATTAAACTTGCCGATGTTACTATTGCAATATGTTATATAAATAATATTGTTAAAATATTAAAATGAAAAATAAATCATTACATAAACTTACCGTTTGTTTTAAGTTCGCATTTATAGACTGGGGGGGAAAAAAAGACAGACGTATATCACGGCCTGCTGGAGTATAGTAAACACAGAAAACATTTTAAAGCAACAATGTTGAAGATAAATATTTTTGTTTTGCAAATTTGCCGTCATTGAACAGAAACCAAGATGGAGATTTCATTGCAACTAATTAGAAATTCCTCTTTCAGGTATGTAATAAACGATCTTCGCACAAAATAATGTACGATACATGAGCGGTATGTTTTCTTTCAATTCTCGGAAATTAAAAAAGCTCAACTACGTTTCGCTTTTTCAAACTTTTCCTCGAACATGAAACTTCAACACACCGCTCTTGTAACGCATATTACTATTATAAAACATGTTCGTTAACCGTAACATTCAAACAGCCGTATTTTCAGATCCAATGAAAACTGCATAAAGGTATATATAAACTTTTTTACTCAAATAGTCTACATTACCACCCCCCCTCCTAGAATATTTACTATTCCTTCTGAATCAACCTGTATATCTGCTCCGGCATTGTCAGAAAACAAGGGGATATTTTCAATAACTTCAAATCCGCTACATATTATATTATTATCATCCTAAAGGGGGAGGACGAATGCTAGTAGCTAATGTAAGATCATTCGAGATAACATCTACACTATCCCTTATCTAGGCGCATTCTCAACGATTAGCTGGCGATTCAAGTTTCGACGCAGGAATTCCTCCACTTTCTAGACCAGCCCCCTCCACCTGTCGCTAGCCAATAACCGGGGAATGATATGGACTCATGATGAAATGGAGCTGGGACGAAAAGATGTTGATGCCTAACATGGAGAAACGGGAGAACCCTGTTAAAAAAAAAAAGGTCGCCACAAGTGTCATTATGGACTTTTAAATGATTATTACACTTTTACTACGTCATACTACTTTTCATCAATAAAACGGCACGGAACAATTGTTTCAACTAATCATGGTTGCTTATCCTATAAATTTTAACACCTTCCTAGCATTTGTTTGTTTTTATCACCTCCTTAGCATTTGTTTCTTTGTTTGCCAACATTATACTTTCAACAATTATACCTTTTAAAATGATTAATGTTAATTTCATCATCCTTAATTAAAACTTTTCTATAATTTACCTTGTTCATATTATTTAGGTTATGTTACAGTTTCTGCTGTATGAGATTATGATTAGTCACATATCATAGATTGTTTAATATATATTGATAATTGATTAATGTTAATTTCATCATCCTTAATTAAAACTTTTCTATAATTTACCTCGTTCATATTATTTAGGTTATGTTACAGTTTCTGCTGTATGAGATTATGAATAGTCACATATCATAGATTGTTTAATATATATTGATAATTGAAGTGAATGTTACTGTCTTAATAAAATGAAACTGAATCAACAAAGCCTTCTTGACTAGTAACTTAATCGTCTATAGAGTTCAATGAAGATTGCATAGTTGGCACAACTGATAATAAGCGAACAGTTACACACTACTTTTGTAATGATGAGATGGTACAAAGATACATTTGAATACAGTTGAGTATTTTCGTAAGTCAATTAATATTTTATTGTATTAGAGTACTTTATTTCTTCTAATCTTTATATACTTTGTTCTATTCGTGTAAAGCAAAGTAAACCCATGGCGCTACAGCCCTAAAGGGTCAAGACCGACCAGCCAACTGCTGGCCTCACGTCCACATACCGAAGAGGTGGACGATCATCCAACCAGACTTGAGGTATCGTGTGGTTAGCATGATGATCCCCCCAGCCGTTATAGCTGGTTTGCGAAACCGTATTTTCGCTACCTATCGTAGCTCCCCAAGAGCATCACGATGCTAGGTGGGCACCGGTCCCATACACTAGCCGAAATTTCATGAGAAAATGTCTTCCCCCATGAGGGTTCGAACCAGCGCGCATTCCGTAACGCGAGTCCTAGGCAGGATGCCTTAGACTGCGACGCCACGGCGCGGGACCTTTTAATCGTGTAATAGTCAATTAAATCCCACTCGAGTTTTGATTTTCTCCAGATAAATTAAAACCTTTAGTGAGATTAACAGGTTCTCGAACCCGGACCACCTACGTGACTAGTTTGTCTGGCCTGCAGTTACAGTTGGGATCTGTGGTGAATAGAATTAGTATGTATGTATGTATGTATGTATGTATGTATGTATGTATGTATGTATGTATGTATGTATGTATGTATGTATGTATGTATGTATGTATGTATGCATGCATGCACAGTATATATGTATTATATATTGCATTTATATAAACAAAATACCTCACGAACGAATTAAGCAAGCACAAATCTGCACATTTAGCAGCATAAACATCAATAAACAAAAGGAATTAATATATTATTAAAGCATCACTTTGTTGCTATGGGAACACAAAACAAGTTCTCTGAGCATGGGTTAAGCCAAAAGAATATTGCTTCAGGCGCACTGTTGTCAGACAGCGACAAAGCGAGAGCGACAGAGGCGGAAGATAGTAGCTACTCTCTCTGTCTCACACTGCACATTTTGTGCGCGTAAATAAAACATAAAAAGGCTTCGCCACAGCGAGTTAGCGCGTTTCGTTAACTAGACAACGTTGCAGATATGCCAGTGGCTGATTGTAGAATAGCGGCCGCGTCAAGTCCCGCCTCATGTTCATAAGTAATCTGTGTCCACAATAGTCGGTAGACCTATACTATTTTATGAACTATGAATTACGAATATGCAGTTAGCAGAATAACGGGATAAGAAACTACTAATGACGCAATGACTAGTCACTAAATGATAATAAATAATATTCTAAATCATATCTTCAGAACATGCACTTTTAAGTTGCAGATGCAACGCGTTACAATATCAAGGGATACGTCAATGAACTTTCCTCGATTCATCCTCAGTAGTCTAGCGATTATCAAGCAAGATGTTGGACCCCAGGTTCGCAGGTTCTAACCCGGTCGAAGGTGATGACCTTTAAAGTGCAATAAAATCTTTACATGGTTCCTACGGATGGCAAGTAAAGCTGTAAGGCCCATGTCTCTCTGATAGAGGGCACCAGGAAAAATTTGTCAGCCATTTCTCGCCCATGTTGAATTTCGACGTTAAATAACGTCTGTAGTTAAACGGATCAATAAATAAATTACGTAATATCATCTTTCTCACAGGTTGCCAACATTAATTTTAGGATGGCGAAAACCGTTCGCAGTTTATTCCCTCAAAATATGACATGTTCCTCGAAGGCATTCTACGTCTCTTTCTATTATTGATATAATTAGAGACGAGAATTTCATGCACTATAAAATCCCAAAATATGCATGCATTCATGCACTATCAAACGAAAAATACATTAAAACATGCACTTTCATTTGTGTTCCAAATTTCTTATTTCACTTCACTTATTTTTTTGCACAGTTAACAACTAACAGCATTTCTATATTGGTTCCTGTGAGTTTCCTGCGCTTGTCTGTTAATATGCTTTGTATGCAGGCAGAGAATGACCTCTCTAAATCACAAGAAGTTACGGGTGCAAACTTGATTCAACAATTTTTTGTTACTTAGTTTTCTTTTCTTTTCCTTTTTCAATCCTGAATCCTGAAGCTAAAATGAGGGTCATAAAAATCGAGAAACTGAGGTGTCCACTCAAAACCATTAAAACATGCATTTAAACTGTATATAATATATAATGTATGCATAATTACGCTAAAATGGCTTAAATATGCATTGTGCATGTTTTTATCCCCAAAAAGGCCAAAACATGCAAATATGCACGGAAAAAGTACACATATTTGGAACCAGAAAGTACCAAGATTGAGCTATGTCCTATGTTCCTATAAAATATTCATTTGCATGGAATTCTCGTCTCTATTGATAACAGAACTACGCAGGTGTTCATTCATTTATAGTTTTCTGCCCAAGGGCAAGTATTTCACTGCAAACCCAGCATTAACCAATCTTTCCTATTTTCTGCCTTTCTCTTAGTCTCCAAATATGATCCATACATCTTAATGTCGTCTATACAGGTTTTGAGAATCGTGTTTTGTTGACTATTACACTCTTACTACGTCATACTACTTTTGACCAATAAAATGGTACGAAAGGAAGGCTGCTTATCGCACAATTTTATCGCGTCCCTAGCATTTGTTTCTTTGTTTGCCAACATTTGAAACTGCGCTGGTCTGGACGTCAAAAAATATATAAAATTACAAACCACTCCAGTCGATGCACAGCAGTTTCAAATATGACTCGCATTGGCATTCAAGAACAAGAATTAATAAAAATCACTGATCATACCTATGCATCTTCTGAAATCCGATTTACAAATAAATGAGGAGCACCATTCGGAAATCCTGAATAAGTTGAATACACCATGTAGGCCTAAATCAACGAGTTCCACTTCTATTATGCACACGTCCAATATAACATCAATTGAACCACCAACCACATTCAAATTTGAAAATTGTACATTCAATAATTATTCCTTTTAAAATTATTCATGTTTATTTTTTATGTCATCGTCGTTAATTAAAACTTTTCTAACACTTGTGTATATTAGTTAGGTTATGTTACAGCTTCTGCTCTGAGAGGATAAAAAGAACTTCTGCTATATGATATTATGGATAGTCACGTATCAGAGATTGTTTAATATTAAGATTTATTGAATAATAATCATTACAGTGTCTGTATAAAGACACTACTGCCATCTAGCATGCATCTAGCGTAATATTTGTAATGTTGAGATGGTACAATAATACATTTGAAGACAGTTGTATTTTCGTAAGTCAATTAATATTTTATTGTATTGGAGTACTTCGTTACTTCAAATCTTTATATACTTTCTTCTAATCGTGTAATAGTCAATTAAATCCCACTCGAGTTTTGATTTTCTCTAGATAAATCAAAACGTCTAGTGAGATTACTGTTGATAACAGTCTATCCGCGGCAAACTGTCACAACACAGGACCCTAGACCCTAGGATCTACCAAGTAAAATACCGCAATCATTTTTCCATTAGACAGTATTCTTATCATCGGCCTATAAAACAAAGGAAACTGTACATAGTATCACATACTCTCTCAATTTTCGTCCTCGACGATATCGTAGAAAAGTAAGTCCATATAAATATGTAGCAATTAGTAAGCTGTCACCCACGTAAAAACATAATATTATTTCCTAACATGTGAACCCTAAAATATAATTCAATTATATAACTGTTTGGGATAATGTTTTCTTTTATAGAGATAAGTCCATATAAATATGTAGCAATTAGAAAGCTGTCACCCGTGTAAAAAAATATAATATTATTTCCTAGCATGTAAACCCTAAAATATAATTCAATTATATAACTGTTTAGGATAATGTTTTCTCTTAGTTGGACCGACTTGAAAATACACAAATTTCACAAGTGGTCTAAGCCACACATTTCAACTCCAGTATGAAATGCACATCATTCCCCTGCGTGTCCATCACCATGTTATTACAGCCGTGTTAGCTCCGACGAAGCGAACTTCCTCATAAATTATTCCCAAAGATTCTAATCGATATTAGATGATCCCTTCGCACAGTTTAGTTTTCGACATAGTTCGTCGAACAGAACCCTTTAAAATAAAGACAATGTGAAATATGAAACATCCACATCGTGATCTTTTTTAAAATGCATCAGTGGGAATTTAAAAGGGAATTGAAAATTAAATTTCTTTCATTATGGAAGATGGAGATAAAAAGTATTTCTATGTACTTCGTTCACGACATTGTGCTTGTTTTCAAAATGCTCTAAGGATGAAGAAAAAGACGCATTAGAATATGTTTAATTTTGAAGTGTTTTCGATCAAATTAACATTTCATTTATTCTTCGGGATGTTCGACGCATTTCTTTCCCCGAAATTTGTCTGTGAATATTACATCCATAATGGCAAAATAATCAGATTATCACCAGTGGCGTAGCGTCAATGTAAGCTAAAAAAGCTCAGCATCCCCAGTTAATAATAATTTCATAATAAACCTGCAGTTTATGAACAAAATTATTTATTAATTTTAATAGAGTTTATATTTACGCGTTAAATATTGTGATGCGGCAGCTCAGGATAATTTGTGATGCAGCAGTAAACAAGAAGCCTGCACACACCAGCTTCCAAGCAGACTGGTTTCTTACACTCATTCTGTATAACCCACCCCGCGGATTTTCCATCCCTTTCTAACTAACATACCCTGCTCGCAAGGCATGGAAGAAGCTAGCTTTTACATTGAAAGTTTCCGAGTTATCCCTTTCGTGAGTTGTGTTCAGTTGAAGGTTAGTGTGCATTGTGGCTGATATAATAAATAATGAGCGAAATAACAGTTCCTGACACTAATTTACTTGAATTTTTAGGACAATTCTATTATCAAGACTGACTTACGAACAAAAGTGCGATTTAAAAGACAAATGACCGTGTCTATTTGTTAGAGATATGTGTAAACCATGAAATTATATTTTACCATTTGAGGTCATGCCTTATTGGTGTTACTTACGAGGTTCCAACCAATCTTCGGACTGCTGACTTGACATTGACTACTATTTATTTTAAGACTATATTTTTGTAATACGTTTTCTCATATGTACACGAAAGACAACTTGAATTAGCTTCCCCTGCTTATAATTTCATGCTACGCCACTGATTATCACCATCCTGGTCTGCACTTTCATGCTCTCAGGAGTAGAGATATTAGAAGGAATCTTCTAATAATAATAATAATAATAATAATAATAATAATAATAATAATAATAATAATAATAATAATAATAATAATAATAATAATAATAATAATAAATAATAAAAGCTGTTTCAGGGTTTTTTAAATCGTTTACTTTTGGATTACCTCATAGATATGCCAGATACGCGTATATATGTGACTGTACTAATTATATTTCAGAAACATATTAGAGGAACAGATAGACAGTATCATGTTTATCTTTGCTAAGTGCACAATAGGTTTCTGTGCCTTAAAAAACACCTTATGACTGTCACAAAGTTTACTCTCGTGAAAGATTAGTTTATACTCGTTAACGGCAAAAACTTTCTTTAATCTTTCAATGAAGAGGATTTTTAATCCTTCATGATACATTTCACTGTCAAGGGAAAGAAAATGAGGCCCCATGCGCCAAACGGAAATACTACTTTTAAAGATTAAATACCATACTTAGTGCCTAATAAACAGAATGATGTGTCGGAATTAGGCAAAAAGGTTTCATAGAATAGGCATGAACAGTAGAGTTATATCAATATTTATTTTTCGGGGGTGGAGAGAAACTTATACATGTTTTCTTTCCGGAGAAGGGTTTCGACTTCCTCTTACATTTTGGAAAAGTCTACACCGCTAGCATGGTAATTAAAGTGTAATGAAGCATAAAAACTTGGCAGAGTTGCATTGCCGATTTTTAATGTGCAATATTCAAGAAAGTCATATGTATAATATTATAGGCGACGAGTAAAGTTTTAATGAATTTTCGAGCGGACTTTCAAACTGAATAAAGGGGTGAAACACCCAAAGATATGGTTTTTACAGTATACATATCATTCAAAATTGATTACATGTCGTGATCGTTTAATTACTTTTACGTCACACACTCTTCAATATTAATAGCATGACATAAAATGACAGAAAAAAATATTATAAGAAAGCACAACATACGGCAGTTTTTTCATTGCAACTCAGGCAAAAGACAAATTATTCCTTTGTTCCAATACATTATTTTATATGTCTGAATAAAATAACTGGTGATACAAAGTCTATTCAAATGTATAACACAACTTTTAAGACTATATCACTTTGGAAAACGTATTATATGACTTACACGTGTTAAATTTTATGTTACCTTGTTAACATGTTTCGGCCTGCTATCGGCCATAATCAGAACTGGTTGTTGCTGTTCTTGGCGCCTTATGTTTTGTTTCGACTCTTTGACTCCACATTACACTACACAAACACACCCCCATAGGAAACAAAACAAAAGGCGCCAAGATCAGCAACAACCAGTTCTGATGATGGCCGATAGCAGGCCGAAACATGTTAACAAGGTAACATAAAATTTAATACGTAAAAGACATAATGTTTTCCAAAGTATATATATATATATATATATATATATATATATATATATAAACATTCACATAGAGATAATAAATTTTACAGGATAAAAAGTTCGTCCAAAGGGCTGGACTCTGGAAGAGTACCCAAAACGCTCATTGCATTTTCGCGTTGAATAGCAATACTTAGGCGTTGACGCAAATAAGTAGTGCAACGACGATCACCAGTAATGGAGATCAAAATTTGGCCGATTTGAGATACCAAAACTTTAGCGTCATGACTCCTAGGACCGAAGGTCTCCATAGCAAATGGGACAAAGATATAATTGTCTAAAACAGTAGTTGCCAAACACCATGAAATTGTGACGTAATAGAAATGCAACCCGCACACCAATGTCGCAGGGAGAGTGAGTGGGTATCTCCTCAGGTAATGCAGTGAATAACAGTGCAGAGACGGACTCTGACCGAAAAACAAAAACAATATAGTATTCTTCTACTTATTAACTACACACACTTTTTCCGTGTTAACTTTTATCCTCCTATTCATTATTTTTGTATTATTAATCATATAAAATATATTTTCTTATTTACCATAACAAGAACGTGTACTTTACATCAGCAGATATTTGAAATTAAAAAAACGTACCAGGCTGGTCACGAAGTTGTAAATTACACTACATACTTCGAAAAAACGTCGAAGTATTTTACCCCGATTAAGACATAGAAGCCGATACTTTGTATTGATCGTTTATTAATGAAATATTCAATTTACAGGTAAGGGCGCGGTAGTCTTTATATCAAGAAGAATAATGACAACATACATTGTTCTTTTATACTTCATTAAAAATTTTACAACAAATTAAGTAGCCCTCTCTCATATTTTTGCCATCTGCACAAAAGAAATACTTTTGTTCCCATGCTCCTTAAAATTAAATTTTATATATTATCTGTTTTCTGTTTTTGGAAAAGACATCGAAATATATTTTCCTACACACTTGGTCTAAAAGATGAGCATATTTATTAACTTTCTTCTTCACGACTGATTCAGCAAAGTAATATTTGCTTTTAAATATGCCTACCATTATAACATTAAAAATCATCTTTATTAACTAGTATTTCCATAGTATAAAAGACACGAAAAAAAAAAAACACGATACCAATCGCTTCGTTCTCATAAATTAATGTCAAAATAAGTATTATATACGGTTATTTTGTAAAATATCATTTTACTTATCATGTAATATCATTTACATATTTGCAA
Source organism: Periplaneta americana (assembly GCF_040183065.1). Lineage (NCBI taxonomy): Eukaryota > Metazoa > Arthropoda > Insecta > Blattodea > Blattidae > Periplaneta > Periplaneta americana. The sequence goes on from NC_091129.1 coordinate 136,314,208, forward strand.
GAACGGATGCAAAGTATAATTTTACTTTCTGGCTCCCTCTCTACGCAAAAAAAAAAAAAAAGAAAATCTGCATACGCGTACGGGCAGGCGCGAAATTTAAAAAGAAAATACGAAACTTGAGAAAACTTCCGTGTCGGACTAAAAATGAAATTGAAGAAATATTCCTTTTAACTAACGAGAGAAAACATGAAATGCCTATTGTGGTGGTGGTGCACGAAGGGAAGAAGAAGAAGAATTCTTACAAGTTTATAGGTAATTATTTTGTCCTGAAAACTCTTATACATATTTACGCATAAACACTCCCAACAGAAACTTTTCTTCATTTAGCCATACTGTACATAAAAGGCGCCATCAATGAAAAGTATAAAGGGGCCAAAGAATTCATATGTGGAGTTTTAGAATTCATGCAACAACAGAAGATAAATAATTACTCTTAAAAATACCACAAACTATTCTACATAAAGTTACCGTACCAGAAATTTTAATAGTCTATCCATAGCTGATATCACAAATATCCGAGAAATATCTCAAAATTCTTACATGTGTTCGCAGAGTGAAATAAACTGATAAATAATAAAATTATTGTTCTAACGTACATTGAACTTACAAGTTAATTTACTTTTTGAAACAGGCAACCGCCGTGCCTATTCGGCATCATCTTCGACATAAGAGCAACACGGGCCAGCATAAACACACAGGGGAATTATACAGCTGATCCAACTACTACTGACCTGATGACTCATTTACTTGCCAGCGTCCCCTCGACAAACAATCGGTCCCACCGGTGTAGCGACAACTGTTACTGCACGGAGGTAATTAGTCAGAACAAAGCTATCTCTTTCAGACACGTCATCTCGGTTGGCAATGCAGAATTCGTGCACACAACTACTATTTTCTCTTAATCTTTTTTTTACGCAAGAAGTACGTTCTACACTCAAGTTCCAAGAAATTAATATAATTGTAATAATTAAATCCAATCTGTCTTCGAACAGTTGACTAAACAACAACAATAAATTAATAAACCTTGTGAATTAGTACAGTAGAACTTGGTTATAGCGACCTCGTTTTGTGCGACACCTCGCCTATAACGTCAAATATTCTGTGGTCCCAACTAATTCCCCATAAGACATAAGCTTTCCTACCTTGCTTAATACGACATATGCGTCTACCTCGCATATAACGTCATTATCAACCTCAGTTTGGAATACAATTTTCTAAGAACCAAAGTATTTTAAGAAATATTTTGCTGAAATCTGGCAAATCCTTTACTGTTCCCTTCTATCATAGATCTCTAGAATGCAGGCAGATTCCCCAGCCCATTGTAAACTGCCCGAATTCATGTGGTATTAATGGTACCTGCATGCGGTCAGTTTCGGCAGGACGTTTTCACTAAGTGCACGCATTTTAACGCAGTGAGTGACACTTTAGAAGCCATTAGAATTGTGAACATGTTCTATGAAGCTAGGGGAGGGAGCAGTGAAATTGAAACTGAAATAATGAATATAGAATTTAATTTAGAAAGTGTAGCCTATATTGGGCAAGTAGGAGACAACAGAGTAAAATGACTGATTACTTCACACCTCAGTAAATAAATATGGTGAGTAATGAACAAACTCTTTTAATACAGAATACTGTATTTATAATTGTACATGTATTTTGTGTTCATGGTATGCTTAAAAGTGAATACATAAATCTAAAATAAGCCTAATTATGTTTATTATTTTTCATTTTCCACCTCACTAGACTGATAATGTGAATCTCGGTTACTACGACACTCGTTTATAACAACATAATTTTCAAGGTCCCTTGGATGTCGTTATAACCAAGTTCTACTGTACTACAATTAGGCCTACTAACAGTTCTTGATTTTACAGAATGTCCTTAAAAGAGTTTACCACTACAGAATAATATTGTACAGCTGAAGAAAAATCCTCGGCTTACAAGCAAAACACAAAGTCAAAAATATTACTTCTGAGAAAAAGATCTTTGAAAGCTCTTGACCTGAACCCTCAAAATATTATTTTATGCTCGACCATGCCGAAATGTAGTAATTATACACCTGGTAGTAGCCCTTTAATTCACCTCATTAAAGTACACCTATTCATTCAGTTGTTCAGCCAATGAGAAATCATTGTACCATTATAAAACCCTAAGTATTGATTATTCTCGGATATGCAATCGAAAGACAATTAGCGAAAAGTCACGGAGGCTGGAAATCCAATACTGTCGCAGAAGGTTATGTTCTGTTACTATAATAATTAGCGTTAATTGTAAATAATATTCAAATAAATTCAATTTGCCATCTCGTTTTTCAATTCTATATCAATTTCCAGGTTATATCAAGCCTAATGTTCATGTTATTCTCTAGATTATATCAAGGTCAATGACATTCGTGCCTCGGAAAAAATCAATACTTTCGCGTCTGCGCACATCTCACAATTCCGCGCCTCACTTACATAACCATACTTATGAATAATTTCAAGTTAGAAATATGGTCGAGCATAAAAAGTCGTATGAAACTTGCCTATAATGGTAATTAAGACGCTCGTATGAAAATTATGAAACTCGCTTGCGCTCGTTTCATAAACAAACATACTTAATTACTACCATTATAGGCTCGTTGCATAATGTACTATTAATAAATTGCTTCTTTTTATGTGTATTTAACTTCCAAATTCTAACTTTATACACATACGTTATGTACATTACGCTTTTTTCTCAGAAGTAATATTTTTTACTTAATATTTTTGCTTGTAAACCAACGATATATACAGCGAACATCAGAGAAGCCTAACAACTTTCGAACTAATATAATTTTTTGAATTTTAATGATTTTATTGCATAATACGAGAGAGAGTGTGATCCCAAAACTCGTTAAGTCCATCTCTGTAAAAGGACTGGACTAATTTTTTATCCACTGGTTTACGGACTGAACGAGTTTTCATGTGACATGCACAATAACACAAACTTTCAGACATGGATTGGCGTTGTTTTGAAAGAAAACATGCTTAAAATATAATGATAGAGGACTAAAACATAATCATGTATATATATATACGTCTTTGAAATGGCCATATGGATTCAGCGACTTTCGGAATCACATTCTTCAAATACTGGACACTAACTTCCATTTAGATTCACCAGAGCCTCTTCATTTAATTCTAAAATTGATTTTGCTTTTAATGTCTTCCATAGATAGTGCACACTTTTACAGACTTGCTTCGACATTTCCCACGCTTGTCTTACCATGTCTTCCGTTGTTGATTAATTTCCTGGTGGGTACCAGCTTTCAGATCACTAATGGTCTAATGTTCATTAACGAATACTTGCTTTGAAGTATTTCCAGAACGTAAACATAGAGATCTTAGATGAACGTACAGACCAGGGAAAATGTCTCGCTGTGAAATAATACACTCTGGAAATATTTCACACACTACTTTCTAAACAGAGAGTCTGTGTGGCCAGCTGAACAATAATATTGATTCTAGGTAAAGATTAATTTTTTTGGTCCTACATAATACGTCTGTTACGGTAACAATTAATATTAGAGGAGAAAAAGAAAAAATTCGCTCCGGAGCCGGGGATCGAACCCGGGTTCTTGGTTCTACGTACCAAGGACCCGGGTTCGATTCCCGGCGCCGGAGCGAATTTTATTCTCTAATATTAATTAATCATAATGCTGAAACCATATGTATGTCTGGGAGATCAATTCTACGAAGGTGCAATTCTGCCATGAGGAAGTTTTGCAGTAGCCTATTTCTATATAGCAAGCAAAACTATTACTGCACGACCAGGCTCTTTTAATACTAAATGGATATGGGCAGATCACACCTAAGCTTGACACACTGCACTAGTCACATGATCATGAAGAAGAGGTTGATTGTAAAGCTGGCAACTCTTTTGCTTAGAAGAGGAAGTCCTGCTTATTGACACAGCCAGAAAAGTGAAAATAATCTTCAAAATTCATGGCAAGAACAAAAGGATCTGTGAAGACTATAGCTAGACTGCTCGGGAAAAAGGGAATAAGTCAAAATATACAACTTTTCAGTACAATCAATTTAATGGTTTACACTCCTACTGTTTGCTAATGTTACATACTAGAAAACTGATTGTATTTTAATTGAATAATTATATTATTTTACTTATATTGTTTACACCAATCTGTAGAGCATGTCATGATGCAACATAATATTGACTTATCTTATTTTGGCCATTTTTTGACTTATACTCTTTTTCCCGAGCAGTCTAGATAGAGGAAATGAGATTTTCTACATCTTTTTAAGATACAGCTTTCATTTTTGTACACACACGTATCTTAGCAACCTAACAATTAAAACAAAATGGGTACTCCTCACACAAATTTCATTCAATCAATCCAACTATTTTTATGCAGCACCACTACTATGTTAGGAAGATAACTGTGCATTCAAATTTTTTTAAATAATTACGGATTACAGAGAAAAAAAATTTGTAAAATAACTCCAACTTTTTTAAAATTCTTTTGTTCACACCACATACATTTTATTCTTTCAAAAGTTGAAGAATTAGAAAAACACATGCACAACACTCTTCAGCATGGTATAATGATTATACAGAAATAAAATTAAGCTTCTCAGCTACAAATTCGTAAAAGTCTTAGCGTTTTGCATAAAGAGAAATACACAAAATATTATATCGGGGAAAATGCCTTTGAAGTTGATACTTCAAGAGCGCGTGCCTTCAATTATGATGCAATTAGGTTTTCCAATCGTCTTACGCCCTTGAAATAAGTAAGGGTATTGGGAACCATTTATACAAGAAAAAAAGAAATATTAATATTTTATCCAAAAATGCTATATTTTCTCTATAGGCCTCCCTAAGTGAAATAAAAAATAAAGCATAAAATGTTTTGGTAAACAAAATGGCAGTTAATATCCTTAAAATATGTAATGCCAAATTTATCTAATTACAAAGTTTCACAGAATTAAATTACATATAAAAATCATCGGATATGCCTCGAATTAAAAAACGAGGTGGTTTCTACTTTTACTTTTTAACTCACAATCCTTTTATGGATCAAGAAGAGAAAAAGGAGTTGACTGGGTCAGTGACTAAGAAGAAACTGCCTGCTAAAGGTTGCACTGGGAGGAATGGTGAATGGAAAAAAATCGGAGCAGAAGAAATCAGACGATAGACAACAAAAAGTATTAGATGGATCGTATGCGAAGACTAAGAGGAAGGCGGAAAAGAGGGAAGATTTGAGATTGCTGGGTTTGCAGTGACAGACCTGCCCTTTGGTAGAAAACATGAATGAACTATGAATGATTACTTTTATGCTTCATTTAAACTGTGGCGACAAGCTACTTACTGTAATCGAAAGTGTGTAGATATTTACAGTACATATTACAAGACGGTCCCGCCGTGGCGTCGCGGTCTAAGGCATCCCGCCTAGGACTCGCGTTACGGAATGCGCGCTGGTTCGAGTCCTCATGGGGGAAGAAATTTTCTCATGAAATTTCGGCCAGTGTATGGGACCGGTGCCCACCCAGCATCGTGATGCACTTGGGGAGCTACGATAGGTAGCGAAATCCGGTTGCGAATACCAGCTATAACGGCTGGGGGGATCATCATGCTAACCACACGATACCTCCATTCTGGTTGGATGATCGTCCACCTCTGCTTCGGTATGTGGGCGTGAGGCCTGCAGCCGGCTGGTCGGTCTAGGCCCTTCATGGGCTGTAGCGCCACGGATTATTTATTACAAGACGAGAATATTACACTTGCTCCAACTGCTATTCTTGTTGTAACAGCACACATTTAATTAAACTCCAGCTACGGAATCTTTCTCTTCAGTACCATTTCTGCTATACTCGTGTTTTACTAAAATATGGACAATTTCTGCGTGACGAGTAATAACTTCAACGCGTGTTCAGAGGAGCCAGTTTTAGCGGAAGTAATATAACGCGGACAAACTACTTTTACAAAACATTCGTGCAGTACATGATACTTCACTTTATCAGAGGTCATGTGATAAAATTGGATCAAGTATTCATAAATCAATGTATATTAAGACAAAAAGAGTTAATTAATTCTTCCAATCACCCCAATAAAATATATTAAATACTAGATAAAATAAACAAACAAAATAAATACAATAATATATATAAACTCTATAGGGTCTTCTCGTCCTATAAATATATTTAAGCTTTTTAACTTAAAAATTAAATTCAATAAAATAAGACGTAGGGTAAAGGTTGGTAATACTGTGATACGAGTAATATTGTTATAGTTCTTTTTGAGAATTTATTACAATATTACTGAGCGAGAGAAGGACCGGTTTTGTGCAGGAACTTGTGCATGAACATTTCCTTAATACGTTGACGCAAAAAACCGTTCTTCCTCTCACTCAGTAAAATTGTAATACGATGAAAGAGTAATGGAACGGAGAAAAATTCTCTCCGGCGCCGGGATTTGAACCCGGGTTTTCAGCTCTACGTGCTGATGCTTTATCCACTAAGCCACACCGGATACCACCCCGGCGTCGGACAGAATCGTCTCAGATTAAGCTCCAACTCTTGGGTTCCCTCTAGTGGCCGCCCTCTGTACTACGTCATAGATGTCTATGAACATAGGACCGAAGTCCACACATGTGCTGAGGTGCACTCGTTATGAGTGACTAGTTGGCCGGGATCCGACGGAATAAGCGCCGTCTTATATCACGAAGTGATTTACGCATATCATATATATTATTTTAATGTACCGAAGTACACACGTCCGACGCCGGGGTGGTATCCGGTGTGGCTTAGTGGATAAAGCATCAGCACGTAGAGCTGAAAACCCGTGTTCAAATCCCGGCGCCGGAGAGAATTTTTCTCCGTTCCATTACTCTTTCATCGTATGATGACGCAGAATATCTGCATGGAAATATATGTACTTCGGTACATTAAAATAATATATAAAATCGTAATATATTCTCAAAAAGAACAATCACAATATTACTCGTATCACAATTTTACCAACCTTTACCCTACTGTGCATTCTAAGACAGAGAACTACTTACAACTGCTGGCGGTAGCTTTTGTTTAAGTGATCTACTGCTAAAATAGGGGATGTTCATCTAGGGTGTGAGGCCACATACGGAGGAACCGGTTTGACTAGTATGTTAGGGATGAGATGCTGTCTCAACCGAGACATGCAACACAGCTTCAGCAAGAAAAGAACCGGAAGACCCTTAAGAAAGTTCATGAAACAACTAAAAGGATGAAAATCTATTCACGACTGGGCCGCAGTGTCAATAAAATTCGTTAGTCTAGTTTTCGTATAGGGCACAGCCCTCATTACTGGCACGGAATCAAGCCATGGTGACGTAGATATGAAGCGACTGAAGATTTTCATCCTTGCCAAAAACCGCGTTACTTTGTTGGCAGAGTCTATCTATGAGTTGTTGCGATGCAATCCTCGGCTATATCGAATTGTGCATATATGCACTTTACACAGTGTGTATTTTGCGAATGCCTTATTCAGCATCACTGACGTAATCAGGATTGCCAGATTCTCTCATCAGGAATCCAGGACAGCTGATGATACTGCATTCCTACCTTAACGTGACTACATATTTGAGTAACTGATTAACTAGCGGACTTACTCGTGTTAATTATGTAAGCCGCACAGACTTACATAATTAACACGAGTAAGTCCGCTAGTTAATCAATTACTTATATTCAAGTGTTAAAAGTAGTGTACACAAGATTCAAAATGGATACATATTTGAATTTAATTGTTTCCAATATTACTGATCGGACTTACTTATATTCACGTGTTAAAAGTAGTGTACGCAAGATTCAAAATGGATACATATTTGAACTTAATTCAATTTCCAATATTACCGATTTTATTCGTTTCATGTATTTAAACTAATTTCATGGAGCTTAAACTTTCAATTTTGTTACATTTTTGCTAGATTATAAAAACTTCTTTGGATTATTGACAAAGTCTCGAAAAATACTGTCATATTACAACCTGATCTAGCCTATACAGAAAAAAGCATGACACAGTGTTTAAATCTTATTAATAATAAATTAATTTCTAAAGGGAATAAAGATACTGCATAATATCTAATACATACTATAATATTATCATTCTTATTTCAATTGAGGTTCTGGCTGATATGTACATCTATTATCAGGCAGTACATCTCATTTGACGATATGTGTCAGAGGAAGAACAACTGTTTGAATGCATCTGAAGTTTGACTAGTGTAACATGTAGCTAATCGACGATGTTTGCAATCAGTGACGTCGCTAGGATCAGAGCAAGGGGGGTGCGGATGGGGTGCGAGCTGTAAAAATGTGGTACATAAAAAATCCAAAATGTTCCTTCATGCACTTGCGCGCATACTATAATCTGTTTATTAACATTAACATTACTATGTATTATTATTATTATTATTATTATTATTATTATTATTATTGCTCATCACATCCATTACGATACACTAAGGGACGTAGTTTTTTCACATCCAAGAAATTGTTTGTTTTTGTTCTTCAAAATAATTTATGCCTAGTATTTTGTTAATAAATTGCCCTTTGGGGTTCAGAAAGGGGTGCTCCGATTTTTATGTAGTGCCTGCGCACCCTTTCGCACCCCCCTAGCGACGTCCCTGTATGCAATGGAGGGGGAAAGGAACTGGCCACCATAATATCAGTATCTCCTGGGCTAGTTGCCTCATAAGTGGTACATTGTTGTATCACTTGTGAGATTCAGACCTGTCATCGGACAGTTGACTAAACAACAACCTCATAGGAGGCACCAGGCAGCGTTGGCGTTAAACACAGATTGGACAGATCTTGAAAAAAAAATGAATACGGAATTTTAAAAATAATGTTATGGAAATGGACAAAAAAATTTGTATTATTCCAATTTTTTTACACTCTGGGACAAATATAACTCAATGCAGGGCACAGGACACATCATTAAAATCCAGGACGTCTGGCATCCCTGGAGACAATAAAATGATAACAATAAGGTTAAAGGAGGTACTCTGGCAGACACAGAATGCCGGGTATTCGTAGAATAGAAAAATACAACAGATAAGAGGCCTCCCTCAGAAATATAATAACGGAAACCAATGATAAAATGAGACCGACCCATTCAGTAGAAATTCTACTTTCTGCGTCAGTGCCACGAATATTTCTTCCAAATAAGATTCCACCTTCATACTCCAGTATTCCGCCCCATTCCCCTAACATGTGATAAGAATGACCTCCCGGGCTTCTGAAGACGTATAAAAACGTGGGTACATCGTTTACCCCCCAATCCTGTTCACAAAAAAGCTCGAATCCCAGTCCCCCAATCCGTCCTACTAACACAGGGATAACGCGGCTCAAAAAATACGATCCATTTCCTAAAATATGGTCTCCATGGGGAAAATGGACAAACTATAACTATCTACTATGTACTACGCGTCGGCCTTTTTTGCTACTAGCAATGCCATTCCTTTGCTGCTAGGCACATGTATTAGAAAGTAGGCGAGATTCCGAGAGGATCGCTGACCCGCATACTGACAGTTCCGGCTGCAATACGCAGCGCGATGGCTCCGTATAATATGACTACCTAGTCTGCTGTCAAACTCGGGTCAATCATGATTTTTTAACAGGGGACGAAATGAATAATTTCGCATGCATTATGGGGTCCTTTACATAATAAAACCGAAATGTCTTCTTGAACTTTCAATTAATGATAGTATGATTTAGTTATTGTCATCTGTTTTCAGGATTGAGTTTTTCTCGCCGCTTGCCCTCACTCCAAATATGAATAAACGTGTAACAAGACAAGTACCAGACCTCCGTGGTCTTGTTGTCCACATGACGCAAGACTACCGCTTATATGTACCGTGCATATCAATAATAGCTGTTTCAGGTTTCTCAATGTTTAATGGTTATATATATATATCACGGATAAATATCTAAATTATCTCATTATTATTAATTTACTCGATTCCATCCTTTCATTACAATTACTTTTAATCTCATTATGCTATGTAGTTTAGTCATCCATTTTATCCCGTCCATTCATTGTCATTATTGTCGTTGTATTGTAATACTATTTTATATGATTCCATTCTTCATTTATGATTCCATTATTTCATTTGTAATTATCATTTTAATTATTGCCATTAATTTATTTATTTGTACTTTTATTGTAAATTATTGCTAATGTTTTTGTTATATTGTTTGTGCTGAGCTGTAATTGGCCTCTGGCTGTTGTACAGCACATTAAATATAAGTAAATAAATAAATTATTATTATTATTATTATTGTAACTATTTCTTACCAATGTTTATTATTGTCACACTAACATGACTTATCCAACTTTCATTATTTACTTTCATGTTGTTTTATGGTCTAGATATTAATGTAATAACTATGTAAGCAATTGTATTCAATTAGGATTAGAGTCTGGCTGCGCGGAAGATAAGGCCTATTGGCCTTAGCTCTGCCAGATTAAATAAATAAATTATTATTATTACATATATATTTAGTAATCTGTTCTCAAATAGAGGATGACCTCGGGTATTCTGAAATATCAGGCAAATAATTAAAAAAATGTATTAAAAATGACACAAAATAGAGTATTTTACATAATTTTTACACTGCGCTACAACCTATAATATTTTAAAATACAATATTTTACATATGTAATTGACACATAAATTAACTGTTAAAATATAAATAATACTGTAAAATTTGCAACGAGTCCTTGAGAATTTGGAATGAAATTTGGTGAATTTAAAAAAAAAATAAATAAATAACAGCAATAATAATACTGTCTAACTTAACAATACATATAACAAGAGAAAACTGTAGGACGAGTAAAACATTTAATATAAACTATGTTAGGACATCTTACTGTAAGTATTCGCCACTTCTTAGAATATATTCCCCTTACAATAAACTGAACAATATTGGCATCTTCAAGGATAAAACCAAATCTTGAGAGAAGTAAATACCAGTAAAATATTGTAGCTTTCAAAATACCCCATGATTATTTTGCTAATAAACAGGTCTTCAACTGATCTCTTTATCCTACTTCTAGTCTACCATCTTAAATTATTTTATATCATTATTAACTCGACTTCTAATTTCTGTTAGCAGTGCTGACTTGGTCCCGCGCCGTGGCGTCGTGGTCTAAGGCATCCTGCGTAGGACTCGCTTTATGGAATGCGCGCTGGTTTGAGTCCTCATGGGAGAAGAAATTTTCTCATGAAATTTCGGCCAGTGTATGTGACCGGTGCCCACCCAGCTTCGTGATGCATTTGTAGCTACGATAGGTAATGAAATCCGGTTGCAAAAGCCAGCTATAACGACTGGGAGGATCATCGTGTTAACCACTATTCTGGTTGGATGATCGTTCACCTCTGCTTCGGCATGTGAACGTGAGGCCAGCAGCCGGCTGGTAGGTCTGGGCCCTTCAAGGGACTATTATTATTATTATTATTATTATTATTATTATTATTATTATTATTAGTGCTGACTTGACATAGGTCTATTACCTCATCAATTATTGTGTTTTGTTATTAATCTCAGTATCTAGTTATTTGTATTTTATTACTTGCTCTATTGTTTTATCACCTTTTTCTAAGCTATCTTTGATACTATTAATGTTTTGTTTTGTTTATCGAGATTTTCATATTATATTTGTTTGTTACTATTATATTTAAATTTTGGAGTATTATTAGAAAATTATAATTGATTAAGTTTAAATTACTATTATACAATTCTACTATATGTATTATTAGTTATTATTATTCTCTACTCTGTAATTATATTGCTGAGTGAATGAAATACATAAATAAATAAATAATATAGACTCAGTTCCTGGAGGAGATACAAATCTGCATTTCCCTACCTGGAGACGAACTCGTGTCTGACGGATTTGTAGCCAGAAACGCTACCACTTCAATTACAATGGAGGACATAATATGACTCAGTTATCAGTTATGGGGGGGGGGGGAATAACTTTCAACCATGAGAGACATCCGCAAGCGATTGGTAGAAAGTGCAATATTTTTCGGTAGAACTTAGAATATTTCAATCTTATTTTTTGGTCCTACAGAATATAATCTGTTATGGTAAAAATTAATATTAGAGGAGAAAAATTCGCTCCGGCGCCGGGGATCGAACCCGGGTTCTTAGTTCTACGTACCAAGCGCTCTCACCATTGAGCTACGCCGAAGTCCATCCCACAGCACCGGTGCGAGCTCTCCTCCTCCAGTGTTTTTCCCTTTGTGGCCTGACTCCAGTTGGGCATGTATGTTGACATTTTATATTAAGTCAACTGTCATTATACAAGGAGCGCACTCAGTTGAGCGACTTGGTGGCCGGGATTTCACAGGAATATGCACAGTAATCTGTACAGAAATATGCACTGTTGCCAGAAGAATCTACGTAAAGATTATTTTTTGGTCCTACAGAGTACATCTGCTATGGTAATAGTTAATATTAGAGGAGAAAAATTCGCTTCGGCGCCGGAGATCAAACACGGGTCTTTGGTTCTACGTACCAAGCGCTCTCACCATTGAGCTACGCCGAAGTCCAACACTGGAGGAGAGGGGTTCGATACGGTGCTGTGGGTTGGACTTCGGCGTACCTCAATGGTGAGAGCGCTAGGTACGTAGAACCAAGGACCCGGGTTCGATCCCCGGCGTCGGAGCGAATTTTTCTCCTGTAATATTAATTGTTAGAACATTTCAATTAAATTATTTAAGATGAAATAAATCCATTTTAATATCCTCCCATCTACGTCTCGGCCTCCCCAAAGGTCTTTTTCCCTCCGGTCTCCCGACTAACAATCTACATGCATTCCTGGATTCGCCCATACGTGCTACATGCCCTGCCCATCGCAAACGTCTGGATTTAATGTTCCTAATTATGTCAAGTGAAGAATACAATGCGTGCAGTTCTGCGTTGTGTAACTTTCTCCATTCTCCTGTAACTTCATCCCTCTTAGCCCCAAATATTTTCCTAAGCGCCTTATTTGAGGGAGGTGGGATATGATGATAGGGACTGGATTAATCTTGCACAGGATAGGGACCGATAGCGGGCTTATGTGAGGGCGGCAATGAACCTTCGGGTTCCTTAAAAGCCATTTGTAAGTAAGTAAGTAAGATGAAATAAAACTGGCAGGCGATTTCTACGGTTGGGAAATGGGCGCGTTTTTCTTCGTGAAAAGGACTCAACAGACATACTGTACATATGGGTTCCATAAAAACAAAATTTTCAGTAAGAAGCATTTACATATTTAAGTACGACGACCAAAACGTTATACTTTTATTGACTTGAACGTATTCAATACAGTGCTGTCTCTCTTCAAAGGTTAAAAAATTACATTTAGGCCCAATTGTATAAAACTCCCTGACTAAAGATCAACTTTGATCGAAGATCGAAAAGTAAACCGAGTTCAGACACTTCTTCTATTGTATAAAACTTTTCTGCGATCAAATTACCTTGGTTCAAATGCAATCTAAGTTCACGTGAAAAGGATTTGGCAACATCGCATAAACAGGTGAAATACGTGATGCGCGGACCATGTTATACAGGTTTGTTCAGTGTTGCCAATCTAGCGATTTTAACTCATTTTCAACAACAATTTCTTTTAACTTTTATATTGCTTAAATAGGGATTTAGTGACCTTTTTAGCACCCCATAGTGACAAAATTTAATCTTTCTTTGTTGATAATGAGAAATCTAGCGGATTTACAACTACTTTTTCGCGACTTTCCGTATTACACTCTGTTGGAGACACTGGTTTTTTTTGCAATGTAAATAATGGCGGACAATAAGAAGAAGGTTGACTGTTCACCAAATTGTTATCATGTTATGGTGTTTGATACTGCTAAACATAATAAAGCTTTATAAAACGACAATTTTCGTTTAGTAATACAGTTAATTGAACATTTATGAATGTAGCTATCATATCCATTAATAATTAATGGTTGTTATAAACATAATATAATTATAGGTTATGTTATTTGATGCTGCTGAACACGATAGAGCCTTATAAAATATAAGAATGTTTGTGTATTAAGGCAAAAAATTGAAAGAAATATATATAAATGTACCTAACATATCTATTAATATTAATAATACTGGATATTTTATTTGCACAATCTGTCACTCGTATATTTCAAACAGAAAAGAAATAACTGAACTTGGATCATCTAACTTAATCGGAGAAATTTCTTCAGTCAAAGTAGACTTTAGTTTGAGACAAATTAATCTCAGATTAGACTTTATACAACACAAAATTCCAAGTTCAGCTGAAACAAGGATCAATTTAACCTCTGATCTAAGATTAAATGGTTTATACAATCGGGCCTTAGTGAAATAAAGTTTCTAAACGTTCTTTGGAAGAACACCAGATTAATTTATAACTATACGACTTGATGAATTATCATGCGAACATCCAAAATATTTACAAAGAGTCTTGTAAAAATATTAGCAAACGATAGCTCAATTACGGACAGGCATTGAACCCAGATACACAGGAAATGCCGGCTATCAATTAATAAGCTCGCACAGGTCAGTATGACTCAGCAAACACAAAGCAGGAAGTACAGTAGCCGGTATCGCTGGCGATAAGAACACCGAACTCTCGATCTGCGGAGAAGCCGCTCTGTGCGTTACGCACTGGCTGGTACCCTGGCGAGGTAGAAAAAATCGATAAGAGGACACTCCGACTACTACCAGTTCCAAAAACACCTTCCTCGGTCTTTCAACCCTCCAACGCGACCATTCTGCAATTTTTCTGCGCCAGTCGAATGGCAAATCTAGAGACTTTATCTCCTAATAATTTTTAAGACTGGTATACAAGGGGAGAAAACTGATCTTATGAAGTGATTGTAGTCTTGTGGTGATGTGTATCCACAGATATGCACAGACCAAATACCTGGGAGTATTTAACGAGATAATAAAAAAATGCTTCGTCAATTTCATGGCATTTAGGCACTGACATCCAGAGGTTAAGTCCATCAGTTATTAATGTTGTTATTCAGGTAACTGTGAATTTCCAATTAATATTAAGGCACAATAATTGAGACAAAAGGAGAGAGAGAGAGAGAGAGAGAGAGAGAGAGAGTGAGGAAACGTAATTTGTGTAGTTTCATTATTATGAAGTAGTATTTTTTTTCTGTATTCTATGCAAAGTGGATGTATCAAATCAAACTCTGAGCGTCGTTACCGATCAGAGTCCTCCAGGAAATAAGGTTAATTGGAAAGAAAAAAAAAATCAAGTCATGTGAAATCGCATTCTATGTAAAAATGATATTAAAACGTATTGAGAGTTGCACTACATAAAATTTCAACTCATTAAAAGTATACTGTTAGTGAATTAATAGTTCTAATAAAACTTCTAATCTGTATTTAATAGAACTAAACCATATTGCACAGAAATGAAACATGTCTATAACAAAAATACAAAATTTGGACATATCAGAAACAATTACAATGTCACAAGATATTCTCGCATTGCTTAAATAAATTCAACATCTAAAAAAGTCGCTTTAAACAAAAATCTGTGAATTTCACACTTTGACTTCTTCATTTCAGTGTATTTTAATTAGTTTCTTCAATATAACTTAATCGTATCTTTTGTGCAAGTTATAATTTTTTTTTTTTTTTTTTTTTTCTTTTCAATTTGTGTTCCTTTATGAAATGGTTATTTTAAGTTCATACTAGGTTTTGGAATAGTTTTAGAAAACAGGTCTCGGAAGAGAAGGCATGGAACTTACATTTTTTAAAGAACTTTCAACTTCCCAGTTCGTACGCTAAAAAAAGAATCTTCTGTACACCATTCATAGCGCTCCTTCATAACTATCATTAGAGCTCCGATTTCAATGACCTAAAAGCTCTAGACACTAAACAAGTTAAATATTATAGATATATTAATTTGTCCTACAGAATTTATCTGTAATATTGACACTTAATATTTTAGGAGAAAAATTCGCTCCGGCGCGGCGCCGGGGATCGAACCGGGGTCCTTGGTTCTACGTACCAAGCGCTCTGACCACTGAGCTACACCGAATTCAATCCACAGCACCGGATCGAACCTTCCTCCTTCGATGTTTCCCTTTGTGGCCTGACTAAATAACAACTGTGGCCAATGCATAATAACTGCGGATTCCCGGCCAACAAGTCACTCAGTTGAGTGCGCTTATAGTATAATGGCAGTTGACATTGGATACACGTCAACATAATATATATGCCTAACTTGGAGTCAGGCCACAAAGGGAAACATCGAAGGAGGAAGGTTCGATCCGGTGCTGTGGATTGAATTCGGCGTAGCTCAGTGGTCAGAGCGCTTGGTACATAGAACCAAGGACCCGGGTTCGATCCACGGCGCCGCGCCGGAGCGAATTTTTCTCCTAAAATATTGTCCAAAATTACTTACAAAACTTTATATTGGCCATTCTACAAAACTGACCATAACGGAATATTCCCCTATAAAATCAGAAGGGGAAAAGAGGAGCGAAAAATGTCCAACGTCTGGCCATATTCCTAATATTCTTTTGTCCTTTGTGTTTTGACAACTTACTGGTGGCAAATGCAGTCACTTTTAAACTTCATTTAACCACAAAATATTTCTAAGGGAAGGAAATTCAAAATAAATAACCAAACGCAAACAAAATCTCTTATCATCATTGAGACAAAAAAATGTGAATAATACTCGGAGAACTGTTAAAACAATTTAATATAATCAAAAAGATATTTTTATACCATTTTTGGTGAAATATGACTTAATGCTAAAATATGGGGGGGGGGGGCAAAGAAAGAGAATGCATTTATATGACCAATAAAAACTACGTCATCGCGTTCAGAAAAGCTACATCATCAATTTCTGTGACGACTTTGAAACATTATACTTTCAAAAACAGAGGAATTTTCTCGGTATATGGTTAGCATGGACCAAGATTGTCACCTAATACAATACAGAACGAACATAAATCAAAGAGATACATTCTCAGTTCCTCCGAGAGATAAATCCCTACTTTCCCGTCGGGAACTGAGACCGGGTCAGCATGATTTGTAGCCTAAAATACTGCCACACGAACACACTAGAGGACTTGTTTTACGTTGCAACTACGTACGCTATTATATAATTTAAACACGTTAAATACATCCGCTTATATTTCTGCAGTGCTTGGGAAAAGTAACATAAGTCAGTTTTCACAAACCTTTTTTGATAATTTATTGACAACTTACACTGGTTTATGTCGATTTGTTTTTTTTTTTTGTATGAATTATTGCAATTGGAGGAATACCTGTGTATTTTTTTCCAAGCGAACAGATGTTCCGTAAGTTGTCAATAAATTATCAAAAAAGGTTTGTGGAAACTGACTTGTGTCATTTTTCCCGAGCACTACAGATTTGTGTGCACAGTACACATTTTTTCCACCTCAAAAGTCATCTAGTTACCCAGAACAAAAACATCGATCTACTGAATCGATTTCATTTTTATATCTTCGATCATATGTAAGTTTTCATTTGCGTAGATATCGCCATCGCTTTGTAAAATTTTAAGTATTATTTTCGTGGTTTCTTGTTTCGATATTTTTATTGTTTCAAGCATTATTCGAATTAATTCTCTCAGGAAGTATCATTATATAAATGAAAGATTGATACCTGTTCAATTGAGAACCGTTTTTGCAAAACTTGCTAACTGAAAAAACTAAATTTTACAGGAGACACAAAACACTATAGTAAGCAAGTTTTGCTGTATGTCTCACTTATAGCAGAAAGCAAGTTTTGAAAAAACGATCACACTTTGACACACTACAATGAAGAGAAATAACCCAATTTTACTAAGACGCTTTGAACATCATGTAGAGGCCTTATGTTAACGAATCCATCAAAATCTCAATTTTGCAAACTTTGCAGTTAGCAAGTTTTGCAAAAACGGTCGTCAATTACAGGCCTAGTATCGATAGAAGTTACTTCACATTTCATGCGTTTTAGTGCAAATTATTTTAGTTTTCGATGATTAAATTTTAGCGTAAAAATCACACGCTATATTCTCAAGTTTTACACTTCGAGGAACGTTCTTAGAGTCACTACAAACAGATCGTCAGTAAATAATAGTAATATGCGTTACAAGAGCGGTATGTTGAAGTTTTCATGTTCGAGGAAAAGTTTGCAAAAGCGAAACGTAGTTGAGCTTTTTTAATTTCCGAGAATTGAAAGAAAACATACCGCTCGTGTATCGTACATTATTCTGTGCGACGATCGTTTATTACATACCTGAAAGAGGAATTTCTAATTAGTTGCAATGAAATCTCCATCTTGGTTTCTGTTCAATGACGGCAAAAAAAAAAAATCTATCTTCAACATTGTTGCTTTAAAATGTTTTCTGTGTTTACTATACTCCAGCAGGCCGTGACATACGTGTCTTTTTTTTCCCCCCCAGTCTATAAATGCGAACTTAAAACAAACGGTAAGGTTATGTAATGATTTATTTTTCATTTTAATATTTTAACAATATTATTTATATAACATATTGCAGTAATAACATCGGCAAGTTTAATTTTGCCGGTCAAAGTAGCCGCCATGTTGTGGAGTTGTAGAGTTTACTTAATTTTTGCAAATATATAAAAACAATAATTAACAGTGCAATTTAGGTGAAATTGCAGTGGTAAGTTTCCAATTTATAATTATTACTATATTGAACGTCTCTAAAAATGATATGTTAAAAGCCTAAAGCAGTAAAATCAATATGTCACTTAAGCGGTAAGAAGAGGGAAATTGTTATGTGTGTTAGGTTGGGAATACTGAATGTGGAATTTTAGACTTTCCGCGGATTGGTTTTGTGCGGAAACCAAGAAAATACGCACGATCTCGCACAAAATTATTTTTTAAATCCTTAAGCGAATGTACTTGCCAGTGTACAAATCGTCAATACTGCCCTTGTGATTACGTGCAGGCTTGAAATAGTTTTGATAATACAATATGGAAATCCCTGAAGTATTTTCTATCGTACAGCACTTCACTCCTGTCGTATTATCTTGCTGAGTTTCTCATTTAACTGTTCCTCTACTTCAGGCTTACAACTGTTTCATCAAAAATTGTTATCCAGTACCTGAATATTCAATGCTTCATCTGCATGATTTCCAGACTCGTTTAAAATATCTGTGATTTTGTCGTTAGTTAATCTCCCTCTCCCCACCTTTCTCTCTCTCTCTCTCTCTCTTGTATGGAAGAGGGACCCGAAGGCTTGCACTGCAGCCTGAGGCTTATTGTGCTTACCACTCGAGTTCTGTGAACGGCTGCCCTCTTGTACAGACCCAGAAACAAAATTTGAGCCACCTGAATTGTCCACGTTCCAGTTATTTTATTTATTTTATTTTATTACTAGTAAGTTTGAAATTAATACAAGTTAATACAATGTAAGATAAACTAGCCCACTCCTGAATGAGTAAAACTCGTGCTCAGGAGGGGATTCCAATATAGACAAAAATAAAATTAAAAGTGAGAGTGAATACAGATTAAAAAGTGTTTAATATGTTTAAACCCAAACTATACACTCATTACAATTTTTTTATTGATTTGGAGAGGATTCGTGGTTAAAATCATATTAGAATAAAATTTCTTTAATAATCTGGGACCTTGACTCATGCTATGATAAAAAGCTGCATTGGTTTTACATTTAGGTTCAGACAAACGCAGAGAATTTGTATTTTTAGTTCTATTTTTATGTATATACCTTTCAAAGTTATTAAGATTTCTGTAAAAATATTTTAATAAAATAAAATAATAAATTTGTTTAATATTGAAAACTTTGAAATGTTTAAACAACAATTCAGTTGAGTAATCTTTCTGCTTTTTAAAACAAATGTTTAATATTTTTTTTCTGTAGTAAAATTAACGGATATAGATAGATTGGATTTATATGTTCCACCCCAACTTATAATACCATACATACGAGTAAATATAGATTCAAATAATGCTAAATAAATTATACGTAAACAGTTGACAAAATATTTCTTAGAACAACAAAGTAAAATATTATTTTACGTAATTTATTACAAATATAATGAATATGATTATTCCATTTTAAATGATTATCAATAATTATACCATAATTATACCTATGTATTTGACCTCCTTAACTTCATTAATAACTGAACAATTGCAATTTACATCGGAACAATCAAAATTATGCATTTTAATTTGTAGAGTAGATGAAATGGGTTTATTACCTTTATTATTTAAAGAAAATGCGATAGCTATTATTTTATCTTTATTAATTACAAGTGAATTTAAATCGAACCATTTTTTGATTAATATTAAGCCGCAATTTGCATTATAATAAGCATCAGTTCAAGTTTTTCCACTAAAAAGCAAAACAGTATCATCAGCATACTAATATAAACCACCTTCATATTCTTTAAAGTCATTAATATATATTAAAAATAAAATCGGTCCAAGGACTGTTCCTTGCAGAGTTATAATAGTACTTACTGAGTATGCACAGTAAGTCATAACTGGAACTTGGAAAATTCGGGTGGTTCAAATTTTTTTCAGGGTCTGTACAAGTATAGCAAGTCGCATCGTGAACTTAACCCGGGCTATTGTATGGATGATAATGATGATTGAATCAATTACGGCGAAATGAGTCCGAGGTCCAACGCCGAAAGTTACCCATCATTTCGGCTTCAGTTGCTTGAGGGAAAACCCCGGAAAAAACCCCAACCAGATAACTTGACCCAACCAGGATTTGAACCGAGTACGCTCGTTTCATGGTCAGACGTGCTAACCATTACTTCACAGCGGTGGACAGTTAACGCTCATTCACAATGAAAATTAAACATAACGTAAGCGTTAACTTAATAATATAAACGTTACGGTAAAATCAAGAAGTCATACCATCATTCACGATGGGAACATAAATATCACAGCAAACATAGGCTACTTGGTAACCATGGAAACATTTCAACGACGCCATTTCTTCATATTCTGTCGTATACTTCAGCGCTCCACGATTGTGTTCTGTTTGCAAATCTTTGGAGTTTGCAAACTTTCATGTTAATTTTTTTATTTTAGTAGGTTATTTAGCGTCTGAATGAGATGAAGGTGATAATGCCGGTGAAATGATTCCGGGGTCCAACACCGAAAGTTACCCAGCATTTGCTCATATTGGGTTGAGGGAAAACCCCGGAAAAAAACCTCAACCAGGTAACTTGCCCCGACCGGGAATCGAACCCGGGCCACCTGGTTTCGCGGCTAGACGTGCTAACCGTTACTCCACCTTTCATGTTAATGTCTTACGGTAATATTTATGTCAATGCTTATGTGAATCATTGTGAATGATCCCATTTGGTAGCCTGGGCGCAAACTTCTGTGTTTATGTTACGGTTATGTTTAATTTTCATTGTAAATGGGCCTTTACAGTTCTATTTGAACAATCTTTATAAATAAACCTCCATGATATTTCGTCACAGCCAATTATACGTATTTTTTTATACCTATAACTTTTCCACACTATTTAAGACACAATTTTGTAGCGGTGTTGCCAAATCTTTCTTAGAGGTGCTTTCATTTATCGCTGTTTACATTGGCGATTTAGTTATATCGTCATTAGTGCTTATGATAGCCTTATAAACAACAGTTAGCGCAAACCTAATCCATCGTCGTGGTTTACTTCCAGGCACTCTTGTCCACTAGTTATTTTGTGAAATTCAAGTAATGAGCGACAAGAAAGGTAAGAATAAAAATGCATTTCTTAGAAAATCATAATTATTTCTGTCAGCAGAGATTACACTCAAAATTGAAGAAGCAGAAGAAAAGAGAGAACTTATAGAGTAGAGGTTTGTCCTAATTCACTGCAGTCTTGAGTTACTGCGTTAACATCGTACATAGCATCTATTTTTGTCATCGCTAGATGAAGCCTTCCTCAGTCTCCTCATTCTTCCAACATCGCACGATATCCTTAAGTATGCTACTTCCCACGACTGTACGGTATGCTAAGATTCAGCATTGCGCAGTTGACCAAGTAAGAAATTGTGTTTAGTGTACAACGAAGAAAAATCACTAATGTCTGCAATATTACGTTTTTGTCAGTTATTTACAACACTGTATCAACTACTAGCGTCGATAGGTTGGCGAAGTGAGGGCCAAGATTCGTCATGGCATTACTTGACATTTGCCTTATAGATCTAGTTGAGAACCTCAGAAAAAAATATAATCAGACAATCAGCTCAAGAGAGAGTCGAAACCACGTCCAAGGGCAGCTCCATTTAAGCAGGCGAATGCGCTACCGCCAGAGCTACGCACGTGACTGAGATGCATTAATATTCACTTTCCTCTGAATCGTTCCATCCTCACAGTTACGAGAATTTTCAACTATTATTAGTAGATAGCTAGATATTCAAAGGTTAGAACTTTTATTTTTGTGTTCAGTATTGCGCTACATCCCAATGGTGAGACAAGGAGCACTTCATATTTATGCCGAGAATCAAACTTGGTTCTTTTTAATCGGTTTTAACGACGCTGTATAAGCAGCGAGCGATTATCTAGTGTCGATGGAATTGGTGATAACGAAATAGTACTTTGGCATAATAAGTGCGGGATTTCGCTCTTAGGATCATATGATATTCCCCCTTCAGTTGCGAAAAACTCGTAAACTCATCTAGGCGATCAGCCCATACGCAGGACAGGGCATATTGAAATACATGTATTTAAATACATTTGTATTTTGTAAAATTAAAGGATTTTCGAAAGTATTTAGGCCTATTATTTAAATATCATAAAACTGATGTACTTTGAATTTAATATACCCAAAATAATTTTTGGTTAAGTTTTGACTTCTGCAGGATTTAAGGCTTCTTGTTCTATTTACAGGAGGGTTGTTCGCACTATTTAATCTGTTTTTCCCCCAGTCCTGTTTCTACAGTGAATTAAAACCGATACTGTCCTGCTATCCTGCCAAAGTTTTTAAGGCGGTATTTACTGTTGAGTCAGTGTTCCTCTGCGGCTGCATAAAGAGTGTTCTCTTTTGCAGGATTTACGAAATAATACTTACTGGCTTTTAAGGAACCCGAAGGTTCATTGCCGCCCTCACATAAGCCCGCCATTGGTCCATATCCTGAGCAAGATTAATCCAGTCTCCATCATCATATTCCACCTCCCTCAAATCCATTTTAATATTATCTTCTCATCTACGTTTCGGCCTCCCCAAAGGTCTTTGTCCCTCAGGCCGCCCAACTAACACTCTATATGCATTTCTGGATTCGCCCATACGTGCTACATGCCCTGCCCATCTCAAACGTCTGGATTTAATGTTCCTAATTATGTCAGGTGAAGAATACAATGCGTGCAATTTTGTGCTGTGTAACTTTCTCCATTCTCCTGCTGTCAAAAAATCTGAAAGTTAGAATTCATAAAACAGTTATATTACCGGTTGTTCTGTATGGCTGTGAAAGTTGGACTCTAACTTTGAGAGAGGAACAGAGTTTGAGGGCTTTTGAGAATAAGGTTCTTAGGAAAATATTTGGGGCTAAGAGGGATGAAGTTACAGGAGAATGGAGAAACTTACACAACGCAGAACTGCACGCATTGTATCCTTCACCTGACATAATTAGGAACATTAAATCCAGACGTTTGAGATGGGCAGGGCATGTAGCACGTATGGGAGAATCCAGAAATGCAATAGAGTGTTAGTTGGGAGGCCAGAGGGGAAAAGACCTTTGGGGAGGCCGAGACGTAAATGGGAAGATAATATTAAAACGGATTTGAGGGAGGTGGAATATGATGGTAGAGACTGGATTAATCTTGCTCAGGATAGGGACCAATGGCGGGCTTATGTGAGGGCGGCAATGAATCTCCGGGTTCCTTAAAAACCAGTAAGTAAGTCAGATTTATATCAAATTTGAAAGCATATTAATTTTCTCTTCAACTAGTTGCTGGCAAGAAGAAAGTAAGTCCAGTGATGGGCTGCCATCTTTAAACTTCTGGACATGCTTTTATACATATATATTCATGGCAACGAAGCATGGACCCTGCAGAAGTATGATGAGAGAAGGATAACAACTAGTGAAATGCACTTAATGCGACAAACTGCAGGCTTCACCAGATGGAATAGGAGAAGAAATGAAGATATACTGAAAAATCTGAAAATGACACCAGTCTTGTACTACATCCAAGATTATCAGAAAAATTGGCAGGACCATCTTAATAGGATGCCTAGAACAAGAATCCCTAAAGCCATTATGCAAAATCACCCACGTGGTAAAAGATCTTTGGGTCGTCCAAGGAAGAGGTTACTTGAGAACATAGTGTTTCGTTCAGATAGTAACTGTTCTTCAAGGACTAATACGTGGAAGGATGATTATGATGATGATGATGATGATGGTAATTTATATAGTCAGGCAGAGATAAGACCAGCAGGCCTTCTCTTCCGCCCAGCCAGACTAATTGAATACAATACATTACAGTAATAATTATAATAACTAGATCGTACAACAATAATATGAAGATTTATACATTCATCACTTCATCAGTAAGGCAAACTGTACCTGATGAATTTTTTATATATTTTTAAGGGAATAGTAGTTATCAAGTTTAGGATAATTTAATTTCCAATTGAAAAAACGAATAATGTCCAGGTATTCTGTTTAGATAAAACGTTAAGCAACTTGTTAGCGAAAAATATTTTGCTCCATTTTCTTCAATAAATCAGCAGGTATAGTTTTGATGTCAGTATTTTAAATTTTCAGTGACTGTATGAAAAGCAATACTGCTTCACAGAAACTTCAAACTCTTTTTTTTTTTTTTTTTTTTTTTTTGCCTGCTCTAGAATACTGCACAAATTGTGCAATAGTAATAATATCTAATTCATAGTTTTCATTGACCATATTTATAAAAAAAAAAATAATCATTATGGTAGTTTTCACTATTTCAAAAATGAAACATTTAAATCAGAATGTACAGTATTCCTCGATGTCCACTGAATGATGTAAAATTTCTGCTACCGGTAGGAATATATTTTATGAATTATAATTTGTGATAGCCTACGTAGTTAATATGTTAATAGATAATAATAGAAATATATAAAATTCCTGATACCAGCAGGAATATATTTTATGAATTGTGATTTGTCATAGGGTAAATTAGGGTCTGTTGGACAGTCGGGCATGTTGGACACTTTGTACTTTAACGTGTTACCTCGCCACTTGTGGGCACCACATTCTGCTAGAAATCAATGACGGAAGTAGCCACGAGTGGGGCTACTTCCGTCATTGACTTCTAGCAGAATGTGGTGCCCACAAGTGGCGAGGTAACACGTTAAAGTACAAAGTGTCCAACATGCCCGACTGTCCAACAGACCCTAATTTACCCTACGTAGTTAATGTGTTAATAAATAATAATCGAAATATGTAAAATTCCTGATACCAGCAGGAATATATTTTATGAAGTATGATTTGTGATACGTAGTTAATGTGTTAATAAATAATAATCGAAATATGTAAAATTCCTGATACCAGCAGGAATATATTTTATGAAGTATGATTTGTGATATGTAGTTAATGTGTTAATAAATAATAATCGAAATATGTAAAATTCCTGATACCAGCAGGAATATATTTTATAAAGTATGATTTGTGATACGTAGTTAATGTGTTAATAAATAATAATCGAAATATGTAAAATTCCTGATACCAGCAGGAATATATTTTATGAAGTATGATTTGTGATACGTAGTTAATGTGTTAATAAATAATAATCGAAATATGTAAAATTCCTGATACCAGCAGGAATATATTTTATGAAGTATGATTTGTGATACGTAGTTAAAGTGTTAATAAATAATAATCGAAATATGTAAAATTCATGATACCAGCAGGAATATATTAATGAATTATGATTTGTGATACGTAGTTAATGTGTTAATAGATAATAATCAAAATATGTAAAATTCCTGATACCAGCAGGAATATATTTTATGAAGTATGATTTGTGATACGTAATTATTGTGTTAATAGATAATAATCGAAGTATGTAAAATTTCTGATACCAGCAGGAATATATTTTATGAAGTGTGATTTGCGATATGTAATTAACCCTAGGATGCATGGCGTCTTGGACTTACATCAATGCATACTGGGGGCCTAGTGTATATTCAATGCATATTCTCATCTTTTAAGTTCAATTTCAATGTTGTGGTATTTTTATTCAGTTAGTTATTCAATATAGTGCTATAATAGAATAATTATACATTATGTATATGTTTTGAGTAGCTAAAGATGATAAAAATTTCTCTATATGCACAAGTTCTGAAATTATAGTTCCATTATATAAAGTGGTCCTGCGCTGTGTCGTCGTGGTCTAAGGCATCCTGCTTAGGACTCGTGTTACGAAATGCGCGCTGGTTCGATTCCTCAAGAGGAAAGAAATTTTCTCTTAAAATTTCGGCCAGTGTATGGGACCGATGCCCACCCAGAATTGTGATGCACTTGGGGAGCTATGGTAGGTAGCGAAATCCAGTTATGAAAGCCAGCTGTAACGGCTGGGCGAATCATCGTGCTAACCCCCACGATACCGGCATTCTGGTTGGATGATCGTCCACCTCTTCTTCGGTATATGGACGTGAGTTCAGCAGCCTGCTGGTCGGTCATGGTCCTTCATGGACTGTCGTGCCTCGGATTATTATTACATAAAGTGAAGCCCAATGCCCTTTTACTGAAAACAGTCTTCCCAAACAAGAACACTTTGCTCATTGCACACATTCTTAGAACTTTTTGAACAACACTGAGCAATTTTTCTTTCTAAGTCACGTAGGCACAAAAAGCATATTCTTTTTGGCATTATTCTTGGATGAAATCCATATCCACCTCCTGGGGCCGTTTGACTCCACACCGGGCAAATGCTTGAAGGACATTCGTGTTCAAGTTTGGATTGTTGACTCTGTGCTTCATATGTGGTCTTATGAGGCCGGGGGGGGGGGGAACATCCCTATACACCGGAACTGAGGCCTATTGTGCGCCCTTGAAATGAGTTGCAGCCTAATTACCGCACCCACGCCGAAACGACCTAAGCCCTAACACCCTAACGTACAGTCTCGTCATCCCTCTAAGTCCGTGTACCATTCCACCACAACAGCCTCCACCACATTCCCCCCTCAAACGGTCTGAGGTGTAGGCCACCCCTCCCGTCGGGAGGGGAGTGGGTTCCTTTGCTGGGTCACCAGTTCTTTTGAGGTATCCATGGAGGCCGGCCGAGAGGGCCGCCGCAGCGCAGGCGTGATCTGAAGGCCAAGAAAGACAACCGGAATGATAAGGAAAGGATGATGAGGAGGGGGAAAGGAAGTGGCGAGAATGAGTGGAGTTCCATACGCCTGATAAAGTTACCTGATATTCATCCATAGGAGTGAGGGGAAAACCCCCGAAAAACCTCACACAGGCAACGCGTCTCAAGGGGAGAATCGAACCCCGGCCCGTTGGGTTCGGGAGCGAACATATTACCACGAGACTACAGCGGTGGATATTATTTCTATTAGTGAGACATAAAAAACACGATTAGAATAATAAAAATACTTGCATTTCACAGCACTGAGAACAGCAGCTTACTCTGCCAATGTTAAATCCAAAAATGGTTATAAAATTAAAATGTTGCAACAATACCACTATGATACAAATATCAGAAGTGCAACATTCACATATTAGCAGTAACACATAAAATTGTGTATCTGTATAATGAATAAAGCAGGACAGGCCTGAGAGGCCCCCGCTGTGCATTATACGTGTAGAATTAACAAACATTAATTTTAAACAGTTTATTTTAATGTATCTCCTTAAATGATCATACAACATGTTCTTAGATATATTTTAGAAGATTACATGAAGTATGGTGCAATTTCATAATATTTTAACACATTTAAGAGAGTAATAAAATTGATGAAAGGCCTCAAAGACCCCCGCCATGCATCCTAGGGTTAATGTGCCAACAGATAATAATCGAAATATTTGAGCCCTGAAACTAAATACAGTATTCGTATTTCTTGATACTTCCTATCAGTATTTGAAATACAAATTTATTTTGGTAAACTTTTTAAAAATATTTTGTATTTGTATTTAAAATACCACCTTTTTTTTATCTATGTTGTATTTGCACAGTATTTTGACCACCCCTGTCCAAGCGGAATTCGAACCCATGTCAGAGTGCAGCCATAGACATAGACATAGTCCTATATGCTATCTCTAGACTAGAAAGCCTGGATCTAAAAGGAAGAAATTCACTAGCGGCATCATCGACTTTTCAGCATGCTGAAATTTTCCGAAGACTCGCGGAGGGAGGGGAAAGCAAGAATATTCACCCTCAGACCAAACCCCTTCCTACGCTCCGGCGCGGCTGGTCGGTTTCAAAGAGACGTACAGTTCTGTACATCAAACAGACGACACGTCGTAAACTTACAATAATAAATATGCCTTATACCTAATCTTGTGTATGACAAATGAGTGTGCATTACGCAATTTGGCCTTGACTGAACATTTCAACCTTGTAGAATTTTAGCTGAATCAATGCGCAACATCCTTCAAGCTCTTGTGAATTACACTTAGGACGATTCATTACATCAATTCAACTGCAGCATAAAGCAACACAAAAACTTAATCATGACCATTAATGTGAACTCACAGTTTGGTTCTACTTGCAAATGAGGTTATCGGACTCAGCTTAAGCAATTTTAAGTTCGAACATTGACACACATTACAAAGTACATGTGAACGTAAAACTCATAATAAAAACAATGGGAAGATGTAAAAGCTATCTTAATACGTCAAGATATATTCTACACTATTTCACAATACTCCAAACTTCTGCACTGCTGTCATATTGATATGCTTGGATATTGTTTACACTTAGACGTACACGCGCATATCGCAGGTTTATATTGCTGAATATACAAACAATGGATTTTAGTTAGGCTAATATGAACACTTAATTTTTTATATTCCGATTAAGTAATCAAACAAAAATAGTTTAAGATATCGAAACACAGAAACTGAACAATATTTTTAGGGGGAAAAAAAATCGAATTCGGTGTTGTGTTCACTCGAAATATATAGCTTTTCAAAAGTAATAGGTAACTTTAATTTTTTTCCCCATTTTACATACAATGCTTAAAATTCTGACACTGGCTTATTACACAAGAAATTGAATTAGGGGAGAATCGGGTAGTATCGGACATCGGGTAATATCGGACAGTGAGTTTCTTTCGTCTACCACACGATGATAGTACCTGACTGACATGGTTACGTTTCTGTGATGTCGCATAGAGAAACGTAACCATGTTATTCAGGTACTACCATATGGTGGTAGATGAAAGAAACGCACTGTCCGATACTACCCGACTCTCCCCTAGATCAATGGAGTAAACCCATGACTCCCATCGGAAATCGAACCCGCGACCTTCCGCCTTTGCAGCGTTAATCGCGACACTACCGCACGCCCTTTATAGGCATATTAGGAACGAATCCAATATTTAGAAAAACTTCTGACTTACCTACGTAAAACGATACTTCCGTCTAAATAAGACTAAATTAGGTACGGACCAAGAAACAAAATTGGACCACCTAATTTTACCAAGCTCCAGTTACAAGGCATTGCACACGAGCAGTAAAAAAGTGACGCCTAAATGTATGTTACTTGTGTAGTCTTGCGAAGCTTGTTGCCTACATAGAGGAGGGCTGCAACCAAGACTCGGCCCATTTTTTAAATTCCGTTTCTGTACAAACGACTACAAAAAGAGTTACGGATATACAGAGACTATTTGGATGATTAAAGATCATGGTCAGAGAAATACACTCTTATTTTTGAGACGAAGTAGGATTAGGGTGACCAGACGTCCTCTTTTGTCCGGACATGTCCTCCTTTTTAGGCCTTCGTTCGGGGTCCGAGTGGATTTAAAAAAAAAAATCAAGAAATGTCCTCTTTTGTGCAACTTGTATGCCTGATATTTTGAAATTATCTGATTTGATGCCTTTTTAAAGTAATTTTCCTGTAGGTGGCAGCAGCATCGACGGAATACACTCTTTGCCAATGATCATAACTCTCTTTGCTTACAAAGTAATATTAAATTCATATTTTGTGCGGTCTTTTTATATACAGTATTTTGATAATAATTATAGTTCCCTTGGCTTTCATATGTAGTTAACTATAAAATAATTTTATATTATCAAGTTTTATCATAAGTATGCTCTAATAAAATAGATATTTACATAATTTTAAGTGTAACATAGACCTAAGCCTAAATCTAAATCGATATTTTCTGTCCTGTTTAATAATAATTACAGTTTAACTTTCATACGTAGGTAACTGTAAAATCATTATTATTATTAAGTTTTATTATAATTATTTTGTAATATTAACGTACTTTTAAGTATGATATAAGCCTAAATCTGTACTGTAAATATTTTGTAAGAAAATAGATTTGACGTAATTTATAGTATAATAAGACCTAAGAATAAATCTAAGTTCATATTTTGTGTCTCTTTTTTCGAACAGTGTCCTCCTCTCTTTTATTGACGTGAATCTGGTCACCCTAAGTAGGATATAAGATGTATGAAGTATTTCGGATCATATTAGAGAAATGTTTATTGTGTAATTAATGTGTATAATCAAACAAATTCTGCCGTACTATTTAATGGTTAGACTTCCTCAGTCTGGGATTCACTTCAGACATCACTAAAAGCAGACAGATACGAGTAAATCTGAGATACAAACTAATTTAAGGCCTCGTTTAACATAGCAACATGACGGCTACTCGAAACCATGGAGTACTTCGACTATGCACTACTTTCAAAATTCTTGTTTTAAGATGTGAAGCAAATAATGCTCTTTCCTAAAGCGCATTTTAACATATACCAAATTAAAAACGTTTTACCAAAACTCGGTTTGCAATGTCTTTTTATTTTATTTTATTGGGTTATTTTACGACGCTTTATCAACATCTATGTTATTTAGCGTGAAATGAAGGTGATAATGCCGGTGAAATGAGTCCGGGGTCCAGCACCGAAAGTTACCCAGAATTTGCTCGTATTGGGTTGAGAGAAAACCCCGGAAAAAACCTCAACCAGGTAACTTGCCCCGACGGGGATTCGAACCCGGGCCACCCGGTTTCGCGGCCAGACGCGCTGACCGTTACTCCACAGGTGTGGATGTTTGCAATGTTGATTCCGGTAACATTTATTTTGAACTTACTGTCAACAGTGAAAACATCCTTTTCTTTCCCCACCAATTTACAAAATAGGTTAAATGACTCCTAATGTCGATAACAAGCAAACTTTCTTACCTTCAATAACGGCTTCCGTACAATCTTCACCTTTAGCGGCCATAGTGACATTTGTGCCTAAGCTGTCTTCCTGTTCCTTCGAACTACACTCAGTGCGTTCAAAGCTAGTGGAGGCAACAGTACTCGCACTGCTATCTTGACACTCCTCAACATTTTTCACAGACACAACGTCCGCTTTCGTTTGATCATCTGTAACATGGTCGCACACACCCTTCGAACTAGCCACTATATACTCGATGCTCGTTGAACTCCCTGGTCCTCCGTGTTTTTTCACACTCTTCGGTCTGTCTGCAATATGTACACCATTATCTGCACTGTCAATGTTTTCGGTCACACTGGCACAAGTAGTTGAGTCTTTGTGGGTTGAAGCAGCAACCTGCTCGATATCAGGGCTATCCTGCTGAAGCTTGGTGTTGGCTGTACCCTGCTCCTCCTGCTGCTGAGAACAGGCGGTGCTCGTAGTTTCTTCAGAAGGCGCCATCATGGATCAGTCACCTGAGAAAAGTACCATTATATGTAATGTCACTCCTATGCTGCAGTTAAAATAATCACTATGTTGGGTAAAGTAAATAGGTTAATTTTTTTTATGGTTAAATTCCTATACAACTCATTCTAAGACCACCTCTGTGGTGCAGGGATCAGCATGCTGGTCTCTTACGCAGAGGGGCCGGCTTCGATTCCCGGTCGGGTTGAATTTCAGGTTTTTCAGGGGTTTCCCTCAACCTTAAGGCAAATGCCAGGAAATTCGGGCCACAACATCCCTGAATATCACCGGCCTCATTCATCGCCGAAATCATATTCATAACAAATCAGTAATAAATATACAGTCGCCATCTAGTTCACAACAATAGAACCAGTCTCAACCATAGTACACAGGCCTTCGGATTTCACCCAAAGATTAACTCGCGATATGACCAAAGATGTTAAAGCGAATATAAATAACAGCGAGAGAAAAAAAAAACTCATTCTATTTGCAGTCATATGTCTACTACCGAAGTTCCATACAGGTTCAAATTCTTATCGATGTATCAACACAATACAATGAACAATTGATGTGACCGACAATTGAAATTTCAAACACTCCGTCTATTTAAGGACAAATTATAATTACCATATTCTTATTGCTATATATTCAAGCGATTAGGCGTGCATATGTTTTAAAAAGTAATTCACGTAAATCTATTTCAGTCCTACAACGTTTGTCTAAAATTTTAGATTAGAGGTTCAATTTTAGAAATAATGAATTTCCTAACAAACGTCTTCGGCGACATATGGCTATACTGTTTCATCTGTCACTTATAAAATTACCAAATTAAAGAATAAAATCGTAGGAAGCGATTTAGAATAAGTCGCAATTTTGTGTCTTTTGTAATTATTTCTAATACACATAACTCTCAGATAAATTCACACATGCATTGCATGGATGAAATTCGTTCAACAGTTCATAATAAATCGCAGTCACAGGCAGTTTGTACCATCTTCTCGGTATGAGTGCAAAAACAAAACATCCAATTTCAGTAAAAATGTCGAAATGAATTTTCATGGTATCAGAACAGTTTTACTTCACACTTCGACTGATGAGTAAAAGAGATGACCCAAATGAAATTTGTCAACTTAATAATAATAATAATAATAATAATAATAATAATAATAATTTATTTAATCTGGCAGAGCTAAGGCCAGTAGGCCTTCTCTTTCGCCCAGTCAGACTCTACTAATTCGAATTAACTTGGCATCAAAGTCACAATATCTAGGTTATGCACAACATTCCTCACAAAGACATTTTCGCATATCCGAAAGGAAGCATCCATTATATCTCTGCACTGTACCAAAACATCAATTATTATTATTATTATTATTATTATTATTATTATTATTATCATCATCATCCAACGTTTTACGAAAGAGAACCAAATATAAAAATCATTATTTATTGAGGGAAAGTTCATCAGGGACTAGAGTCATTAATACTCGTATCAAAACAAAAGAAATGACTATAGACTGTAGAATTTTCTGCTTAAATTCTAATGGACAATATCAGATGAGGAACTACAATGCTCATACTGCAAACTCGAGAACTGAATAATAATAATAATAATAATAATAATAATAATTTATTTAATCTGGCAGAGCTAAGGCCAGTAGGCCTTCTCTTTCGCCCAGTCAGACTCTAATTCGAATTAACTTGGCATCAAAGTCACAATATCTAGGTTATGCACAACATTCCTCACAAAGACATTTTCGCATATCCGAAAGGAAGCATCCATTATATCTCTGCACTGTACCAAAACAATTATTATTATTATTATTATTATTATTATTATTATCCAACGTTTTACGAAAGAGAAACAAATATAAAAATCATTATTTATTGAGGGAAAGTTCATCAGGGACTAAAGTCATTAATACTCGTATCAAAACAAAAGAAATGACTATAGACTGTAGAATTTTCTGCTTAAATTCTAATGGACAATATCAGATGAGGAACTACAATGCTCATACTGCAAACTCGAGAACTGAATAATAATAATAATAATAATAATAATAATAATAATAATAATAATAATAATAATAATAATAATGTTTTGATACAATGCTGAGAGATAAGTTTCCTTTCGCTGCCTGATTGAGAGTATCCCTGCGAGAGTGAAGACTGTCATGAAGGCTAAGGTTGGGTCAACACTATATTAAGTGTGAGTGTTCCCAATGAAGGGCTGCCCAAACTTGTACTTCATTTTGAGGTGAGTGACCGGATACTTTTGATCACATAGTGTAGGCTATATGATCTAGAAAAAAATACAGTATCTTTGATGTACCTATAAAAGCACTAAGCATTCATATTTTGGAAATATATCCTTAGAATAGAGAAAAAAATTATTTTCTCGAAAGTTATTTTTTTTTTAATTTTATAGTAGGCCTACCTATTGTTATACAAATTATTATTTTTCATTTAAAAATTAACTAAGATCTCAAAAATTTGATACTCCAATTTGTTAGCCATACTTTATAGAACATGCAGAAACATTTTCATCTTGATAGCTTGAAAATTGTAGAAGTCTTTAGATTTTGAATGTACAGAAAGGCGCAAAAAATTTAATTTGAGAAAAATCACTTTTAAAGTAGGTATATACATGCTAGGCATTTAAAGAGCGCAGCGTAATTAATGCCAGTTCCAAGCGTCAAAGGGGGCTGAAACTTTGCAGAATCATACAATGGAGTCTATAGATGAATTTTATGCAATAAAATGAAAAACAAATTTTTGACCAAAAATGGCCAAAATTTCACCCATCCTTGAAGGTAATATTGACAATCTGTCCCCGGAAATTATGATAAAAATCTGATAACCTTAGTTAAACATTTGGTGCACTGATTACTAAAAACCATGAATGTCAAATATTAAAACTTATCTGAATAATATTGTTCTTTGACATTCCCTGTTTTTCTCCTTACCCTTCATTTGTTAAAAATACATCTCCACTAGAGTTCAATGAAAATACAGAGGCTAAACAATAATATTTAAGTAACGCTGTGAATATCATGATCACATACATGTAACTCAAACAGTGCACCACTTTACGTGTGTATAGCGCTCGCGCACACAAATGTATAGAGGTAACTGTCGATTATATTTAAACCTATATTCGAAATCTCAGAACGTAATTTCCAATTAAATCTGAAATCTACTTTATTAAACAAAGTCTATGATTATGTCTCGTGACCAGAATATTGTACGAAATGGAAACATAAAAATCGGAGATTTATCCTTCGAAGAGGTGGAAAAATTAAAAAATCTTGAAGCAACAGTAACAAATATAAATGACACTCGGGAGGAAATTAAACGCAGAATAAATATGGGAAATGCCTGTAATTATTCGGTTGAGAAGCTTTTGTCATCTAGTCTGCTGTCAAAAAATCTTAAATTTAGAATTTATAAAACAGTTATATTACCGGTTGTTCTGTATGGTTGTGAAACTTGGACTCTCACTTTGACAGAAGAACAGAGATTAAGGGTGTTTGAGAATAAGGTTCTTGGAAAAATATTTGGGGCTAAGAGGGATGAAGTTACAGGAGAATGGAGAAAGTTACACATCGCAGAACTGCACGCATTGTTTTCTTCACCTGACATAATTAGGAACATTAAATCCAGATGTTTGAGATGGGCAGGGCATGTAGCACGTATGGGCGAATCCAGAAATGCATATAGAGTGTTAATTAGGAGACCGGAGGGAAAAAGACCTTTGGGGAAGCCGAGACGTAGATGGGAGGATAATATTAAAATGGATTTGAGGGAGGTAGGATATGATGATAGAGACTGGATTAATCTTGCTCAGGATAGGGACCGATGGCGGGCTTATGTGAGGGCGGCAATGAACCTGCGGGTTCCTTAAAAGCCATTTATAAGTAAGTATATCGCTCGCGCGCACACATGTATAGAGGCAACTATCGGTATATTGAAACCTATGTTCGAAATCTCAAAATGTAATTGCCAATTAAATCTGGAATCTACTTCATTAATTTAGGATTACTATAACTTCTGAACATGGCAGTGTACAAAAAAATCTGAAGTTCAAGGTACATCAAAACTGCGCCAAAATAAATGTCGTATAGCAACACCTACTTGTAATAAACAGACAGAGCAGCTGTCAGTTGTGTAATCCGAGAACGAGGAACTTCAACGTGCAGGTGCACTATATTACACAGCGTTAGGGAGCGGGGAAATAACACATCCCGAGTAAGAGATGGGAGTCGAGTTCCGGCTGCTTCAGGCACCCAATACTAGAAGTTCTGATTCAAGTCAGAGCCGGGAGAGAATACATTGT
Source organism: Periplaneta americana (assembly GCF_040183065.1). NCBI lineage: Eukaryota > Metazoa > Arthropoda > Insecta > Blattodea > Blattidae > Periplaneta > Periplaneta americana. The sequence goes on from NC_091129.1 coordinate 136,350,342, forward strand.
CAACTCCAAACCAATCTTATGGCTATGACGTAAATAAAAAGAACAATGCAAAAATAGTAATATGCGTTACAAGAGCGGTATGTTGAAGTTTTCATGTTCGAGAAAAAGTTTGAAAAAGCGAAACGTAGTTGAGCTTTTTTAATTTCCGAGAATTGAAAGAAAACATACCGCTCGTGTATCGTACATTATTTTGTACGAAGATCGTTTATTACATACCTGAAAGAGTAATTTCTAATTAGTTGCAATGAAATCTCCATCTTGGTTTCTGTTCAATGACGGCAAAATTGCAAAACAAAAATATCTATCTTGAACATTGTTGCTTTAAAATGTTTTCTGTGTTTACTATACTCCAGCAGGCCGTGATATACGTCTGTATTTTTTTTCCCCCAGTCTATAAATGCGAACTTAAAACAAACGGTAAGGTTATGTAATTATTTATATTCCATTTTAATATTTTAACAATATTATTTATATAACATATTGCAGTAATAACATCGGCAAGTTTAATTTTACCGGTCAAGGAGATGTTTAGAAATGGAAAATATCTTTGACATCCAATTCCTTAATGTTACTTGCATCACGAATGCAGTAACTTTACTTAATTTTTGCAAATATTTAAAAACAATAATTAACAGTGCAATTTAGGTGAAATTGCAGTGGTAAGTTTCCAATTTATAATGATTACTATATTGAACGTCTCTAAAAATAATATGTTAAAAGCCTAAAGCAGTAAAATCAATATGTCACTTAAGGTGTAAGAAGAGGGAAATTGTTATGTGTGTTAGGTTGGGAATACTGAATTTGGAATTTTAGACTTTCCGCGGATTGGGTTTGTGCGGAAACAAGTAAATACGCACGATCTCGCACAAAATAATGTTTCCTCATTACTAAATTCATCCGCTATTAACAATAATTACAGACAAGTCACCACAGACCTATACTGTGAAGACACTGTTACTGTTATACAGAGTGTAACAAAAATCTTGGGACGAACTTTGGGAGCGAATTCCCCACACCAAAATAAAAAAAAAAAGAAAAGTAATATTCAAATATCCAGGAAATACCTGGTTTATAAGTTATTATTGAAAGATGAATATGGGATCGACTAAACTTTTTTTATCATTAAACATGCAGTAAATATTTACAAAACAACATATTATTCTTTTCTACGGTAACAACTTTCACTTTAGTTTATAATGATGATCCAAAGCTATGTATCAATAGCATCAGTATCCCTTGTTAAATCTATGAGAGTGACCAGTAAGGAGCGGATTTCTATGTAATTAAATATTATTTTTGCGTGTGATAAAACACAATTATTAACAAAGTTAAACATTCCGAACATGAAGTTTTAAGCTTAAACCCAGAATTTTATTTCACATAAAAACACATATTTTCACAAAAAAATTATGTAAATACATATTTTCAGGAAATCTATTATAAACACATAAATCTCGGAGTTTTTTTTACTTAAATATTTTCTACAAGAACTTGCTTTGTTTGTGAAACACAACACATAAGAGCTCGGGTATGAACATTATTTAATTTAAACAAATGTCTCGCCTCTCGCTCATGTCTATCAAGTAAGGCAATATATCGTGTTGTGATTCCCTGTTATCGGGCTTCGTCAATCGATATCCTTCAAGATATACTGAAAGATGGTTGTTTAAAAAACGATTTGTCTGTCCTATTAGCAAATCTAAGCTTTTTGTGTGACTTCATAAAAAAACTCGAAGCATCCAAAAACCTGTTGTCTGAAACAGGGAGGTACGTGCCGTGAAAATTAAGCTAGACTGGCTACCAGGTTCAGAAGTGCAAGTACTAAGGGAAAAATTCCAGAATATGTTTGGGAAAAACAGTGGATATAAAAAAAATGTGTAAAGTTGCTCAAGTATTGGAGGGTGTGCCTGTAGGTGAAATTGACGGTGTTTGTGACATTCCTCTCTTTAAATATGCACGTCTGACGTCCTGTGATGTGGAAAGATCGTTTTCACAGTATAAGTCGTTGTTCAGAGATATAATCGGCATGCATTTGTGATGGAGAATTTGGAGATGATCTTTGTTTTCACTGCAATTCTCGGCCAACTACTAGCACTCAAGTGTGGCTGGTGAGTACCTAGTAACATTTTTTTTTTCCAAGCTAAGTAAGGTATTTTTGTCATATTTAAAATAAATACTTTTTTATTTTTAGCAAATATTTTCGTACTTTTTAGCACATAAAAAAAGAAATATATTTAAAATTTTTAGCACATAAAAATCCGCTCCCTAGTGACTAGTTACTTTCCCTCTCCATTGCATACATCGCCGATTAGCTACATAATCAGACTTCAGATGTATACAAACAATTATTGTTCTTCCTCTGACACATATCGTCAAGTGAGATGTACTGTCTGATATAAATGTACAGACACGGAATTAAAATTTGGAGCGAGACTCCTTTTATACACTGACAATATAGCAAGCTATCAACTTCAGCTCTGTATGATAGCGGGGTTTTAAGAATCGAGGTGGCAACACTGCCTTTGAATCTTATTTCTTCAGATAGACGGATTCTGTGACAACTAGCGTTCTCTGTCTGCAGCATAAATTGTTTATTAAACGAACGTCGTTATAATCAAGGTCTTTTGTTTAATGATTTCCAATAAACATTTATATTTCCTTTTATCGCACGACTTTTTGTAATCAATAAAATGCATATACAGATTTACATTTACATTAAGATAACGCTGCATTTAAACCCCAACTGTGATCTTTTCCACCACAAGTGTCATATAAAAAAAATGTTGTTATATGACTTATACAAGGACTACATCTCATTTAAGAGGTAATTATACAATGAATGATGAACCGTTGCAACGAATATATTGTGTAAAAGATCTCGGTGTAACTATAAATCATAATTTGACTTTTCATAGTCACATATTTAATATAACAAATAATGCTTTTAAAAATCTGGGTTTTATTATTAGAAATTCAAAAACTTTACAAAACACTTCGACTTTGACACTCCTTTTTAATTGTCATGTCCGCGCTAAATTGGAATATGCCTCAGTAATTTGGTCACTCACTTGCAAATCATATAGTAATCAAATTGAAAAAAATTCAAAAACGATTCTCAAGATATCTGTATTTTAAAAAATATCACTATTCGGTCCTCCATAACGAAATTTCGTACAACAATCTACTTGCTGAATTTAATTTAATGTCTCTTGTAAGTCGTAGATTACTTGCTGAGCAACTTTTATTGTATAAAATATTCAACGGTCTACTGGATAATAGCGAAATATTATCACAAATCCAGCTTAACGCTAGAACATCACATTTAAGAAATCGTCAATTGTTATATTATAAAAAACCAAACACTTCAGCACATAAAAATTCACCAGTGTTAAAAATGTGTTCAAATTTCAATGAAATGTAAAACATGGGATCTAGATTTCAGCATTTCTTACGTGAAAAATAGACATTTTCTTATTAATATACTGAAGGTAGTTGATTTTAAATAAGCTTAATATTGCTATTTATTTCTTACTCTCTAATTTGCCAATAATAGCTACATTTTACATTTTTGGCTATGATATCTATACTTATCTATGTTCCTATTATTTTTATTCCCTACTTTTTATTTATATCTATATCTGTGTCTTTTATTTAGATAGTATCTATTTGTCTGCTTTTTTTCATTTTTCATTTGTAATTATTTACACTTGTATCTTGCATTTGTATCTGTTTTACAGACGTGGACAAATTACTTGACTAAAACGATTTTCTTTTAAACATAATATAATTCGTCATATCAATTATCAGTATAATTCACAGAGTCTCTATTGTTGTAAATATGATTGTTTACATCTTGTGGTATATTTTTACAATGGTTAAGTATATTTTGTCTGGCTGTGTTGGTACCACTGGCGTTTTAATTATATACTGCAGAAGATATTCAACAGTCTGTTCTCCCATGGCCTGCAAGAAGACCGGACATGAACGAAATTGAAAATGTGTGATCTATACTGAAGAAGAAAGTGAACAAAAAGAGGCTTACAACAAAACATGGACTCATTTAAGCACTGTCTGATATATGGCTAAATGATGCTGATATTCAAAGAAAGTATTAAACTTTGGTTTCCAGCATCCCTGACAAAATCAACGTGTTAATAAAGAATAAGGGAATGTTCACAAAATATTAGTAACCTCCAGACTGAATTTTCTATTCATTATTCTGTGCAAAATAATTTTTGTTCATTATTTCTGCCGATAAATACAGCTTTGTTGCACATATAATTATTTTAGTCTAATAATTTGTCCACGTCTGTATCTCTTTTTGCATGTTATCTGCAATTCTATGCTTTAAACAAATATCTGTACTATCTATTGTAATTGGGCATTTGCCGTTATAGACATAAATAAATAAATAAATAAATAATGGACCAACCTTAAAAGTATCGTATTTTACATAGGCTGCTATCTTTATGAAAAATCCTCACTAGTTAGGAACGACTGGTTTAGATTATATGAGTGTGCCGCGGGATTTTAAATTACAACTTTAGTGTGCCACATGTTGGAAAAGGTTGAAAAACGCTGGTATAGAGGATACTCATAAACATTCTTGGCAGCTTCGACAAGACTAGGAAAAAACAATGTTATTAGTTACAATAAGTTAACAATACACAACTTATTTTTAATGTTGCCAAAAATTAACTTCAGTAATAATAGTGGTGTACTTGTTACAATTGTTAGAAAAAATCTGTAATGAAGTTTCAGAGACGCCATACGTTAACCAGGAATTGTCATCTCAAAGAATTTTTTATTTATTTTATTAGCTTATTTTACGACGCTTTATCAACATCTAGGTTATTTAGCGTCTGAATGAGTTGGTGAAATGAGTCCGGGGTCCAACACCGAAAGTTACCCAGCATTTGCTCATATTGGGTTGAGGGAAAACCCCAGAAAAAACCTAAACCAGGTAACTTGCCCCGACCGGGAATCGAACCCGGGCCACCTGGTTTCGCGGCCAGACGCGCTGACCATTACTCCACAGGTGTGGACCTCAAAGAAGTAAACAAAAAGAAATAACAGATGATGACATGATGGGCTTTAACGATTTCGGCAAACATGTGTTGCGTAGTATTGAACATATGTAAGGCGGTAATATCCAACAAATGGACGATAGTTATAATATACATTGTGACCTACTTAATTGTTTTCTGGCGAAACGAAGGAACTCCAGATAAATTGCATTTTACGAAGTCTGGGGATGGTTATTTCAGAATAGGTATGCGGGCCGTATATCCACATCATAATGAATCAGGCAATACTCCTTTGGTCTTAAGTACGTATTTATATGGATCGTACTGTGCAAACGCCATCGTAGGCCTATTATCTATCTGAAGATTCTAAAAGAGAGCGCACATTAATGTGAATTCAATGTGCTCGTGGTATTTACATCAGCTATCAAGACTCGGTGGATGATCTATAATGAACGCTAATTCGAAAGGGGAAACCATAACTACTGCGATAATAAATTCTTCTGTGTCAATAGCTTTAAAAACTTGGATTAAAATCATAACTGAAAGTGAAGTAATCCTGCAAATTAGTAGGGGAGACTGGGCTAATTCCGCAATATTAAGAAGTGAATCTATCATATTTTTATCAAAATATTTATTGAAAAATATTATCAAGATATGTAGACATGGACGAAAGCTTTCATTACCAAATGAGATAAAGAGACCTATTAAAGTGCAAATATATTCAGTTGTACATGCATTACAGTTGAAAAAGAACAACTCGGGTAATTCCGCAACAGTGCGGATAAAGCCGCAATAGGACTTGGCTAATTCTGCAGTCGTAAATAATTATGAAATACATTATAAAAGTAACATAAAAGGAACCATTTATATGTAACAATGCTCACTTTCTTCACAGCTGTGTAGCAAAACACGAAAAACAGCCAACTTTCGGTGTTTCACTGTATTGCCGACAGAGGTATCGACCAATATCCTTGATTTTTTTCCTATAGTACTACAGAGGACATGCCTTCTGTTGACAGTCTCTCAAAACTTACGTTCACGCTATTGTAAAGCCGCAGTAAAATCATATATGCACTACTGCGGAATTACCCGCACAGCGCAATTAGTCGAGTTTCCCCTACTGTATTAATATGCTCAAACAAATCATTTTCATATTGAATTACTTTGTGAGTTCATTCTAAGTAACACAAAAATTCACAAAGAAAATCTTTGGATTTTATTTGGACTAAATCACCATTCTGTGTGTTTCTTTTATTCCAGAAAAAGTTTTGTGGATTTTTCATCAAAATGAATATTATGCTGCTTCATTCCTTCTTTTCAGTGGATTCCGCTACTAAATGTTACAAAATCGTAGAATAGTTATTAAAATCACTCAGCCTGGGTACTTAACAGACAATTCAAAAGAAACTATTTTGTACATCTTGATTACACAACTTTTAATACTGTATCACTTCGGAATATGTATGATGAAGACTTCTTTGTGTTAAACCCACAACAACACACATACACAACACATCCAACACAACACAAACAAGCTGCATTCCGACTACTCAACATACCAATGAACCAACAAGATTACAACAAAGAACTAAACACAATCAAATACATAGCACAAGAAAACGGATACAACCCTAACATAAATGTAAGACAAAACATAATCACAAAAAACACAAGAATACAACACAAACACAAAAACACAAAAAATACATCACACTAACATACGAAAAAAAAAAACACACACACACACAAAATTGCAACCTCATTCAAGAAATTAAATTACAACATCGCATACAGAACAAATAACACTCTACAAAAACATCTCAACACACAAACAACACAAACAAACAAATACAACCACACAGGCGTATACAAACTCAAATGTAACACCTGCAACAACTTCTACACAGGACAGACAGGCAGATCATTTCAAACACGTTACAAAGAATACATCACAGCCATAACAAAATTACAAAACACCTCCACATATGCAGAACACATCACAAATGCTAACCACACCCACAGAGACATCAACACAGACATGGAAATACTACACATCCAACTACAAAGCCAGAAACTAAACACACTATAACAATATGAAATATACAGACACACGAAAACACACCCCAACGAAATTTTCAACACACAACTCAATTTCAGAACACATACACTCTTTGACTCTACATTACACCACACGAACACACCCTCACAGGAAACAAAACAAGAGGCGCCAAGACCAACAACGACCAGTTTTGAGGATGACCCATAAAAGGTCGAAACATGTAAACAAGGTACGTTAGAATTTAACACAAGAAAGTCTTATCATACATATTCCAAACTATTTTGGTTTAAAAAGTTGATTTCGTAGCCTATATATCTGGAAATGGATTTTTCGCAGCGCCACAATAATCTCTCCCTACATCGTATAATGGCAAAGTAAAAAAGAAAAGTCTACAGAACTATGAAACAAAACGATACTGCAAGAGACAGACTTGACTTCTTGAGACGTTAGGATTTTTTTAGTGATTAATATCAACTGCCCTTCGTAAATATGAGCTTACATGCAACGGTCTGTTAAGAGAGGATGTGTAGTCATTCTTGCATGTTTGCACGTCTTTACTCCTTTCATCACAATGCGATATCTCTTACTGAGTCTCGCAGAAACTAGCGTTCAATAAAAGTACACGATCTTCCACAAACTAAAAACAAACAGTTCTTTATATTCTGTCGGACGGTTGACTAGAATAATACAATATTTCATCGCTGTAAATCGTGTAGTTCCAAAGACCTAATTAATGTTCACAAATGCAGAGTTCCTCACAAGATCCAGTAAGATCGAGTAACACCAACAACAAAGCGCCAACCATTTCAGCACAGATATAAACACATCTGCGCAGATGTTCCACAGTATTTGTTCGTGAGTCACTTTTCCGGTAACAACGGGACAAAAGGAAAAAAAAAAAAAACTTATTTTAAACACTTACAGTACGGTATTACAACAGTAATGACTAATGACATTTAATTTCAAAATGTCTACCTTTGAAATTAGATTTCTGGGCATACAGAAAATAAAAAAAAAATAGGCTAATGAATATACTTTACAAAGTGTCTATTTCTATTCTAACATTGTTTCATTAATATTTTAGAGCAAGTATTCGAATGGACTATAGAAACACAAGAAAATAATAATACAGCAACAAAAACTTCATACAGCGATAAGTTTTTAAACTTGTGGAAAGCGTATTATTGTAACCGGTATTTTAAACTCACGACTACAAAACATGAGGAATTTTTAAATTATAAAAAATAATACATACTTAGAAATATCGCCTAATTATATATTAAAACTACCAACTGAAAACTTTCTTTGCACAAAATAAAGAGTACTAACTTAAATAAACTGTGGACAAGAAAAGATACACACCACCTATACACACAAGCAGTCAAAACCAAATAATAAACGTACTTTTTTACTGTTCAGAGAAAGAGAGGAGGCTGTTGAGAAATCTTTATATGAATTAACCACTCAAAGTCAGGATAGGAGAATAAATGTCTGAAGGAAGTAAAATCGAGAGAGGAGTACAAGGATGTCCTTCATCACCTACTCTGTTCAACATCTACTTATACGATCTGGTGAAGAACTGTTTCAGAACATGGGGGGGGGGGGGTGACAGTAGGAGGAAGAAGAGTAAAGTGCATAAGATATGCTGATGATATGGCGTTGTTAGCAAGAGAGGAGACGATATGATAGTGGAACTAAATGACAGCTTTGAGCAGTATGGGATGAAGATCAATGCAAACAAAACGAAGACCATGGTTGTCGGAAGAAAAATAAAGAAGGTAAACGTGCGAATTCGAAATGAGGCAGTGCAACAAGTGGATACCTTCACATATTTGGGATGTACTAAAAGAAACCTAAGGACCAGAAAAAAATACAAATACTCACGTATATATACACATGTAGTCAAAACCAAATAATGAACGTATTTTTTACTGTTCAGAGAAAGAAAGAGGCTGTTCAGTAATCTTCATATGAAACAACGATTCAGAGTCAGGATAGCAGAAGAAATGTCTGAAGGAAGTAAAATCGAGAGAGGAGTACAAGGATGCCCTTCATCACCCACCCTGTTCAACATCTACTTGGATGATTTGGTGAAGAACTGTTTTCAGACTATGGGAGGGGTGATAGTAGGAGGAATAAGAGTAAAGTACATAATATTTGCTGATGATATGGCTTTGTTACCAGGAGAGGAGACGATACTAAAGGGATATGCTACTGGAGCTAAATGACGCTGTGAGCAGTATGGGATGAAGATCAATGCAAACAAAACGAAGACCAGGTTGTCGGAACAAAAATAAAGAAGGTAAACGTGCGGATTCAAAATGAGACAGTGCAACAAGTGGACACCTTCAAATACTTGCGGTGTACTATAAGCAATAACATAAGCTGCTGCCAGAAAGTCAAAAAGAGGATAGCAATGGCAAAGGAAGCTTTTAATAGAAAAAGGAGCATCTTCTGCGGACCTCTGGAAAAAGAACTAAGGACGAGATTAGTGAAGTACTGTGTGTGGAGTGTGGCATTGTATAAGGCAGAAACATGGACATTACGAAGTGAAGCGACTAGAAGCATTTGAAAATGTGGATATGGACAAAGATGGAGAGTGTGAAATGTAGGTATAGACAGAATAAGAAATGAAGCTGTGTTGGAGAGAGTGGGTGAAGAAAGAATGATGCTGAAACTGATCAGGAAGAGAAAAGGAATCCACTGGGTCACTCGCTAAGAAGAAACTGCCTACTGAAGGATGTACTGGAAGAAGTGGTAAACGGGAGAAGAGTTCGGGGCAGAAGAAGATATCAGATGATAGACGACATTAAGATACATGGATCAAGTTTAATTGGTATAAGAGAAAAATACAAAACTAATCACAAATATACATTTAAGAATGAAGTCATATAGATGCCAGTAAGTGTAGTTAAATTACAAACTTGCAAGAAGGCAAAGTATACAATACTCGAGAAAATTTTAAAATTACAGATCAGCAATTAACCGTAACCGAAACAAATGTTTTGTTTTATAGTTTTTTTATGCTGGTAGTGACAGCAAATCACTTTTTAAACAAATATGAATGCCTCACCAGATGGTTCAGATAAAATTCGACATTTAATCTTTATAATTACAAATAGCCTACCTAGTAATAAAAGAAATCGTTTGTGCTGGGCCACTAAGAAATTAAGAAAAAACTTGAATGATTAAAAAAATGGCGAATACAAACATCAATTTTTCTGGTTACTATCTATACATCGTAATGTTTCATGTACCGTACGGTGAATATTAAGAAGGCATGATTCTCAGATCAGCACACAGTGGAGCTCAATGAAGATGCACGATTTTGTATTGTAAATTGTAAAATAATTGTTGAAATCTTCCTGGGTTTCTGCAACGATTGAGTTTCATTACCAGCGATTCGATACTCGCGGCTACAAGAAGTAATATAATTTAACGAGATCGTCGACTTGAAAGAGGCCAATCCGTAATTTATCTTCATTCTACACACGTGGCTAACGATATATAATTTTACCTTGTTTCAAACTCGTAAATCTCTGTAATTTTAACCCACTACATAATAAAAGGTACCCAGCATTAACTTTGTAACGGACGCAGATCTCCTTACACAATTCATTCGTGTATCACCTATTATTATTATTATTATTATTATTATTATTATTATTATTATTCCTTCGAAATTATTCAAATCAACTTTACAGGGAGTTATACCTGAAAACTTGATTTGCATAATACACGTCACTGTTCGTTAACAGAAAACCACAATTTTAATTCACACAGAGTTAGTGTGCATTCAATGTTGGTTGCTTGACGGTTGTCAGCCCACTTTGAGGTCTGTGGATATAGAGGGAAAAATTGGATCGGTGTCTGCTAGAGTTCCCGGGTAGCTCAGTTGGGAAAGCGTTGGTACGTTTAACCAAAGTTCCCGGGTTCGATACCCGGCCCCGGAACAATTTTTCCCTCGAAATTATTCAAATCAACTTTACAGGGAGTTATACCTGAAAACTTGATTTGCATTATTATTATTATTATTATTATTATTATTATTATTAGAGTAGTGAATTCTTAATATTAAATTATGTTCAAGTGTCGCCTAGTCTATAATAATAATAATAATAATAATAATAATAATAATAATACTTACAAATGACTTTTAAGGAACCAGCAGGTTCATTGGCGCCCTCACATAAGCCCGCCATCGGTCCCTATCCTGTGCAAGATTAATCCAGTCTCTCCATCATATCCCACCTCCTTCAAATGCAATTTTATATTATCCTCTCATCTACGTCTCAACCTCCCGAAAGGTTTTTTTCCTTCCGGCATCCCAACATTTCTGGATTCGCCCATACGCGTTACATGCCCTGCCCATCTCAAAGTCTGAATTTAATGTTCCTAATTATGTCAGGTGAAGAATACAATGCGTGCAGTTCTGTGTTGTGTAACTTTCTCCATTCTCTCTTAGACCCAAATATTTTCCTAAGAACCTTATTCTCAAACACCCTTAATCTCTGTTCCTCTCTCAAAGTGAGAGTCCAAGTTTCACAACCATACAGGACAACTGTTTTATAAATTCCAACTTTCAGATTTTTTGACAGCAGACTAGATGACAAAAGCTTCTGAACCGAATAATAACACGCATTTCCCATATTTATTCTGCGTATAATTTTCTCCCGAGTGTCATTTATATTTGCTACTATTGCTCCAAGATATTTGAATTTTTCCGTAACAACAACAGTATTAATAACAATAATAATAATAATAATAATATTAATAGTTATTATTATTATCATCATAATCATAATCACTAAATCCTAATCAACCATGTAGACTAACCATGTACGTGAGTAGAGAAATTTTAAAGGAACCTATCGATCATGAATTGTGTCTGAGTGCTATGTGCTATATGCTTGTAACACAAAAACTTCTCTGAAACTTCTGAATAATTTTGAAGAGCTTTTGGTAAAGAAAAAAGTATCCCCTATACACACGATGAAAGCGCTAAGGGGACATAGAGGTAGGATGATCTCGGCACTAGAATGAGTTGGTGAGGTGGGCACCACGATCCGACTGCCTTTACCCCCGGTACTCTGTTTGATGGGAGGCTGAATGTACGTCGGGGCCGCTCTAACGAGAAAATATACAAAAAAAATTATATGCAAATATTACTTCTTACCTTATTAATTTAACACAATACGTCTAAATTAACGTCCAGAATAATTATTAAATGAAGCAACACTCAATGGCTATGTTAAACATTTACTCTTATTTCCTTATCTCTCATATTTTAACATCATCACACGCACATTTTAGCTTAGGATATCTCAATGACCCAATTCCAGATCCAATCTTTAAAACTGGGTAGTCAATTTTCGTTTCGATATTCCACGTTTTCCATTGTATTAAATTTTCCTAAATACTATTGTGCCAATCATTCTTATGCTATGAAATTATCTAGCTTCAAACATATTTTCTTCTTGTAATTCAATAACTTAGTTTCTGATACTTTGGGAGAGGAATATAGGTTAAGGGTGTTTGAGAATAAGGTGCTTAGGAAAATATTTGCGGCTAACAGGGATGAACTTACAGGAGAATGGAGAAAGTTACACAACACAGAACTGCACGCATTTTATTCTTCACCTGACAATTAGGAACATTAAATCCAGACGTTTGAGCTGGGCAGGGCATGTAGCACGTATGGGCGAATCCAGAAATGCATATGAAGTGTTAGTTGGGAGGCCGGAGGCAAAGAGACCTTTGGGGAGGCCGAGACGTAGATGGGAAGATAATATTAAAATGGATTTGAGGGAGGTGGGATATGATGAGACTGGATTAATCTTGCTCAGGATAGGGACCAATGGCGGGCTTATGTGAGGGCGGCAATGAACCTTCGGGTTCCTTAAAAGCCAGTAAGTAAATAAGTAAGTAAGTAAGTAAGTTTCTGATTTTATGCACTCGTCTCGAAACACTTTAGGGGTTTAAAATATATCATTTGTTGCGTTTCAATTTCTGTAACCCATTCCCCTCAAAACCCATACCTTCTAAAATCGCTTATATAAACACATGCCATCTATAACAGACGACAATAGAAACATGAACTCAAAAAACAGTAAAAAAAAAAGGGCTACTGATTAATCTAAATATCCTACACACGTGATATGACGACATATGTTAAAGTGTGTATAAAAAATAAACACAGCAATAAAACCCAAGCTTAGGAACAAAATACAATTTAGTGTTTTATGATTTCCTGATGTGCGGTGTTGCTTGTCCAAACTTTCATACTGCATTTCTTACATCAAATGACAGGTGCTTGAGTATGAGTCATTCAGTTAACCGTTCCACTTTCGAAGAGATGTGCCGTAACTCTAAATATTTTTGCCGTCGTAGTGTTGCCTTTGGTGCACCATGGTAGACGATCTATACGAAAATGATGATGGTGATGATGATGATTAATGAAGTAAATGTGGAATGTCGGTAGGTGAAACAGAAGTACTCCGGGATACCAAGCACCGTCTTTGTCCACCATGAATTTTATTTAGCATAGCGGAGATTCGAACCCGGGAAATATGTTGTAATAATGCCAGTTATTGTATTTATATTAATTTTATGAGCAATTGACTTAGTTTTAGTTTTTGAAGTAGTTGTATGAGTCAGATAATTTAATGTATTCCACCTGTTATTTACCTACTGATTTCTATTTCCAAGCATGTGCATTAATATTTTAACAAAATTCTCAAATAAAGAAATATTGTAACAAATAGCCTATGAGTAAAATTCGGAATTGTTTAGTTGATTTCAGATATATACGCTTTATTCTAAAATTAATGCAATTTCATAAATATGCTACACAGTGAACAGCAAAAATATGCCGATTATTATTATTTTGAAGCCAATGTAAGATTATGAAAAGAAATCTTTCACTCTACAGAGAGAAAGAGATAGAGAGTGCATGCCTACCAACCTCTGACAAGCAATCTCGAAAAAGAGTATTACGACACACACAACCCTAAGAAGTTCAATAACCTTCCTCACGCATTCTACTCCGGGGGCAATGGGAAGATTCCCAACAAAGCGGACCCGTGAAGTGCATAATATGTATGGTAAGAAAAAAGTTATCTTTTAGCAATATTCAAGCAAAGAATAGCGCGGGAATTTTAAGTTTCTTTTTAACCTTCTTAACACGGTGTGAAAACAAAGTTCGATTCCCGACGTGGGCGAATATTATCTCCGTTCTACGGGACTGGATATTTGTCCCTTGCATTGTACTTGTCCTGTAACGTTTCCGCAGTGGCTTTACATCGTGCTGACCACACGGTTAGGGAGGTCCGCATTATGAGAGTCTAGTCTTGGTTCAAAGAAAACCTCCTTTACATCGCTTTGGATTTGGTAAGAAGTAAGAAGTTAATAATAATAATAATAATAATAATAATAATAATAATAATAATAATGATTTATTTAACCTGGCAAAGTTAAGGCCATACGACCTTCTCTAACACTCAACCAGGAGTAAAACTGAGTTACAAAAAACACTACAAATTTATAAAGTACACTACAATTTTACACACAAAACTAAATAAGATAATAGTAATAAAATGTAAACAACAAGTAAGTAAAAATCAGACATAATATATAACATACAGAAAGAAAGAAAAAAGCATAATAAAATGTGAATAGTAGGTCAAAATAAATGAGACATACAAGTATAAAAAAATAAGACAATTATTGATAATAATAATAATAATAATGATAAAAAAATAAGAATAGTAGTAGTAGTAATAATAATAATAATAATAATAATAATAATAATAATAATAATAGTAATAAAATAGTGCAGTACAAAGCATATAATGAATACAATATTTTTAAGTACACTCAGTAAGGAAAATTATGATTATATATAGCTCAACTTATCACATTATAGATATACCATTATCGGAAAATATGAAAACGAAAATATAAAATAAGTTAAATATCACTAGAACATAAAAAAATGTGAATACGTGAAAACATGCAATACAACACTTGCCATAATAGTAAGTTAGTTGGCAACTCGTCATAAGATAATTTTCGAACTTGGATTTGAAAGATTTCAATGTTCGGCAGCCCTTGACTTCAGGCGACAGAGAGTTCCAGTGATGAGAGGTAGCAACAGTGAAAGACGAGGAATAAATAATAAGAGGAAGACCAACTGTCTAGCAACAGTGAGTTGCCGTTTCAGCAGGATCGAGTCCCCGATTGCAATTATGGATATGAACCGTACCACAGAGGCGCAGTGTTAACACTGTAGTTAATACGCAAAACCCATTAAAGTTACAAACTTCAGGTTTGCTTTTAAATAATGCCCAGAGTGGATACAATGATAAAAGTGGATACAATGATAAACTGTTCAGGTGACCAGAGCCGAAAGCATTGAAATCCACTCTCGTGAGTTACTAAGTCGTATCAGTAACTAAAAAGGTAACACTAAAGCAATATAACCTTCGAATGTAGCAAGCTTTCACGGCCGGCGTCAATGGGGTGAGTGTTTTTCGGATCTCTTAGCAATATAACACCTTAACGAGATCTATAGTATTTAAGGTACATTAAAGTACCTTTTCCATGATTATTATTATTATTATTATTATTATGCCCTCATTTACACATGAGCCCGGGCCCAGGGCGGCAAATTCGTAGGGAAGAGAAAATTTCGAGAAAAGAAAATAAATCGAACTGATTATATTATTATTATTATTATTATTATTATTATTATTATTATCGCCATACAGCATAAACGAATCACTTAATTGGACTGCTACGAACAATCGACGAAAGATACCTAGAGAAGAATAAAGAAATGTACAGTAAAACCCCGATTATCTGTCACCCTGTTAACCGATTGGTGGATTATCCGACTGTCTCTCTCGCAGAAAAAAATATGAAGTACTGTACATTATATTAGTACGAATTATTTCTACAGAGTGTTTCTACAAACCTTTAACCTTACGCATTATGGCCTACTCTTCGAGTGACCGTACTGTTTGACTTCTATGCAAAATGTCTTCTACAAGTGTCAAAAGAAAACATGTTGTACTACGGTAAAAAGTGCAAGTAATTGAGTGGTTTGGGAAAAGAGAAAATGTGGTTCATTTCACATCCCAATACGAGATAGGAATTACAACTTTGCGCGATTTAGGCAAAGAAAAACAAAATATAAACTGTGTAAAAATTTGTAAATCTACAACATGAGACCTCTACTATTCCTACATTTACACAGAAAGTCGTCGTAAGGAGTTTCCTTGGCCATTAAAAACCCGTCGTTTAAAACCAGACTTAAGTACAATAAATAATGTTTTAATAACTGACTTATCGGAAAATCAAACGTGAATTGTAAAAAAAAAAAAAAAAAAAAAAAAAAAAAAAAAAAAAGACTTAAATTATTGAACTTCTGATCCACTACCTAATGTATTAAAAAAAGACCATCGAGGAAATTACGAAAATATTATGTACTTTGTTTATGAAAACTTTTTATGGTACGGATTATCCGATTTTTTCGATTAACCGTTCACTTCACCCCTTTCATTACCACGGATAATAGAGGCTCTACTGTATATAGTATTTGTGAACGGCATTTGACAGAGTGGACTGGAATAAACTGATGGAGATCCTACAGAAAATTGACGTGGATTGGAAAGAGAGGAAGACTGTTCAGTAGTAACCTTTATACGAAACAACGAGTCAAAATAAGGATAGGAGAAGAAATGTCAGAAAGAAGTGAAATAGGGAGAGAAGTACGACAACGATGCCCTTGATCACTACCCTGTACAACATCTGTTTGAAGGACTTAGTGAAGAATTGTTTTCAGAACACAGAAGGAGTGATAAAAGGAGGAAGAAGAATAAAGTGCGTAAGATTTTCTGATGATACAAAGGGATATGCTACTGGAGCTAAATGACAGCTGTGAGCAGTATGGGATGAAGATAAATGCCAACAAGACGAAGACTATGGCCACAGGAAGAAAAGTAAAGAAGGTAAACTTGCGAATTCTAAATGGGACAATAGAGCAAGTGGACAGCTTCAAATACTTGGGGTGTACTATAAGCAGTAATATAAGTTTCTGCCAAGAAGTCAAAAGGAGAATAGCAATGACAAAGAAAGCTTTTAATAGAAAAAGGAGCATCATCTGCGGATCTCTGGAGAATGAACTAAGGAAGAAACTAGTGAAGTGCTTTGTATGAAGTGTGGCATTGTATGGGACAGAAACATGGACATTACAACGAAGTGAATAGAAGCATTTGAAATGTGGACATGGAGAAGGATGGAACGTGTGAAATGGACAGAGTAAGAAACGAAGCTGTGTTGGAAAGAGTGGGTGAAGAAAGAATGATGCTGAAAATGATCAGAAAGGGGGGAAAAATTGGCTGGGTCACTGGTTGAGAAGAAACTATCTACTGAAGAATGCACTGGAAGGAATAGTAAACGGGAGAAGAGTTCGGAACAGAAGAAGATATCAGATGATAGACTACATTAAGATATATGGATCATATGCGGAGAGAAAGAGGAAGGCAGAAAATAGGAAAGACTGGACAATGCTGGGTTTGCAGTGAAAGACCTGCCCTTGGGCAGAACATTATGAATGAATGATGGAAGGTCTCATCGAGTTGCCTAACTGTATTTATATTTTTAAATTGATATTTTGTATCCACTCCTATTTCTTTCCTACAAATGCTACTTATTTGAAACATAGAAATAACGTATTTTATTCGTGAATATAAATGCACTATTCGACAATAAGAAACTGCTCCCTTCCAAAAATATATTTTCCTTCCTTGTGTGTGTGTGTGTGTGTGTGTGTGTGTGTGTGTGTGTGTGTGTATGGGCGTTCCGCATTTGCCTGTGTATAAGCTAGGTAGAAGACGCCTTTTTGTATAAATGTATAAGATGCACTCTTAAAATTAAGTAGCCTATTTTAAGAAATAAATCAGAAAGTTCCCACTTGTTACTTACTGAGAATTTAAACATCACTGCTGCTGTCAGAACTTCCTCCTAAGCACTACTCATCTTCAGAACATGTAGTGTCGTCAATGATCATCTCACCTACAGTTATTCAAATCAATTTAAAAGCCATTATTAAACTGTCCCTAAGACTGTCTCTATTGTTGAACCAGTACTGAAATTAACTGCATCATTTCCGTTATTATTCAAATGAAATTCCATTCTTACTAGTAAATAACTGCTTGCTTTTTAAACGATATTTAAAACCAGTAACAGATGATATGAACATGAATTCTATTATCGTGGGAATGGAGATATGTTGGTATGTCATAGAGGGACCGGAGCTCCCGGAGAAAACCCCTGGTGTTACCTGGACCACGGACTTGTCTAATACAAGTTATAAATCTGGGATACACCGGGGATTGAACATGGGATTATAAGAACTTGTATTGGACAAACCCGTGATCCAGGTAACACAGGAGTTTCCTCCGGGAGCTCCGGTTCCCCTGTGGCATCCCAACAAGTCTCCATTATCATCTCATCTCATCGAAGGTGTAGCGTAGACCAGCCTCCTGTGGCGCAATCTGGGTTAACGACTCTGTCGGTAAATTGATCTACACAACTGGATTCATATGGGTGAATGACGAACAGTCAAGTACCAACGCTCTACCAACTGAGCCGGCCCCGGAACAATTTTATTTTTCCCTCGAAATTATTCAAATCAACTTTACCTGAAAGCTTATCTGCATAATACACGTCACTGTTCGTTAACAGAAAACCACAATTTAAGTCACACAGAATTAGTGTGCACTCAATGTTGGTTGCTTGACGGTTCTCAGCCCACTTTGAGGTCTGTGGATATAAAGGGAAAAATTGGATCGGTGTCTGGTAGAGTTACCGGGTAGCTCAGTTGGTAGAGCGTTGGTACGTTTAACCAAAGGTCCCGGGTTCGATACCCGGCCCCGGAACAATTTTTCCCCTCGAAATTATTCAAATCAACTTTACAGGGAGTTATACCTGAAAGCTTGATTTGCAAATTAAAAAATCTCCTTTTAAGACTTAATTTTATACATTAGAACTATGTAATTATAATAATTACAATATTACACCTATAGTATTAAAAATAAAGAAAATTCATCAAGTTTGCATTAAAGTACAGAAATTAAAGTAAATACACAAAAATTATTATCGATTACACATTTTACTGTACTGTAGTATATAATATATTAAATACACCATAATAAACGTGTTTTGTTGCTATAAACTGAGTTTTAATGCACTCGTACTGTTCTTCTAGGTTATTTAAATTAATCCGGACTTTCGTTAAATCCGTAAACTTATCCCCCCCCCCCAATTAGTCCGGATTAACTTGGTTTTACTGTATAAGTCACCTGAATAATTTTTAGGGAGGGCTACATAAAAATATCCATAGATAGCTCGTACCATTACCTGCATGAACACCAGTCACTCTCTGCTAAAGAAATTAAGGATAAATGGAGAATGCACCGAGTAAACCACACGCTGATATGTAAGTTGCGAATAAGTCTCTTAAAATATTTTTTGATATTTTTTGTATAGCTAAAGGTGTCTATGCGGAAGAAGCAAGTTTCATTCATTCATAGTGTTCTGAGGGCAGGTCTTTCACTGCAAAACCAGCATTCTCCAGTCTTTACTATTTTCTGCCTTCCTCTGTGTCTCCTCATATGATCCATGGCTGAGAACCAGACTGTTCTAAGTCCAACTTTTTATAAGAAAGAAATCTGTTTTTCATTGTGTTTCAGTGCTTGTCTGCATATATGAATCGAACAAAATTATAAATATTCCTCTTCATAAGGTTGCTGTGAAGCTATTCCAAATTGTTTCATGAAGTTTTGAATGTCAGGAGCTTAGAATAGTTCTCTGAAAAAAAAAAATAGTAAAATGAACTTAGAACAGTCTGGTTTTAGGCTATCGATATATCTTAATGTCGCCTATCATCTGATATCTTCTTCTGCCCCGAACTCTTCTCCCGTTCACCATTCCTTCCAGTGCATCCTTCAGAGGGCAGTTTCTTCTCAACCAGTGACCCAACCAATTCCTTTTCCTCTTTCTGATCAGTTTCAGCATCATTCTTTCTTCATTCACTCTTTCCAACACAGCTTCGTCTTACTGGCTGTCCACTTCCCACGCTCCATCTTTCTCCACATCCACATTTCAAATGCTTCTATCGCTTCTCTTCACTTCGTCGTAATGTCCATGTTTCTGCCCCATATAATGCTACACTCGACACAAAGCACTTCACTAGTCTTTTCCTTCGTTCTTTCTCCAGAGGTCCGCAGAAGATGTTCTTTTTTAGAAGCACGTTAAGAGGTTTTAAATAAGAATATACTTGTTATATCGGATGACAGATTCCTGAATGCCAAAACTAATTTGCAGAAAAAACTGACTAGCTCCTCAAAAAGGAACGGCCATTACAATATTTATACTAAATTCATAGAAGGAGAAAATATTGAAATAATAAAAGAATTTGATGGACGTAATAAAATGCAATTTAGAATATAAAATACATTTTAAAAAATCGATTAAAACTGAAGAAAAATATCGAAAATACTATTTTTTTTATTTTAGTTGGTTATTTTACGACGCTTTATCAACAGCTTAGGTAGGTTATTTAGCGTCTGACTGAGTTGAAGATGATAATGCCGATGAAATGAGTCCGGGGTCTAGCACGGAAAGTAACCCAGCATCTACTCATATTGAGTTGAGGGAAAACCCCGGAAAAAACCTCAACCAGGTAATTTGCCCCGGCCGGGAATCGAACCTGGGTCGAAAATACTATTAAAGTAGGCAAATATGTAAGGGAAAAACAACATACCGCAACCACTAATGCGAATGACAACAAACATTAATTATGGAATAATGCATGCGTCACATTAGAAAAAGATACAAAATCATTAAAATTCTAAACTCAATTATATTACTGAAAAAGAACCGAAAATATAGTTACCTCCGATTCCTATAAAAGCGTTCAAAATTGATTTTCAATATGTAAACCCAATATTAGTTCAAATTTTGATAATTTCTGTGCTGGGATCTAAACCAGGGGTTCTCAACCTTTTGAAGATTGTGAGCACCGTCCACGCCTGATACTGAGTCAGTGCGCACCATGAAATCGAATAGTTTTAATAGGACTATATGAATAGACCTACCATACATAAATGAAATACATAAATAAACAAATATATTTTTAAAACAGTCACCAGGGTAATTATATCCTTGAATTTCAATGTCCAAGGAGAAACAGTCCTGCAGATATGAATCAATTAATCGTGATCGTGCTTTGTTCTTGAGGTATTTCATAAGTGAGAAAGTTTTTTTTTTTCGCATAGATTGGTTGTCCCTAATTTAGCCGAACATTTGAAAGAAACACTCCACATTATTTGGAGTATTTTGTATCTTCTGCCCTCCCCTCCCCCAAAAGCTATGAATATCTCCTTTTCAAACAAATATTTCAGCGCTGAGAGGACTGGAGATCTATCAATTGAAATTCATCACGAGCAGCCATTTATTCTCTTGAATTATCTAGATTTTTTTATCCACACTGAATTAAAAGGGGTTATACACCATTAAATACGGGAAGACCTATTAAGTAGCTAAAATAGTATAATAGATGGACTAGAACAGTACAAAGTCTGAAATAAAAAAAACACCTCAGGAGCATTTTTAGTTGCATGACGAGAGCACCAAATGTCATTAAAAGAGCACCAGGTTCGAGCACCAAGTTAAGAACGCCTGATCCAAATGGACAGCGAAATGAAATACATAATAAAATATTCGTGAATTTTACGGATTATACGAACAAAAATGATTTCGAATAAAACTTCGAAATCAATTCATGCAGTATTACACAATTTTACAGCCTACACTCCGAACGAGGCCAAAATAAAGCGGTTGATAACTACTGGTCTGAATGACCTCCAGTGACCGAAGGCCATTAAGTAATTAGTTGAAGCGGGACAGCGTAGGGACGGACAGATAGATTCGAGTGGAGAGCTTATGATCGTATTTCATCTGTAAATAGAAACGTAACACCTCACGGAATGGGAATAATTTCGTTTAAATCAGAGTTAACTTTCAGGATATCACATTTACAACGCACCTGAACATTAACATATTCGCTACTTTCGAAAGTTAAAGAACAAAATTATTTTGTACTCATATTATATAGCCTAATAAGTAGGCTTCGTATTCCAGCTACGTAAAGACTGAAGTTAAAGACACATTGAGTATATAGTACGCCGAATACAGGTAATGCAACGGATAAGGATATAAACAAACACGTCGTCACTGAGTGTTCGTGGAGTACAGTCAACTCCCGACATTCTGGATATATAGCTACTAATGAACACATATTTGAGCCGTGATATTCATTTTTGTCGTGATCTTTGCAGTGAATAATAACGTGCATTCATAAGTTACGGAAATTGAACATATGTGGATGTCACTTGAAATAATTTTATATTGCAAGAAATGCTTTTAATAGCACATGACGGTATTGGTGCATGATGTAGTACAAGATATTCCTATTGTCTGATATTTTTTTGTGTTTCATTAGGATATTGCATATATTGCATATCACTGAAAACTCCCTAATTTTCTATGTACTTTTCTAGAAATTCCCTAAAATATAGATTTTTTTAAATTTATTAATTGGGATGTTGGCACTGAACATCATAGTAGACTACACAAATACATGCTAAACGTCGAGTTAATATATTCATAATTTTCATATTTTGATGGTACTGGTTTTTTGGATTACGTTCAACACACTTTCTGCGTCTTTTGGTATTGCAGTGTCTTTCAGTGCACTGTTTTTGTCACTTTACGTTTATTTTACACAATTTATATGTAATGTTATCTATATTGACAGTGAAAATATTAGTTCAGATATCCTCAACTATGCCCTGAATATTACACGCTTGAGCGTCCTACCTAAGGTATTATGCCTCTGCAATGAACCTTCAATCAGACACAAAGATGTAATAATACGACTAGTAAAAGCAGTGATCGATAAGACTACTAACTATGACTGAGTCCCGGTTTTGAGAAAGAGGAAAGAGTTTGCGTAACTACATATTTTATACACGAATGTACCTGCGCTGTGACGTCACATATACTTCGAATCAGGCAACCTCATTCCAGTTTATAGGTAGCTGCAATACGAAGCCTACTAATAAGGCTACTGAATACCATTGCATTTCATTAACAAACGCATAGCTACAAATTTCGCTTTTTCATTACACAAAGTATAAAAAGAAAATTTTGTTAAGTTGCAAACATCTGTTTTCACAGAAATACGAGTTTTCAGCATCCCTCATACAGAAAAAGTAAGGCGAGAAATAGTCGGCTTTGGCAGGCACAATATTAAGAACAGGGTTCTTTTACGTTTCGTAAAGCTGCGACACGGGATTCACACCTTTACTTCTCTCTTGGCGGAAGCCATGTTGAATGTTCTACCATCCTTCAAAATCCATCTCTCTCGGCTGGAATTGAACCCGCGAACCCAAGTTCCAGCAACTAGCAAGGTAAGCACGTGAGACCAACGAGGACAATGAGTAAATTGTAAAAAATATATATAGCTATATATGAGCTGTTCAGAGCAGAAGTGGTGTAAGTCACAATTGGGTAATGAGGTTTAAAGTAAAAATTATGTAAAATACAGCGCAAAGTAGCAATTAATATGTCCTTCGTGCTCTCCACTGACTACTGTGGCTGAGCTACAAATTTCATTCTATTTTATGATAAAATTTCATTAAAGAGTATTCATAAATTTGATCAATTCTAGTAACATTCAATTCGGAATGGATCAAGTTTGTTGGATAATCCAGTCGCCCTTTCAAACAAATTTGGATTATACGTTTTTGCAACATAATTAGAGGAAGAAGAGCAGTTTTTGTAATGCCTCCCCATCCAGTTATACAATACTGGATAACAGATTCAACTATAGCCAAATAAACCAAACGTAGAACATGAGTAGGCAAGTAATGGCGAAGTTTACAAATTTGTATATTGTTTTACGGATCCTGTTACATAGAAAGGTGAAAAGCATATATAAAAAGCATATATGTAAAAATATATATAAATATAATAAAAATATATAAAACATGGGACAATAACAACTAACAAAACTAACAACATACACGACGTTACATGAAATTAATTTCCTACAATCTCATTGCTACAGAATGTTTTCTGTTCGCAAATTCATAAGCATTCTACATAAGCAAATAAAGAGGATGTACAAATTTCCTTGCAAGAACGCGTGATCGCGTGTCTTTCAATTGTTTCTCCTCTCATTTCCGCTTCTATCACCGCCATCAGTTCACATTGCCGCATTTTTTTACGTTCCAAATTATCAACATACAGCAGTAAGAATTAAGAAAGCTTGTAAATCTCAAGACAGGATAAGTATTCGTCCTGCTCTAGCTAGCTCTCGGTCATCAGCGTATTGTCTCGCAACAAACATTATAGTAAGTGTAGTTCCTAAAAACCTAATTTGACCGTCTCGTCAGTGTTGCCAACTAAATCCAAATATCACCAAACATAGTAAAATCACAATGCTACGTGCTGAAATAATAATAATAATAATAATAATAATAATAATAATAATAATATAGAGTGTTAGTTGGGAGACCGGAGGGAAAAAGACCTTTGGGTAGGCCGAGACGTAGATGGCAGGATAATATTAAAATGGATTTGAGGGAGATGGGATAATGATGGTAGAGACTGGATTAATCTTGCACAGGATAGGAACCGATGGCGGGATTGTATGAGGGCGGCAATGAACCTGCAGGTTCCTTAAAAGCCATTTGTAAGTAATAATAATAATAATAATAATAATAATAATAATAATAATAATAACAATAATACATTAAATTTAAAATACCGATAATGTAAATTTTACTGTAAACAATTTTAATAATGACAAAATTCTGCGTACGCCACTGGTAAGGGGAATAAATATTTTTTAAGACTTTGTACATGATAAGAAGGACCAGTTACCATTTTACAAAAAATGTCGAAATGGTGAAATGTTCGAAAAGCGAGCGTTGTTAATTCAGAGTTCATCCAAGATCCTAGAAACAGCGAACTGATTTTTTGTTTTATAAAAAGAGCCAACGCTAAGACCGGAGTGTGTTATCGATTGGAGCTGGTCAAGTTAGGACTTGGAAACAATGGACGAGGCCATGAAAACACGTGGCGGAAGGAGGAAGAAAAACACTTGTTGAGTTGTGCTGTACTAATTTAAGTGCAGTAAACAATGCATGCAATGAAACAAGTCCGCCATTAATACAGAGTTTATTAGCCGCATATGCACATTCCACTCTGCGATAGGTAAGCAGAATCCATAGACATACACCTTCCAATGCCTTATTGCTGAAGTAACTGGAGCACCATGTAAAAATAACTATGTACCCATTCATAAAGAGTATTCTGTGTTTAATTAATTTGAATATTACAGTACGTAATTCTACAACCCTAAAAAATTAACCTAATCTAACGACAAAAACCGAAATGCTTATACCCTATTTCACAAAACAAAGTCACGAAATGTTAAATCTAACTACGGTCAAAGAGTTTATTTTCGTATCATTACTCACTATTACGAAATTGGAATCTCGGATATATAAAATGAAAATAAAGTGTTACTGTAACTATTCTTGTGCATTTCGTGGCTATTTTTAGTAAAATAGCATGTAAGTTTAATTTTATTCTGATTGTATTGCATCAAGGGTGTTATTAAAATACAGCAATATTGTACTATAAAAATATTGGCTACTATTTCCTAAATAATAATATGAAGTCCGTCAAAACAAAACAAGTTATATATACTTGTACACGATTTTGCATGACATGTTCATTTCCAATAATTATCAGATGACATTGTTTCCTTCCAAACAAATGTTCATCACCATCACAATCATCACTATCGCCTTTATCGTAATTTTTCTAGCACCCATTAAAATGGTTGTCTGTTACAGATTCTTACCAGCTTTTTTGAGGGTCTCTCCTTGGTTTATACTTCAGAAAATGTCGAGGTAGACCCAGTAATGTCCTTTTCAAGAATATGCATTTGTTAAGTGAGTTTGTATTTATGGATATAATCGATTACGAGTTCAATTTTTCATTCATATCAACATTTCTATTATCATCCAGCGAGCCTTAAAAACTTAAATTTCATTTAACATGATTCTTCTTCTTCCGCAGTTTCGTATAATCCAAACTTTATTGCAGTATAATTGCAATTATTTTGTCAAAGATGTCTTTCTTTTAAGGGGACACTTATGTGAGTTTTAAACCTTTTACAATTTCCATCCAAAATTTATGAATTTTAAACTGCATAAATATGCCTGCAATCCTATCATCTGTACAAAATTTGGTGCCATAAGGGCTAACAGTTTTGAAATAATATTTTTAAATGTATTTTATATTACGTCACTAAAAAGGCTCCTTGCATCACAATTTTCACACATTTTATTTCATATTAGCTCAAAGCTTCAAAATAATCATGGGAACATAAATTAATTAGTTTTTTGAACTCGGTATAAATAGAGAGTCACAATAAATTTTTTAAGCGATTTTCTTAATTTTTCACCATTATTTCACCATAGTGTCCCCTTAAATGCAATAGCTATCGATTTAAGATGTTGAAATTTTCATATTACATTTGTCGACCAAATGTATACAGCTCATGAACACAGCAATGTAAACCATTAACCACTCTCCCGAATTTGCAATGAGTACTACTACATTGTTCGCAAAGTGCAGTATATCTCATTTGAGACTTCCAGTAAAGTAAATGCTTCCACAGTGTCTCTTGTTTCCATTTTTGTTAGAGTTTTTATGTACATTATGAGCAGAAAGAATATGGCATTCTTAAATACAAGTATATGGACTAAATAATCATCAAATTAGGAGTAATTTTTATTTGTATTTATGAAAGAATTCTCACTTCAACGAGACGTAGAAAATTAAGCTGTTTATTTGATGTTTGTCAAGTGGAATCTGACAAACATTAGTGAAACCGCCCATAAAAGACAAGATATAGAAAATAAGCATACAATAACATACACACAGCAAGAACAATAGACTATCAAGGTCTTCTCGGGGGTCATGCGGTGTCACTTTTCATTATTTCCATTATTTATAGTTTGCTCTTTGACGACGGAAGTTAATGTTATGAGCTTATAACCTCTACCGAGTCACGGTTTTACTTTTATTGCCGTTTCTAACCACGCCAATGTACAAATAATATTATTTCTATATTAATATGATTTCTGAACAGAGATTACGTTGCTAGTCAGATTATCTCGCCAAATAATTGTGTAACTCTTGAGTTGTTCCACATCTTAAAGCTTCAATGTTAATAAAAATCTATGGAATACAATAAACGAAATAAAAAAAATGAAGATCCTATTATGCTTCTGAGGAATATATTGCCGCGAATGCTGATAAGGCTGGGAACCATACTTTATATTAAATTAAAACAAAATCTTTCAGATGAAAATTTTGTTACTAAAAAGAATAGCATACTCCGACTGAGGAAATGATTACCGTCATCAAGGAAAACAATAAATATCCTGGAGGAACTCAGGGCTGAATCAGTGATGGAATACATTTGGCGATATCAAGAAAACTGGAAAAAACACGTCAGCAGAATGAGCAACAACAGATTTTCAAAGGCAATTTTAAATTATCGACCGAGGGGGGGGGGGGAAGATCCATTGGCAGACCTCAAAAGAGATGGACAGAAAACAAGACCGTAACAGGCCACTCGGCCTAATACTTGTCGGATGATGATGATGATGATGATGATGATGATGATGACGACGACGACGACGACGATGACTTATTTGTAACCATGTGCTTAGGATACGTAATTGATGATAATTGTAATCATCGCTATATTGGCTTAGAAAACAAATATTTTATTATAGATATATATTAATTTGTCCTACAGAATATATCTGTAATCCATTTTGAATCTTGCGTACACTACTTTTAACACTTGAATATAATTAATTGATTAACTAGTGGACTTACTCGTGTTAATTGTGTAAGATTTGTCCGGCTTACAGCTGTTTCAGTGCTTCACGCACCATCATCAGAGCCTACTAGATCACGGCGTCATCTCGAACTTTGCCTGTTAAGAGGTGTGTTTTATTGTTGAAAGTGTTGAAGAGTGGAGTCGAATAGTGTGTGTGTACTGAAATTATTGATCTGTGTGTTGAGAATTTGATCGGGGTGTGTTTTGGTGTGTTTGTATATTTCGTATTGTTCTAGTGTGTTGAGTTTTTGGTTCTTTTGTGTGTGTAGGATTTCCATGTCCGTATTTATGTTGTTGTATGTATGGTTACGCATACGCCGATCACATAACCAATACTAACCATACATACAACAACATAAATACGGACATGGAAATCCTACACACACAACCCAAGAACCAAAAACTCAACACACTAGAACAATACGAAATATACAAACACACCAAAACACACCCCGATCAAATTCTCAACACACAGATCAATAATTTCAGTACACACACACTATTCGACTCCACTCTTCAACACCTTTCAACAATAAAACACACCCACTTAACAGGCAGAGAAGTTCGAGATGACGCCGTGATCTAGTAGGCTCTGATGATGGTGCGTGAAGCACTGAAACCGCTGTAAGCCGGACAAATCTTACATAATTAACACGAGTAAGTCCACTAGTTAATCAATTAATTATATCTGTAATATTGACACTTAATATTTTAGGAGAAAAATTCGCTCCGGCGCCGGGGATCGAACCCGGGTCCTTGGTTCTACGTACCAAGCGCTCTGACCACTGAGCTACGCCGAATTCAATCCACAGCACCGGATCGAACCTTCCTCCTTCGATGTTTCCCTTTGTGGCCTGACTCCAAGTTAGGCATATATGTTGACGTGTATCCAATGTCAACTAGGAGCGCACTCAGCTGAGTGACTTGTTGGCCGGGAATCCGCAGTTATTATGCACTGCTCAGTGCGCTCCTAGTATAATGGCAGTTGACATTGGATACACGTCAACATATATGCCTAACTTGGAGTCAGGCCACAAAGGGAAACATCGGAGGAAGGTTCGATCCGATGCTGTGGATTGAATTCGGCGTAGCTCAGTGGTCAGAGCGCTTGGTACGTAGAACCAAGGACCCAGGTTCGATCCCCGGCGCCGGAGCGAATTTTTCTCCTAAAATAGTAAGTGTATTATTAATAAATATTTTAGTTTCACTTTCATGTTTATCCGTCTATCAACTGTATAGAGATTACTCAACTTCAGCTGCAGTGCTTAAAATCAAGAGGAAACGAAGCAAGGAAAGTTAATGTACAATATATGGTTTCGCAATACCATTAATGCAAGTCACTGTATCTACAGGTACGAAGCAAGGAAAAATGTTTGTATTCAGACCAACAACACACTCATAAACGCATCAAACGTACGATATGAAAACGAAGTAATAACAAAATCAAATAAAAGACCATAGACATGGAACGGGAGTCCCGCTAATTACGTGGTATTACTCACTTTTTAGAAGCAACTACTTAACTTCATTCAACATTGAAAATTAAACTTTCTCTCAAAAACACGTGCTATGAAACAAACAGCAGGATGCAGCGGAATCAAGCTGACAATCTTCACAAACAATAGCAACGCTCCTTTTCAGGATACAGACCACCACGAAATTTGGGGCTGATTTATCGAAAACTTCCCTCACCTGCGGGCTGCTAAGTGAGAGGGAGGGGAAGAAGCAGTGGTGGAAAGCAATGCGAAGAGTCTCGAAATTAAATTTGCCGTGAAACTTCAAAAAACGCGAAATAATCACATGTTTATTGTTAAGATGCGATCCACTTCGAAATTCGTGGAAAGTCGAAAATGCTTGCATCCAATAACGTGTCCTTCAATGACGCTGTTACAGCTTTAGAAACAGTGGAACATTTCGTAACACACCATGATGTAACTGAACTAATTATGCAATACTTGTTACAATTTGAGGGCATGATTTATTTCTTAGCAGCGAAAATAACGTTTTTGTTGTTGTAAAAGAATCACGTCATTAAATAAAAGCACACTAGAAAAACATTGAGTCAATTTCGTAAAATGTTCTGGATTGGAGTTTGAAATGTAGGATCAGGCAGCTTATGCTCTAACCAGCTAAGATTTCCTCAAAGTAATTTTACATTCTTCAAGAATAGCCTATGTGTTACAAATCTGAGTACTGAATTACAGACTCAAATATGGCTTAACTGTGAAGGCTTAACTTTGTCTTGTGAAAATGTTACTAATTTGGCCTAACTCGTTCTCTTCAGATCATTTTCAAATGCTGGTATTTCAGATATTAAAATATCATTTTAGTCATGCTTTTCTCACTTATGTGTTTTTTATTTCTATAAAAACGTATACATGAATATATGATATGATATGATATGATATGATATGATATGATATATGACATGATATGATATGATATATGATATGATATGATATATTTGATGTCAACATTTACAACCATGTAATGTGGACCTCACAATTTTTGTATCCGGTGCCACAATTACATTCGTTACAGATATACCTTTTGTAGACGCTCTTATACTTGATTCGACCCCATTTAAATTGATCAGTATTCTCCCATTAAATCCTAACAACTTAATTTAGATCATTAAAAATTTACACTTTTACGACTCTGTTCTTGATTTTCAGTACACTTATATCGTACACACACTCTGGTTCAATAATACTTGTTACTAAAACGTGCTATACCATTGTCCAATAAGTTCGTTATTATGTCTGTTTCTTGTGTACAATAAATGTATAATACACACACACACACACACACACACAGTATTTTACACCTATATACTGGTGGATGATTCCTTTAGTAAAGAACAACAAAAAGACAAATTCCATTTTGCTATTTTTTTTAAGTTTTCCAGAAAAACGTGCATTTTAAAATACATAAATTACGAGATCGTGCAACGTTGTAATCAGTAGCGAGTGCATCAGGTTGTGTTGTTTTGAACAACCCCTTGTTCTACATAGGGAAGTGGAAAGTCATTGCCATGTACAGTAAGGGACATAATTGTTGAGCGGACGAAAATGATTCAATATCTGTAGCGTGGTTCTTAAGAGGCTATAGTTTTAATTCCTTCTCAGCACAGATAACGTGATATTTAAACAGAAAAGCGAAGCGAATACCTGCTCAACATAATTATGACTGAAAACGGTCGGCTCGGAGCATGCGCAGTGCGCCATTCTTTGACTTAGAAAAAACTCGAGTTTCTCAACTATTATGTCTCGAGTTTCTCAACTATTATGTCCTTCAGTGCGTGGTGGGAATATAATGGTGTAGTAGACGGTTGACTCAAACTCGTTTCCTACTGCGCATGTCGTCACTTGGGAAGCAGCAGCGGCGCGCTAATTCGCACCGCAGTCCTCGAACAAAACAAACAGCTGTTGTGTGTACGTGCACGGGGTTAATTCTTTGTTTATATATATTACATTGAATGTTATTCTTGTATCAGTAATGCTATTAATGTGACACATTTTTAAATCGATGAGGTACATGGAATAACGCACAACACACAATGACATTTGAGCATTACCACAGTATGTTTAGCAAAACTACGTCTATGGGCCGGTTTCAACAACCTTCAGTAAATCAGTTCAAATGAAACATTAACTACTGAACATTAAAATATTTAACGATTCACTAAAATGCGAGCTGCTCACCAACCAAATTTTCTTAACTTTTAATGAACAGTAAATAATGGCTCATTAAGGATAAATAAATGCGATTTATGAATTTTTCATAACTATATCAGAACTCTTTATACGAAACCACAGTCTACTATATTGCAAATCGTGTACAGTATTAGAAAACAGTTTTGTTATGTCTCTTGGTAGTGGAAATGTTGAAATTTTGGCCGCGATTTACATGAGTACGTTTATATGCGCTGTCTCCCTAGACTTCAAGCCGAGCACCTATTATATGCCTCGTAACGCTTATTACGTCTCGGCTCTTTGGTGCAGCAGTCATTAGTATGATGGCTTGCCAACCGTGGGACCCAAGTTCGACTCTCGGTGAGAATCTTTTTTTTATTAACGTAACTAATTTTTATACATGCTATCTTTCTTCATTTTCTATTTTTTTTGTAGTGAAACGAATTATTTCGCAACTCTGGCTCCACTAGGAGAATTAAGAAAACTCTTGGGAGATCAATTTTCTTCCCGAAATACAACAAAAATAAACAAACAAATTAAAGAAAAATAAAAGAAAATACACATGTGAATCTTATACTTTGTCCACATGCCACTGGCGTCTATCACTGCCTGGCATCTTCGGGACACTGAGTCCATCAGATCGCGGAAATAGTTCTGGTCCTCAGCGAAATCTTCCCAGGTAGCCAGAACTTGATCCCACAACTGATCTGGATTTTGAGGTGGGTTGTCTCGATATTTGTCAATCCTCCTCTTTTTCATGCCTTTACGTGAACCGTCTTTGAACATTTATGGCGGTGTGCGCGGGGTGGTTATCCTGCTGGAAATGAAATATTCTTTGGAAAGAAAATGATATATAAATTCCATGAATCCAGTTCTTTTGCTTCTGTTTTAAAGCCAGTGCAAACATATCTTATCGCTAGCTATAATACATTCTAATAAATGAAAGTTAATATACCAATTAAGTTTTGTTATGTTTGAATGCATATTAAGTATTAATTTACTAATATTTCTTAGGTATAGTTATAATAACCACTTTCATGTGTCAAAATAAAACTCATTTGTGTGTTACTGAGTTGACTAGTTTCAGCTTTGTTTCAGCTGTTTTTATGACATTCTAACCCAGGCCTGCAGAACTCGTAAGGAGGGGAAATATGACGACAGCCTCACTCCACTTCTGTTGGGGATGATCGATTTCCCCGTAGGGTTATTTACCTTCTCTTGTCGTCAAAGGTCCATCAGTGGCGGCATGTAATTCTCAAAAAGGATTGTAATAAATTCATTGTTTTTATAATGCGTTATCTCGTTTCAAGGTTTACAATTATGCTAGATTTCCTGTTGGTAGTTTCTTTGAGATTTCTTTGCACCTACCTGTTTTAAATTTTCGAAAACTCTCCTCCTATCATCACCGACGGAAACATAAATTTATAGCTTTTAAGTAATTAACCTTGAAAGTCACTATTAATTTCAATTCAAAATGAACACAACGAGTGACGTCCTTAATTTTACAGTATATAAATAAATAATCAATGTACAGTTCGTAATAATGAAATTACCCGAAAGTTTGTGCATTCTATAATTCTTAATATGGACTTTGTTGAAATGTAGTTTAATATTGAAATGACGAGTGGAAATAAATTGGATGGGACACAGTAAACAAGCAATTCTTTCGTCTTCAACAACAAACTAATCATATTCCCATTTCCTTTGGAAGTAGTATTCCTTCACGGGTTTAGAT
Organism: Periplaneta americana; assembly: GCF_040183065.1. Classification (NCBI taxonomy): domain Eukaryota; kingdom Metazoa; phylum Arthropoda; class Insecta; order Blattodea; family Blattidae; genus Periplaneta; species Periplaneta americana. The sequence goes on from NC_091129.1 coordinate 136,383,919, forward strand.
TTTGCCATGTTCCAGTTCTCTTTAAACTGCAGTACGCGTATTATTTGTTTACTTATTTTCTTATTTACTTACTTATTTAGGCCTACTTATTTACTTATGTATGTACTGTTTTATCTATCTATCTATCTATCTATCTATCTATCTATCTATCTATCTATCTATCTATCTATCTATCTATCTATCTATCTATCTATCTATCTATCTATCTATCTATCTATCTATCTACCTGTCTGTCTGTCTGTCTGTCTATCTATTTATTTGGCTGGAGTGCGTTACAATGTTCAATGACAGCATTGAAATCCCGTCATATAGCTATCACTCACTTACCAACGTACAATTTATTTATCGTCATATTACTAGTAAAACCAGTTAAGACCAGTAATACAAGTTTTGTAAAAACAGGAATTAAAACTTTATTAATGCACGAAAAATCATAATAAATTCTTCAAATAAAGTAATTGGTTTGTTACCTGCAAGCAGCATTTCGGACCTATTTCATTTTAGTAAAATACAGAGCACGGAAAGACATGTCGGGGACTGTACTTAACTTATTTTACACAAAAAGTGGATTTAATCGGCTTTACTAGTAATAGGACGATATAAGCTATACACAGGGAGACCTTTTTACATCATATGCACACATACATTTTAACATTTATTTTACATGTCTTTTAATTTATTTATTTCCCTCATTCATTTTTCTCTTATTTTCTGAAGGTATGTTTCTAAAAATTTTATTATCTGTTCATTTGTAATTCTTGATAGCGTATTGTATACCTGCCGCCGCGAATGAATGTTAATGCAGCCGAGCGTAACTAGAACATCATGACCGCGCTGGTAGAAAAGGTGGGTACGGTAAGAAAGGGGAGTATAGCAGTCGCTCTCAAGAGCTACAGTTCTGCAGGCCTGTTCTAACCTATGATCAATTTCTTCTAAAATTTTGAGTACCACGATCTTCGTGATGCGGTATCTTTCGTGAATTTTTGTGTCATTCAAATTTTCAAAATGATCGTTACTTAAATGGTTAACATTATTTTCATCTGACTCTTAATTTTCGAGCAGTTCCCGATATAGGCCTAACAATTCTGCGTCGAAACGTTCCGCCATTTATATTGCAACTAATGAACCATTAAAAATTTAAAATTCGGAAATTTCTATCACTAAATTTCATGATAGTTTTATTGGTTCGTTAGGCTAAAGATGGTTGGTGAGATATAAAAATGATTTAATGAACCAGTAAATAAATTTAAAAATCATTAAAACCTTAGTGAGGAAGTTGGTGAAACCGGCCCATTTGTCATAAACTGAATGTGTAATGTAAATTTAATTTTAGTAGGTAGCTTTATAGTTATTTTTAGCTCACAAATTCTACTGCTGTTTCAATAATTCAATTATTTACTGTTAAATAATTATAATATGTAGGTCTATTGTACACGAACTGAAGAATTGTTACATCTAAATTTTGGTGAACTTGTTTATTATTTTTTAAATTTAGATTCAGATTTTTTTTCGACGCGTGTTGTTATTTTAAATTCTGAATGGGGTGACTGCCCACCTCTTGTGCTTAAAATTGTTTTATGTTTTGAACATACAGAATTAATAAAAGTTAGTATATTTAATTAATAACAAGTAATATAAAATGCCATATTTGGTTCTGATTTCTTGGTATTCATAATCAATTAACCTACTCCACTTCCAAAACCTTACGGAGTTGAGCTGAGCTAAGCTAGCAAGCTGCGAGAGAGTTCGCAATGCTTCCCGCGTGACGTCATCACGTAGTACGAGATCGGGCGAGACTGCGCACTGCTTCACCATTATATTCCCATCACGCTTCAGTGTATTAAATGTTATGTTTTATTTAACGATGCTCGCAACTGCAGAGGTTATATCAGCGTCGCCGGATGTGCCGGAATTTTGTTCCGCAGGAGTTCTTTTACATGCCTGTAAATCTACTGATATGAGCCTGTCGCATTTAAGCACACTTAAATGCCATCGACCTGGCCCGGGATCGAACCCGCAACCTTGGGCGTAGAAGGCCAGCACTATACCAACTCGCCAACCAGGTCGATCCTTCAGTGTACATCGTTTTAAACGCATAAGGAAAAAATACAGAGATGTTTAACTGTTATTTTTAAAATGTGTTACAGAACAGAGAATGAACACTGCTCATTTCACATTAAACGAATTCTTGGAAAATTTAAAATAAATTCTACAACCCAATTTTAATTAAATATTCAAATAACACAAACAATAAGATAAGCTTATTTCAAAATAAATTTCAGACATTAAGAAATATTTCTACACTCACATTTCAATTGTTCTAGAGAACGAAAACAATAATGATGCTTATTTCACGTTATAAAAACAAAATTTAAAACATTTAAAACTCTAAAGAAAAATATAAAAATACGATGTGCTATTTTAAGTTAATCGAACAAAATTAAAAATATGTTTAAATTCTTTCGGTTTAATTTTAATTAAATATTCGGTGGACAAAGGCAATAAGAAAAACTTATTTTACCTTATACTAATCAAATTAGGGACTAAAAAAAACCAACTTAATGATTTAAAAAAAACTCCGTTTGTCGTACTGCAAGCAATTTCTTCGGGAAATTAGAAATAGTTCCCTCCCATTTTTATTTTTAAAGTGGTAATCGATAAACTTATAAACAAGAAATCAAATTTCCCCAAGACGTCTTTAAAATCAATCCTGTGTGCTATGTTTACATTTCTCGTTTTCTCACCCGTCGTCTCGAACACGTAAGCTGTTCAGGGTACCTGGCCTCCGACACGTATACGCCTCTCCCCAGGCAATAACCTTTACAACGTTGTCACACTGCATTATGTTTTAAAATTCCTTTGCAGAACGAAAACTTATATTTATTCGCATCAAATTTCTGCAAATTTAAAGGACAAAACTAAAATTCTTTCAATAATGTATTATCACAACATACTGCTCTCGTAAATTTACTGAGCATATTGGGAATCAATTCAATAGCTTTCCCAAAATAAGCTATGAAATGTTCCACATAATTTTTTTTCTCGAAAAGGAAATTAATGACATTACTTACGGTTCAACTTATATATATATATATATATATATATATATATATATATATATATATATATATATATATATACAGATGTATATACACACAATCGTTAAAGACAGCGGTAAGATTTAAAGTTATGAAACAACACTAAGCAACAACACACCACAGGTAGGCTTGCTTTGTGTAGTCTAAGCGAGGTCAAGGAAGCACGTGTAAGCACGTGTTTCTGTTCCGTAGAAATGCGAGAACACTGCAGTGGGGAGGGATTCCAACAGTAATGCAAACAAAACCTTGTAACCAAATACGCAGGTCAAGTTCTGGAACTTCCTATTTCCCAACCTCACAGTTGTCAACTCAATCTATAAACATAACATAACACAGAATCATATAACCACTGCAGCTGAAAATTCCACGAATATTCAGTTCTGTACGGACTGCAATTGCTCGCTGTGAACTATATTCCGACTCGTCCTGTACAACTGTATTTAAAATTTATTCTAGATATTTTAGATAAACTTAACGTTCCCTCTCCAGAAAATTACAACAGAAGTAATTCGAACATCAATAATAAATTATAGTGAAAATAATTTCGTTACTTCAGCTTATGCACTTCAAATAAACTACACTTTTCGACTCAAACTTCAGACATTTCTTGTTAAAAATTCTCAGATTAAGTGACTCAAACAATGAACAGAATAAACCCAATCAAAATTTTACGCGAAAGGGCTACACTCAAAACAACACACGCAAAATTACATTCCGAAATCTATATATACATATACGAGTATATCGTTGCAAGGAAAATGAAAATACAAATAACGAGATCTAAGTTTTCAGCGTTACAATAAATTGATCTATTTCTTGTCTGAAGGGGTGATGACGAGAGACAAACTCTGCCCGCTTAAAAATAATTCACCTACTACAGTTTTCATAACCAGATTGCTTTGCTAAAAGATTTTATAAATATATTTCTGGTATAAACTACACATTATTATTATTATTATTATTATTATTATTATTATTACTATTATTACTTCATAGTATAGTCAACAAATACAACTCACAAGAAGGCTCACCAAGTGATAATGAATTTTCATAACTATTGTCCCCCCATACGTCCCATTTGAAATAAGAAACCTCCCTATAAATGTCTACATCCGGAGAAAGTCTAGTTTTCGAGATATGATTTTTTTTTCAAATTCTTCAATCCAGAGCTGTAACAGCTAATGCAAACAGTGCCATATGCTAGACATATCAGGCAATAAATCTCATCTAGCTGCCTGCATACCGTACTGTCAAAATCTCCTTAAATGACATACGTTATGAGAATTACATATCAGATATATATTCATGAAATTGACCTTAGAATAGTCTATGAAGAAATGAAAAGGAAATGTAAGCATACCTGAAATTACTTACTGTACTGATCACAATAGTGGAAATCGTTGTAAAAATGCTCAAAAAATAGTGAAACTTTGCACCACGAACATTTGAGAAAAATAAGTTTCTCACAGTTAGTTTTAGAACAGTTCTGTACAGTAGTGGCAAAAAAAACAGAACCGACCTTTGTAGCTGATTTCAGAGCCTTGTTCACTCCAGAGCACGATAGACTGGTAACTAAGACTTTCGTGGTTCGAATCCTGCCTGGGAAGGAAACTTATTTTTGTTCCTTATTCAAATTTATTCCCAATACTTTTCGATTGCTGGTAAAATTCGTGTTCTGGGAATAAGAAGTTAATTTAGTAGTAAAATATCGCTGCAATCGAAAAGTATTGGGAATAAATTTGAATAAGGAACAAAAAAAAAGTTTCCTTCCCAGGCAGGATTCGAACCACGAAAGTCTTAGTTACCAGTCTATCGTGCTCTGGAGTGAACAAGGCTCTGAAATCAGCTACAAGGGTTGGCCCGGTTTTTTTTTTTTTTTGCCAATACTGTACATCAACGTGAAAACAAATTAATTCTAGAGAATTGACAAATTTATCAGGTTTGTTGTCAAGGTTACACGGCTTTATACCAGCCATATTCAAGTTTACTTACATATCTAGGAGATGAAAGCTGATTATGCGTTAAGGACTGCAATTTCATCACATTATCTCTGATGCAATATAATATTCGTGCCAAGTAACAAAACACTATCAGAGAACTTATGAATTAAATTTTTCGAAGGCCTAAATTCATAAATGTTAAGAGGCTGAACAATCGGAGCTGTGTGCTTTGGAATTGTTAACATTACCACCGTTTTATCTTCTGGAGTTATTCTTTCTTTAGCCTGCCTACCTCGGTAACTGGTCCATGAGTCTACCATAAGAATGCTATGATCACTGACAGATGGACAGTATAGGCTACTTCTTGAAACCACTTGAAGAGGAGAGTTTTCATAAGCTTCTCTGATTTTTAGGGCAATGCATAAACATTTTGGGCCTTAAACATTTTCTTCTTTAAGATGGCAATGGAGATATGAGACTTATATGAGTGTCAAGTGATTATTTTGAAAAATCATAACTCATAAATTATGAAAAATAAATAAATAATTTTTTTTAAATCGTAAAAATATTCTTTTCATATAGCAGAAGAACAGTGTTTTACACATACTAATTTTCATTATTGCAAAAGATACAATAATGGAAGAAAAACAGTTGAACATTTCCAAAATTTTACTGCTGTAAGCTGTACCTAACCCCTTAATGTCATTCGGAAAAAAAAAACCCGCTAATGGGAAAGAGCGTATTAATTGGAAAGAGAAACAGGTTTTGCACGAAAACTGTACATACGTTAACAGAAAACCAAAATTCAAGTCACACAGAGTTTGTGTGCCCTCAAAGTTTGATTTCTGGAGTCTTGTCAGCCCACTTGAGGTGTGTGGATATAAAGGGAAAAATTTAGACGGTGTTGGGTGTAGTTCCTGGGTAGCTCAGTCGGTAGAGCGTTGATGCTTTCAGTCAAAGGTCCCAGGATCGATACCGGGCCCCGGAACAATTTTTCTCTTGAAATTATTCAAGTCTGCTTTACAGGGAGCTATATCTGAAAGCCAGATTTCCATGCCGCAATTTGTTTTAAAAAGGGCATAACTCAGAAAATATCTGGATGATATGCATGAACATTTTTACCATGTATATGTGAAATGTGTGTGCCAAAAATGAACTAACTAGTTCAATAACTACAGAAGTTAGAAATTTCACCTATCTCTTCCGCTTAACGCTGTCTGGATCTAGCCGGCTTGCTACGGATTGTTGCTATGGAATAAACTATCCTACTTAAGCCTGGCGACTTGTGTTAGCAATGACAGATTTTCCACCATATTATTAAAATATAAAGATCTATTTAATCTGTTACAGAGGATTTATTAATTATTCTATTACTCTTCCAGTCTTTGAAACTGTCTCTCTTCTTGGTGATAGTTGAAATTTGTATATTAAAGACAAAAAAACCAAATAATACTAAAAGTTCATTTTATAATTAATATAACGTAAAACTGACGACTCGCACCGAACATTGGGTTCGAACTGAACATTTACTCGGTCATATATTCAACCTCGGAGAGAGCTGCGTGTAGCCTACCCACCTAGGCTGGACGTGGCTTATCCATGTTGTGTCTTGTAGGACTCTTGACGCTGTTACTATTAATTGAAGGGCTCGGTGCAATAAGGTGTTAACCCACACGTAGTTACTTCTGAAATATGAGCATTTTAAAGTTTAGAAAAACGCATAATTCCAAATATTGAAATTTAAATGCTGAAACTGCTTTCAATGTGAAGCTGTGACTCTTAAGTTACATTTATGTAATTTTGAAACATTTTACCGAATTTGGAAGACCTTTATTACAGACATATTTGATAATCGGGGATGTCTATGTTGGTTAGCACCTTATTGCACCAGATGGTTGGACACTGCTTTGAGAGGGATTACGAATGAATAAACAAACATAAATTTATTCTGCACATTTATACAAACTAACTGAATTTTTTTATTTTATTATTTTATTTTAATGGGTTATTTTACGACGCTTTATCAACATCTAAGGTTATTTAGCGTCTGAATGATATGAAGGTGATAATGCCGGTGAAATGAGTCCGGGGTCCAACACCGAAAGTTACCCAGCATTTGCTCATACAGGGTTGAGGGAAAACCCCGGAAAAAACCTCAACCAGGTAACTTGCCCCGACCGGGAATCGAACCCGGGCCACCTGGTTACGCGGCCAGACTCGCTAGCCGTTACTCCACAGGTGTGGACTAACTAAATTAGAATTATAATGAATAATATCTGAATTTGTCCTCTACATTTGGACATTCTAATTTAACATTGTATTATACTATGTTTACAACAAGATTTGCTTATAATAATAATAATAATAATAATAATAATAATAATAATAATAATAATAATAATCCGAGGCACGACAGTCCATGAAGGACCATGATCGTCCAGCCGGCTGCTGACCTCACGTCCACATGTCGAAGCAAAGGTGGACGATCATTCAACCAGAATGCAGATATCGTGTCGTTAGCACGGTGATCTGGGGACCGTTATAGCGGCTTTCGTAATCAGATTTTGCTACCTATCGCAGTTCCCCTTGTGCAACACGATGCTGGGTGGGCACTGGTCCCATACACTGGCCGAAATTTAAATGGCATTACAGCAATTCAATTTTACCATGCTCTATATATCATCAAGTATATCCACATTTTCAGGTTAATATTCTTCACCTGCAGTACCGTGAGTAACGAGATTCCTGTAGGAAACATGATGTACTGGTGGGATCTATTCCAGAAGTAACATTACATCTGCTAATTTTCAACTCTCTATAGGAAGTTGTGTTGAACATTTAGGTTGTAATACACAAATTGAAATTGTTGAACTATGACGACCCCATTTCTTGAGAGTTACTGAATGTAATGACAGTTCATGCTAGTAAGTGTAACCAACCTCTAAAATGCCTGGTAAAGCTGAGTCAATCTTAGAGGCATTTGAAAATTGTAGAGGTTTCTTTGAATCTGAAACTATTTTCTTCAGTATTGAATAAGTCAATGGACGAAAATTTTTAAAGTCCAACTGATGCATCTTCGTTACTGTAAATTTATTTATTTTTTTTTGTATTAGCATTTAAGATTATACAGGATGTATCAAAAGGTCAGGTAAAGCCTTAAGGAGGTGATTCAGGACCCTATTTCCAACAAAAATCCTAATACATTTTTTTTCAATATTCATCCCCGTTTCCGAGTTTCACGAATATCACGTACCGTATCCTGAATCACCTCCTTAAGGCTTGACCTGACCTTTTGATACACCCTGTATATGACCAGTCTTCTGTAGTATAAACGGCGGAACAATATCTCCGAGAATACAACTCTACTGTATGCGACCAAAATCACGATCGCTCTGGTTTGAATAACTTCTTTGTTGAAAAGTGAATTATATTGTTGTCCTTTATTTTTCCTTCTCTTGTGTTTAAAACGTTCCCAGTCTTGATGGTGACGCTTTCTTTTCCTGTTTGGACGGAATTTGATGTGACTGATCTCAGGTTCCCTTGATATGTTTAATTCACACTGAAACAGTGGAGTAAAATAAAAAAATATATATATATATATATATATATATATATATATATATATATACTCATATATATATGTAGCTTTTATAATGTTTAACTTTGATGCAAGAAGGTGTCATCCCTCAATACTATTTTACTTATTCCTTTGCTGTGGTCGTGCCAGAGAATCAGTCCTATTCCGAGGCTTATTATAGGGATACGTAACAAGCTGTTTTTTTTACGGTGATGGGTTGTTAGCCCTTCGCCCAACCCCCAAGCTGGAGGACCACCCCTTATCGGCTGTCCACGACTGCTTATTCAATATATTCGCAGCTACCCTCCATATCTGGAGGCCGTCTCCTCTATCCGCAACCTGAGGACGCGCCAAGCCGTGGTGATAGGGACCCACAATGAAAAATTAAATTAATCCTTACCTCTTCCAATGTGCCTTCATTTCCAGTCAGATATAATATAATCTGGGTCAGTGTAGTTAATCACGTCATCGTTTCAATTAACTTATTTTTTTATAATCTGTTCATTTGGCTACTTTCTCCTTCCAACTTGGTATAGGTTAGCGCCTTATTGCTCAAAACAAATGACTCTTAACACTGATTAGAAAAAGGATATGCGTTTACTGCTGCGAAATTTATACTCATACCAGAACCATCTTTTGACAGAAAGTGCACAATATTATTCCACGTATGTTTGTGCATAAATCTCAATTTTCACAAAAGTGAGGGTTAGCACCTTATTGCACCGAGCCCTTCAATTTATACCCAAACCTTCAGTAAAGCCCGTAGTTTAAATATACCAGTGATAACCTTAAAATTCTGAACTGACTTCTAATCTCGAATTGCAATGTGGCAACAGATCCTCGACTGACAGTGACAATTCTAGTGTATCAGTTTCAAATACTGAAAGAATTGTTTAGGGCGCACTAATGCTTTTTACAAAGACGTTAGGACTGATAGCAAACAAGTCTTACATTTCACTAATCGCAACTGATACAGAGCCATAGCAACAGGAATGTAACGTCCATAGCAACAGAAATGTAACGTTGCTGGAACCCAGTGGCGTATGCAGAATTTTGTCATTATTATAGTCCCGTCGTTCCAATTTCCGGCAGCCAATCGCGTTGCAGGTCGGCTACATTTAAACGTGTGCGTCTTGTGATTCGTTGATTCATTTCTTAAGGCTCGATAAATACTTAATATAATCGCCCTCCATTTTAGCTCTTTCGTCGGCGTTCGCAGAAAGCACACGAAGACGTTATTTGCCGCTCAATTATTTGCTGAATTATACTGCGTTTGATTTATTATCATAGGAGCTACGACATGATAATGTTTAACGGTGTGGCAAATAGATTCCTCGTATGGTAGCTCGGCAACGTAAGAACAAAAATGGCGAACGATACTACCTACCTAGACGTTACAGAGCCTTCACTTTCTAAGACGTAAGCAAAGAGGCGGAGTCACGCCGGAAATAACAGCGTCCGGACTATAAAATTGTGCACAGTTTACATTATCGGTATTTTAAGTTTGTTTATTATTATAATATTATGTTACGGTATACTGTAGTCTTAATATTATTACATACTTATATTAAAAATATGAACTTTCAAATATACAAAACTTAAAATGAACGTTTCATAACAAAGAACTCAAACTAACGAACGGATGAATACCGCTCTTAAAATGAGTTTAAAATCGACAATGCATAATATTTAACATATCCACTATAGCTGTCGACATAACCTTTTCAGTATGTTTCACAAGTTAAATTTCATACTGTATTGGCTTCATTTTATTACAAGGTCGATACTAGGTGCTAGGTCATTCTATAATAAAGAGAGCATTGTTATAATTCGAACGTGCCGCAGCACCAAGCACAGGGATTATATGGACGGAGTTACACAATAATAGACCAACCGACAATTTGAAAAAAAAAAAAAAAAAAAAAAAAAAAAAAAAAAAAAGGGATATTTGTACAAATCTGTTGATGGCAGGCTAATTTAACTCGGAAAAAATCAAGAATGCGATATCTGAATTTTGCTGCTATTTATAAGCAAAAATCCGTTTATTGCATAAAGTTAATTTATTTATTTTGCTTTTAAATATTAATTCAACTGCTGGTCTCTTATCAAAAATCGGTTAGCCTTTTTGTTTATTATTTGTGCTATTTTTTGTAATAGTATGAATGTTATAATACTTCTTGCATAAAAAGTTTTATAAAAACAGATTTATTTCAATGGTCAATATCTCGAAACAGGTTTTTGGCGCTTGGTCTCTTATTGCGTAACTCCGTCCATATGAAGGAAGGGTAGGAGGATGTCTTATGTCAATGTAGATTTTGTTACGCTCACAGTGAAAAATTAGAGAAGGAAAAACGATTTCATTCATTCATAGTGTTCTGCACAAGGGCAGGTCTTTCACTGCAGATCTAGCATTCTCCAGTATTTCCTATTTTCTGCCTTCCTTTTTGTCTCAGCATATGATCCATATACTTTAATGTCGGTTATCATGTGATACATCCTTCTGCCCCGAACTCTTCCCCGTGTAAAACGATTATGGATAAAAAAATGCACAAATCTAAATATGTCATTTTTAAATTGGGGGGGGGAGCAGTGGTTCAATCCTTGTAATCCCCCCTTGCGTACGCTCCTGCCGGAACCTCTAATTGAACAAAATGTCGGAGAAGTTAAATCTCGTCACACTGTTCCAAAACCCGATAATTTTTTACAATACAGACCTGCGAAATCCCGAAGTCTTAAGGATAAAATACACTCCTTTAGTGATATAAATAAAGCTTGATTAATGTTTAAAATGCAAGTGATTAGTATTAATAACACTGAAGTGGTGGAGTGTAAGAGAATACCAAAGAAATCCTACTTAGACAAAATCTGCTTCACAGAATGTTAGAATCTGCCGGAGACAATGCTGGTCTCTTCGAAGATAGTATTATCATTAGCTGACTGAACTACGACTATCGTTCTAACAGGTGTATAACACGGTACTCGTTAGTGACGATTTTCACTGTATTATTTATGACTTAATGGTGATCAAAGTGACATAAATGTTACAAGACGAACCCTCCATAACAAAACCAGAAAATAAAGACCATCACCATGGGAAAGGAACTGACCACTCTACCCCATTATCAGAGTTCAGAATATGTGCGTCAGATACGTATGCAACATCCGACATATCACCGTCCTTCGCAAGTCTTTCGTGGCTCCGACTTAAAGAACGTAGAACTTCACACTCTTTGTCTTTACTCTTTCGAATTCTGCACACTTCAACACCAAATTACCTTTCGTCTCGTTTTTCTTATCTATACTCTAACCAAGATGTAAATACCAGATCACTTATCTGTGCCACGCTAAGTATACCTCTTCATAGAACATCTTGTTATTCATCATCTTTTACAGTATCCACCTAGCGACAATGGAATTCCTTGTCACAAAGTATTAGGGGCTGCAAGACAATAAACACTTTTAAATACAGCCTAAAAGATAACCTTCTTAGTATTTCACTCCAATCATACTGACTTAAACTACCACTGACTACATTGTTACTTCTTCCTTTAGACATGCATCCTGATAGTGCTGTATTTTCAAAATTGTCTCATAATAATCTCTTTCTATTATGTAACATTGTTTGAAATATATTAACATTCTTTGTATTTTAGCTTAATTCTGCTACACAGTTTGTATTTCATTGTTTAATTAATAGTTCATAGTATTTTGCTGTTTAATTCGTAAGTAATCTTTTGTATACATGTAACTCTTATCTAAATCAAATTGTTGAATTCTTTGTAAGTTCATACATATGTATGTATACTTTTTGCTGGTTGAGTGGAAGAGAAGGCCTTACGGCCTTAACTCTGCCAGCTAAAATAAATTATTATTATTATTATTATTATTATTATTATTATTATTATTATTATCTCCTGGCCTAGTTGCCTTCTTAGTATCACTTGTGAGGTTCAGACCTGTCTTCGGACAGTTGACTAAACAACATCATCGTCTTAAACAAGCAATATAATTAGGTCGTACACTGTTCCATCTTGAACTTACCCTTCAGAGGACGGCTAATGTGTCTTTGAATTCTCGCTTTATAGTGACACAATTATTTTACAATTCTCTCTGCAAGCTATCCCATCGCGTAATCGTAGTCTATATTTTGTTTACAACATCTGTAATTCATGGGACAGTCAATTATATTATTATATCTCTACTGCTTTCATGATATGTTAATGAATAACCTGTCAGGGGTTGTAGTCGACTAGATCTGTAGCCTCCCTTTTGTTTTTGTTTTGTTTTTTTTTTACGGCCAAAATCCATGCATTAAATTCATACAACCAAGAGCAGCCATGGTTTTTATAAAACTTTAAAATAGTTGCTTTCTTAATTTTCTTTAAACACTGTTGTTCTGACTGGCAATTTTCCAATATCAGTATCATTGGTATGCAAATATGAACTCATAAAAGAAATAATAATTTCAGAATACTAATTTTTTTCAGTATTTTATTACTATATTCTAAAAAAAAAAACTATTTTACGACTCGTGGAATCGGAACAAGTCGATCGCCTATCGCGTTAAGTTGTTGATGGCAGTGGTAATAATGACGATAATTATTATTTTGTCCTTGGATGATTTCCTTCTTTAAAACATTTCTCCTCTCAATGCAGTGTATACACAGTTCGATTGGTATCACGAATCAATACAGAACGAGAAACGTATTTATATTCATTGTCTACGGTATTCCCTAGCAATATCAAGGTATTTTAAATAACATGCAGTACCAACTGTACATACAAGGAGAGGACACGCTCTGTATATCACCGAATTAAATAAGATTGTGTGAGATGAAAATACAAGACGTACTGTTTAAAGTCATACCTGGTATGGGTGGCCAATGACCCCTAGTTTTGGAAATATTGGCTATTGTTTGTGACATACTACCGTTAGGTGCCCAATAGGGAAGCCTTAGGTTATGTAACAGCGTAGCTCATATGGTTGGATGCTGAGTGGTCATCCAAGCAACCCCAGTTCGAATCCTAATGCCTTCTCATTTTTTAAAACTTGATATTATTATTATTATTATTACTTTTTATTATTATTATTATTATTATTATTATTATTATTATTATTATTATTATTATTGTAACCAAAAGGACAATTTGGCCCAAGAGTGCAACGTCAAGTAGATGAATTCACTTCTAAATTCGGAAATATATGTGTAACACGGTCTTCATTAGGAAAGCTGACGTCTCAACTCCATAAGCAATATCTGGAGAAAGAGCAGCATATGTAAAAGAGCAGCCATTTCTTCTAATTCTGGACTCGTGGTAAGGGCAGGTAAATTCTTCTTTGTATGATGAAATATTTACAAATGAAGAACATGAAGTAACGTGCAACCTTAAAGTGATTTCACCCAAATGTACTGGATTATGCCATTTTTTTTAGACAGGTGAAGATTTTTAACAAATATTTGCAAAATAGCTCTTTCCTTTTACAAACTGGACGACAAATCGCTTCAAGGGAGGATGCCCTCAAAATTCACTCCTTAATTCACTTTCAGTTGTCAGCTCCTATATTCAAAGCCATGTTGAAATATGCGTGGTATGCATCAAAATTAATGAACGAACGAGAAGTGTTTGTGAATGTGAAAGATGTCTGTTTCGCAGCAGAAGTGCGGAAAAAAGTGTGTGACTGTGGACAACCTTCTTTCATTTGCTGTGCATAGTGCAGGAAATATATATGTTTTGTGTGTTCTTATGACATTTATCATAATGAATCATGTACAAAATGAAGTGGAATAGAAACAGAACAGACACCAGTGACCTGCCTACGTGAGCAATATTTCCTTGTTTATCCTTTACAATACAATGTTAGCAATTAGTAATTTGTTTAAACATGATGAAGCATTCAATACATTGAGAAATATGATATATGTAAATAGATTACTGTGATCACATTATTAATCATTATTTAAAAAATACATAGGTCCAGTTAAGATTCGAACTTAGGTTGTCTGCATAACAACTCAGCACCCAACCATACGAGCTACGCTTTTACACAGACTAATGCTTCCCTCTTAGGCACCTAACGGAAGTATGTCACAAACAATAGCCAATATTTCCAAAACGAGGGGTCATTGGCCACCCATACCAGGTATGACTTTAAACAGTACGTCTTGTACTTTCATCTCACACAATCTTATTCCATTCGGTGATATACAGAGCGTGTCCTCTCCTTGTTAGTGATCACTACAAAAATGTTTAATGTTGAACTATTTTTTGACATTTGTCATCAGCAAATAATAAGTAGCCTACTACAATAAAAGAGAAAAATTGAAATGTCATTGTAAATTTTCGAATAATTACTTAAACATAAGAATCTAGAAAATGTTACGCATCACTTTCTTCACACCCGTTCTCACCTACTGAACAGACCACAGTTTTACTACACAAATGCTTAATTTTGAACATTTTTTTTAAATTTGTAATCAGCAAATAATACGTAGTATGATAAAAGAGAAAAATTGAAATGTCATTGTAAATTTCGAACAATTGAAGGGTTCAGAGCCATAGTGGGCCAAGCGCCATTTATTAAAAACGGAGGAAGCACGGGTTAAAGTTAAGTGAATACCATAGTTTCATGAAGATTGACATATCATTTAGTTTTAATGTGTATACTTTATATTACTTGCTGTATGTTTCCATTGAATTATGGTAATAACTTCATTTTAACCCTTGTTTTCTACGATTTTAGTAAATGGCGCTTGGGCCACTATGGTTCTGAACTCTTCAATTACTTCAACAACTTTAACGTTTTGTCCAATATTTTCGTATTTTATTAAAAACTATCAGTGAAAACGATTAAACAATAACACAATAAGATAGAAGGATTCATAACTAACAATAAATAATATTTTCATATTTTTAATGTCTCAATTACATATTTAAAATATAAATTTTGGAGAAGGTGGACACAAAGTACCCCCTCCCCCGGTTGGTATTGCTAGGGTTAATGAAATTAAACTTATGCACGGGAAAAAATTGAACTACCTTATGTATACACTGCTGTAAGCACGAAATCGATTCGAATGAATGCCCGTTTCGAGAAATTCTCGATACGTCTGAACGGAGCAGATGGACTTCGGCATTTAGATCCAGTCGCCTTAATGCAGGACAACAGACGACTGTAACTCCCAATAAACTGTAACCGAAATGTAGGAGACACTGAAAGATCAAAAAAATTACTACACGTGAATTAGAATTGTAATGCAGCTAATCAGAAAGATTAGCTGCATTACAATTCTATTTCACGTGTAGTAATTCCTGAGACTAAAAATTGATGCAATTTAGAAGAAAAATATGATGGTTAACAATGTATTGCTGAATAGAATGTTTTACAATCAGATGGACAAGTCATTCTTTAATTCAAAATTCCTAATTACCATTTGACATTTGCCAGAGACTGAGGGGGAAAAAAAACTTGTTCGAATATCCGACCTCTGGGTTCGAACCTGATTCTCTTGAACATGAACCTAACACTTCACACCGCACTACTTCATATCGTCAGTTTACAAGCAAAACACATTAAGTCAAAAATATTTCTGAGAAAAAGTCGTACATATATATATATATATATATATATATATATATAAAAACTTAGAATTTCAAAATCAAATACACATAAAGAGAAACAACTTACTAAAATTAATATTTTGAGGTTTCAATTTTGTCAAGAACTTTCAAACGCCTTTTTCTCAGAAGTAATATTTTTGACTTAACGTGTTTTGCTTATAAACCGACGATGTATGGACGATCTACTGTCGTCTAAATGATAACGAGTTTGATATCAAGCGCCAGCGCTAAGAGATTTTTATCCTGTTATATCCACTTAGGCTACGTGGTCTGGCATATCTCTGAAGATAAAAACTGAACCGGAGATAATGTGAAAAGGAACAAAATTATGCTTCAACAGTCACGTAAACTCTCAATAGTCCATACGTTTTTGAAGTTAACAAAAACTCAATATGAAAGGATCGATCTTCACATTTTTGTCAAAGAAAGAACAAAATTGTTAATTATCGGAGCGTAAGGATTATGGATTGTCATAGCAACCGACAGCAGTAGCTCCGCCCTTCTTTACCAATGCAATGGACTCGTCCGGTGAAGGGGGAAGCAATGGATGCTCAAAGTACAAATGTAGTACGTCATAATATTAGTAGGTTCAAAATTTTAGGTATGCATAATTCATCCTATCTATTCAGAGCACGGCTTTGGCAAAGCAACGCATCTATTCCTATAATCGACGGCGGAACTCGATCCCCTACATCAGCCGTGGCGAAAATGTAATCGTGCGCCGAGCCACTGTGTAACCTGCAACGTGCATAGCACCTGTGGAGGGAGGCGGACACCCGAAGGGGAAGTGAAGCAACTGTCTGACTTATTAACGGATTTCATTTTCCTTATGTCAAGCACTTAAATATAATTTTATACAGTATAAGGTTACAAACTAATGTTTAATACGTGTAACGAAGAAACAAATAAACAAAAAAACATAGGACACATTATCACAACCTATTAATTGTCTTCAAAATGTTTCTGCGACAGAGTTTCAAAATCAGGAATTATGTCACTTACTGCCGGTCGTAGTTGATCAGTCGTGATCTAAATTTGGTTTTTACTATTTTCATTGTTGAAAATAATTTTTCACAAACGTAAATTGTAGCGAACATGGCTACAACAGAGCAAGCGAAAGAACGAAGCTTCGGATATTTATTTTTTGGCAAAGATTTGAAAAGTTCAACATTTGTCAAGTCCTTACATCTAGCTTTCATTTAACATCACAACAAAATTTGTGAGTTTAAATTGAAGATCTGACGACATTATTCGTACATATGCTGAAAAAGGATCGACGAACAGAGATAATAATAATAATAATAATAATAATAATAATAATAATAATGCTTCATCTTTTAATGTTTCATGAGTGACATGTAGTATAATGCTGTTTTATGTTATACAACCGTTTTCCTTGTAATACTTGTGAACAAATCATACATTTAATATTCTCATCACATTGGCAGCAAAAAAAATGCGTCCTCCCATCCTCCTTGAAACTTTCGTTTTTGTAGAGGTATATGGTTTCGACAGAGACATTGGACGATACGCCACTCGAAGGTCAGAGACAAATAAGCAAATGGAACGGAGTTTGATTCCAGTGAGTGTGAGGGTGAGGGTTGGGGAAGGCAGGAAGTAAGAGAAATGCACAGCTATCATTGCGAGCCACAATGTTCTCGTGAGTCAAATTTTCGCCGCGGCTGCCCTACATTCACGCTACCACATCTGTTCAGTTCACCCTTTTATGCTACAGCCGTGCTAGGTGCTACAGAAAGGGTTCGATTTCCAGAAGAGAACGTTCTCGTTGCCAACAATAATCCATCCTAAAGGAATGGACTAAGGCCAGAATTCGATCCTATCCTACTGCCTTAATAGGATGAAGAACGTGTTGTAGTTCCCTTGTGAGCCTGTTAACGTCTGTAGGTACCTTAACCGAATTATTAGAAATATATTGTGCACTTTCAAAATCTCATCAGTTCAAATAAAATAAAGGACATCCTTAGTGACTCAATAGTAACGTACAGTAGCGTACAGAAACCATAAACCAAAACATTCCAGCATTTGTAGCGTAACAGGAATTAACCCACATGAACACGCATCCTGTTATGAAAGAATACGCCTATAATGTGCATGCAGTTGCACGACTTCAACCAAAGTCCCAGTCAGCCGCAATTCAGTCAGTTGATGACCTTCCATTAAGATATGATTTGCTAGATTAATAAAAAGAAAACTCACTATCTGTCGCGAAGACGATCGTAGGTGAATTTGCTTCCAACCAAAAACGTGATTAGTAGGGCTAGGATTTTGATTAAATTTCATCTTTTTTCTAGTAAACCAGAAACATTACTGCTTTAGTATTTATATGTTATGTGATAAACTGAGTGTTTTAAGACATATTTGTTAGGGCATTTTTTTTTGCATTTTTTTCCTGTTTCAACAGCTCATAAGAGCATCTTTTGTTTTATTCGGTCATTTTTAGGCATTTTCATTTAATTTTGGCCATAAATCCCCGTTATTAACGTAAAATAATGTTTATTTTCTTTGGTATTTTCCTTACATATTTTGTCCATTAATACCCATTATTTTGTATAATATTTTAATCGTTTTTCTACACAAATATTGCCATTTTAATGTAATGTATCAGTCCAACCACCCCTTCAATATAAACTCCTCCATACCTGCTAATTTCGAATATGAGTGGCCTTGTGGTAGACTACATGAAAACTAAAAGTAAAGTAACTCTATGGCGCTACAGCCCATGAAGGGCCAAGACCGACCAGCTGACTGTTGACCTCCTGTCCACATGCCAAAGCAGAGGTGAACGATCATACATGGAAACTACATCAGGTAAAATAATTAATTAAAGTGTACTACTTAGAAAAAATTATGTAAAATTTAATTTAATTACTAGTCTAAATATTAAGTAGTACAAAACCTCTTCTCCTACTAAGCCAATTACCATATGTAAGATCAATTTTAGGGCATATTAAGGGCATTTTTGAAAGATTTTTAGGTCATAAATGCATTGTTTTAGGACATTTTTTCTTGGTTCATAGGTAATCAAAATCCTAGCCCTAGTGATTAGGAAAAGTTAATTTGTACTACACAAAATATTACTCGCTACTACACAAATATAGACGAAAAGAATGGCAGAAAAGCACAAGGGATGATGGAGGATTCGACACATCGAATCGTTTTTGAGTACGGTACACTCCATTAGGTCATTGTAACGTGAATGATCAAATATGCAGTGAGAGTATTTCATGTGCATACTTCCCGGATGGAACTATAGAACACGGACAAAGCCTGCCATAAAGAGGGGAGAGGGGACAGGGGAATCTGTACACAGACGGATGGGCAAAGAAACAGGCAGGGGATGATAACCCCGTGAAGCTTCGTGAAAATCTAGAAATTGATTTTTGCGGAATTGCAATACTCCTTCAATATTCAGGCATGAAAAACAAAAATAATAAATAAAATATTAATTTTAAATGTTAAACTCCAATTAAGAGCGGTTGATTCAGTCATGCTTAATAACAGTAATATAAATTTGGAGGGTGGGGTGGGGGCGGAGAAACAAAGATCTCGATGTATACAAATCTATATGAGCCGTTCAGAGCAGAAGTGGTGTAAGTCAAAAATGGGTAATGAGGGTTAAAGTAAACATTCTGTAAAATACAGCGCAAAGTAGCAATTAATATTCAATTTATTTAAACTATTAGTAATCAGTGGATAGCAAGAAGGACATATTAATTGCTACTTTGCGCTGTATTTTACAGAATTTTTACTTTAAACCTCATTACCCAATTTTGACTTACACCACTTTTGCTATGAACGGTTCGTATATTAACGGAAAGCGGTTTCCCGGAAAATATAATTGTTCTATGTCCGAAGATTGCGAGTGTTTTGTTCAAACCTTTGTCCACACAAGATAAAAGTAAAGGGGAAAACAGACTGTTCGAAATTCCGTAACAACGCCTTAAAGGAAAAAAATTCTTACCCATTAGTGGCCTTTCAGGATAAAAGAACTACAGTCTGAATTTGCTCGAACTCGAACTGCGTTCCTGCTGAATATTAACTGAATGTACATCTTGAAGAAACTTACCTGCGTGCTACGGAGGGATTCGAAGGTTGGGGGCGATAGTCTTCCCATGCGGCAGCTGCGTCACCGCTTTAGTGCAGTCTGCCATCCTGTGCACAAAGAACAGTACACTGCATTCAGTCAACCGTGTACGTTGAGCCCGTGTCTTTATGCAACCCGCACAGTTTTCAAGCACATGACTACAGCAGCAACAAATTATCATTGTAACGAAAACAGTGATAAATAATTACAATAATAAAGTAACCACTATGAGATGTGACAAAATCAACCAGAAATGAGCATTCACACACATAATAAATTTGTAAAAAAAAATCTAGTTCACCGCCTTGGCTATGTGGATAGCATATGCACTTTCCAACCAAGGTGTCCGTGGCTAGATTCCCG
Organism: Periplaneta americana; assembly: GCF_040183065.1. NCBI lineage: Eukaryota > Metazoa > Arthropoda > Insecta > Blattodea > Blattidae > Periplaneta > Periplaneta americana. Next base: position 136,404,622 of record NC_091129.1, read on the forward strand.
GAATGGGCAATGGAAAAGATCTCAACGGTGGCCTGTGTCATACTGACCACATGACCAGAAGAATCGTAATGTGTTCCTGTATCCTGGCAAGAAAGACGTTTAGTACATTCTCCTTGCCTGCTATATCGAATTATACATGATTCCACGCCCAACTACCTGGCCTCTCGGTTTACTCTCCTAGTTTCACATCATAATCGAAATACACGTTCACAGCACAATCTGTTGCTATCAATACCACGTCAACAGACATCTCTGTACTCAAGTTCTTTCTCTATAGCCATGGCCCGCTCCTGGAATTCGCTGCCGCTGGAAATCAGGGGTAGTCTTAGTCCTCAGTCGTTTAAAATTAGGTTATTGAGAAATATTTTAAATGCACAGAATTAGTTTTTGGAGTATTTTTTTTTATTTATTATTTTACTGCTACAATTATTTTAATATAGTCATTGCTTTGCTTTTTTTCCATTAACACTAATATCTAGACAAATGTCATTATTTCGATGTAATCCATACTGATTATGCTAATCAAACTACTCCTTTAGTTGTGTGATTATATTCATATGTATTAATTCTTTAAGTTAATACTTGTATATCGGAATGCATTTTCCTGTTTGTGATTATATTCATATGTATTCAATCTCTTTTTTTTTTTTTTTTGTATTATTATTATTTTTAAGTTCATAGGCCCTACTTGTATACCGGTATATATTTTCCTGTATGTGCTTTGATCCTGGTTGAGTGGAAGAGATGGCCTTACTCTGCCAGGAAAATAAAACTATTATTATTATTATTATTATTATTATTATTATTATTAAAAGATTAGATCCTGGCTTTTGCCACATCGGATTGTAAGCCAGTTATACAAGGTAAAACTGACGAAGAAAGAGGAATAAATGAAAATTATTTACTGCTTAATTGGACATAATATGGCTTGAACAAAGTAATAAACTAATATGTATGGAATGTAACAAACACGAACGAAGAAATGATACTACTGCCCGGTTTCTGATACACCTCAGTTAACTCTCTGTTACTTAACTACTCTTATAAATTTAACTCCACTGATAACTTCCACGAGTATCCGGAAAGTTAAATGTAGATTTATCAGCGTTTGTAACTAACAGCTGGAGTAACTTCAAATTCAGTATATTTTGTCTCATAGATGTCTCCATTAGTATTTTGTTAGTGATTCTTTTTAATTGTTTATAATTACTTTTGTTTGCAGAAGTTTTCAGTAGTAATATAACTGAAAGGTACACAATGATCTCTGTACTAGTATGTGCAAGGCTTCTTAACTAAAGAACCGTGTGATAAACATTAGTGTACAAATACACTTTCATCTCAATCGTAATATGATTAAGAAAGCGATAATTTTTGGTATTTGGCGTGATCAACCAGGTAAATAATACTGAAGAGAGGGGTACAAAACTGCAACCGTAGGCAATTGTGGTGGCTATGGCAGCCACATAGATAGACATGTAATAGTAATATGCGTTACAAGAGCGGTATGTTGAAGTTTTCATGTTCGAGGAAAAGTTTGAAAAGCGAAACGTAGTTGAGTTTTTTTAATTTCCGAGAATTGAAAGAAAACATACCGCTCGTGTATCGTACATTATTTTGTGCGAAGATCGTTTATTACATACCTGAAAGAGGAATTTCTAATTAGTTGCAATGAAATCTCCATCTTGGTTTCTGTTCAATGACGGCAAACTTGCAAAACAAAAATATCTATCTTCAACATTGTTGCTTTAAAATGTTTTCTGTGTTTACTATACTCCAGCAGGCCGTGATATACGTCTGTCTTTTTTTTCCCCCAGTCTATAAATGCGAACTTAAAACAAACGGTAAGGTTATGTAATGATTTATTTTTCTTTTTAATATTTTAACATTATTATTTATATAACATATTGCAGTAATATCATCGGCAAGTTGATTTGTTGATTTTTTTCACGGCTTCCTTAATGTTACTTGCATCACGAATGTAGGTGGAGTTGTAGAGTTTACTTAATTTTTGCATATATTTAAAAACAATAATTAACAGCGCAATTTAGGTGAAATTGTAGTGGTAAGTTTCCAATTTATAATTATTACTATATTGAATGTCTCTAAAAATAATATGTTAAAAGCCTAAAGCAGTAAAATCAATATGTCACTTAAGCGGTAAGAAGAGGGAAATTGTTATGTGTGTTAGGTTGGGAATACTGAAAGTGGAATTTTAGACTTTCCACGGATTGGTTTTGTACGGAAACCAAGCAAATACGCACGATCTCGCACAAAAATACTTTGTGCGAGATCGTGCGTATTTGCTTGCTTTCCGCATAAAACCAATACGCGGTAAGTGTGAAATACCACATTCAGTATTCCCAATGTAACACACATAACAATTTCTCTCTTCTTACCGCTTAAGCGCCAAATTCATTTTACTGCTTTAGGCTTTTAACATATTATTTTTAGAGACGTTTAACATAGTAATAATTATAAATTGGAAACTTACCACTGCAATTTCACCTAAATTGCACTGTTAATTATTGTTTTTAAATATTTGCAAAAATTAAGTAAACTCTACAACACCACAAAAGTTACTGCATTTGTAATGCAAGTAACATTAAGGAAGCCGTGAAAAAATCAACAAGATTCCAGATGCCGATGTTATTACTGCAATATGTTATATATAAATAATATTGTTAAAATATTAAAATGAAAAATAAATCATTACACAACCTTACCGTTTCTTTTAAGTTCGCATTTATAGACTGGGGGAAAAAAAGACAGACGTATATCACGGCCTGATGGAATATAGTAAACACAGCAAACATTTTATAGCAACAATTTGAAGATAGATATTTTTGTTTTTAAAAGTTGCCGTCATTGAACAGAAACCAAGATGGAGATTTCATTGCAACTAATTAGAAATTCCTCTTTCAAGTATGTAATAAACGATCTTCGCACAAAATAATGTACGATACACGAGCGGTATGTTTGTTTTCATGTTCTCGGAAATTAAAAAAGCTCAACTACGTTTCGCTTTTTCAATCTTTTCCTCGAACATGAAAACATCAACATACCGCTCTTGTAACGCATATTACTATTATATTCGTCCATATGAATGCTTTCATTTCGTCGTTGTTCCTGCAATAACTCCTATGTGACATAGTTATCGATTTTCCGATTTTTGCTCTATTAAATAACTTAAATAGTGATACAGCAAATAATAAAATCTCCTTTATGTAATTATACTTCTTTCGAAAATGTAAGAATTCACAGAATCCTATATACGGCTGCCATAGGATGAATAAATGTGTTTTCTCTACCTACTGAAAAATTTTATATTTTACACATAGGAGTTATTGCAGCAATAACGACGATTTAAGTGTTCAAATGGACTTTCTGTTCGGAGCCCGAAATATTATACCAATGGCATTAGTAGAATGCCCAAAAATAAAATATTTATTGGCTGACGACATAGAATTTGAAGTTTATTAAGAAAATTATGCTTCAGATTTTCGAAATTGTTTTTGCAAATACAATTATCATAATATGTCATAGAAAGTAGAACATTTACCGTAAGTTACGTAAATAAAAGGCAAAATTTTTTAAACTATACCAATAATTTGGTAAATTAGGTCTATAATATTATTATTTAATATCAATTATTATAATTTACAAAACAGTAATGCAGTAGCGAAGCATGTCGATATTTGTTCGAATCAATACTAACAGCCAGTAACTACAGGCCGAGGCACAGTTAACAGTTGAAGCACAGATAACTGTAAAGATGACGATAACTGTTGTTTCGGAAACTCATTTCAAACATATCAGAACGTTAAATCGTAGATAACTCTATACGTAGCTACAGGTAACTGTCTTTCCAGAAACCGGGCATAACACGAATATAAAACAAAATCTCCCATTGTTAAGATGTACACGGAGATAAAGAGGAAGGCAGAAAATAGGAAAGAATGAAGAAAGACCTGCCCTTGGACAGAAAACTATGAATGAAAGAATTGCACACAAAGGTAACGCAAGGAGGATATTGGTCCTAGTTAACAACTCATATAAACCCAGAATTGGGCTATTTAGCTTCATACGCATCCTGCAATCTGGCCCCTTTCCAGTGCATTCTAGGTCGTTCCAATCATTTTTTGCTACTAAATTTACACATATTTATGCAATGAGAGGTTTCATGAGACTGCAACGAATCTCTTAATTCCTCCTATCGGTCGACCATACTACGATACCTCAGACAACCTGCGTCTGACATTCGCTGGTTCATACAGCATCCGAAGACAGAGGTAAAGGTAGCCCCTATACATACCACGAAGACGTTTTGTGGGGCATGAAGGTAGAGCTCCACGCTTTCTTGACCCCGGCACTAGAATAAATAGACCCGGTACTCTATTTGATACGAGACTGAGTTTAGCAGAGGGAAAATCCCGTTACCATCCGGGATCGAACCCTGGGCCTTCTGATCAGTAAACAGTTGCTCTACCAACTGAGCTATTCGGTTAACATCCAATATCCGAAGGTAAAACAAATGCCATAAAAGAGCGACACTTTCCAGTCGGTCCATTACTTTGATAGCAATTTAATAATAGCGCGAGCTATTCATATCCACCTACAACATATACCATGAACTAGCTTGTTCAAGCAATTGATTACGTAGTATACTGGTGAACACGTACACATGTACTTAAGTTTCGTGATAGTCCCGTTCTCTCTCTTATACGGAAACTGTTATACGCACGCCGCAATTTTCTTGGTGCTGTAGTACGACAGCTGTCTGGTATAGACCATAGAAAATTGCGTTTGAAAAATCAAAAGAGACTTGAGCGAGTCTTGCTGATTCCCTGGTAATATCTAGATTCCGTTTAACACGTGTATTTGTATATATCAGCTGTGAATAACTTTTCACTTGTGATTTAAAATGTGCAATGAAATATAGTACTAAGATAAGTAAGTTTTCATTAAGATACTACTACAGAAAGCGTAAGTCAAATTTTGCAGAAAATAAAAAAAATTGGCATTATTTCGTAAATCAATTATTTACAATTTTGAAAAATTCGTAGTAAGATGCAAACTCTGTATTGCTTGGACAAAGGGCTTGCCCAACATTAGTTATTAATTAATTCAGGGTGTGTCGACCGAGATTTGAACTCAGATCCCGTAGCTTATAAGCAGATCTAGGAAGTTGGTAGGCCTACTAAAACTGATCGGTTGTGTGAGATTGGTCTATATCTCTACCGAATGAAAAGTAACATCTCTCAATGTCAGTGAACCAGAACGACAAACATGTAGGTCTACAGCCCGATGGTAACCAAACATGTGCTCCAATCGTCCACAGCCTTAGAACAAGAAAATAAACGAATCACATAAACAATAATTTGTAATTATAAACTTCGTAACTCCCAAACTAAAATAATTTACCCAAACATATAAAAATTACACACAAAGTATACAATTTATTATGATTCTAGCCTCATTATAACATATTGTTTATTGTTATTGTTAATAAAGTAACATTGATAAAAATACAATCTTAGTTCTTCCCTGAAGGAGTAAAAAACTCGAATCGACATTTACATTATATCAAAAGAAATACTCTTTTATGCTCAGAAAAAAAGACAATATTTTGTACTCTGAAAATACTCGTTCTACGTCACAAGATGTTACAGAAGCAAATCTGAAATATGATACAGTATATCTTACTATCATCAGGAGAACCACTACTTTGCGAATATAATAGTGTATCTCGTATGTGGCACATAATATTAAGCACATAATTGTGTTCAAGAATTTTTTTTCATTTCTATTATGACAGCTAGGAAGTTTGTATCGTAATTCCGATGTTGAACTTTGATTGTAACGCAACCGAATGCATAGCAGCACGAGACGTCAAATTTAACGAAGAATAATCTGGGAAAAAATAAACGTGTTACACACCCCTGTTTGCATAATTATTTAATAAGAGATGAGTTTACTTTTTAGGACTCATGCATAGTATTAACATTACGTAAATAGTACAATAATAACAGAATAGCTCACTTCGTTCAGAATCTAAAATATTAATATAAATTAACAATATTCTTCAAACTATTCACGACTGTACACAGCTCCACAGAATGCCACTATGGGTTTTTTATGTAAACATACTGTGTATCGTCTAGTAGAGACCGGCAAATCACACAAGACTCACGCCCGTACCCGGTTGCCGTCAGGCTTGGGTTCCGGTGCCGCTACAAAGCAAGTTAACTTTTAGCCTGAACCCATTGAGCCCGGGTTTTATAGGTTCAGTCCAGGCGGGACCCAAGAAAGCCTGCCTGTTTGCTCGTATTATAAGGTAAAGTGACTTGCATTCACGGAAGCCAGTCTGCGCTGGTTAAGATGAAACAGTACTAGTTTGAAACCTAATTTCGTTGGCTATTTAGTCACTTCAAAAAATCTTTATCTTATGGTCCAACACGGCAGATATTTCTCGATTAAAGAAACACAGTTTTACGATTTATTGCGCTACAGAATTAATAAAGTAATAAGATAATATTATACATTTCATATTCCTGCAAAGTGCATTTGACTCAACAAAATAGTAACATTTCGTAACTTGTGACTAGTTGGAAAGGGAAGGGAAGGGAAGGGAAGGGAAGGGAAGGGAAGGGAAGGGAAGGGAAGGGAAGGGGAGGGAGGGGAGTGGAGTGGAGAGGGGAGGGAAGTGGAGAGGAGAGGAGAGGAGAGGAGAGGAGAGGAGAGGAGAGGAGAGGAGAGGAGAGGAGAGGAGAGGAGAGAGAAATATGTTGAAAAGATATTGGTAACAATTATTATGAATATCAACAACTATTATAGAAAAATATTTCATTTTAACTTTTTCCTTATCAACAATTAAAAGCCTCATGAATACCTGTAAACTGTATAAAAGTTTACAGGTATTCAGAATATTGATGTGCTATTTAAATTCTGAGGGACAGATTTCTTTTTATTTATGAAGCTGAAAGTTTTAATGGTTTGCATTAAATTTATATTACTACGATGAAAAGGAAAGTGCAAGTAATTTATAATAACTGTTTGCATTTAATGGATATTATGTTGACGAGAAATAGTTTTCTTTGTCTTTATTAACGGTACGTTTCAGAAGACAACAAATTAAGTTTTCAGTAGTTTATTTATAAATATAGGCTTCTTGTCACGTTTGAATGACTAGGTTCATATTTATCATGCATCTGAAAGCAGCAGTCTGCTGCAGGTCGGCGGAACCCAACAGGCCTTTCGGGTCACTCTTAGGACTGTTTGGAAGTCACGTGCAATCACACTGCCTGTCTGCTTGAGAGGGAAGGTTGCAGGCGGTCGAACGATACGAAGCGCTAGCACTGAGCAAGCGTGGCGGTTACTTGCGACTTATTTGGCGAAGTGCATCAACATTGATTAAAAACGCAGTAATCATAGATTACGAGACAACGGTTAAACAGTAGCCGTGGTTAAAATGTAATTTATGTGCACCATTCATAATCACCGATTACTAAAACATGGCTAGCTGACACCTCATTTAACCAGAGTAAAGTCTATGACGGTACATTGTTTCTACAAAATGACTAAAGGAAAGCATCCATACCGCTGCAAATATAATAGTCAACGTCTAAAAACGACTGCGCTCACTATGTTCTACATCTAAATGAACGTATCCTACATTTTCGCGTTGCATTTGTTTGCCTTTGGGCGCTGTTATATTTGTGAGTTCCATTTCTTTGTTTTTCAGTAATGTTAGGTTAAAATCGTACAAAATGGAAAATTGAATCCAAAAGTGATTATATCCCAATGTTAGGTTGAAGTATCGATAGACTTAATTACTAGATTTAAATGTATTATATAAAAAAGATGGAATATCCATAAAGGAAAAGGATGCAGAAGATTGGTAGGATTGTGTGTACGATCTTGGACTCCATTTACACCAGGGAATTGTGCATTATCCTAAAATCCATCCATAACCTCTCTTTGTTCAGCCAGTGACATAGAGAAAGAGATACCTCTTAAAATACAGAAAATAACAGTTACATAGAATCGTAATACAAGCAGCCGATCCGTAGGAGAAATATGACTGTTCTTGTGTTATTTCAAGTAATCCATTTGTAGATTTTGATAAACGAAATCCCTCCTGAAATTTTCTGTCACCTAATTCCTCGTAAGAATTCTCTCTTTCCACTAAAGAACCTTCACGCTCACGCTCTATCCAAGTAATTCAAGTACTGCACAATAATAATCGTCTTAGAAATAATCACCTGTGGTTCTGGCCGCCATTTTGCTTTACTTGCTCTACTAATCGCTGGTTATCTCCTTTAACCGCTCATATTTGGCCGATTAGAGATTACTGTGGTTAACCTTCTATTTAAGTCGTAACCGAGGTCGATCCACCGTAAAAATGCTTAATCAGGGATTAGGTGACAATTTTAACCGATGGTTACACTAACCGATGTTGATGCACGTGGGCAATTGAATTGGACAAAGAAAGTATATTTTTACTAAAGCAAGGGATGCTAACACAAGTATACGTTTTACAACTTCATCCGAAAAAAAAAAAATGACAATTTGTTTCGCCTCGTCAATCTCAACCAAAACTGTAGGTTTGGGAATGCGCCTAGTTAGATGGTTAGCGCAACAGACTGTGAAAAGTCCAGTTCTGGGTCGTAGTGACCACCTCCAGAAAGTCCATTCCATTACATTCCATACTTCAGCAAGCAGGAGTCAGCTATGAGTCAGGACTAAAACTAAGAACTGGTTACTTACTAGTGGCATTACTATTACTGTACGTAATTTAGGCACGCCCACACGTTCACAATTTTAATTTAAAAAAATGGTACTAAGTTAGCCTTCTCCATCCATCCGATTTAATATCCTGATGCATAAAGGCCGATTCACAATAAAAATTAAACATAACCGTAACATAAACACAGAAGTTTGCGCCCAGACTACCAAATGGGATCATTCACAATGATTCACATAAGCATTGACATAAACATTACCGTAAGACGTTAACATGAAAGTTTGCAAATTCAAAACTTTCAGGCTTATGCTTACGTGATTTACAAACAGAACACAATCGTGGAGCGCTGAAAGTATACGGCAGAATATGAGGAAATGGCGTCGTTGTTATGTTTCCATGGTTACCAAGTATGTTTGCTGTTATGTTAATGTTCCCATCGTGAATGATGGTATGACTTCTTGATTTTACTGTAACGTTAAGTTAACGCTTACGTTATGTTTAATTCTCATTGTGAATGAGCCTTAAGAATGTGTACGTCGCGTCGTCGGCGTCGGTCCGCTGGCCACGACTGTGGTGATGACAAGCGAGCCTGTCTGCAGACACTGCGCCGCTGAAAGTGAGCCCGGATGATAGCTCTGTATTATCAATCCTTTTTTTATGTAATTATCTTCGTTCTGATCTTTTTTTTTTTCAAATATAAGACTAGTGTAGAAAAGTAGAATTCCAGAACCGTTTTTTTCGAACAAAACATCCCAAAAGGCTCTGCACAAATAAGGGACAGATGCCAAGGCCTGCTATTTCTGTGATAAGCAAAACAACAGTTAAGAAGCGTGGTGGCAGCAAGTGAAGGACACACTCAAGATAAAGCTTCGACGGGAGGTGTGTGCAATTAGAAACCAGTGCTGACGAAAATGATGATAAACCAGACATTACGAACGGCAGGAAAATATGCTCCAATATCACGCATTTCTTTACTCTCTATAGCTAATTCATTATTTTAATTGTAAAACTTTTCTCGTCTTATATTACAAGAATTCCTATTAGGAAAGCTTGTCTTTTATTGATGTTGCTGAAATCTGTAGGTTATGTATAGACTTCGGATTTTTAGGCACATAGGGTGCTATTCATAGACATTTCGCTAGCCCGCGCTACGAGCGTGCTAAACTAGCCGCGGCTATCGACTGGTTATTTGTACAGAATTCATATCATATCATATCGCTAACACTGATTTATGAATACGAAAAGCGTTAGTTCGCTGATCATCCACCAGAAGTCCGGGCTAAGAATGTCTATGAATACGGCCCTTAAAAACTAACTTCCATGCACCTAAAATAGGCCCTGAATTTATCAAAATAGGCACTAAAAACATAGATTTAGGCACCTAAAAATACAATTTCGAGAACATAAAAATATTTTATGCAACTAAAATGTAATTTTTATCCACACAAACCAAATAACTATAAAAATGCAATTATTAAGCATTACGGTATACAGTGACAAAAACAATAAAAAATATTGTTATTAGAAACCTTATATTTGTTAAGTCTTAAATTATGAATACCGGTACGTAATTTTTAATGAATTCATCGGCCTCATTGCTCTAAGATTCCTAATACATAAGTGCTCCTATTACAATTAAATTCATTAATTTACTAACGAATTTACAATTGACACATTATTTCATAATTGGCATTGCTATACATAACATTTTTCTCTAATTTTCTATTGTGAAACTTTGCTTTGTTTTAGACATAACCATTTTATAAGCAAAAAAATTCTTCTCAATGATACCGAAGCAGTGGATGCATATTTAAATCTCGCAATATTTGCCACGCTCATTTCTTTAGGGAGAACTACATCCTCCGATTCATCACATTCCTACTGTCTGCTCAAGTGCTCAACAAAGCCAGACACCTTCAAAGGAATTTCTTCATTCCTGAACCAAATTATTACAGGATATTTGAACCAAACGCACCCCATAACATTCAAAACTTTCTTTTTCACTTAAAAATATATACGTAACAAGTAGAAATAGGCGATTATAGGCTCTAAAACTTCAAAAATAGGTTTCAATGGGTAAACAGGCATTTTAGGCACCATAGAACCGCTTTCAAATGCTCATATTTTATATATAATGTGAAGATATTTAACTGGTTTTAGTTTATACCTACTGAAAAAAAAAAATAGACATTTAACCTAAAATCCGAGTCTAGTTATGTATCATATTTCCATTATATTACGAAATTAAAATAAATATAAGATTAAAAATAACTGACAAACATACCTTCTTATTCTAGTACAATTACAACGCCGAAAATTAAGGCCTATTCTACAGGACTTTCGGATATGCATTTTTTTAAGAAATATAATCGAAAATTCAAACGTTAACAATTCGGAAATTAAGGTCCATTCTATAGACCTTTCGGATGGGTATTGTTTTTCAATCTATGTAGATTTAACCTTATAAAAGTCCAAAAAAGTCAATGTCGGGGACATTGTGAACAACCTTGTAATCTGCAGGGTTTGTAAAGTAGATGTCAGCACGTTTCAGTTATAGGCGTTCGGCGCTAACGGTCTGCCACAATTCCAGAACTGATTCTCTTAATGGTTCTATTGTTAGACTTCTTAGACTACGGTGAAATTGAAGACTGTTCTCTATCAATGGGCGCAGGAGAGTGAATAAGATACAGACTGCCATAGGACTTATGTTCGATCTTTACCCTTCAGCATAACCAGCAGCTGCAGTAAAAACATCAAATACTGTTAGTCAAGAAATCAAACGACAGCACTGTTTTAAAAAGCCTGAAATGGAATAGAACGGAATTTTCGGGAGGAGGGCACTATTACCCAGCACTTCGATCTTTTACGTTCTACTGCGCAAACCCTCAAGCTAGGCGCATTCCCAAACCCACACCGGTTGACTACCCGGGTTTCGAGCAGGCAACACCACTCATCCTTAGACCAGCCCTCCCCAACCCGTGAGTCACCAGCCAGCGTTCGGGGAATGCTATTGACCGATGACGAAATGGTGAAATTAGGGCTCTCTAAAGACTAATACAGAGCCTTTGAGTAATGCTGACGTAATTATATAGATGCAAACGAGAGAATCCCGAGAAAAACCCCAACTGCGACCTTATCCGCCACAAGTGTCACTATGGATTTTTCAATGAAAAATTCAAGGCCTGACCGAGACTCAAACCCGGACCGCCTACGTGACAGGCTGAAAGTCTGACCACTCAGCAGGGAATTTTAAAAAGCCTGACCTACGCTTGTAACTCAGTGTATGTGCTGGAATTTACCTTTCAAGAAATGGAGTCTGATGCGGGTTTCATAAAAAATAACGCGTTTCCAGGTCACGACTTCCCCTTATCAGCGTCAATAAAACTTGATTACCTACATACAACGTATTCATGCTGTGTGGTAGTAACTACATGTATATATCAATTTCTTAGGCATATTTTTATTCACTCAGACAAAACACACAACCATGAATTGCATGCGTTCAAATGAGTTGAATTATCATACGTAAATGTACGTTTTTAAGCACTAAACCAATATATATATATATATATATATATATATATATATATATATATATATATATATTGGTAATCAGACCTCGGATATCTTGGGCATTATACCAAAAAATATTGCAAGATAAAATAGGCCTAGCTTAAATACAGGGTGTTAAAAAAAGTATCCAATATTTTAGGAGGTGCTAGTATGCATCAAAACAAGAAAATAATGTCTAATAAACATGGATCCTACAACACATACTATCTGAGATCTGATCCCTTGTTCATAGGAGGTGCTCAATGTGACGTCCATTCATGGCAATGCATTTCTCTGCCCCTCGACGTAAGGAATCACGCACTCTTTGCAATTTGTTTTAATACGTTAATAAGAAAGTCCTGATAACGTTCTCCAGTTAATCTGTGGTAGCACGTATGGCCCTATTAATCTATCATCAAGAACGCCTGCCCATAAGCTGATTGAGAATCGATGCTGATGCCTTGTTTCTTCAACTGCATGGGGATTTTCATCAGGCTACACATGCTTATTACGAAAATTCACAACACCATCTCTGCTGAATCCCCCCCCCCCGCTCATATCCGCAACCAGACTTTTGTTTTCAGTACTGCTTGAGACATATTACCAGTATTCCATGCCAAGGGTGTCAACTACGGTATAGTTATCTAGTAGTCTGCTGTATTGTAGGGCAGAGAAATGCATTGCCAAGAATGGACGTCACATTGAGCACCTCCTATGAACAAGTATTCAGATTTCAGAAGGTATGTGTTGTAGGACCCATGTTTATTAGACATTATTTTCTTGTTTTGATGCATACTATCACCTCCTAAAATATTAGATACCCTTTTTTAACACCATGTAGGCTATATGTAATTACAAGCGCCACCTTTCTAGTAAAACGGCTTTCATATTTCTCTGCATGTTTCAATGTTAATATGTTCATATCAAAATTACACAACGTATCATAATATTATTAAAATATTCTAGAACGGCGATCAGTTAAGTATCGGCTCAAAGGCAACCATATTGATGGCTAAGAAGTGATAACTCGTATCTGTAAATTTTCAGATGACTAGAATAGTTAAAAAAATTAATTTTTCTAAAAATAGACAAACTTTTTATTATATGTTTCTGCTTTGCAAGATTTTACACTTGAGGACAAAAATATTAGTTAACTGTCAAATCTTGTGAACATAATAATGTGAATAATATTAAAGGAAAAAATTGTTCCGGGACCGGGTATCGAATCCGAGATCTTTGGCTAAGCGCACCAACGCTCTACCATTGAGCTATCCAGGAACGATACGCAATCACTCTCCAATTCTTCCCTTTATGTCCACATACCTTAAGTGGGTTGACAACGTAAAAGACCCAGCCTGAGAGCACACTATATTGTGCAACTTTAAGGGGTTAGGGTACAGCTTACAGCAGTAAAATTTTTGAAAATATTCAACATTTTTTTCCTCCATTACTCTATCTTGTATAATAACAAAACTGGTATGTGTAAAACACTGTCCTTCTGCTATATGAAAAACATATTTCGCGTTTATTATGCGAATCTGGCTTCCAAGTTTAGCTTCCTGTAACGCTGGTTTGAATATTCTTTCCATTTAATAATAATAATAATAATAATAATAATAATAATAATAATAATAATAATAATAATAATAATAATAATAATGTAGTTAAATTAAATTACTATTTTTGTAGATACGAGGAATCACTTCTTCGTCATCGATATAATGTGCAGGATGTAGGCGTATCAGCTGAAAATTAAAAACAAAGTACTCAAAAGGCTCAAACTGAAACAATGTTTTAGATCAAATGAGAACTCGGCTGGCTGAGACTCGCACAAAGCCTGATACGAAATTAAAATTCAATACCTAACCTTAACGGCTCTCTAAATGTGGCCTTATTAAAATGAATGTATTTGTATCTCGAATTTTTTTATCACATCATGATGACTACTGTCATGTATATATTCTATACTAATAATAAATCTGTAAGCGAAATTTTTCTGGTAATTTTCGCTTTTCTAAAAATAATTGGTGTTAACATGTATAATTAATCCTCCTGAAACCGAAAATCGCTTTTTTGAAATTTTTATTTGTATGTCTGTCTGTCTGTCTGGATGTTTGTTACCTTTTCACGCGATAATGGCTGAACGGATTTCGATGAAAACTGGAACATAAATTAAGTTCGTTGTAACTTAGATTTTAGGCTATATAGCATTCAAAATACTTTATTTAAAAGGGGGCTTATAAGGGGGCCTGAATTAAATAAACCGAAATATCTCGCTTATTATTGATTTTTGTGAAAAATGTTTCATAACAAAAGTTTCTTTAAAAATGATTTCCTATAAGTTTTATTCCAGGCAAAATTTTGATAGGACTGATATTTAAGTCTGTCTGTCTGGATGTTTGTTACTTTTTCACGCGATGATGGCTGACAGGATTTCGATGAAAACTGGAATATAAATTAAGTTTGTTGTAACTTAGATTTAAGGCTATATGACATTCAAAATACTTTATTTGAAAGGGGGGTTTTAAGGGGGCCTGAATTAAATAAGGCCAGACAACATTAGCATATTACTCATACAGAAAATACAAGACATAGCAATACCTACAATTGCACACATATTCAATAGTTCCTTAATCACTTAAACTTTCCCTAAAATATGGAAGCAAGCTTTCGTTCTTCCTCTTCCAAAAGTCAAAGTTCCACCGACCCGAACGACTATAGACCAATCAGTATCCTGCCAGCCATATCAAAAGCACTGGAAAGAATCGTACACAGACAAATTACTAACTACATGAACGAACACAAACTATTCGACAAGTATCAGTCAGGTTTCAGAGCTGGACACAACACAAGCACTGCTCTACTTAAAGTGACCGAAGACATTCGTGAAGCAATCGACTCTAATAAAGTAACAATACTAACACTTCTTGACCTTAGCAAAGCTTTCAACTCTGTAAATTTCGACCTGCTCACCCATAAATTGAGAAATCTGCATTTGTCAGAGACTGCTGTGAGTTGGTTCGAATCCTACTTACGGGAAAGACAACAATGTGTTGTATCCGGGAATCGAAGCTCTTCCTGGCTTAACATAACATCAGGTATACCACAGGGTTCGGTACTCGGACCATTGTTGTTCACAATATATGTCAGTGATATTACATCTCATGTAAGGCATTGTAACTATCACTTGTATGCTGACGACCTTCAATGCTACATCTCTTCCCGCTTAGATCGAATAAATGACGCTATAGATAAATTGAACGAAGACATTGACTCGATTGTGACATGGACAAAGAAATTCCATCTTAATATCAATCCTGGAAAGACACAAGCAATCATATTAGGACACAAACGGCAAACCGACGCTGTAAAGCACCTCGACATTTCCCCCGTTAAAGTAAGTACAATGCATATCCCTTTCAGTTCTTCGGTAAAAAATCTTGGCATTCACATGGATAATAATCTCAACTGGGACATGCAAATCACAGAAACCTGCAGAAAAGTATATTCTATTATTCATGTGCTAAAAAGGATAAATGTTCATCTTCCCTCTTGCTTAAAAAAGTCCCTTGTGCAGACCCTTGTATTTCCCTATTTTGACTATGCTGACATTTTACTGACTGACCTTTCCAGCGACAACAAAATGAAACTTCAACGTGCTCATAATTTGTGTATACGTTTTGTAAGCAATGTTCGTAAATATGATCATATTACCCCATCCCTGGAAGCAATAGGTTGGCTTAAACTAGATAAGAAAAGAAATTTACATTCACTTCTCTTTCTCTTCGAAATCTTGAACTCTTCTATTCCTTCGTACCTGTCGTCTCGCTTCACTTACCTTTCTTCCCACCACAATCTGAACACACGCTCTCGCCATGAAACAATACTAACAATACCATCCCATCGCACCTCTTCATACTCATCCTCTTTCACAATAGCCCTGCCAAGACTCTGGAACTCGCTACCTGCTAGCATCAGGGACTGTCGAAATAAAATTCAATTCAAGCGCAAACTTACTAGGCACTTGGTCAGTAATTGAGACTCGTTCAGACATGGTTTCTTGTAAATAGTTCTTTTAATCTACCACAAAATATCTCAATATCCGGTAATTTCATCACTATAGAATTTTGTTATTGTAGGTTTAATTTGTAATTTAGTAAATACAAAAATATTCTTTGTTCTTAACTTCTATGATAAAATGTCTAGCTTTCATTAATCAGGTATTCTTGTCGTACTTTAATTTTTATTGTAATTGTAATTGTAAATTTAATATTAATTGTAATCTTATTGTTCATGTTATAGTTGTAATCCCCTGGTAGAGGGGCAGAGAAGGCCTGACGGCCTTATCTCTACCAGGTTAAATAAATAAATCTAAATCTAATCTAAATAAACCGAAATATCTAGCTTATTATTGATTTTTGTCAAGAATGTTACCTAACAAAAGTTTCTTTAAAAATGATTTCCGATAAGTTTTATCCCGGGAAAAACTTTGATAGGATTGATATTTAAGGATATAGGATATACAAAAGTTTTAAAATAACAATACAATACAATACAATACAATACATTTCCACCGCCGCCTCAGATTATAGTGTCGTTATTCCGTAACTTCTATGTGCAAAATATTAAATTTTTTAGTAGGAAGAAAAACAAATTTATTCATTCTATGGCAGTTGTGCATAGGAGATCGTGAATTCTTACATTTTCGAAAGAAAGAAATATAATTAAGTTATATATAGTAGATTGCATTATTTGCTGCATCACTATTTAAGTTATTCAATAGAGCAAAAATCTGAAAATCGATATGTGACATAGGAGTTATTGCAGGAACGACGACGATGGCTACAATGAAATCAAAACAAATGACTCCGTCTATTTAAGGCGGCCTTGACGTTTATCAATATTAATATACAGCGAATATCTTGTGTGTTTGTATGAAGTAATCTCAGAAGCTAATAACCTTCACTATTTGAAATTTGTAGTTTCTCTAATATAAAAATGATCTTCGTACACAATCAACTCTATTAATTTGGAGTGATTTATTAAAGGATGCATTCAAGACTAATTTAGAAAAATGTTAAGCGAATTATCTTTGCACCAAATGAGTGGTCTCTGGACCAAAATGATAGCATTTTAATTATTTAAATAGAATTTAAATTAAGTAGTATATTAAACGATTTATTCTTCTATCAAACACGAATGTTCCCTGGACCCAATGTTCTATTTTAATTATGTAATTATTTTATATTAATTTCTAATAGGTGCAGCGGAGCGCACGGGTGCAGCTAGTATGCTAATAAAATTAATATTCCTCACTGCAAGTAAGGAAACAATAATTATTTTGTTATTCGATATAATAAGCAGGATTCCAATATAGTTCATCGTAACATCTTATCTATAAAGATTAGTGAAGTCATAAACATTCGGCATTGACCTCTGTCTCGCAATTCAATAGTGCATACAGCTAATGCTGTGATCAAAAGGAGTAGGGTTCGTCACATCGATCCTTCGTCAGCTAGGGAGGAAGAAACATGTACTGTACAGTCATAGAAAAAAGTTTTGTTTCACAGATACTTTGTCCCAGAAAGGAGGAAGTGCGCATGATCAGAGGACGAGCGACCTAGCGCCCGTTTCACAATGCTTACAATCTTTGTAAATTGTACACACATACATACATACTGTACATACATACATACATACATACATACATACGAGTCGATCTGTACGTACATTTACATGTATTACAATACATTTTGTACAGCACGTAACTTTTTTATACACAGGGTGAACCGTAACTAATGTCATTAATTTCAGGGGGTTATTCTTTAAGATATTTGAAGCAAAAAAAGTTTAATACAATTTTTCTCGTTTTTACTTTTTCGACAGAAAAAATTATTTTGTGTGAAACGTTTCATAGCGTGTTTTGAGAAAGCCATTGATTTCTTTCAGTCGATAATCCGATATGCCCTAATTTTCTGGGGAAATGGAACCAAAATTGGAAGAGTCTTGATTTTACAAAAGAAAGCCATTAGAATTTTATGTAAATCAAACTATCTGGAACACTGTCAGCCACTTTTCAGACAATCACGGATTTTAACAATCATAAATTTGTATATATATGATCTAGCACTTTACACTCGACAAAATATCGACAATTACTCATTAGTGGCCAATATACATGATCATGAAATTAGAAATAGTGAACAAATTAATATTCCATATTGTTGAGTACAGAAGAGCAACACAAACTTTTTAATTATGGGGATGAAATTATATAACAAGCTCCCAAGTCAATATTATAAATTACCAATCAGTAGCTTCAAAACTAGATTTTACAATTAAATAATCCTTTTCATTCTGTTGCTGAGTTTTTGAACACAAATTTGTATGAAACTGTATTTTAATAAATAAGTTCAATTGCAATTTAGTTAGTTTTCTTTAATTTAAAAGTTTCAAATTATTTCATGTTTTCATTGTATTATTTAAATTTTACTGTTTCTTTTATTAGTGTTTTTTTAAATGTATTTATATGTTTTTCAATGTATTCTGACGAAGCCTAAAACTGTATGCCTAATGGCCAAGTAAATTGAATTGAATTCCCAATGTGCTCAGTCAATTTAAGAGAGCAGTGCAAATATTGAAAAAAAAAATGGTTTTATCCTTTAAAATGTGCAGAAATTTGATTCGAACAAATGTAACTTTGTAAAATTTCTTTGCAGAACGAAACGTTAAGGCTCTCGCACTGTCCAGACCACTTTTAAGTCGTGTTAAAACTGTGAATAAAGTGCTCCAAATATCGCCAGGGTACTTTATTCCATTTCCAGTGGCTATGTTTCCTTTGAATATTAAGTGTCTAAACTTCAAATCCTTTTAGTTTATGAGCGTAATCAGCGTAAATCCAAAAGATAATGCCCGATTTTGCTGTACATAACATAATATAGAATATGAATGACAGATTAGAACTGATAACAATATATTTTTTTAAATATATGATAACATCTATGGATTATAATAAACTCTTCCAAGTATGCGGATTCACCTTGTATATAAGAATACACACGTTTACACTGTTCAGTTTATCGAATATGACGTAGCATTTCCATGGCAAACCGATTCGAATTCCATTCTACAAAATACTTTCATTTTTTTTTCTATTAGTTCAGGTCAAATATAGACGTTACACGACAGACTTTTTTTCCCTAAACCTGCCGTCACTAGGCTTCCTGACTTTACATCAGAGCCTATTATATGTGAAGTCATGGGTTCGAATGGTTTACTTCGTTTTTTATTATTGTTTAATGATTTTATATCATTCTATTTTAACAACGCGTTATTTTATTATATTTCATATACTAATTCATGGATACTTAAACACAATTCTTTCATCATTAGTTTAGTTTAAGTGTAGTTAGTTTAGTTTAAGTGTAGTCGTTTAGTTTAAGTGTAGTTCTGTTTATAAGTATGCATAAGGATGTAATTATTTGACTTATTTGAACTGTTGTATCAGTGAAGCGAGGTGAGTCAGTGAAGTTATGGTTTTACAGTGCAGTGAACAGTTCCGATCAGTGATAATTTATAGCGTCAATGAAATGTGTTCTATAGTGTCAGTGAAATGAGTTACAGAGTGTCAGTGAAATGTGTGCTAAAGTGTCAGTGAAATGCGTCATAGTGCCACTACAGGGAATGAGATGAGAGTAAAGTGAAAGACTATTGAAACTTATGTAGGACCTATAGATAATTATGTAGGTTGTATTGTAAAATTAGGTATTTTATTTTATTTTTATTATTATTGTGTTAAATTGTATCGTGTATTATTATTGTATTGTGTGTAAAATTGTATATGTGTTGTAAAATTGTATTGTGTATTGTAAATTTTATTGTGTATTGGTTATCATTTTATTGTGTATTGTTAATATTGTATATACCACTGCCACCGGGTGCTTGCCCACTTGCAGTGTAAATAAATACATACATACATAAACTACGTATTTTGAATCTACTCTTAAAACTGTATGACGTACGAAGTGTGGGTTTCATTCAAACATCTCTGCTGCTCTTTGCTAACACCACAACTCTCCTATCTCACTCTCACTTCTCCGTTGTTCGCTAGTCCAACGACTTCCCCCCCCCCCAACCCATCGTCATGTCGCTTGCTCGCTAGCCTACTCGCTTGCGCGGTACTCGGTTGTTGCAGTGGATTCTGAAACCACGTCAACACGCCCGTTGTTTCATAGTCGATGTTTCATATGTCGAACAGCGATAAAAACAACTCAAGTCTTATCTGTGGCTTCGTCACACTTCGGAACGAGTGAAATCAGTTTGTAAGCTGCGTAAGTCGACAGAGAAAATCTGAAACGGAACATTTTTACATCTTGCAATGAATATACAATAAATGCACATATATATAGTAATATACTGTACAGTGTAAAATGTTAAATGTTATGTTTTATTTAACGATGCTCGCAACTGCAGAGGTTATATCAGCGTCGCCGGATATGCCGGAATTTTGTCCCGCAGGAGTTCTTTTACATGCCAGTAAATCTACTGACATGAGCCTGTCGCAATTAAGCACACTTAAATACCATCGACTTGACCCGGGATCGAACCCGCAATCTTGGGCATAGAAGGCCAGCGCTATACCAACTCGCCAACCAGGTCGACTGTACAGTGTACATTCATATAATACATTTATATACATGTACGAATGACATAACAGCTTTCATTATTAATAAATTAGAGCTTTCAAATAGGAATATTATGCTGAGCAATACTTTAAATGATTTCGATGTAGAAAATGGCCTTAAAAATCTAAACAAGTGATCTCTTTGAGACAAACCGTGGAAAACATAGTTTCATAGACGATATAATATCAGAATCAATGCATTTAATTATTCACTTATATTAAGGCGACAAAGATTTGTCAACAAATATTACGAATGTTAACATTCCAAAACTAAGTTTTAAAAAATCACAGTACTGTACAACAGTGTGGCAATCCCAACATTACTGTAGTACAGCGTAAACTAAATCCTTCCGATAAAGGTCTTTAAACATAAAAGTGATTAGTTTTCCACACGAATTGCTGGATATACAGGGACATCATTTTATTTTTACTTCAATTTTTATTGTACTTGAGTTTTTGTATGTACTTCACTTCCACCCCTTCTACTAATGAAGTTCAACCTTCCTGCACACAGATTTAAGACCGCTTATACACTCATAGTAGCCTTAAGATCATAGTAAACAGTACGTTCCAAAAATATGTTCGCGTTTTCCAGTGACGAAAAAGCTTTCAATACTGAATCGTTTTCGCACAGGTACTGTCGTCCATTTGCCTACGTCGTATCCCGGTTTCCCCCACCTGCTTTTATTCGCCAGCTGGTGACTGGGCTGTCTTACCTCTTCTCAGAACATTAATTCTGTTAGGAATTGGACATCTACGTAATATTATACAACTGTTTAAAAATAACTTAAATAAAAGGGCCTCGTTAAGTAATTAACTGTCACGTGATTTCCTCCCTTTCTACGACGCTGCGACGTAGCCACTTGGACGGACAGTAGATAGCATATCTGAGTAATTTTATCTTTTCGGATCGGGCAGAAGTGAAGATTGAATTTACAGTACGTAAGGTACTCTTTTGTAGAATAATTACAGAATTATTTCAACATGAGTTACTAGTTACGAAGGACGAAACTGGTAATTGGGATTAGGTACAATAGTCTATAGTGCAATAATATGCACAAAAGAACTGAAGCCTGTATCGAAATGAACGGCCACCATTTTAAAAAATGTGTTTAAATATCCATATTATGATTATTTTTCAATTTAACTTCATTCTCTATATTGTACGCTAATGTACTCTAGACGGTATAATATACACTGCATAATGAATACGTTCGCATGGACAGCTCAGTCGTGAGTAAAAACACTCATTGTTAATACTGAACTGTATTTTGATTAAAGAAAAACCTAATGAAAATTATCGAACTCAAAGGCGCGATATTTCCTAGTTTACGTAAATGGATGAACTACTTTTCTTCCCTCCTATACCTAGCAAAGTGATTTGTTTGTATATTACGCCAGTATCATCGAACTCCAGTTGTGGAAAGAGGTAGCAAACGGTATTGATCCAAAGGTTAGCCAGGTTAATATAAACAATGTTAGTAAAAATAAAATGATGTCCCTGTACTTCCATTATATTACAAATAAATTAAGAAAAAAAAATACATATTCCCAACAAAATGAAAACACACAAAATAAATGAATGGTAACTATATTTAATTGCATGAAATAAACCACCGAACGTAAGAAAAAAAAAAAAAGAATTAAAGAAAACAATCTCGTGAACAGAGTTTAAAATAGAAACCAAGGGTAAACACACACATATACAACATGTTACAAAAATTTTATTAATAAAGATTACCACAAATTTTTTAACTACCACGCCGAGAGGAAAAAGCGACTATGAAGACTTCTTCCGCGTCTGATAACTAATATTAATAGATTCGCGAACGTGTACATACGTACATACTGTACATACATACATACATACACACATTACATAGAATATACATGTGCTATTCCTGCACTTGTTTGGCAACGTGCAGTCTCTCTTAAAAAAAGAAATTATTTCAGATTTCACTCTGCAAATAGACATTTTAGTTGGTTATTTAACGACGCTGTATCAACTACTGGGTTATTTAGCGTCGATGAAATTGGTTATCGATCGTATTTGGCGAGATGAGGCCGAAGATTTTCATAGATTACCCGACATTTGTCTTATGGTTGGGGAAAACCTCGGAAAAACCAATCAAGTGATCAGCCCAAGCGGGAATCGAACCCACGCCCGAGAGCAGCTCCGGATCAGAAGGCAAGCGCCTCTGCCGGTGGCGTCAACGAAAATGAAGTCAGAATTTTACAACCCGGATTATATCTTCATTATGTACGCGCAAGTGTGATTCATGCAGCAAGGATTCGTAAGATATTCGTTTTATGAGTAGTGAACTTCCGTTGTAAATCATACCGATGTTCCAACATCTTTGTGAAAACATACAGTAGATACGAGTATTTCACAAATAAATACTGTAAGCAACTCACACATAGATTGATAGAATAGTCGACTTAGTTGGCAAGTTGGTATAGTGCTGGCCTTGTATGCCCAAGGTTGCGGGTTCGATCCCGAGCGAGGTCGATGGCATTTAAGTGTGCTTAAATGCGACCGGCTCATGTCAGTAGATTTACTGGCATGTAAAAGAACTCCTGCGGGACAAAATTCCGGCACATCCGGCGACGCTGATATAACCTCTGCAGTTGCGAGCGTCGTTAAATAAAACATAACTTTTTTTTTATAGAATACGGAATTGAACAACTTTTGTCACTATGACTACAGAATAAAAACTGTTGGCCTGTGTAGTATAGCGATTACTATGTTCGTCCCTGAATCCATGTTCCGAGTTTTCAAAACTAGCCAAAAGCGACAGATTCGGACGAAAACATACAAAGTACAGAATAGAAATAAGTTCGTGTATTTACAGCGCATAAAATAATCATCCGTTCGATTGCCTGCAGAATTCTGATAACGGTAAAGAATCGTGACGATCCAGAATCGATCCACGTCTGGGTCACAAAAGGATTTGTGGCGAGCTAAGTGGACACGAAGGGTTTTTCCTGGGTTCTCCCGTTTCTCCTCACCATCAGAATCGTCCCACCAATACTCCAGTCAATCTCACTCTGCGAGGTCCTGAGACAGGAGTTCAGATCAAATAAAAAATGGCAGTAAATTGAACGCATTTGTTTTTAATAAAAAGTATTATTAAAAATTAAGACAGACGCTAGGACGGAGGTATATCCCCTTTATCCTTTCTCTACATTACCATTCTTCATCAGTTTCGCACCCTAACAAAATTATTCTTCCCGGGTAGGAGTCAACGAGTTGTGGATCATATTCCAGGTATTGAGGGGTTCCCTGCAAGGCGCGTTCCCAGCTCAGCAAGATAACGTCCCTACTCCAGACACGGAATTCATACTGCAAAGGGGATGGCTGGAGTGATAGCTGTTGTAAGACTGGAAAACGAGAGTCTTTCTCAGGGTTTTCACGTATCCCTCAAAATACACATTTCATTTCTCTCTCTCTCCCACTTTTAAAAAAGAGCAGTTGATAAACTGCCGTTACATAACAAATTTTAAACAATTCTGCAACACTTATTCCAGAAATGGTTTAGTTGAGTCACTAGAAACGAATTAATCGCTGTAAAGTACGAAGACGATGCTTGCAAAAAGCTGTCTGAGAAACGATGCATTGGGCTGCTTACTTGGTTGGATTTTTTCCAAGGTTTTCCCCAACTATAAGGCAAATGTCAGGTAATGTTTGGCAAATCCTCGGTCTCATCTCGCCAAATATCATCTCGCTATCATCAATTCCATCAACGCTAAATAACCTGGTAGTTGATACAGCGTCGTTAAATAACCAAGTAAAAAAAAATATGCAGGACTGATAACGTTCTTGTTTTACTGTTAAAACGGCTCATTTTACATTAATGTGCGTAATGTAATGAATGCTAATCTCGTTATCTGTTAACGTTTTATGTGGAACTAAGTATTATGGATAAACTGGCAAACATGTTTTATTTCGAACTGTTTCTTATGAGAGAAGTGAAAAAAAGAAAGAAAGAAAACGAAGAAAAAGAGAAAAAAAGAAACGAAGAAAAGTGAAAATTTCAGGGGCCGTTATGAAGCAAACCGCCAATTGGCGTCAAAATGAGTAAATAAATAAAAATTAAGTCAGGTATGCATAAAATCTGTCCATTAATTTAAACTAAACAGAGTTTGTAAAGAGAAAATATGTTGTCTTTGAACTATTTTTTTTTTAATCAGGGATGCTGAAACTAGGCCTGTAAGTTGTGTATGTAACTTCTGTGAAAAGTGGAACTTTTTTCCTCGAGCGGGAAGATACTCAGCACGAGCTGTAGGCGAATGCTGAAATTACACGAACGCAAAAATGTCCACGCGAAACTCAAGCTGCATAGAAAACTTTATTTATTACCGTAACAAAAAGCCTCACTTTCCAGAAGAAATTAATCCTACTGTCATAATAAAAACATATCCTACGATGTCCAAAGAGTACAGAATCTCTAGTAGGTTACAGTATGTCATGGATGTACCACAGTCTACTATATACAGTCGCGAAGCTTGAGGTGATTTTTTGCAAATCTCGTTATAAAGCGCTCCAAGCGGTTAGCAACTAGAAACAATAGACTGTCCACGGTCGACTTTGGACTGTGTCGTATTTCCATCGAGTGCTAGCTCGTTGCGTATTTCACATTGATGCTTGTGAAATGTTCGTTATTGGTTGTAATGAAAATGTTAATGGCTAAAATACAATAATTGGAATAATAATATTTTACTAGAGACGTAGAAAAATTAAGTTTGTTTTAATGAAATTTATTGATCACGTTTTATTTTCAATTCTGGTGGGATTATTATTGCTTAGGCCTACTTTTTTTTTTCAAAGAATATGTTTTTAATTATAGCTGTTAATTTTGTTGTTATTTTTATTTGTTACTTTACTAGAGACGTAGAAAAAGTCTGTTACAATAAAATTTATTGATCACGTTTTATTTCCAATTCTGGTGTCATTATTACTGCTTAACCTCATCCCACTTTGTTAACTACGTAAGCTTACACTACAAGTATCGGTACACGTAAGTTACTCCATTAATTCATATTTCCATTATTATTGTTGTAAAGGGAAATGCAAATTAATATTTATTGGTTTCATAGTTAATTATCGCTATAATCTTGAATGAGTGAAGCGATTATAGTAAATTTCAGTTCGTTTTGCACAAACAAAAATAATATTAACCTATTTCTTGCAGGTATCTTCGAGTTTATGGTGGAATTTAATATACTTCATTAAAATAATAAATTAACTTTATGCATTTAATATTTCAATAATGGAAGGAAGGTGTTAATTTTTCCAAAAGAACACAAGGAAAGTGTAACATATTTTGTCGTCTACTAGGAGAGAGATCTGCAATGATGAGGCGATAGTAGCGATCCTAGTGATGGGCAACTACCCATGTCAGCATTTTTACTACATATTGAGCTTCGCGACTGTATATAGTAGACTGTGGATGTACTTCAAACATTAACAGTAGTCTATTCTGGACCATGAAATGTGCGGTGAAGTACCATCACTTTATTTAACAGTGTTCAGAAAACTCTTAATTTTCACACGCAAAGCTGTTTAGAAAACTTACTTTTTGTTATAAATAAAGTATTTTTAGCAACAAAATATTTTCGTCGTATCTCTATAATAAGAAATGATTTGAAATAACGAACATTTTCTCATTACACAATGCTACTAACAGAACAGCTTCTAACGAAAACCTGCCAAACGACATTTCATGACCATCTCCTTTCAAATATCTTCCCGCTGGAAAATTCACAACCACTCAGTAATCGGGCACTGAAGTAATCATTACAGCTTAAAGGTCCAAGTCTGCGGGTTGTCTCGCTCAGAGGTATGCCTCACCGCCAAAGAGATTTTGAAGGCGAGAATCGAAACGAGAACGCAACCTATCAGAGCACGTTGGATAGGATATATTGCTAAGCACTAGTCCACGAAGCATAGCTTACTCGATTGCTGGGTCGTGACGCGCTCTGGATGCCTGTCGGCAACGCCATCTTTCAGTCATTGGAATTCAACATTAGAAGTTCGTCCTTCACGAGACAGGAACCAACCAGCGATGTTTGCGAACTTACCCAGTTCTTAGCAAAATCAAGGAGCCACCAACTTCCAAAGAATGTAGGTCTACGCTTGAATATGAGGAAAAACGTTTCTTGTTTAGCGACGATGTATCAACTATAAGGTTATAATATAGTGTCGAAGGAATTTAAGGGTTCAGAGCCATAGCGGGCCAAGCGCCATTTATTAATAATAATAATAATAATAATAATAATAATAATAATAATAATAATAATAATAATGATTTATTTTAGCTGGCAGAGTTAAGGCCGTAAGACCTTCTCTTCCACTCAACCAGCAAAAAGTGTATATACATATGCATGAACTTACAAAGAATTCAACAATTTGATTTAGATGAGAGTTACATGTATACAAGAGTTATTTACGAATTAAACACCAAAATACTATGAACTATTAATTAAACACTGAAATAAACTGTGTAGCAGAATTAAACTAAAATACATAGAATATTAATATATTTCAAATAATATTAGATAATAGAAAGAGATTATTATGAGACAATTTTGAAAATACAGCACAAAAACGGAGAAAACAAGGGTTAAAGTTAAGTAAATACCATAATTTAATGAAGATTGATATATCATTCAATTTTAATGCGCACACTTTATCTTACTTGCTATACCTATGTTTCGTTAAATTATGGTAATCACTTAATTTTAACTCTTGTTTTGTCCGTTTTTAATAAATGGCACTTGGCCCACTATGGCTCTGAACCCTTCAATTGGTGATAGCGAGAGGAGTCAGTCGGATTCGCCATTGGGTTGTCTGACATTCGCCTTACGTTTAAGAAAATCTCGGAAAAAAAAAAAAAACTAGGTAACCGAATCTGCCCAAGCGGGAATCGAACACACGTTCAAGCCCAGTCTTGGATCAGTAGGCAAACGAAATGTCGCATGAGCTACGCCGGTGTGTCAAAAGTTCTTGCCCCATTTTTTTGGGGCTCAACTTAACCTTAGGAAAACCACGAAAAAAACATCCAGGTAAAACAAGTTCTACAAGGCCTCTTCACTAAAAACTATTTCTTTTAAAGGGAAACTTATTTTGGTAACACAGGTCTAGCGCATTATTTGTCACTAAATCTTAAGTAAATAATCACATTAAACCCGATTTCAAGTACAAGTAAATTACCATTTTTAACAATTTTACCCAAGGGCTTAGAAGCAACTACAGTTTATGTAAGAGTGCAACATTTCTTAAGCATACTTCCGTACATCCTCGAAGGGGTAGTTGTTGCCACACTGGCATATATCTGTCAGACCTCATGACCAAAACTAGTGGTGATGTTGAAAACGTACAATTCCGTCCAGATCACAAGATACAAGAAATACGTCTTCAAAGAGATGTTTTGAAATGTTTTATATCAATTATATCACAATATGGTGATGGTGCTAAATATTAATCGTAAATTGGTGCAACTTGACGAAGAAAATGGCCTAATACTGTTGTGCAGCTGCCAACACCGCGATGTAATGCACGAACTCTCCTTTCACTAGTCACACACATAATAGCCTTGACACCAATAGAAGCCAGAGTTGTCCCTAGTATCCACACACCAAGTTGAGGTGTACAGGGGCCATGGAAGTTGAGTTTTCTATTACAATACTAGAAGTTAAATAATGATACCATATCGTTCTGTTTTATTCTTGAAATCTGCATCGAATATTAGGTCTATTCGTAAGTAGAGCCCGGAAGTTAGGCAAAATGCCTTTTTTTTTTTCTAGGTGGATATACGAAAGAGTTTAAGAGAAAAACATTTTCCACACATTTCGGAACGATAGGAGCAGTTTTTAATTTGAATTTTCTGCCTATTTTATCTCCCATTGCCCATTTTAAGGCTTAATGCCTTATTTTGCTTTTGACGGAGAAAAAAATTATGTTTTTATTTAACGACGCTCACAACTGCCGAGGTTATGTCATCGTCGCCGATGTGCTGGAATTTTGTGCCGCAGGAGTTCTTTTACATGCCACTAAATCTACTGACATGAGCCTGTCGCATTTAAGCACACTTAAATGCCATCGACCTCGGCCGGGATCGAACCCTTAACCTCGCGCACAGAAGAGCACTCTACCGACTACGCCATCCAGGCCGACTTTTGATGGAGTTTTCAGCTATTATGCATATATTAAATAAAGAAATGCACTGAAATATTGTAAGAATTCTGAGTAAGTGAAAAAATTTCTCATTGAGAATCCATGATCTGATTTTAGTAGAACTTTTCCCTTATTAAATATTGTAGGCTACATAAATACAATGACAGGAATTCAGACAGGTCACTGTTGCCTAAAGAGACCCATATAGGTCATGACTCATCAGTGTCACCTATGATTTCAAAGATATGCATGTTTAGTCAGCAGCCCGAAGACTGGTTGGAACCTCAAAAGTGAGACCAATAAGGCATCACTCATGAGGAAACTAAGCCAGGAGATAATGGGTTAGGGTCGTCAATTTCACGAGTAAGCGATATGAAAAAGAAGGAACTTTTCCATACATTCTGCTTCATTGTCCTCGACTGGATGAAGTCAAGTGAAAATATCTTGTTAACTGTTCGTCGGCTCCTGAGGATCTGGAGGGGATTAAACCAGTCAATCTATGCAATTTTATACTTGCCTCGGGGCTCTCTATTTAATTTCTGTAGTTGGAGTACGCAATGGTTGAAATTAATAGGCCTAAGTGCTATAAAAGCACTTGAAGTCGCACTGGAATACGGGGTGAAGGAAGATTCCAGGCTAGCCATAAGACTGGATATTCGCGCGAATCGCAGAGCAAGTCTGAATGACAACGAAAAGCGAAGTTCTCTTCTCCCGTCTTTGTCTCAACGCTCAAGTTTCAGTAAAATGTTCATACTTTGCCGCTTTAAAGACTCATGGGACGCAAGAGCAATATTTATCTAAATATAGTGTGTTATATACACACAGTTCAAGCAATAACATGACATACACAGTTCAAGCAATAACATGACAATGTTAACTGGCATTTAGTTACGGTGGATGACCGATTCAAGGTCATGAATGAGGCTAAGAATAAAACAGCAGAGAGTCTGTGACATTGTTGACACCGATATCTACACAAGATATACCAACAAGCGTCCATCTTGTTGAAATTACCACTGGCACGAATTCCATGAATAACACTTCATCCGGATCTTTTGCTTGACTTCAGTTTTGAAAACTGAATGATATTATATCTCATGTCATGTCATACTAGGCCTAGGCTATATCATAATTATCATCTTAGTATCACTTGTGAGGCTCAAACCTGTCTTCGAACAGTTGATTAAGCAACAACACATATCATACCATATCATATCATATATCATACATAATATCACACTATATGAATATTTACTGTCAACAACTGTTTCATTATATCTACATATAGTGATCGGCCTCATATTTCTTATCACACCATATATCATTATAATATCAAATCATATCATATATATCACAACACACCTTATGAATGTGAATATTTATTGTGAACAGCTGTTTCATATATCTACATGTAGTGATGATCCTCACATTTCATATCACACCATATCATCACATCATATATCATTATTATAATATCAAATCATATCATATATATCACAACACACCTTATGATTGTGAATATTTATTGTGAACAGCTGTTTCATATATCTACATGTAGTGATGATCCTCACATTTCATATCACACCATATCATCACATCATATATCATAACGTATCGTATATCGTATCATCACTCTATTTAACGAAAATTGCTATTTAAAACTGCTACAGAGCATTAGATTACAATCAATCATTTGCCTGCCAAGTAACAAAAATTATCGTGAAAAAAGAAAATGGGTTTGAGGGAAAGATGTAAAACGATAAGTATTTCATTTTGAACGTACATGTCCGCAGGTACAAAGTTAGAATTCCAACCAGTTAGACGTCATTTTAACGGTTTATACCGCTAAAGTCAACCTAGGTGATTTTATCTAACTAAAAGAATGTGATGAGAAGCGAACAAAAGCATAACAGTACATTTGCGACTTCATTCATAAGAAGGTTAAGTTTTCACAGAAAACTTGCGTCCTTTTATTTTGCTCTATTTTCGTACCGATCATTGATTGATATTATCTTTAAGCCTCGAATTACTTTTCTGGAGAAGTTTTCGACTGGAATTACCTAACTAAATAATATTTTCTTCAATGAGACGGAAATAACTATTTTGTGTTATTTTAATAAAGATACCTAAAATTTATAGAAAAAAAATGGTTGTTTCATGTGCACCATTTCCGGTCGACATGACACTTTTAGTATTGAGTACGAGCAAAATTGATCACTTTACCAGAAATCGCTCTACAGTACACAAAGAAGCTAAGGGATATACACATACTCACAAGCACGGGATATATAAATACTGACAAACTCCGTGCCCAAAATCACTTTTTTCGCTCAGGAATGCTGAAAACATTATTTCCGTGAAATTGCTCTTCTTTTCTTTCTTTCTTTCTTTCTTTCTTTCTTTCTTTCTTTTATTTACTTTTCCATCACGATATTTATTTTCTTTTATTTTTCGTACAATGAGAAACTAACCAAGAATTAGCGAAACAATAGTTCTCAGCATTCACAACTAAATTCTGCATAAAAGAAAGTTATAATAATAATTATGGAGCAGAAACATGACCGCTAAATAAATTTTCATAAGTTATTTTCAAGAAGAGATTATAATAAACAATGAAATAAATGTTGTGTACAAAATACATTTTAGGAAAAACAATTAAGATGACAGGTTAATTCATGCGAATTTAAAACAATGAGA
Source organism: Periplaneta americana (assembly GCF_040183065.1). NCBI lineage: Eukaryota > Metazoa > Arthropoda > Insecta > Blattodea > Blattidae > Periplaneta > Periplaneta americana. Next base: position 136,436,473 of record NC_091129.1, read on the forward strand.
TTATCAAGCAAATTATAAAATAAAATACAAATGAGGAAAGAAAACAATACATGGACAAATAGTATTAGAGAAAGCATGAAGATCATATCAATGGAAATATAGAGTGCCGTAATTAGACCGGGAAGATCATTAATATAGGGATATAATAATAATAATAATAATAATAATAATAATAATATTTAGATAATGTGTATTCAAAGCTGGAGCAAATTAAAACCATTTTTTAACAGCGAAGAATACTTAAATATTCGTACACTACGTGGAATCTATGTAACCAATTCGGATTTTAATAACCTCATCTTTTCTGTTCGTATATCATGCAATATGCTCCTATATACAGTATATAAAATCCGATCACTGCTCTACGGTTGTGAAAGTGCATATTTTATGGTTTATTTTTTACTCTTCTGTCATTTTTTATTCATTTGTGTTTGTTTATGGCATTGCATCAAGTAATTTACAAACATTTGTTTAATTTCAATTTTTTTATTTGCCTTGCGTAACTCAATATTTTCAGGCATTCTACACACATGGATTTATCAAACGCTTAGTAGAAACATGAACAATCAGTCAAAATATATTTCACCATACTGTTGATGGACAGAAAAAAGATACTGCACGCTTCAAATTAACTTTATATCCTCATTCCTTGAGTGGTTAAAAAATCCTATTTTAGAGCCGCCATAACTAAGTTATAAGGGCTTGGATGGAATGGAATAACTAGGGCCTATTTGCACACCGATGTTATGTTCAGTGCGATACTGAAGTTCAGTTGTTAGATTTCTATACATTTTAGACTCTTTTTGTAAGGTCGCATTTGATTTATTCATGAATCCAGAGTGTATTTAGCATGCCTGAAAACTAATCCATCTAAAGCGGACCTTGTAACATATTCTCGAATTCAGAAAGTTTTTTTTGGGTGGTCGAATAGGTCTAATTCTCTGCAAAATGTTCCAAGTAGCACCAAATAAAATATTCACCGGTCAACAACATATCGGTCGTGAAAAACATACAAATGCTATCCTGAATACCAGTAAAAGAAATGTATCCGTAATTAACACAGAGCGCATCCATGAATAAAGGTTAGAATTTTACATGTACAATGAAAATTCTTATTCCTAAATTAACTAGTTTAAGGGGAGAGGATGATATTTTTTTAAACTTTTTTCCTATTTGGTGTACAGTATTAATTTTTTGTATGTAGAGAGCTCATAGCTATAGCAACTCAACCAAAAATAAATATTTTGAAAAAAAAAAAAAAAATTATTTGGGGGCCAGATTTGAAAAAATATATATCCAATGCAGGACTGTACTAAAACCGATATATCTAAACCATTTTTAAAGGTAGATTCATCCATTTTTGTGCAATGTACTTGAAAAAGCATGCTCTACAAACTGTCTGTAACAGAATTTTGATATTTGTTCCTACCTTTGTAAAATAAACAATTAAAATTTAATAACACTTTCCTGATTTCCTTTCTTGCAAACAAACGGATGTAGTTTTAAAATGAAATCAATTAACAAAATTCTGTTACAGAGAAAAGTTTCCCAATAGTCTAAAGAATATGAGTTCTAAATTTTAATAGTTCAGAAGTTATATACATTTTTGTGTGGCAATGTAGCAAAAAAATTAAGTTACCCTAAACCGATAAAAGGGGCGAGTGATTTAAAAATCCATAGCGCAGGAAGTTTAAAAATGGTGTCTCAACATCAAATACCCACAAAATATTATGCTATGCATTCCACACATATCACAGAGTATTTTAAAGAATTTTTTTTAATTTGCTCATTTTTCACCAAAAAAGAGTAAATTTTCAAAAAAAAAAAAAATTCTTTAAAATATCCTGTGATATGTGTGGAATGCATAGCATAACATTTTGAGGGGATTTGTGCGTTTATCGCATGTTGGGTCGCCATTTTTAAACTTCCTGCGCTATGGATTTTTAAATCACATGCCCATTTTTATCGGTTTCCAGTAACTTCATTTTTTTTTTGCTACACTGCCAGACAAAAATGGATATAATTTCTGAACTATTAAAGATACATGCATGAAATTTAGAACACACATTCTTTAGATTATTAGGAAACTTTTTCCTGTAACAAAAGTTTGTTAATTGGTTTCATTACAAAAATAGGTCCGTTTATTTGCAAGAAAGGAAATCAGAAAATTGTTATTAAATTTTAATTGTTTATTTTACAAACGTAGGGACTAATATCAAAATTCTGTTACAGACAGTTTGTAGACATGCTTTTGCAAATACATTGCAAAAAACCGTTTGAATCTATCTTTAAAAACGGTTTGATATATCAGTTTAGTACAATTCTGCAATGTGTATATTATTTTTCAAATTTGGTCCCCCAAATAATTTTTTTCAAAATATTTATATTTTGTTGAATTTCTACACCTATGAGCTCTCTACATACAAAAAATTAATATTTTACACCAAATAGGAAAAAAGTTTTAAAAAATACCATTCTCTCCCCTTAAATTATTTGTTTCTAATCTTAGCGTTATTCTATGGATTATTCTTTGATAATGTTTAGATCAATAAAAATACAGACCGTGGCCATCAGTAGTCCTCTTAACAAATTCATTTTCATATGGGGAACTAAAACTTTGAGGTACAATTTTTTTTTTTTTTAGTTGATTACTTAAACATTGTATCAACTACCCGGTTATTTAGCGTCGATGAAATTGGTGATAGCGAGATGGTATTTGGCGAGATCGAGGACTCGCCATGCGACTATGGGATTATCTGGCATTCGCCTTGCTGTTGAGGAAAAACTCAAGAAAAAACCCAACCAGATAATCGGCCAAAGCTAAAATCGAACCCACGCCCGAGCGCAGCCCCGGATCAGCAGGAGAACGCGATACGCCGGTGGCAAAGTATAATTATGATGATTTAACAAAACATAATACACACTATCAATTACCATAATTAAATTTGAAGAATGCAGAAGGGGAGAAACTATTTCTAAAGGGTTGTTTTTATCAAGACCGTGTTGCCACAATTCTTTGTACGCAATAAAACAAATATCGATAGTATAGAACAGCAAACCTCGTATGCCAAAATGTTCCATTTTACAAGAGAGCAAAAAACATTTTAATATCTTGTTAACGAACAAATACCTGACATAAGAGGGTATTTATGTATCTTCTTGTAAAGTCTGTATACATGCCTGGACATAAGATGTGTTTGCAAAATAATTTTTATACGGATAAAATAAAATCTCATTTTTTTGACATACCAGGTTGCGCTTCAACACCATCGATATACTTCATTGGCCTCAGGACTCAGAAGACGAAAATACTGAAATATGATTATAACATACGTTTATAAATAATACAAAATCAAGACAAGATAACAAAATATGTTACAGAAAGATGTATTATGCAACGTGAAACAGAATTAATGGCATGATGATGATGATGATGATGATGATGATGATGATGATGATGATGATGACGACGACGATGATGATGATGATGACGATGATGGTGGTGATGGTGGTGGTGGTAATTGTATTCGAGTTGTATATATGACGTTAAAACAGCGATTTTTACAGCTTTTATTTTCTCATCATACACAGTATAAATTCTGTGACGCTGAAAAAAAATGTTTGTGAAGTACTAAGAGAAACGCACTTTTCCAGAGATCCTAATATCATATAAAAAGTGAATTTTGGTGTGTCATCTACCTGCGTACAACTAGTTGTCTTAATGATTCGAAAATTTTCTTCTTTTATATTCTAGTCTACGAGTCAATTCATTCGAAATTATGCACAAAAACTGATTTTTACTTACATAGGAAATGTGTCTTCATATGACAAAATAACACAAAATGGAGATCGATATTACTGCGCTCAGTCGATAGCAGCTCTCATTCGAGCATATCGAGCGAAGTAATAAAATTTATTTCAAATCTCATAGACAAAATGGTTCGATTCACAATACAATGACAATTTAAATATTCTTGGCAATTTTCATAACTACAGAAGAGTCACACACACACGCACGCGCACGCATTCACACACATATACACTGTAGATTCGCAAAAATTTTACTGGGTGGCCACTCAATTTCAGAACGATTATCCCGGACTACCGACTTTTCCAGGAATGTGGGCTCAGGGAAATTACTTCTCTCTGCGTCTAGAACACTTTTGAATTACAAGTTTTGAATATCGACAATTAAACAAGACTACAAATAGGTTAGATATCCATTTTTTGATTTGTTATTGATTTTCAGTGCTCAGAATATAATGTATATAAAAGTACCGAATATCAATACAAAATAATTTTAGTTATTTTTGTTTACTCCTTGAATATTTTTACAATGGTGAAATGTAATGTGAAATTTTCTTTCTTCTTAATAAAATGACGCAATTAAAAACTGACTTCTACATTACCAAAATGACATGACTTTTAGAATTTTGAAATTCAGAACTGGGCACTCTGAAAAATAATAGAAGTATAGTTATTTGAGTTAATAACATAATTAAAGAAATCAGCGATATATAAATAAAATTCGCAAGTGACCTTGGAGGATTCACTTTACATTTTAGACATCGTTACTCAGACCATGGAACGAACTTTGCCTCCTCAATCTTGTTCTGTCAGAATGAAGATGTCAGCATGAAACATTTACACTGCTGGAACATCAAAGCATTTCAAGAGTGTGTGGGATAATTGCGTAATTGAAACTGTATTAAAAGCGAAGTACGTAAACAATGCACGTATTAATTAGCTTACAACTGTGAGGAGTGTGGCCATAGAAAACCTCAACATCTTTCGGGAAATTATTGTGACTCACATTGACGCAAAAAAATAGACAAATTTATAATTTCGCGTTCAAACTCAATAAAATCTGTTTTGCATATAAACATACAAATTTTACACTTTAATAGATTTCGCATTTATTTACGCATTCAAAAACCAACGAAAGAAACTATGAAGAACGAAAATACGTAAACATGCGTATTTCTTACAAATTTCACATTACACTGCAACGAAAAATCTCAATCTCCAATTGCTATCGACAGTCTTAGTAATGATAAAGATATTCTGGAAAATGAAATTACACATAATTTAACTGAAAACCTTATCTTACAAGCTCTGAACTCAATGTTTATTTTTTAAATCAAACTACAGTGTTACACAATAATCTTTAACTCATTCATGAAACTCCCCGCCCCTAGCACCGCCAGATTATTTACTTAGAATACTAACGTGGGGTTCCACCCAGAGCTGACTAAAAATTTCCGACTTGAATTGTACGCGACATAATATTAATTCGCGGAAAATGTTTCACTGAATTAAGGATATTGTACATACGCTTAGAAAATCTATCAACTACACCAATAAAATTAAGATGATGATATGTGGGTTTCTAAAGATCACAACAAACACACTTTATCGGTGTTAAACTGTCAATAAAACGAATGTTATAACTTCCATCAAATATGAAAATACAGTTAAGTTCGAAAATTTTACTGACATCTGCCGCTCATGCCAATACTGTAACCCAGATGCGTGCGTTACGAAGAGTATGCGTAGAATCTCGTTTCGCTACATAATACTTGAGATTTTTACCTGCAAGAGTTAACTGTGACTACAATCTGGTCTTCGTCTGAAGTATAAGTCGAAGTGGACCAACATGGACACAGGCAAAAGAGATGGGAGAGGTCAATACTGAACTTTTTGGGATCGTAGTGGAAAAGGGCTAGAAAAGGATGGAAGAAAACGGGGACGAAAATTGAAGAAACTATGCAAAAGCTATCCAGTGGGGTTGGGATATGAATCTGTGAGACGTGAAGGAGTTTCACAATGACGTACGGTACCTAATGGATGCAAGACCTAATTCTGAAAGCAGGGAGATGAGTCAGGTGAATAATGATACGGCTACATCCGACCTTGGAAACGTGAACATGAGAAAATAAGAAAAAAAATATATTTCGTACATCTTACAAGTGCAACGGAAGGGTGATACGATGAATGGCCGAATTATCTGATGTGATTCAGATATACAACCGAGGGCTTGGGAGTCTGGATGGAGATCCGGGAGTGACAAGAGGAGAGTTCCTACACGCTGCCCGATATAGACATCAACACAATATTCCACACGCTGTATAATGGCTACTGCACAGTCGCCGTCTTGCTCGCACCCGCCTATCCACCGCTAGCCCTCTCTCTCGCACTTGGATATCCACCATTTCGAAACGCCAGCCAGCCAGCAGAGTTCTCACTTACCTCCAACACGCGACACAACTCCCAACCATCGATCACACAACCGACTCTTACCGCGTTCAAAAGAATCCCTTCTGCAAAATGTTCGGAGTTTCAGGCTTATAAAATAAATGATAAGTTGTGTGTTTTCTTCTCTTCGCCTGTATGTATGTGTTATTTCCTCCTCCGTCTTCCTAGTTTCCCTCTCTCTCTCAACAAGGTCAGGTCTGCCTCACTTCAGTCGCTGCCGCAGAGAGGCGCTGCAGGCGGTGATAATGCAACGGCACGGCACGGCCAATACCAACGTTACCGCCTCAAAAACGTCCCCCCCTTCCACCTCCAACAACCCAGCATTTTTGTATCAGGAGGGGAGAAGTTGGGATTTTACATGCCGTTTATTATACTTAATTACTAAGAAATGCTATACAAGCACAATAGCAATGAGTGAAAAATTAGACATATCAAATTTACGACTAAATTCCGAATAGCTTGATGATAATTTTAGGAAAATAAACGTAGGGACAGCACCATATGTCACGAGTCCTAGAACAATCAAATTACAAAAATAATACTTAAAAATTAAGCACAGTATAAGAATATCTACATCCTGATAAAGAATAATTTATATTAAGCTTCTAGTTAGTATTTTTACTACTTGCAAACAAAAAATTATAAGATGGCAATCCGCCATTAAAATATTTTGAAGACGTAAGTGCCGATTTATTTTACACCAATTGATACAAAAGACAACGCTATTATATTTTTGACAATATTCTAATCATTCGATTACACAATAAAGAAACATAAAACTCATTTCAAATCTGTTGTGCAATTCCTATTATGGTAACACTGTTATAAGAAATGTTTCGATTTATGTCGCATCCTAACAAATTTCTTAACTTGCTTAATGAACACATGGACAGTAAAATGTTTTGTGAAATTTCAATTATTATAATATTTATTGAAAATTATAAATTGAAATGATTAAGATGTAGGAATCAATATCAAACAAATATTATTAGAGCCATTTCTCCTACCAAGCATGTTACTAACGTAATGTTACTATAATGGAACAAGTATTGCTGATAAACAAATAATGGTCAGAGATACGTACAAACCCAACATAAAATTGTGTACAACTTACAAAAGAAAACTCGGGGGGGGGGGGGAATAATAAATCATTATTATTATTATTATTATTATTATTATTATTATTATTATTATTATTATTATACAACACTGCTACAGAAACGAGACTAAAGAGCTGATTTGAAGGAAATATTACGGTCCTTGAGAAATAATCATTTCATTCAAACAGAATGACCCATTAATGTAGTAGAACAGATGGCAGAAGTAGGGTACTCTTATTTCTCATATTCTACCCTTAATTTGCTCTTACTTGACTTAATTATTTTAAAACCAGTAAAATTAAATCACATTAAATGGTTACTGGCATTATATTACAAAACTCAAACATAAGAAATAAAAAGTTTGCATCAGTTACTTTTAGCCACAGGATCATTTTTAATGTATTACATTGGGGGAGGGGGGGAGAATCACATGTCTGTATCCTTTAGTAGTCAAAATTTAACTTAAAAACAAACTATAAATGAGGAGCAATATTTTGAGAATATAAAAAAACTATATATCAAGGGTCTGATTTTTATGCTTAGGTAAACTCAATTACACAATTTTTGTAAGTACACAGAAATAATTTGTCATCTCTTCAAGTTCGAATAATTTCATGAAAATACTAGCGTGTCATAAAAAATATTATTTTGTTGCTATTAATGGTATTTACGTCAGCTTAACTTTATTTCAACTTCGTTAACGCAAATAAAGCAATTGACACTAACTTCGCCAAGATGTCAACATGACAACAGTCTTAAAACTAATAATTTCACAAGAAGAGTATTGTATTTTAAAAATATTATCACGATAACAAATATTATTACAGACTTACATTTTTTCCTAGGGTTTTCGTTTCGTTGCAGCGTTGAATTCCGTTTGAAACAAGCAAGGCCTATACATTAATTAACGCATGTAAAAAATTATGTTATAGAGTTTCACCTAAATTTAAACGGTCAGAGAGTCGACTTTCTATGGTGCAACGAAGGCAACGTTGAAGCATCAGCAAAGATAACTATAGCTTCAACGCGTCACGGCTAGATGAAGACGTTTGGGTGTTTGGTGAAAAGTCCAGCACCCATCATTATATAAAAATATATAATGAACATTAATAACATTAAAATGTCTAGTCAATCTAGTAAGAAGTTTAATAATGTCCAGGCATCCATAAGATATTTGATATTATAAATATAATAGTATCGATAACTTTCTTCGAAATACTTCACAGTAGTGACATGCAGTAGTACTATAAATCAATTAATAAATAAAAAAATTAGAGTCCACTGGTGTGGAGTAACGGTTAGCATGCCGGGTTCAAATCCTAGTTCGAACAAGTTACCTGGTTGAGGGTTTTTTCGGAAGCTTTCCCTCAATCCATTAAGAGCAGATGCTGGGCAACTTTCGGCGTTGGACCCTAGACTCATTTCGCCGGCAGTATCACCTTTACCTGACTCAAGACACTAGATAATCACAGCAGTTGATAAAGCGTCGTAAAATAGCTCAGTGGTTCCCAAACTTTCCTAAGACGCGACCCTCTTTTGGACGAGATATCTGTATGCGATCCCTACTACCGAATTGGTAGGATACTTAACCCCATTCGAAAAATTCAAATCCCTGAATAGACAAATTCTATTCCCAACACAAACAAGAAATTCAATTGAATGACTACAAAACTTACCGAAATTTTATTATGAAACTGGATTTAATTGTAATTTTTTGTAGATTGTAATGGTGATTTTGGCTCTAAAATATGTACACATCGCCCGTCTGGAAAATCGAAAACAACGATATTTTCTCTCAAAATTATTGGATACCACCCAAAGAACGAGCAAACTATATGAATATAATGCAACAATGACACGATATATTATACAAACATAGGCCTAATTTCTATTAGCCCACTTTGTTGATATTTTGGAATACTTAACATTTTGAATAGTAGTTTGCAAAGCCAAGATGTTAGCATTTTACAGTCAGGGATAAAATCAAAACTATTATAAAGATACTTGATTTTTGGTCATCATTTGACAAAGAGGAATTTGACGCATTCCAGTGCATTAAAGAACTCGTGGAAAATTTAGCTACATTTGATAATAAAAATACTGATTTTTTTTTGCAAACATGCAGTTAAGTTTGCACAATTGAAGCGGTGACAGCAATAACCATTCAAGTCCACTTCTGGCCATTCATTTTTTGCAAATTTGAAATTAAATTTTGGATATTTCCACAAGTGTTACGACTTTAAAAATTGGTATAGTACATTGTCTTGATCTCTAAAACAACCAGAAACATTACGTGCAAAAAATAATAATTACGTAAGAAATAAAAAGTTTTTTTTTTCTCTCGAAACTAGTGTAAATGAACTTCAATGGTTATTGATCTCACCGCTTCAATTCTAAACAACAACTTTTTTAATATTTTCCAAAAGGCACTCAAAACAATACGAAAGTCATAGATGGATACTAAAATCATTATTAGACAGCTGCGTTCAACTGGCTGAAAAAAAAGGAAAGAAAAACTTAATTTAAATATGTACGTACCTACTGATGGATGTCGGAATTAGGCTTTTTACAGAGTGTAGATCATTTGTGGATCAAAAGAATGCATGAATAACTAGATCTTACAAAAGAAGCTCTTAAATTTGTGGTGTTTGGTCAGAACATGATAACTCCAAAAAAGCTGTTTTGAGATACAAGCATTTTTATTTTCACTTTTCCTTTAAAAATAAGAATTCTAGTTTACATACAAATGTGAATGAAAATAAAATAGCACTGTTTAATTAAATACACATGGTCATTCTTTTCTATAGCTTTTTAATAGCCTACCGGTAAGTGTAGATACCAGAAAATGGCCATTTTGGAGTTAGCGAATGATAGCGAATTCGTATTTATGCGAAATAAGTTTCTCATCTATGATTGCCATCAAAACAAAGACGAAAAGTCTCACTGAACTTGAAAGTGATATCACTATGTGTGTATCGAATACGGAGTCCAGATCTGAGAGCTACTATCTGAAAAACAGGCACATTTGTCGCATTAATAAAATTATTTTTTAACTACTGAAACTTTTTATTTTTTTATGTTAAATGTTGTTTATCTTTCGAACACACAGTAAGTGTATATTAATAAGATTTTTTTTTTGTAAATCATCTCGCGGCTCCCCCTATGCTCTTTGCACGACCCCCCAGCTTGGAAACCACTGAAATAAGCAATTAAAAAAATAAAATAAGAGATTAGTGTTTTCGTATAAGACGAGTATTTTCCCCTGGACCAAAATACAATATAAATGGAGTAAAAATCTGTATTTCACCGTGGACCAAACTTCTGGTAAACTGGCTTAAATTCACATTACCGAGACACGCTATAGCTACTCCGAGAATAAAAAATGGTATTTAACTATTGCGAACTGACATAATGTTCCTATACTGAACAATATGTATTCTTTTCACCTTTAAACGCCGGAAGACTTATACCACTACTGCGTGCAAATTTCTAACTCTTAACCAGGAGTTCGTATACCTGCAGAATCGAATAAAATTGTGTTGGATTCGTCATCCGAGCGGTTTAAGGCACACAGGTTTGTTCGGTCAGCATATCGTGTCTAAGATTGCAGATTCGCGTCCCGACCACTGCCGTCAATAATTCAGCCTGTGGTAAAGGATAAGAAGGGCCCAAGTAAAGCAATAGGTGAAATGGTACATATGGAAGGTGACGGGGTTTCAGTTGGCTACAGGTAAAGTGACAATATTACAGGAGAAAAATTCGCTCCGGTGCCGGGATCGAACCCGGGTCCTTGGTTCTACGTACCAAGCGTTCTCACCATTGAGCTACGCCTAAGTCCAATCCACAGCACCGGATCGAACCCCATCCCCTCCAGTGTTTTTCCCTTTCTGGCCTGACTCTAAGTTGGGCATGTATGATGACATTTTATATTAAGTCAACTGCCATTATACAAGGAGCGCACTTAGTTGCGCGACTTGGTGGCTGGGATTCCACAGTATTATGCACAGTGATCTGTACAGAAATATGCACTGTTGCTAGAAGAATCTACGTAAAGATTATTATTTTTTAATTGTTATCATAACAGATATGTTCTGTAGGACCAAAAAATAATAATCTTTACGTAGATACAGGTAAAATGATTTTGTTTTGTTTTTTTTTTTTCTTAAGAAACAAAAAGTAAAATTATTTTATTATTTTACATTATCTAATGTTACATAAAATTTAGGAGTATCAACGTAGATACTTCATAAATAATACATAATTTATAATTTTCAGTTTCAGTTTTTTTTACCACGGACAAATTTGTCCGTTTAGAATTTAAAAGAGTAATTAACTTGTTTCACTTATTTACTTTCATATTAATTCAGGACTTCCTAACAGAAGAGATAGACTGATTTAATTGCAACGACAAAGACAATGACGACTAGACAGACAGAAGTATAGATAGAGAGGAAGCCAACGGCGTAGCACAGACGAGTAGCGTGTTTGTATACAGATTCGGAGCTGCTCTTGGGCGTGGGTTCGATTTCCGTTTGAATCGATTACATGGATGGGTTTTTTCTACGTTTTCTCCAACTATAAGACGAATGTCAGATAATCGCATGGCGAATCCTCAGCCTCATCTCACCAAATATTAACTCGAATTACCAATTCAATCGATGATAGGTAGACAGATAAGACACACAGGCAAGCTGATAATCCGGGAATCTGTCTCGACTGAGTAATGCAAGCATAGGCTACACAAACCTGTCAGGCAACTGGATCTAAGATTACATTAAGACCAACACTTGGTGCCTTTGTAAGTTCCCTCATCTGTACCGCTAGGAGAGGCAGGTCTAATAGAGAAGCGGGGAAGATGCACCGGTGGAGGTCGATAAAGGCAAACGACACAAGAGGAACTACTATCGGCAAGGAAAAGGGGCCGTGATCATATCTTTCAAAACCCAACCCCATTGCGAAATCGAACTCATGGAACACAATGAGAAAGTGCTGTTTTATATAGTGTAGAAGCCAGTATTTGAAACAGAACTGCTGAATATTTAACGTTCATAATGAGATATTTTGTCTGGACAGGCATTTTAGGAAAATATTCATTCACATGAACAGTAGGGATCCTATTTTACAGTGAATAAATATCTAAAATCTCGGTATCAAATGTTGCTTAATTTAGGTGTTATTTCGCATAAAAACATAAATTCGGTGTCATTTCACATCACAAAAAAAAAAATATCACTCTTTGATTCTCGTCATGCAAAATATATTATTGTGTATTTCTGCTAATATTAGAGATCTGTATCATCAAGTGAACATTAAGATTCTTTGTACATTTTAACAATACTTGCAGCTTTGTACAGGCATTTGCATTTGTGTAACAGTCTCCCATCCTGTGAGTGAATAATATAAAATAATAACCAACAACATTTACGCTATTTCTAACTTATATTTAAAAATAAAGTCACTCGCAACTTTGTTTAAATATTAGATGCAAAATTTTGTATTGAAACAGAATTTGAATAATATTACATTCCAAATTTTGAACATTAATATCAATCTTTGGACATTTTAAATTAAAATTTCATAAAAGCAAACCAAGATTTTTCTTGAAAAAAAAAAAAAAACACTAGCTTCGAATAGATTCGTCTTAAAAACAAAAAAAAAATCGTATATATACAAAGTTTCGCGTTATTTATCGAGTTCAAACTTACGATATTTCGACCTGGAAGGGCTTGAATCGTAACATTTTTTTATCATCCAACCAATACAGCAGTATGTCTGGTCAATGGTCAGTACGATGATACCACCCACCCCCGTCGTTACAGCTGGCTTACGAAAACGGATTTCGCTACCACTGTAACTTCCCAAATGCATTACAAAGATGGGGGCACTGATCCCATATCCTAGCCAAAATTTCATGACAAAATTTCTTTCCCCATGAGAATTCGACCCAGGGATCATTCCATACCAATGATGCCTTGGACATGGAGCGAGACTTGAAAGAATTATAAAACATAAAAGGACCACCTCTGTGGTGTAGTGGTCAGCCTGCTGCTCTCTTACGCAGAGGGCCCCGGTTCGATTCCCGGTCGGCTTGAATTTCCTGGTTGAGGTTTTTCAGGGTTTTCCTTCAACCGTAAGGCAAATGCCAGGAAATTCGGGCCATAACATCCCTTAAGATCACCGGCCTCATTCAACACCGAAATCATATTCATAACAAATCAGTAATACAAAAAACAGTCGCTATCTAGTTCACAATAGAACCAGTCTCAACAATAGTACACAGGCCTTCGGATTTCGCTCAAAAGATTAACTCACGATATGACCAGAGATGTTAAAGCGAGTATAAATAACAGCGGGGGGGGGATATAAAAGGTATATAGAAATGCAGTGACTTCAGTTTTAGCATTGCGTTCCTAAAACAAAATAAACACTTTAGTCATAATTCAAGGTTTGTAAATACACATGGTAGCATTTTTTTGTACAAAGACTAAGAAACTAAGAAATGGTTTCCAGAAATTATAATCCCACATTTTAAATGTTCGATTGGACACAGCAATGTACCAAAATTGCACATTAAAGAAGCTGTGGAAGATTTTTCATATGGCACGGTGTTTCAGTGTATGTCTGCACAATATATTGAAAATGTCACTGAATAATATAAGTTTCTGCTTAAGCAATCGTAGTCTCATTCGCGATCTCGAAAAACGGTCTAAAGACCTCAATAATCTAAAATTATCAACAGTACTCTCACTACAGGTTTTGATTTATCTAGAGAAAATCAAAACTCGAGTGGGATTCCATTAACTACTATACGATTACAAGAAATAAAGTACTCTAATACACTAAAATATTAACTGACTTACTAAAATTCTATTTCACTAATGTTAGCTTCACCAAAATGTTTGAATGGAGCCGCCATTTTCAGTTAACTATGTCCTAAATAAATGATGATCGCAAAGCATGCTTTATGGTACCGTAAATAATTTGCATTTTGAAATGTTGGCAAACAAAGAAACAAATGGAAAGGAGGTGACAAAAACAGAAGAAGGTATATAAAGATTAGAAGAAATAAAGTACTCTAATACAATAAAATAGATACTAATTGACTTACTAAAATTCTATTTAACTAATGTTACCTTCACCAAAACGATTGAACGGAGTCGCCATTTTCAGTCGACTATGCGGGAAACAAATGACGATCGCAAAATATGTTTTATAGTACCGTAAAGAATTTGCAGTTTGAAATGTTGGCAAACAAAGAAACAAATGCTAGAGAAGTGAAAAAAACAAATGCTAGGGTAGTGATAAAAACAAATGCTAGGGAAGTGAAAAAAAATGTAGGATAAACAGCCACGATTGGTTGAAACATGTCCTTCCGTACCGTTTTATAGGTCAAAAGTAGTATGACATAGTAAAAGTGTAATAGTCTAATTCCGTATGTTTAATACTTCAACGTCTATATGCTACTTATAATCACGGATGCACGTGAACTACGAAAGCGAGAAGAACTTCACAACAGCCGCTTCGTCTATCGTCACTCGTAAGAGGTCTGAAGCATGGAGTCCTGACTTCAAGAATATGAAACATATGTAACAAAATATGATGATACATTTTTGATAAAGCACACGGACATGCAGATTCATTTTACGTCGCTCATTTCAACAAATCCACGACTTTTCAACCACAGTTCGTAATTTTAATGGCCACAACGAAATTGGGATAGCAACTATATTATATTATTTAAAAACGTCATTTCAGGAAGATCGTAGATCATTTTAGGCTTCTGTAACTAAAGATTTTATTACTTTTTCAACAATTGCAATCTAGAAAGTTAATGTTTTGAACTCTGAAAGTAGTATAGGTCAAGATTCATACAACGCCGGGGAAGATACGGACGCCCGCATAAAAGGTGAGACGGATGTGCTGCATATACGTTAGGCGCACTAGAGCCCGAGTTATCTATACCATAATGATCCGAGAGGTATGAGGATGCTAGCTTAAAAAACTAGTATATCAATATAAATATATCGATTAAGAATAATTTCCAGAAAATAAAACAGGTACTTACTGAATGATGATATCTGTGTGTGTACCAAACATAAAGAGGAGGAAACATACGAGAGTATCACGGTGCAATAAAAACGTAACTTCAAAAAGACAAGCATCAAACAGACAAACGCATTACTTAAGCTGAGGACTCGTATATTTTGAGATTTTAAACATACATCAGAATATGCATTCTTTCAGAACTCTTAGTAAAGATGTTAAAGAATCTTTATAATAATGCGACATGTTTCAGTTAGAACTACAAAGTGAAGTGATAACTTACGCGCTGAACATGTACAGTATACTGTATTACCCTTATACCTAACACCATACTGTCTCCCTGTCCGAGAAGTTCATTTCATTCAACTGTCATAAACTTCTGCACTTGGTAAATTCTCTTCTGAACCAAATTTCTTAGAAAGTGCTCAATGAAGAAAACTTTTATTCCATATATCTAATTATGGCCAACCTACCTCGTTATCTCTTGACTTAATTGCCTCATGGGCGACGCCTTATTGGTGTCACTCATGATGTTCAAATTGTTCTTCGGACAACTGATTAACCAACGTGCAATTGCTGACCCTATTCGAACTTGCTGAAATCTCTACATGTTCTTGTTTTCCATTACTAAATTGTATCTTTTATAAATTTTAAGCATTTCTGTTTTCTTTAATCTGTCGAATGAATTCCAACCACTAATGTCTCACTGAATATGCCTGAATTTATAAAACAGTTATATTACCGGTTGTTCTGTATGGTTGTCAAACTTGGACTCTCACTTTGAGAGAGGAACAGGGTAAAGGTGTTTAAAATAAGGTGCTTAGGAAAATATTTGGGGCTAAGAGAGGTGAAGTTACAGGAGAATGGAGAAAGTTACACAACGCAGAACTGCACGCATTGTATTCCTCACCTGACATAATTAGAAACATTAAACAAGAAGTTTGAGATGGACAGGGCATGTAGCACATATGGGTGAATCCATAAATTCATAATATAGTGTTAGTTGGAAGACCTGAGGTGAAAAGACTTTTGGGATGATCGAGACGTAGATGGGAGGATAATATTAAAATGGATTTGAGGGAGGTGGGATATGATGGTAGAGACTGGATTAATCTGCTCAGGATAGAGCTCGATGGCGGGCCTATGTGGGGGCGGCAATGAACCTCAAGGTTCCTTAAAAGCCATAAGTACGAGTAAGTAATATCTCAATGAACGGTCTTTCAGAATGTCAATCTTTTCCAGACTGTTCAAAACTCTTTCAGCTCAAAATGATCGAAACACAATTTATATTCTCGTAGTCAATATCCAAACCCCTCGAGCCGTGGTTTTCGAATACGTTGGTTTATGACAACCAAGTAATGCAAGTTTTAGTGAATCGATTAGGCCTAATTATAAAAGCGTATGTAAATGCAAACAATGCTTATCACAAGTGCAAATAATGATTAAAACGTAAACAAATATGCGTGTAATTCAATGCATTACTTTACTTGGAAATATAAGCGCGATAATATATAATTTAATACTATTATTAGTAGTAGTTTTGCCTCCAAACACCAATTTGCTACTGAATTAACAACCATCCTTCATCATGTATACCTAGAGCGCGGGAGGTAAAGTCGTAAGAACAGCTATCTAACGAGTTTCGATCCAGTTGATCGATCTTAAAGAAATTGGACAGTGATCGCTTAAAACGGAACACTCTGTCTCAACTTTCTAACGTATCCTTCATTCTATCATGTAACACGAACACATTGCATAATGACTTAGGCTGCCGATCTATGTCAAGCCAACAAACGCTGAAATTTATTACAGGCGACTTACAGTATCATTCTCCATAGGAAACGTGGTGTGCTGCTTATCTTCCCAATTAGAGTCTATCAATATCTGGACTCGCAAAAATCAATTCGTAAAACAGACTGTAGATCATCAGTTCGATATGATATTGCAGAGCTTCTAACTAATTTAAGGAAAATGTTTAAAACTGTTCATTCCAATATTTAATTATTCTTCTTTTTTATCTCAAATCTGATAAATAAATTGAGGCAGCCACCGGCGTAGCTCGGTCGGCTGAGGCGCTTGCCTTCTGATCCGGAGTTGAGCTCAGGCGTGGATTCGATTCCCGCTTGGGCTAATTACGTGGTTTGGTTTTTTCCGAGGTTTTCCTCAACCGTAAGGCAAACGTCAGGTAATCTATGGCAAACCCTCGGCCTCATTTCACCTAATACCATCTCGCTATCACCAATCCCATCGACGCTAAATAATCTCGTAGCTGATACAGCGTCGTCTTTAAACAACCAACTAAAAAAATAACTACATCTTCTATTTGCTTCATCTAAGAAACACTGCCTATACAATTATATCTGCAGTGCTCGGGAAAAGTGACATAAGTCAGTTTCCACAAACCTTTTTTGATAATTTATTGACGACTTACACTGGTTTATGTCGATTTGATTTTTTTCTGTATGAATTATTGTAATGGGAGAAATACGTATTTATTTTTTTCCAAGCGAGCAGATGTTCCGTAAGTTGTCAATAAATTATCAAAAAAGGTCTGTGGAAACTGACTTGTGTCACTTTTCCCAAGCACTGCAGATATTTGCTATGGCAAAGCTAAGAAGAGTCCCGCGCCGTGACGTCGTGGTCTAAGGCATCCTGTCTACGACTCGCGTTACGGAATGCGCACTGGTTCGAGTCTTCACGGGAGAAGAAATTTTCTCATGAAATTTCGGCCAGTGTATGGGACCGGTGCCCACACAGCATCGTGATGCACTTGGAGTGTTACGATAGGTAGCGAAAATTCGGTTTCGAAAACCAGCTATAACGGCTGGGAGGATCATCGTGCTAACCACAAGATACCTCCATTCTGGTTGGATGATCGTCCACCTCTGCTTCGGCATGTGGACGTGAGGCCAGCATCTGGCTGGTCGGTCTCGGCCCTTCATGGGCTGTAGCGTCACGGATTTGTAGCTAAGAAGAAACATAAATACTACAAAATTTCTGGTTTTATTATCTCTACAGATTATGCAAATTTTAAAGTTAATATGATACTGAAGTGCCAAAAACTTAACTCCAATAAAGATAAATCAAGGAGGAACATGAGGATGCCATTCAATGCACACAAAAATGTACGTACATGACAGACTGACCTTAATATTAAACACAAAAACTTTCATACCGAAAACAAGGTAACTTCAATGGCCCACTGAACTATTTTCAAGATATTTCTGTGAAATACTGTTCTCTCTCATAATAGCTTTCGGTTCATTATCATATTCCCATTTTTTTGTTTCACTCTCGCACCCCATTAACATTTCGATAGTTCTCTCATATATAGCTGTAATAAGAGAGCTTTTACATGGGCAGTTATGAATAAGCTCAAACATGAAAACGGGCATAAAGATCAAAACTAAAACTCAATACCCAAGGAATTTTCTGGGTCATTGGCTGGGAAGAAACTGCCTACTGACGGATGCACTGGAAGGAATAGTGAACGGGAGAATAGTTCAGAGCAGAAGAAGATATCAAATTATAGACGATATTAAGATATATGGATAATATGCGGAGACTAAGAGGAAGACAGAAAATAGGAAAGACTGGAGAATGCTGGGTTTGCATGAAATACCTGCCCTTGGACGGAACACTATGAATGAAGGAATATATCAATAGCATCCCTAAAATGAAAGAAGTCAGATGAATTCAATGAAACTACATGAAATGGTGTAAATCTTAGGGAACAAGTCTTTCTTTCTTTGTTTCTCTACAATGGCGAAATTTCGGTCGCAACTCAAAATAATATGGCCACTTACTAAGAACTTATGTAATTACTCTCCCAATCTTACAAGAAACATGAGTGGCAGGAATTTTGCCGTATGGCACTTAAAACACAAGAAGGCAGAAAAGCCTGACATTTAGGTCATTCACCATCTGTTAGTAACTGTTCGAATCTCTTCCTCCATGACTTGGCACTTGGGACAAGGCTAGGGATATGCTCCTGGGCTTATAGAACGTGACTGTAGAAAGAAATGAATTTAAAAAATAGTACTTACTACGTCTGACATTTCCACTTTTCACTTATTTTTTTTCTCTCTATACCTATGTATAATACGTGATATCGATGACGGCGAATGAACAAGATTTAAAAATAAATGGGAAATTTCTTTTATTCTCGGAGCAGATCTATCGGAGTTATTCCGCGGTTCGACCTTAAGGACAGTCATGCTTGCAAGGGAGACACTGACATTATACAGATGTGTTTGTAGCCACAGATACACTACAGAAATAGATCAGATAGTTTCTGGACAGTTTCAGGTTGAAACAGAATCGTGGCTCGCCCTAGGTATCCCCAACCTCGTTCACTGGTCCAGTTGTACCTGGCTTGCCACATCCATCTAATATCAATAGGCTAAACATCATACTCCACTAGAAGACAAGCTGAGGAAAGGTATGACGAAATGAGGGCCCTGAAGAACTGAAATACGAAATATGTAAGTTTAAAGGACTCAAGAGAACCCCGGGAAAAACCTCCATCTTCTAATCCTATCTAAAGCAAGTGTCGAGCGAAATGTCAAAACTGCCAGGAATCGGAACAGAATTCGCAGAAAGATAAGTCCATGATCTAAAGATTAGCTACAAGACCTGTTTGCCTGCATCATATTTCATTTTTCTGTGAAGCCAGCAAAGATCACATGTTTTTGAAAGGAAAATAACTGTGATTTTTAATGTAGCAACACGCACTACAACAATAGCCCCGAGAAGGAATTACTGGCGGATCGTATTTCGTACAGTTTTGCACATATAAACCCTATGCTCTAAACAGCATGAAAGACAACCTGCATTCTCGCTGAGAGCGAAAATGAAGTAATTATTTACATATTCTCCTTGGTGATCTTTCTGGTTATTATCAGTGCGCTCTAGTATTAAGGAGACACATGTGATTTTTAAAACTTCTACCATTTTCATCCAAAATGCATTAATTTTAAACTGCTTAAACACGTCTACAATACTATCATCTGTATAAAATTTGGTGCAATTAGGGCTAATAGTTCTGAAATTATATTTTTGAATATATTATAAAAAGGCTCCTTGCGACAAAGTTTTCAAAATGTGTAATTCATATTAGCTCAAAGTCTTCAAATTGACATGAAAAAATAAATTAATTTAGTTTTCAGAGCTCAATCTAAATAGTCTCTCACAATAAATTTTTAAGTAGATTTTCTTAATTTTTCACAATTATTTCAACATAGTGTCCCCTCAAAACAGTATTTGCCAATACTGAATTCAATTCCGATTTAAGCTATGTTGTGCACGAAGAATATTTTTCAAAACTAGCATTATTTTGATTGAAATCACTTCCGTCCCCATGTTCCGAAAGAGTATGGGTATGCGGAGGATAAGGAAAGAACTTATAAATAACATTTTTTTTTGTGATGTAACAACGCTATGTCGATAGAATTGGTGATAGCGAGATGAGGTCGAGGATTCTCCAATGACTACCTGACATTCGCCTTGGGAAACCCTCGGAAAAAACCCAACCAGATAATCAGTCCAACCGGGAAGTGATCCTACACCCGGCGCAGCTCCGGATCAGAAAGCAAGAAAGTGACCCATTTAATTTAATTTATACATTGTACGGTTTAATTACACACAATATAATTAACTTTATACACACTTACATTAAACAGATATACGTAAATTGTAGTAATTCCTGGTTATGAAAATCTATGCTTAAAAGTGACTAATATTAGAATATATTACACCTTGCTTCACTAATTCACCCATGTGCAACATATGTTAAAAACATTGGATGTTAATCCTAAAAAAAAAATGAGGCGCTCTTAACTAAGGTTAGTAACTAATTAGCTTGGTTTGGTGAGGCCTGGAAACTTTTTGGGACTTGAAAAAATTCGCAACAAAAAATATAAATAATTCGTCACTTAATTTTCACGAAATATATGGGTCTAGAGGCATTTGTCCAACTGATTTCATCTTACACAAGAAACAATATTTTAAAAAATCGTTAGAGTCGATTTCGAGTTCGTGGCTCCTTTGTGTTCAATCCAAATAAAAAAAACTAATATTTTTAATAAAAATTATTATACTTCATGTGCATCATTCCTTGATAAATTAACTTTTAGATAGCTTACTATAACAAAATCCGTCCTATTCACAGACGCATCTATTGATAGACAGGCTTGCCGGAAGTCACAATGACGTCACGGATGCTGAAAATCTCGAAATCGATTTTTTTCTGTATTACAATACTTTCTCTAATGAGAAAGCAAAACTAAACTAAAAACGTTTTGAGGAACGAGAAACATCGCAACATACACACTTCTGGATAGAAAACGAAATTCAGATATCCGTAAAAAGCTAAACGTTCTTAAATTAAATCACAATACAATTTCATTAATTAATTAACTAATTCAGTGTTCTGCCCAAAGGCAGGCCTTTCACTGCAAATCCAGCATTCTCCAATCTTTCTCTTTTCTGCCTTCCTCTTTGTCTTCTCATGTAATCCATATATCTTAATGCAGTCTATCATCTGATAGCTTCTGCCTCGAACTTTTCTCTCGTTCAATATTCCTTGCAGTACACCCTTCAGAGACAGTTTCTTCTCAGCTAGTGTCCCAACCAATTCCTTTTCCTCTTCCTGACAATACAACTAAATAATGGAAAAAAATGTAATGAAGACGTTAAAAGAATGGCTGACGACCGTGCTTGAAAATTAATAATCAATTACAGATCTGTGAACGAAGGAGGGAGAAATGTTGAACTTCAAAGAAAGAATAGCTTCAATATTTTGACTGTAAAAAATTACGTGAGACTGAAAGTTCCTCGAGTTTGAAGTATTATTATTATTATTATTATTATTATTATTATTATTATTATTATTAATGAAGTATTTCAATAGTTACAAAGTTCACACCTGTGGAGTAACGGTTAGCGCGTCTGGCAGCGAAACCAGGTGACCCGGGTTCGATTCCAGGTTGGGACAAGTTACCTGGTTGAGGTTTTTTCCGGGGTTTTCTCTCAACCCAATATGAGTAAATGCTGGGTAACTATCGGTGCTGGACATCGGACTCATTTCACCGGCATTATCACCTTCATCTCATTCAGACGCTAAATAATCTAAGATGTTGATAAAGCGTCGTAAAATAACCTACTAAAATAAAAGTTACGAAATGATTTCATGAAAACGAGATAAGGTTTTTATTATGATATCTGAAATTTGTCTGTATTATTATAAATTGTAAGGATAAAAAACAATATTAACAACACCAGAAAACATCTCCCATATATCATGCAATTTTTGTTCCATAGTAAGCGAAAATTCCTCCTTTCATTCAGGTAAGAGACGCCAACATCGACATCCCAGGTTTTAAGAAACGGCATTCCCAACAAAGAATGAGGCGGCATTACCTTCACTTCATACTACCCACACTAACCCGCACTGCTTCCAAGAAATCGTGTTCGGCGACTACACCGTAATGCTATTAGGATTATATCCGGTCTGCAGGAAATTCCACTGTCGAATATTATGACTTGTATGTATGTTTCTACCTTCTCGCTCATATGGATGACTACTATACAGAGTTCCAAAAACCCATGTTCATGGAACTGCAACCTTAAAATAAGTACTTTAAGAAATGCCACAGGTCGAAAGTTTTAAGAATTTAAATAATTCTCGGTAGGTATTTGCACATATTTCATCACAATACTTTAATCTTCAGTGTACAACTTTTCTGGCAAGTTTTTGATCAATTCTAAGGGAAGTACTGTAGGTTTAATAACGAAAATTCGCATTAAATTTCTATTGTCCGTATTTTTTTTCTGTGCTCGAGGTTGCGGATTCAATCCCGGTCCAAGTCGTTGGCATTTAAGTGTGCTTAAATGCGACAGGCTCATGTCAGTAGATTTATTGGCATGTAAAAGAACTCCTGCGGGACAAAATTCCGGCACACCGGCGACGCTGATATAACCTCGAAAGCTGCGAGCGTCGTTAAATAAACCCTAATTTAAAAAGTTTTCTTTCACGTGAAATACCCATAATCCACTTTTCAGGAGAAAAAGACTATTCTTCATCTTTTGAAAAAAAAAAATTACATTTCATATTTTAACACTCGATGCTCTACTAAAATAGTAAGTATAGAGTAAGTTTCATAGCCATTTAGACCAGGGGTGTAGTCGTGCCAGGGCGCGTCAGTGTGCCGCCCCGGTACTTTTTACTGCAACTTGAGAGCGCCCTGCTTCTTTATTTTACTTTCTAAAACAATACGGGTAATTGTCTCAATTGCTTCTTACCGAAATTTGTATTTTACAAGACGTACGGATTACTAGTAGGTCTCTAACTATGCATGAAAAGCAGCGCAGTAATAATAATAATAATAATAATAATAATAATAATAATAATAATATAGTATTTATCTGCGCACTTAAGCCTACATAAAATACCCCACCCTTTTCTTCAACTCTTTACCTTCGCGCTTAAGCCTACAGATTCTGAAAAATTTTTATTCAACACAATAAGTGTTAAACGGAAATTTCGTGTTCTGATGATGTGTAAATCCACATTTAAATCGACTTGGAAATGTGATTATTCATTGTAATGGTTCACCCTACCAGGAAAATAACTTATAATAATAATAATAATTATTATTATTATTATTATTATTATTATTATTATTATTATTATTATTCATAATAAAAAACTTTTACTTACGACTACACCCCTGATCTAGACCTCTCTACAGATAATCTGGAGCTGAGATCTGCTAGTCACCAAAGTTGTAGACTTATTACAAAACAATGTAAAACATTTTATAAGAATGTTCTAAACTTTAGACATGAACTCATTCTATAAATTGTCCGAAAAATATTCTCAATTGCATGTACAGATCTTTATCGGTAGTCACATAGTTTCAGAGATACGAAATCAAACATCACAAAGTACAGTTCCTTAGAACACAATCTATGCAATATTATTTAGGGCTGCTGCATATATAATACGACATATATTTAATTAAAATCATTAGTGATTATTAGGGGGAGGGGGGAAAGACCGTTAGGCATTTTGAAAGACGCATCATATTTACGGGAAATTAAATTACACCAATCTATCAAAATGATGATGTCTCTGATTATGTGCCATGCGTTAAGCACGGATGTGATACTAGTATACTGAAACATTATTTTTCAAATAAGTGGTTAAGGTCACGATCTGGCCCTTTCCACAAAAAGCGAAACCAGTCAGCCAATGGTTCCTCACTAAAGGAGCCAGCCACTGGCGTAGCTCATGCGGCAGGAGCATTTGCCTGCTGATCAGGAACTGAGCTCAGGCCTGGGTTCGATCCCCGCTTGGGCTGAGTACGTGATTGAGGTTTTCAGTGGTTTTTCCTCAACCATAAGGCAAATTTTTAGTAATCTATGGTGAATATTTGGCCTCATTTCGCCAAATTACCATCTCGCTATCAGCAATTCCATAGACAATAAATAACCTATATATGATAGGTAGTCAGATATGTTAAAATAATTATAAGTAATTCATGAACATTATTCAGTCAATACACTTCACAGCAGTGTATTATTGTAAATAGTGAAAATACTACTCTGGTTAAAATTAGTATTACTACTAGTATTAGTATTCAAGTCAGTATGTTAAAATAATTATAAGTAATTCATAAACTCTATTCATTCAGCTGACTTTACAGCCTTGTAAATATTGTAAATAGTCAAAGCACTACTATTGTTACAAATAGTTCACTATTAGACAGACAGAATGTAAAAATAGTGTAGCAACAAATGTGTGTAGTGTAACATTACTGCAATGAAGTATACTGAATAAAAGGGGGGGGGGGAACTAGTAGCTGATACAGCATCAACCATTAACCAACTAACATTTAAAATGGAACCGAGGTTCGTGTCCCGACGATCTTCTGAGAATCCTGGTAGAGCAAAGCGGTTGTGCAGTATCTCACAGTACTTCGGTATCCCTTGCCATTCGGATTTACGTACGTAATAACGTCGGATTATTACCCAATCAACTCTGAATAGCCTACACCAGAGCAGTGGTTACTTTAAAAGCAATGTTCCACATTTGTTTAACTCTACAAATTTGCTATATACACCCTTCAAAAACAAAACACAATCCTCGTCATTCTCAACAATCTCGTGCTGCACAGAACTAGAATCTGTGGTTTTTGGCCGTTTTCCCACGACTGTCAAAGGAATTGTCATTCTTTAATATTTGCTCTAAGATTGCTGTCTTTGAGTTTATAAAATAGGCTGATTATCTAGTGGCGCCAGATCAGAATTAGACGAATGTGACATTATTTATCTCAATTTTACGATAGCCTCTTTAGCTTGCAGAATGGCATTAGGTCAGATCAGAATACGGCGTAGCCGAGAATACATTTTCTTCAATTGTTGGAGTCTTTGAAAGAAACTCACATTTGTGCCTTCGACAGAGAAGATAATGACGACGAATTTCTGGGACCTAGAAGGGCCCTTGCTTTTACAAATCGTATCAGAAGAAACCAACATTTATTCTGTGGTGTAGGCTACATGTTGAGCTGTTTGGTAAATTCAATGACAGCAGTTTAAGAACAAAATTTGTGGTGGCTGTGAAAATTGGTTCCAGCACGCAGATTCAAAGTTTTACAATGCAGATACATGGCCTTGCTTTTACTGACATTGGTGGAAATAATGAGTCAATTGAAAGAAACCGGGATTACAGACAATAATTTATATTTTAGGACGTATCAGTAATTTTATTCATCACATAAGTAACAAAACTGAGGAATAAAAGGTGACACAGAAATAAATAAATAAATAAATAAATACATAAATAAATAAATAAATAAATAAATAAATAAATACCTATTATTGGAGAAAAATTCGTACCGGCACCGGAATCGAACCCAGGACTCACAGTTTGGGGCGCTGAGCGCTCTTTCCATCTGAGCTATGCCGAGATCCGACTCAGGGTACCGGCCGAACTCTCCTCACCGGCACTATGAGTCGGGTCAAGGCATAGCTCAGATGGAAAGAGAGCTCAGCGCGCAAAGCTGAGAGGTCCTGGATTCGATTCCCGATGCCGGAACGAATTTTTCTCCAATGATAGATATCTACATGTTGACTACATATAGTCTTGATCATTCAATGAGGACAGCGAGGCCTCATATATAAATGAATGAATGAATGAATGAATGAATATACAGCAGAACCCCGATTATCCGTCTCCCTATTAATCGATTGACGGATTATCCGACTTTCTTTTTCACGCTCATTTTGTTTGTTTTTTGTTTTGTTTTTCTTTTTTTGCTAAAGAACATATGAAGTACTACTGTACGTTATATTAGTACATATTTTTTCTAGAGTGTTATTACAAATCTTTACACTTACACAGTATGGTCTACTGTTCAAGTTGCCGTACTGTACAACTTAAAGACAAAATGTATTTCATAAGTGTCAAAAGAAAGCGTGTTCGTGCTAAGTGTCGAAAAAAGCGCAAATACTTTAGTGGTTTGGGAGAAGAGAAACTGGCTCATCTTGCATCAGAATACGAAACTGATGTTACAACTGTGCTCGATTTAATAAGAACCAAGGATAAAATGTGTATAAAGTATGCAAATCTATACCATGAGACCTATACTATTCCAATCTTTCCGCTGAAATCCATTACAAGGAATTTCCTTGCCCCTTAAAAACACGTCGTTGACAACCGAACTTAAATTAATGAACTCCTGTTTCGCTATCTTGCGTGTTAAAGACAAAACCACGGAGGAAATTCCTAAAGTTCAATTATTATTCATTTAATTTACGAAAATATTTTAGGATACGGATTATCCGATGTTTTCGATTAACCGTTCATTCTATCCCTTTCATTACCACGGATAATAGAGGTTCTATTGTATTACTTTTCTTGGATATTAGCTCTTCAAGGACGCTTGGTACGCTTGCGATGACTCGTATAAAAGTGAAGCTCACGGAAATGAACCATCATGAAATGAGGCAGGAATAAACATACTCTAATGGCTTCACTGCTTCTGGATCGAGTTACTGTTTAATAGCCTATTTCTCTTGACTATCCAACTCTCAACCAAATTGTATAGGGACGACCAACTTCGTTCCTTTCTCTCTTATCTCTTACTTATCACCATCAATATAAATGATGCTAAATAGTCTATCCACACACACGTTCGTCATTCAAGTAAAACGCAAGACGCACAATCCATCCGACTTTGCAGTCTGTAAATATCTTTCCACATTAAGATGCATTAATTACCCTGTGAAAAGACTGTAATCAACATTTCTATCCTGAGCATATCTGGCCTTGGTGTAAGTGCTTACTTTTGGAATATGTCCGGAATGAATGGGAGCAAAATTGATCCTTTGATCCTGCCAGAGATAACGCCTAAGACATTCCAGGTTAGACACAAATATCCAAGGTCGTAAAGTTGTTTCTCGCCACTGACCCAACGAAATAAGCATGAGATATTTTGTCTTTCAACTGAGTGTTAATATCTAATTTCTCCAACAATTCGAAATTACCTACAGGTTCCATCGTCAAGGCAATATCGTCAGAGACGTGCAAAGGTAACATACTCTACTTCATTCGTTAACACTTGGCTAGCACAAATAATTGGACAAAGAAAATGGCAAAAGTGTTGTTTATACAGGTGTACCCACCTTACATTAAAGAGATAGGTCAGTTTAACACCTAGTTAACGAAAAAGAGAGTTGTTAAAAATTGTAATACTGAAATCAGATAGTTACTGATTATATATAACTAGCTGAAAGTACCCGGCGTTGCCCGGGTTTTCCTTTCTGCTTCTATTTTTAATTAAACTGGTTATTAAATATTCGGAAATATCGGAAACCTAACTATACACAACCAAAACGAATTGTCTTTACTAAGCTTTCCTCGCCCATAAAGATGATTCTTTACTTAAAGTCACTTACATGAATTAATGAACTCCTTAGCCAAATGCCTGCCAGGGTTAACTCAATTTAACATAGTTGTAAATCAGGCACCGAAAAGAAAACATTTCATCATGTGCCTGACGTTAAATTGTTGTTTTAAATTTATTTATTTATTTGTTTTTATTTATTTATTTATTCTGGTGTAGTTAAGGCCATTAGGCCTTCTCTTCCGCACCACTAGAAATACAAATAAAGTAATAGAAAAATCAAACTATAAACAAAGTAAAACCCAACGAAAATATAATTCCTTCTCCTATTTCTGATCAGTTTCAGCATTGACTCAATATATACGTATATAATTTAATTTATATTAGAAGATTTTTTTACCTCTTGAACGCTGTACACCCACTTATATCATACCCAGTTTTTTTAATATAACTTGAAACTATATCTCATAAATTCAGAACATATTATATTAATTCTAATTTTACACACAAAATACAGATACAATATAAACTCGCAATAAGTCATTTTTAACATAAAGACTAAAATTCTGAGAAACGTATAGACCTACCGGTATTTTAGAAATTAAGATATTTTTATTTCCACAACGCTTAACATACTAAATTTGCAACGTGAACAACAATATTTTGAGAATTAATACAATGTTATTTTCAGTAGGCTTATGTACATTCACATACCACATTAGCAACATGACAAAAGTATCAGTGAATTGCTTATTGATATGTGTAAAATCTTTTCTTTTTTTTTTTTCACTTCTTGTATAAAATATAGTTGAGGATGTGAAAAACACGCAGTTTTTAAGTTAATGTCTGCAACTTTGAGCAACTGTCCTTGAGCTTCATTTTAATATGGCCATTACAAATGCTTGTGGCATTGAAATTGCAGTAGAATGAGTATCCTAGCAATACGTGGAATAAAAATATCTCCTTTTATTTTTGCAGTTAATATTGCCAGTTCCATTACGTTTCGTATGAGTTTTTCACACCAATTCTTATTCGTGCATAATTTTGGTGGCTCAATATTTCGCAATAGTACTAGTGGTTATTTAATATTAAGTAAATTATGTGGTAGCAATCCTTGTAGTTTCAAAGAATTCTAGAATTCAGTTGTACAAAACAGTTTGCTCACTATCTACAAAACTGCATCGAGGAATTCATAATACGGTCCTGGACTGCGTAAAGATACTTATTGTATGAATTATCTAGTTTAGCCTTATGATCTGTAACAACAATGTAATTTAATTTCGTGTTAAAATTTCCATGGCCTCGTGAAAGTCGATGTTGACTATAACAGACAATAATAAAAAATAATTGACTGTAGAAGATTTTGCGTTTTAATATTATACATGAACATTTGATCTATTTATTTTTATTTTTTATAATTTTAATTAATTTAACTTCCATTTGCACAATTTTAATGTAGCCTATGTTCTTCTCCTGGTTATGAAGACTAAATGTGCAAACTTTGGCACATATCGGTCAAAGCGTGTAGATTTGTTTAGAGAACATACACACACATACATACATACATACATACATACATACATACATACATACATACATACATACATACCCACATTCAATTTTATATATTAAGATTAACAAATGTCAGGTATGGCCTATATGCATATGAAAAAAAAAACGGTATGATATAGCTGACAGTTGGTAATACAAACGAGCAGTCTACACGAACGATATCCAAGATACTATGCATTTATTACGTCAAAACGAAAACAAACATGATTCACATGAAAGAACCTTGCATGTACTGGGAATAAAACATGCATAATATTGAATGGAAATAATATAACTCAACACGGTTGCAAAATTCAAAATCTCTGACACTACCTTATCACAGAGGAAGTCTTAAGTTTCACAGAACAAGCATGATTTCTTTTTTCCTTCCTTTAACTCGTATCTGATCTAAAAAAATGAAATTTGTAAATAAGTGGCTGTATCTCATGCGAAGTAATTACATTCCACAGAATTAAAATATATTATGATTCCAGTTTTTGCATACGCTGAGTGCTATTTTTTTATTACCTAACGCTCTTGTGTTATGTTGAGTTTCACGTTTTGCTAATTTCTCTGATCAGAAATATCTAATGATCATGTAAGCTTTCAAATAAAGAAAGTAGGCCTACTATTAGGTTTACATTTCAACCATTTTGGTAATTTTTCTCTGTCCAAACATTAATAAATCCGTGGTACTGTTTTGCTCACGATAATTTACATTTTGTCTTTCTCTTGGAGGTGATCGAAATATTTTACAGCAAAGTTGGTCTATATTAGCATATTACATAACGTTATGAGTAAATTACTAAAGTACCCCACCTGTAAATGAGTATACGAGAATGTCTAAAACTGTGAAACAATAAAACAGAATTACAAATAACACGCTAGATATTTAAAACAGGCTCTGTTTCGTAGTTGTATTTAGATAAGCTATCTTAGCTGTGTCAAAGTATAAATTATTTTTCATATGTACGTAATGTACTATGAAATTCCAAAGGATAGTAATTTTATTACTAAAACGTATGAATAATTTTATTTTAGATATAACTTTATGATCAAAATACAAGTAAGGCACTTCGTGTATTTTATATTAAATATCTGTGATAAATAAGCAAATATTTAAGTGATATACACCTCTTTATGTTATGCAAATCTAGCTTTCAGGTAAAGCTAGATTTGCATAACATATAGACTACATTACTGTAGGTACGTTAACAGAAAACCACAATTTCAAGTCACACAGAGTTTGTGTGCACTCGATGTGGGTTTCTGGCGTCTTGTCAGCCCACTCGAGGTACAGCGCATGCATTATGTCCAAACACTCCACCACTTTTCCTACAGAGCTGCGCACGAGATAGGATGAGTCTACTTACGAATTATAAGGGAATGGGTTTGTCTTTGATTTGAACTTGGTAGACACACGCCCGACCTTCCCTTCTATTCCTACCCCCTCTACAGAAATGTGCACATCGCGAGTGTCTTGACAAAATGCATGAGCTGTATGTGGATATGAAGGGAAAAATTGAGACGGTGTCGGGTGAAGTTCCTGAGTAGCTCAGTCGGTAGAGCGTTGACGTGCTCAGCCAAAGGTCCCGGGATCGATATCCGGCCCCAAAACAATTTTTCCCTTAAAATTATTCACTTCTTCATGTTACTTGTTAATCAAATAATATGAAGAGATATAAAAGACCATTTTTCGGATTTCTGTTTCATTAATGTATCTGGATTTTCCATCAGCCATAACATCTAGTAACCCTATAATTTCAAAACTCAGAATGACAAAATATCAGGTTTTCCCTCTTAAATATGGATCGTCCTATTCTCTTGTCCCTTACTTCCTATATTCAGGAAAGTCTTGTTTAATTTTATGGCCAAATTATAGACCTAAAGCGCGCTAAGGTTTCAGGTAAGCCGCACATCAAAGAAACGCGAAAGTGAAACTTTTGGAATTGGAAACACTGAAATATGCAACAAAGTTTCATGACACACACTAATTGGAGAAACAAGCAGTTGCAAATGGAATCAGAGAACAATAAATTTCGGATGACATAGCAGAAGACATGGTGCTCACAACACCGTTTTGGCAAAAAAGCGAAAAAAAAAAAAAATAGATGGCAATGATACTGTATATACCCATACAATGAAATAAACCTTACACATAAAAAATTTAAGTCATGTTCTAGAATGTCGTTAGAGTATGTTAGTTCCTATTGTGGAATCCCACATTAAAATGAAGGATATTAACTTCAGAATAGTTTTGAGTGTTGGAGAAAACTTACTCCAACGTGCTTTAGATAACCCAAAAAGAATATTTAACTGGGTATCACGATTGCGCGCGAAAGATAATTTTAAGGTATATGCCTACGACTGCGCTTAGAGACTGTAAGATGACTGCACATTGCCTTATTGCATCGTAACCAGTGCATACACAACTGGTTGAAATATTTCTTCGGATTGAGTTTCTTGTCACCCGACGAAGTGAAAGATGCTTTCGTACAATACAGCCGATTTCTAGGAAAACATACTTTGATAAAATTAAGATCTTCAGATCACTAGACTACAGTTATATTTCGAAGAAAAATTGTGATTGCAAACTGATTCATTATCTACTCAAGAGCAAAATGTAAAAAACAATACACACAAAATATAATAAAAAAAATGCACCAGAACATATGCTCTATCTCCCTGCTAAGAAATATTTCGAAGAAAATTATGGACATCTATTTAAGTACTCGTACTTTGTTATGTGGAGTTTACGATTGCAGGTATGAATCTTTAGGTAATAATTCTTATACAAACATTTTTGACATATGCTGCCTATACACTTTCCCTTGCCACTTCCTCTGAAGGCCGGCGGGAGGCCTTAAAATAACAAGAAAATCGTTACAGCCATTTTGTGTTATTTTTCTCAAATAATGCCCATTATTTTAGTATGAAACTTTAAAGTACGCAATTCCCGGATAAATTAGCTCATAGATACTGACTGTAAACTAAATCCACACAGCAAATGAAGTGTTCAGAACCATAGTGGGCCAAGTGCCATTTATTAAGAACGGAGAAAGCAAGGGTTTAAAGTTAAGTGAATACTATAGTTTAATGAAGACTGGCATATCATTTAGTTTTAATGTGCATACTTTATATTACTTGCTATATGTCTCAATGAATTATGGCATTCATTTAATTTTAACCCTTGTTTTCTCCGTTTTTAATGTATGGCGCTTGGCCCACTATGGCTCTGAACCCTTCAATTTAGGAGAAATCGATGCACATTTACAGAACCGGCATACCAAAACCTACCTTCCCGGTACTAATATGGGGGAAGGACATAATTTCCATTAAATTTCGGAGATCGAACTTTTGTAGCATCACAATACCTTTCCTTATTTAATATGAGAGGAAAAAACATTGCTAACAAATCAAAATGTCCTTTATCTGTAAGCTGGCACACATTTGTTTAATAACTACAAGATGTACTATAAAAAAAGGAAGTGTTTTATGTCTAGGTAATAAAACAAAGAAACACACCCAAACAGCACTGTCTATCAATATCCTATTCCGTACAATAACCTATGAGTGCAGTTCACAACAAAAAACGCAGCAGCCATGATAAAGTTTAACATCCACTTTTAGAATAATATAGACGGAGACCGATACGTGAACTCTGACCCGCCACACTAACTCATGCACTGAATTTATCAGCTAACAAGCAGACTGAAAAGTCGGATAAGTGACCGTCTCGTTCATAACACGAAATCAACCTCAAAAGCCATGCTAGGTCTGAGGCACTAGTCATGCCTGTATGGGTCCAAGGCAAAACATAACACGGACATACTTGTCCTATCCTAAAGATTAGGCCTACGATATGTTCTCCAAATTCACAAAACTCACTTCTAAAAGTTCGCAAAACTTGTACAAATACCGACTCATGTAGGCTACTACGAATTGTATGTAAATTCCGATTCCCTATGAGTCATATCTTGCGTGATGGTGACGTCGAATGACGACCAAGGTGGGGTTTGGTATCATTTAGCACCATTTCTTCTTCTATGGTGCTATGGTCGTCTTAATTTAACCTTGGCTGCCTAATGACAGCTTTCCATTCTCAACAGCAACTGTTTTTGCACAAGCAAGGTATTAAGCTTTGCGAGCCAACCCCGCAACCTGGAGGACCAGGGACTCTTCTATCTAGGTTACTATACCTTAATCGAGGTGTCCCCGTCTTAAGGGAGGTGATGGTGAAATTTATATTTTCTACCATTCACATGTCGGTTTACAAGCAAAACATATTAAGTCACAAATATTACTTCGGAGAAAAAGGCTTGTATAATGTACATGTCGTATGTGTAAGCATTGTAAAATGAAATACATATGAGAAACAACTTACTAAAGATAATATTTTGAGGATTCATTTTTGTCAAGAAATTTCAAACGTCTTTTTCTGAGAAGTAATATTTTTGGCATGATGTGTGTTGTTTGTAAACTGACGATAAGGTTGTACACTTCATCCCCTTCATATAAGTCATCTCTTCTTTCTATTGTGTATTAGGCCTGATAGCCTGTCACGGTCTCATTTCATTGTTTCAGCGGACGCCCTTCTCGTAAGTAATCTTGCACTATAAATTTCATTATGGTCAGATGAAAATTTTTTTAGGTTATTCAAATTTAAAAAATTGTGCATTTTCAAAATCTCTCTCTTCTTACAAAATTTAAGTTTTATGCATGACATCATTTTACGCCATCTCTGATATGGTTAGAATATTGGGAGAATTTTTTTTAAATATATGCAACTTCAAAATTTAAATTTTTAGTGTCCACTAAACTGAGTATTAAAAAAGGTCCTATGACTTTAACTCTGCCAGGTTAAATAAAACCATTATTATTATTATTATTATTATTATTATTATTATTATTATTATTATCATCATCATTATTATTGCATGTTTTATTTTTAATTGTTTGTTTTGTTAACCTCAATATACTGTATAGGCTAGAACATACAGTAAAAATGTCATACTTTTAGCACCAAAATTGTGAGGGTCCTTACACGTTAAACATGACAAAATGTGCTAGAAAAAAGTGTGAGAAAAAATCTTGTAAAGGCTGTATGGAATTCAAATTCAAGAGCGCAGCCATTTAAACATGACGTAATTTTTATTCTTCGAAGTGCCGCAGAGCACTGAAACTTGCTTAACATACAAGAGATTGTTGCGGAATTTTTCTAAATAAAAAAAATGCGATTCTTTGATTGAAAATAAACAAAATTTCACCTTTCCTCCGCCCTATTAGGCGCCGGGAATTCACTTTCATCCTTCCATATGGTAGAATTTGTAGGTACCACTTGCATTGCAAGCCAAGGCGTAACTTGGGTTTGTTAGATACACCCACATTCAGTACTATTTAGTCGGTTATTTAACAACGCTCTATCAACTACTAGATCATTTAGCGTTGATGAAATTGGTGATAAGCGAGATGGTTTGGCGAGATAAGACCGACGTTTCGCCCTGTGATTACCTGAAATTCGCCTTACAGTAAGAAAAAAATTAGGGGTTGGTCCTACGACTGAAAAAACGGTAGCCTATCTCCCATTTGTATGTTGAATATATTTCATGTTTACAATTCAACAACACCAAAGGATGTTATAGGCATTACCGGTACTACATGTGTCAAAACAATCACAAAATAATGATCTCAAGTCCCTAACGGACTTAGTGGAATTAAAGGGATTGATTAGGGTGATTAGACAGTTAATAAACATGGCTCAGGGAAGCAGAATTTACTCTTTTAACCTTTGTCATTTCTTTAAAATCGCGTGATATTATTGAGGCTAATCTTTGACTACCTGATCTTAAAAAAAAGTACAGTTTTAACGGCAAGTATCTAGACGCAGAATAGACTTTCGATGATATTAAATACTGAACCCACAATTACACGAACCATCCGACTATTACCTTCGTTTAGTACTGTGTCCGACCATCCTGCATAATTGCTTAAAAAGGTCACAATAACTTCAATTTCAAAGGTTGAATCTATTTTTGCCTTCAGATGGAAATACCATATCACTCATAATGAACATTATAAAGTTCCCTGGTTGGGGTCATTACAATTTATTACTAAACACGTATGAATGATCAGCTTGTTGGCGCTTTTAAAAATTGAAGACATTATTACAAAAACAGCCCTAGTCATTTTTAATGAAATTGAGTTAAGGACACATTTGCTACTATTTCAAATCTTTATAGACTCCAAAAATGACACATGTCAGGTGTAATAGCCACAAAGATAAACACCAGTTGTACGGAAACAGCTGGCATGTGTTGTTCTATTTATTTTAATTGTTCTCCTGAAAAATAGCAATTTTGACAAGGGTTGTTTTTGTAATAATGTCTTAAATTGCTAAATCCACACAATGATAGACTTTTTTTTCTATTATTGTATTTGTATTTCTGGAGATGTGGAAGAATAGTAGAACACCAGAATAAATAAATATTAAAGAAATACATAAATAGGTAAATAGATAAATAAATAAATTTCGAAACGTCGTATTTTCTATAGCTTTCAGCAAAGGATAATTTCCAATCCAAACCGCTCTTGCTTATATCTTCGTATAAAATTCCACCCAGAACGGAAGAAAGCGTCTACCGCGCAATTACATGAATCGCGAAAAAGTATCCATGTTGAACTACAGTTTCGCTTAGCGGGAGAGCCATGTGCGAAAGTAAGACCCACCGCGTGCATGGTTTTGTTTTTGTTTGGAGCAGCTATTTTTGCTAATCATCTCTTCACCCCTTGAAATTTCCAACAGCTGCGTCGCTCTATCTCAAACATTACACAAAGCAACCTCCGCGGTAGGGATGAACAAGCTTATCAGTACACAGTGCTTACTGCCACATATCCTAACTTCACTACATTCATCGACGCTTTCAAAACACTGTTGAGGTTTATGGACATACGGCAATATATTCACAGACGCTTTCATCTGAAACACTGACATTAAAAATAATCTAAGAGGACAAAAACTGTTAGCCTTGGGCTCAAATGCCCTCATGTGTTCTACTAGCTTATGACCTCTTTTCGGCACTTTCCTATTTAAAACTCAAATTCACTTTAATGAGGCGGCCCAACTTCGAGTGGGGTAAGTGGCCTACAGACCTGGATTCACACAAATATTTAATCAATCCCGACATATCTTATATAAGTACAGCATTTTTCAACCTCTTCAAATGTGTAATTTTTATATACTATGTATTTTCTTTTTCTGATGTGTGTACATTATCTTTGTACTCGTAATATGTCTGTTCTTATGCAATATGTTTGTTTTTGTGTCTGTTTAATTTCTTTATCATTATTATTATTATTATTATTATTATTATTATTATTATTATTATTATTACAGGAGAATGGAGAAAGTTACACAACGCAGAACTGCACGCATTGTATTCTTCACCTGACATAATTAGGAACATTAAATCCAGACGTTTGAGATGGGCAGGGCATGTAGCATGTATGGGCAAATCCAGAAATGCATATAGAGTGTTAGTTGGGAGGCCGGAGGGAAAAAGACCTTTAGGGAGGCCGAGACGTATATGGGAAGATAATATTAAAATGGACTTGAGGGAGGTGGGATATGATGGTAGAGAATGGATTAATCTTGCTCAGGATAGGGACCAATGGCGGGCTTATGTGAGGGCGGCAATGAACCTCCGGGTTCCTTAAAAGCCAGTAAGTAAGTATTATTATTATTAAATATGTACCTCTTTATATATAATGTTTTTATGTCATATGTATGTAATTTTATGTAATAGTCTGCTTTTGCCATAGGCTATATATGTTTCGTGTGTAAATATGTTCTACATATAACTCATGCATTTTGTCAAGACACTCGCGATGTGCAGTACTTGAACAACGTTTCTGTGGAGGGAGTAGGAGTAGAAAGGGAGGTCGGGCGTGTCTACCGAGTTCAAGGCAAAAACTAACCCAATCCCCTATAATTCGTAAAAGACTCATCCGATCTCGTGCGCAGCTCTGTAGTAAGAGTGGGGGAGTGTCTTGACAAAATGCATGAGCTGTACAATGTACTTGCATGTGATATAATTGTCTGTCTGTTATAAGTTATATGTATTCGTTAGTAACATTTGTGTACTTACTTGTATCTGAAATGTATTTAATTATAATCTTAATATACCTTATGGTAAAATAGGGTTCAAATAAATTTGGATACTCAATAACATGAAGCAAAATAAACTGTGTAATTTAAAATCCCGCTGCACACTCATACAATCTAAACCATTCCCCTCGATTTTGAGAATTTTAGAAGGGAATATGTTTACTGAATGTTGACTTGTGTAGCGTTCGTTGAATGTTGACTCTTGTGGAGTCACTTTTTTTACCACTCCTTTCAATTCTATTTTTACAATTTTTGTTACAACCTTCACTATTTCCATTTCCTTGCGGCACATCGCCGGATCATTCGCGGTACACTACGGTTGAAAATGGCTGCCTTATAAGGACGAGAGATCGAGCGTATCTTTCAGATTTTCTTCTTCAAAACTCTTACCTCTTACCAATGTCAAAATTCAATACAAACCAAGACCTTGCGAGCCCCCATTTGTACAATGCTGACCTACTTCGGATTTTTAGGTCACTAAAATATGATTTCAGGTGCATGAAGTTTAGGAAACAGGCTCTAATATAAAATCATTTCTGTAATTAAGTTTACAAATATGCTGAAATAGTACTGTATATGTTACAAAAATGTGGAATTTATTTCAGTGCTTATAATATTATTACACTAGGTATATAATATTTATCCAAATTTGCCACATTACATTAATTAAATAATAACACTACTATTACGACCACAAACGCTCCCGCCGCCTCCACCACCACCATCACTACCACAACTACTACCACCAAACACCACCACCATCACGAGTTGGTTCTGGTCAAAACTTCATAATAAAATTACAAATCATTTTCCAAATTTGAAATATTAAAAAAATAAATAAATAAACTTATAAAATTGAAGGGTTCAGAGCCATAGTGGGCCAAGCGCCATTTATTAAAAACGGAGAAAGCAAAGGTTAGAGTTAAGTGAATACCATAGTTTAATGAAGATTGACATATCATTTAGTTTTAATGTGTATACTTTATATTGCTTGCTATATGTTTCCATTGAATTATGGTAATAACTTCATTCTAACCCTTCTTTTCTACGGTTTTAGTAAATGGCGCTTAGCCCACTATGCTTCTGAACCCTTCAATTATTAATGATAGATAGGGTAAAGGTTGGTAATATTGTGATACTAATAATATTATGATAGTTCTTTTTTAGAATTTTTTACAATTTTACTGAGCGAGAGGAAGATCGGTTTTTTGCGTCAACGTATTAAGGGAATGTTCGTGGACAAGTTTCAGCACAAAATTAGTCCTTTTCTCGCTCAGTAAAATTGTAAAAAAAAATTTCTCAAAAAGAACTATCATAATATTATTAGTATCACAGTATTACCAACCTTTGCCCTAATATTAACAAATGGTGTATTTCTTTTACCTTTTTGTTTCTGTCGACTATATTCATGTTTTTATTGAATGTCTGATTTATATTAAATGTGTTTTCTCTCTTTTTCTCTTGTCTCTTGTGTGTTAGTTGTCGGTATGAATTAAGATAATTAGTGTGTTTAGTAAATAACCTTTGTGAATGTTATAGTATTGACTAAGACCACACCATACACGAGCTACTGTAGTGGCTAGAAACATTTTTGTTGTATACTTTTGAATTTGTACTCACTTTGCTTACTAGCTAAATAAATAAAAATAAATAAATTGTCTGCTACAAATTTAATACACTTTTGAGAGGCATCCTAACTCAACTTTCCAATAATTAAATAGGCTATCTAGCACTTCACACTATCTGTAGCTTCATCTACTACGAGCCAGATACGTGAATCGCCAATGTCAGAACGAATAAATTCTGACAGAACCCCTTATACGTACTTTGAACTTTTCCCTTATGGTGGATTCTGATGGAATATATTTTCTGTAGCAATATTTTTCCAAGACTTTAAAATGAGGATTCTAAAGGGCGTTAAATGGGATATCTGCTGCGACGATCGCCCGGCATAGCTCAGCATGAAATTCATTTTTGTTTGAATAATTATTTAATCTCTGGATCAGTAGAGACAGTTTCAAACTTTTTGTTTGCTCCACCTTTCCCTGCAAATGTTGAGTTAAGTGGGATTTTTTATCACTGGATACCTTCACAAAAAAACGAAACGATAACGATAGGTAAGTGGTTTCATATTTTAAATAATGCGACCTACTTTTAAAAACATTGTAGACTTATTTATTAAACATTTCAGATTTCCAATAAGATTTTAATAACGCAAATTAAAGTTTCAGGAAACACTGTTGCTTTATTAGGCAGTATGCCGCACCATGACAAAACTGGTTTAAAATATATCCCCCAGCAATCAATCGTACTTTTCTTTTCTCAATCGTACTATCAAGGACTGGAATGCTTTACCTGAAGACTTACTAAAGGCTTTACCAATAACCGAAAATGTATTTAAAAATAGGCTTAAGAACTTTACTAATAGACGGTAGTATATTATACACACTAGTTAAAGGGTGTAATTGCTATCTTGTTATTTGAAGTGTTCTATCAGTGAGGAAGTGTGTTGTGTCAGTGAAGTGTGTAGTGTCAGTGAAGTCTATTGTGTAAGTGAAGTGTGTTGGTGTCAGTGAAGTGGCTGTGCAAAGTATTCGAACAGTGGAATGGTTAGAAGTGTTAGTGAAATCAGGTAGAATCAGTGCAGTGAGTTGACAGCGAAATAAGTGTAGTGCCGAAAGGTACTTGTGCAGATATGAACCTGTCAGACTCGTGGGTCTTAGTTCGAGCTTAGGGTTAAGATGCAAATTAGATTTGCTTTAAATGTTATTTTAAGTGGCCATGCTTCATTTTAAATTAGGATGCTCCTTGTTGTTGTTATTATTATTTTTATTATTATTAATTGTTTTTATTAGTTGTGTTTATTATTAATTATCATTATTGAGTGTAATTAGTTACCACTCCCACCCGGTATATACCCATTTTCAGTGTGAATAAATACATACAAAGAGCGAGAAAATACACCAACGGGAATTAAACTTTTTTCCGGCTTGTGAACAGTATTTTACTTGTATAAATTGAAACAAAAAATAATTTATTTGAATGCTCAAACGTGTGTTTGTTGCTGCACTTTTGTCTGTCCATCCGATACACAAGGGTATTTGGCCGATTTAAGCGGCTAAAAATCGATTTTCTAAAACTCACTGTAGGTTGGAAGAAATATCACATGGCAAAGCTGAATAGTCAGGGAACAATAAACTACCCTATTCCCACCGCTTCGCGCAAATGTTGAGGCCGTATGATAGTCGAAACTTGATCATTTCTTTTGGTGCGCGTATCTTTTCTCGGCATTGTCTGTGTAAGCTTACATTCTATTGTGAATATTATTTAATCGGTGTATGGTTTGAAGTGAATAGTTACTGATTCTAATAGAACCGGTAAGTGTGAATACATTTTAAATATTTTAATCGATATTGTAATTATTTTAACCAAGACAAAGTGATCTGAAAAAAAATATCGTTTTATAATTATTTTCTTAGGCCAATTTTAGCAAACTCGAGTAGCCTATACTTGTTCGCTTCCGGATATTTCCCTATACTGATTTTTACTGTAATAGAAAGCTTAAGGCTCCTACTTCACGATTTCGTGAAAATCAACCGCGGATTCGCGCGGATTTCAAGGATGATTATGATTATTATGATGGTGGTGGTGGTGGAGGAGATTTGTTTGGATGCCACAGAGGAATCGGAGCTTCCAAATAAAACCGCTGTTGTCTGAGCCACGGCTATGCAATAAAAGTTATACATCGGGCACCACAGGGTACATAAACTTTATACATACGTGCATACATATTGTACGCACATTCATTCATTCATACATAGGCCTACACACATACATACATAGGCCTACATACTACACATATAGGGTACAGATATGAGATGGTCGCCTGGGTAGCGCAGTCGGTATAGCGCTGGGTTTCTATGCTCGAGGTTGCGGGTTCGATCCCGGCCCAGGTCGATGGCATTTGAATATACTTAAAATGCGACAGGCTCATGTCAGTAGATTTACTGGCATGTAAAAACACTCCTGCGGGACAAAATTCCGGCACACCGGCGACGCTGATATAACCTCAGTTGTGAACGTCGTTAAATAGACCATAACTTAATTTTTTTTGAAGAGATGTGACAATTTTTTAGAAGAGACGAAGACGGTAGGAGATATGACGACAGCTCTAAATTCTATGACAGAAAATTTTCCAAAAGTCGTCTTACATTTGACATAAGTCCATATGTCTTCATAACATTGGTGAAACCAGCTGACAAATATTCAGCGAGACTGGTCTTACCTTACGAGTATATGTTGCCGAAAGAAGGCATGCTCACTTCATTAGAGAATTGTATTTTGAATCCCATTATAAAAAAAATTAATGAGGGAGAGGGAACAACTGTATATCCAGATCGTTCTTCGCATTCGATAGCAGCAGTTCCGATCAGTCTAGCCATCGACATTATACCTGTACGTATGTGTGTGCGCGCGCGTGCGTACAACAGAAGTGCTCCGCGGAGAAAAAACGATCTATTTATATAGGCTACAAGCAATTTTTTTTTCTGTAGCACACACAAGCGCGGACCAACAAACTGCGAGTATAATACAACACCGCCTGAGAAGTTTGCAATACGCATAGCATAAATAAATTTCCCTTGCATACCTAAAAGGCAAAGATATCGTCTTTATATATGATGCCATGGAAACGTTCAATGGAACGTGAAGGTGTAACCACAGTCTAGTATATACAGTCGCGAAGCTCAATACGTAGTAAATATGCAAACATTAGATAGTTGCTCACCACTAGGATCGCTAATATCGCCTCATTACAGGCAATGCAAAATAGTGCCGTCACAGTCTATTGTTTCTAGCACCCTCAAAACTCAAGCTTCGTGACTGTTGTGTAACACCATGTTTCCATGATTGAGGTGTTATGGTCGGCACGAACTCCGACCGCCTTTTACCTTCGGAAAAGATCAGTTACTCAATTTGATAGGATACTGTAATAATATCGGGGCCGTTCTGGAAGACTTGGCAACGAGAAAAAACAAGTTACCACCCGAAAGTGGTGGTTCACGAGGATTTACCGTCACTTACGGAGCTTATTTCCGAAGACATTCTGAGCAAAAAAGTTATATAAACATTTGTCCTAATCTCAATATTTTCAGAGTTACACTAATTTGAAGTTGTTAGTAAAATACTTTTCCTTAGTTTTAAGGGTAAAAAAATACAAATTAGAATATGAACTATTCAGAAGTATAATTTCTTTAATTAGCTAGTATTCTGAAGCTAAAAAATATTGTTAATTGCTTTGTACAAATTTTGTTTTTCAATTTTTAACTAAAAATGACATCATTCTTACCCACTTATCACAAAAATTATTACAAATCATACGACTTTACAAACTTGATTCTTCACAGTTTAATTATGCAGCCTAATGTACAGTCTTAAAGAATTTACAGGAGTGGTGTGATTCGTAACAATCCTTGTGATAAATGCGCAAAAAAATGTAATTTTGTAGTTAAAAATCGAAAAATTCTGTACAAAGCAACTATAGAATTCACAACACATTTTTAGCTTCAGAATATTAGCCAATTAAAGAAATGATACTCCTGAATAGTTCATTCTTTATCTGTAATATTCTTTTACCCTTAAAACTCAAGAATAATGGTATTTTACAAACAACTTCAAATTAGTGTAAGCTCCACGGTAAATCCTCACGAATCACCCTGTATACCTATATATATATATATATATACGCTTAAATGAATAGAAAACCTACATTAGGTTTTAAATGCATGGTACATTACAAAATTGAGTTAGAAGTTTCAACAGTCTGGCAACATCGCCGCCTCTTTTTTTTCTCGTAATACAGATGTAAGGGGTCTACGAACTCAGGTCTGTCTGCCCTAGTGAACTACCTCCCTTTCTAGCTACAATGTTGCAAGCTGATTGCATAGGTCAATGGTTTCAAATTAGTGGTTTTAAAATTAAATTTACACGAAAACCGTCCACGCTATTGAAATAGGCCAGAGGAATAAATGATTATTTATTAGATTTCTTATCGACAGACAAAAATCACGATCCTACTCGCAATAGTTATCGAATAACAGGGTATTAAACATTTGGGGGAGACATTTTTATAAGAAAACTATGGACTTCCCACCGATATGGCATTACATTTTTTGTTGCATACAACATAAGCTATTCGATCCGAAAATCTGCACGGTTATTTCACATCAGTTTTTTTAAAAACCACCTTCTTTTACATGATTGACCGTTCAACGAAGAATTAATGTTTTCCATGTCTTTTCACTCCTCGCAAATACAACCATCAACTCCACTTCCCTTCCCTATTGTCCACACCTGTGGAGTAACGGTTAGCGCGTCTGGCCGCGAAACCAGGTGGCCCGGGTTCGATTCCCGGTCGGGGAAAGTTACCTGGTTGAGGTT
The DNA here is from genome assembly GCF_040183065.1 of Periplaneta americana. NCBI lineage: Eukaryota > Metazoa > Arthropoda > Insecta > Blattodea > Blattidae > Periplaneta > Periplaneta americana. The sequence goes on from NC_091129.1 coordinate 136,480,932, forward strand.
TTTTCCGAGGTTTTCCCTCAACCCAATATGAGCAAATGTTGGGTAACTTTCGGTGCTGGACCCCGGACTCATTTCACCGGCATTATCACCTTCATCCCATAACCTATGAAGTTGATAAAGCGTCGTAAAATAACCCACTAAAAAAATGCCCTATTCACTGATGGAACGAAACAATAGTGTTCAAGAATGATTAAATCATCCAGTGCTCACATATAAATCGTTTACACTAATCTTTACAAATGAACCTAGTTTCCAAACACAAATAGTTCACATGTTTTCATTCTGATAGTCTCTCTATATCTTTTTAAATCACTTTCACACGATCGTCCAAACTCAGAACACTTTTCTTTGCCTTTTTTTTTTTTTTTTAGTGGGTTATTTTACGACGCTTAGGTTACGAGTATTTAGCGTCTGAAGGAGATGGTGATAATGCCGGTGAAATGAGTCTGAAGTCCAGCACCGAAAGTTACCCAGCATTTGCTCATATTGGGTTGAGGGAAAACCCTGGAAAAAAACCTCAACCAGGTAACTTGCCCCAACCGCGAATCGAACCCGGGCCACCTGGTTTCGAGGCCAGACGCTCTAACCGTTACTTCACGGGTGTAGACTTCTTTGTCTTGCTGAATGCAATGTTTACATATTCACAAACTATAATGTCACAAGGCAACATCACTCATTGTTAAGAAAACTTCCAAACAGCTTATACATTCGAAAAAGCATCCTGAAAATGGTGAAATATCCAATAGCACTCCTGCGATGCACATATGAACGAGCCAGAGAGAGTTAAAGAGGCGGGGATGGGGTCCTCCGCCATCCACTGGGAGTCTATTACGTTTGACCTGGCGGACGCAAGGTTTGAACAACTTCATTCTCCTGTGAATGATAGTTAACAAAACAATATTCGAAACACAAAAGTTTCTTGCACCAACTATGCTTAACCAAAGAGAGTTGATGACATTCACTTTCTTTCATATGAAATTCACATGTACCAATTGCCCTTCTAATACAATAAATTTGATGAAGGGGAATAAGCAGGAACTGTCACATTACTGGTGAGTACGTGTTTCATTTTATGTTTGTTTAGAGAATTTCATATACATTCATTGTAATGGTCCACACCTGTGGAGTAACGGCTAGCGAGTCTGCCCGCAAACTAGGTGGCCCGGGTTCAATTCCCGGTCGGGGCAAGTTACCTGGTTGAGGTTTTCCCTCAACCCAATATGACCAAATGCTGGGTAACTATCGGTGCTGGACCCCAGACTCATTTCACCGGCATTATCACCTTCTTCTCATTCAAACGCTAAATAACCTAAGATGTTGATAAAGCATCGTAAAATAACATACTGCGTGTTCAGTTCAAAATGTGTCATGGCTCGCTTTATGCCGTTGAGCCTAGAGAATTCAATCTTCCTACACTTCCACAGAGGCGTATTACGTATGTGCCAGAGAAGTTGCCTAGAAAGTACGGCGTTCATTCTGAAGAGTACTTACCGATACTTACGGTAACGCCTGTAGTGGCAGGAATGTGAACTGTTTGGAAACACGTACTGAGGTGAGTTTTTTCTTACTGTCGGGATATGTGGAGAGGGTTAAGATGATTACTTACGTATTTGTTGACATTAACTTCGACGGTCAACATGGACACGGAGAATTTGATTTGTATTGTGGAATGTTGCCGTACGCAACCGATGATAACACATACCCTGCTTACGACTTGCCCGCGCAAAATACAGTTCGAAAGAGGTTATGGTAGCACACAGACTTTACAGACCGCCATCTGTTGCTACGACGTTCAAGTTATACTGTACACGTTCTCAAGTTCAGATTGAACGCCTTGATTAATAGGCAACTTCTCTGACATAAAAGCTGAAACTACCTTCAAATCGCTGACTCGCAACAGTGACGTCATGACACACTTTGAAATGAACACCCAGTACATACATTCATTGTATTGTGTTTAAAATTCCCCCTCCCCATCCGATCACTCACCCACACGCTCAAAATATAACAGCAGGTGGCTATGTAAAATTAGCAGTTTTAATACGTCCCAGAATCATATTTCCAAATTGATATTGTTTATACCTTTGCTTAACATAGAGTTGCTCGTTCCCTACGCTGCTTCACACATATTCAATTCTCGTGCCCAACAGGTCAAACGTTATAGACTCCCACCCCCGCCTCTGTAACCCTACCTCGTTCATATGTACAACGCAAGATGTGATATTAGAGATTTCACTATTTTCCAGAATGCTCTTTCGAATGCATAAATTGTTTGGAAGTTTTCTTAACAGCGAGTGATGTTCCCTTGTCAGCTGTATGATGTCCTATTGGAAGTGTTAACTTAAAAAACATCAAATTCGAGTAATGGTAAAAACTCCGGAAAACAATCATTAGCCTATATTATGCTACAGGAGAATCCCAGACGTTCCTTGTACATGAAGATATGATCGGCGGAATATCAGCCTACTTCTTCACTTATTATAATGCTTTTCACGCGATGAAAGATATCATACAGCTCACATTCTCAATTCCTTTTACATGGTCTTCTTATTCCCTTACTTCGAAAAATTCTTGTAACTCCTTTTCATAAAATTACATAGAGCCTTGAGTTTTAATATAAATTAGAATTGTTCTGTCTGCCACTGACTGATTGTTAAATCTGACAGCACATCTCTTGGCAGGTGATGTTGATGGTAAATGGAGAAACCGTGGAATTAAGGCAAAAAAAACTGACTCTCTCAAAAAAAAATAATAATGAAGCTCTTATCATCCAGTCTGCTGTCCAAAAATCTGAAAGTTAGAATTTATAAAACAGTTATATTACCGGTTCTTCTGTATGGTTGTGAAACTTGGACTCTCAATCTGAGAGAGGAACATAGGTTAAGGGTGTTTGAGAATAAGGTGCTTAGGAAAATATTTGGGGCTAAGCGGGATGAAGTTACAGGAGAATGGAGAAAGTTACACAACGCAGAACTGCACACATTGTATTCTTCACCTGACATAATTAGGAACATTAAATCCAGACGTTTGAGATGGGCAGGGCATGTAGCACGTATGGGCGAATCCAGAAATGCATATAGAGTGTTAGTTGGGAGACGGAGGGAAAAAGACCTTTAGGGAGGCCGAGATGTAGATGGGAGGATAATATTAAAATGGATTTGAGGGAGGTGGGGTATGATGATAGACTGGATTAATCTTGCACAGGATAGGGACCGCTGGCGGGCTTATGTGAGGGTTCCTTAAAAGCCATTTGTAAGTAAGTAATGTCTCAACACTGTCTTTTATCTTCACAATTCCATGAAATCTTGCATTTTAATGTAAAACCAGTGTATTAGCCATTCAAGTAATGGTGCAACATGCTGCTTGCTGCATTATTTTAAAGAGAATCAAAAAGTGACTGACATCAAATTTGTCCAGTTACAGAGAATAGTGTCCCACGTCATAGCACTGTGATTTAAGGCATCATGCTTGGACTTCCTTTAGAGAATGAGCACTGGTTCGAGTCCTCATGCGGAAAGAATTATCTCATTAAATTTCGGATAGTGTACGGGATCAGTGCCCACCCAGCATCTTCATGAATTTGACGAGCAATGCTAGCTAGCAAAATCCAGTTTCGAAAACTAACTATAATGGTTGGGAGGATCATTGTACTCACCACACAATATCCCCATACTGGTTGGACGATCGCTCACCATTGGTGAGGCATACGAACGTGAGATCAACAATCAGCCTTGGCCCTTCATGTGCTGTCACGCCATATATTACAGATAGGTAATAGTCATTAGTTTAAGAAGAGGAAAGATAGTGCAATATTTGTCTGTATGTAGAAATGACTAGAAGTATATTTTTTCATTGCACAGTTCATTAAATAGGAAAAAAAGGAATTCGTTTCCTTGTGTTACTATGAAAACTGCATGGAGATTATGCAAAATCAAGGAAACTGCTAATGAGCAAAAGAAATAAAGCTCTTCTCATGGGAGTAAACAATATTTACTTACATGGGGAAAACCTTTCTAGAAAAAGAAAGATATGACTTCTTGATAAGCCTACTTAAAAATATTCATATCTATTCAGAGTAAGATAGAGATCTGATCATTTTATTTCCATTGGAAAATGAGACATTTATTTAAAAACATGCAATTAATGTAAGCAACTATTAGGCCACAATTCCAAAAGTAAATAAATAGCGAGAAAACAGTGTAAAATTTATAGGGAGCTCAATGAGCCTAAAGCCCCATACGCATATCAATCAATAGTCTCAAGGCAGGCTCAGAAATGAACTGCTTGAAGACTGAGCAGTCTGTACAGAACTCTACATACACATTGAACCATTTCCCCAAGGCAACTTGTGTGTACATGCGTATGTGTGGTTTCCACGTGACGACTTTTACAGTAGTTTGTAGAAGTCGCACAGATGCTCTAGTTATTGATTTTGTGTTTTGGAAATATTACTTTTCCTGAAAGGCTAAGTAGGCATGAGACTCCTACTGGAAGAAGCAGCAGCTTTTAGCAAAGCCAAAAAGAGGAGATTGTGGTCAGAAAATGATTCTTAAAAAGGCAATTTTCTCATATACAGGGTTAGTTAAAAGTCCCGCACCACCTAAATAACTTTTGAAGCATGTGGTTCAGTGACATGAAACTTGGTATGTGAGGATAACCATACACTAAGAACTCAATAATGGTATTAACGAGTTTTTTCTACTTCCGGTTTAACCGGAAGTAACTCCAACACTCTTATTTTAAATGGAACACCCAATATATATATATATATATATATATATATATATATATATATTTATTTATTTTATTTTTTTTTTAATAGTGCTCATTAAGAGCTTTTCAAAAATTACCCACACTTGATACTTCTGTATAAATTCAGTGTTGCTAAGTCAAGAAAACAGAAAAGTGTATCGAATATTAAAATAATAAATGCACTACCTAAATAACTTTTGAAGCATACGGTTCAGTGATATGAAACTTGATATGTGAGGATAAGCATATGCTAAGTACTTAATAATGGTATTACCGAGTTTTTTCTACTTCCGGTACCGGAAGTAACTCTAAGTCTCTTCCGGAAGTAACTCTAACTCTCTTATTTTAAATGGAACACCCAATATATATATATATATATATATATATATATATATTTGAATAAAGCTCATTAAGAGCTGTTCAAAAAGTACCCACACTTGATACTTCTGTACAAATTCAGTGTTGCTAAATAAAAATGGAAGTGGTGCAAGATATTCCTAAAGCCTGGTTAAATCAATCCTTAAATGGTTTCTATGATCGAGTGACACATTGTAAAGCAGCTGAGGGCTACCAATTTGAACACATAATTTAGAAGGTGAGCTAGCTTTGTTTTGTTTTTATTAAGGAAGGAGTATTTTATTATTTTAATATTCGATACACTTTTATGTTTTCTTGACTTGGCAACACTGAATTTGTACAGAAGAGTTGAGTGTGGGTACTTTTTGAAAAGCTCTTAATGAACACTATTCAAAAATAAAAAAATATATTGGGTGTTCCATTTAAAATAAGAGAGTTGGAGTTACTTCCGGTTAAACCGGAAGTAGAAAAAACTCGGTAATACCATTATTGAGTTCTTAGCATATGGTTATCCTCACATACCAAGTTTCATATCACTGAACCGTATGCTGCAAAAGTTATTTAGGTGGTGCATTTATTATTTTAATATTCGATACACTTTTCTTTTTTATTGACTTAGTAACACTGAATTTGTACAGAAGTATCAAGTGTGGGTAATTTTTGAAAAGCTCTTAATGAGTACTATTCAAAAATAAAAAAAATATATATTGGGTGTTCCATTTAAAATGAGAGTGTTGGAGTTACTTCTGGTTAAGCCGGAAGTAGAAAAAACTCGGTAATACCATTATTGAGTTCTTAGTATATGGTTATCATCACATACAAAGTTTCATGTCACTGAACCTTTTATTCTTCAAAAGTTATTTAGGTGGTGCGGAACTTTTAACTAACCCTGTATATTTGAGATCTGAGAGTTCGTTATCCAGTTGCTAATGGAACATGCAACTTTTGATTACCTATAAGAACTCATAAGGCTGTTAATTGGGAAGCATAACACAAATATGAGGGACTCAATTTATCCTAATAAAAGATTTGTTGCTACTCAATTCTTGAATCTCATCTCATCTACTGGCTGTTCTCTTCAAGATTTTAAATGTTCTATAGCAATTTCATTGCAAGTGTTCGAAAATTAATCCAGGTAACTTTAATCATTACTTTCCACTCTCCATAGGTGCTTATAACTATTATATCTATACTAATAATAAATCTATAGCCGAAATTTTTCTGGTAATTTTCGATTTTCCAAAAATAATTGGTCCTAACATATATAATTAACCACCCTGAAACCGAAAATCCCTTTTTTTGAAATTTTTGTTTGTATGTCTGTCTGTATGTATGTTTGTTACCTTTTCACGCGATAATGGCTGAACCGATTTCGATGAAAATTGGAATATAAATTAAGTTCGTTGTAACTTAGATTATAGGCTATATGGCATTCAAAATACGTTATTTAAAGGGGGGTTATAAGGGGGCCTCAATTAAATAAATCGAAATATCTCGCTTATTATTGATTTTTGTGAAATATGTTACATAACAAAAGTTTCTTTAAAAATGATTTCTGATAAGTTTTATTCTCTGAAAAAGTTTGATAGGACTGATATTTAATGAGATAAATGAGTTTTAAAATTAAAATAACTGTCATCTAAGGCGGTGTATTGAAATAAAAAACAAATGACTTCGTCTATAAGGGGCCTTGGACACAACAATCGAAAGCTATGAAACATAGCCTACAGACAATGTTTCTGTGTTTGTATGAAGTAATATTAGAAGCTAAATTAACCGATTTGTATAATTAATTATCATTTCATCATTGAAAAGTGTAGTTTCTCTGGATGGACAAAATGCTATAATGTTAATACAGTAACTTGTGAGTGAATTGAGGACAGGTAAGATTAAAATAGCTTCTTATGCACAGAAAACTTGATAGGTTATTCTGTATATTCATTTCCTGTATTTCTTATAATAATGTTTATGAACATATAAATTTTTATCTCAGAGATTTAACGAACAATGAGAGTGTATTGATTTAGTATGCAGTAATAGTACGTTAGCTTAGCAATCCATTATTTTATAATTCAAATTTTAACTATGCTCAATTGAATCGTGTTAAAATACATAAAATATATATGCAATAAATGCAATGCAAAAAAAATTGGGTAATGAGCCAAGCAGATCATGTTGCGCTGTTGTAAAAGTTGTTCCTCCTGAGATTCAAGAGCTCCCACAACAAATTAAAAACTTTCTAATTCGAGTACATCCGTTATCAACACACTTTTTCATAATATAATATAATATAATATAAACATAATAATAAATCTGTAGCCAAAATTTTTCTGTCAATTTTCGCTTTTCCAAAAATAATTGGTAATAACAATTAAGAAACACGATAAAGGAATTGTCATTGCACCAAATGAGTGGTCTCTGGACCAAAATGATCGCATTTTAATATTTTAAATACAATTTAAATTAAAGTAACATATTAAACGATTTATCCTTCTATCAAACACGAATGTTCCCTGGATCAAATGTCCTATTTTAATTATGTAATTACTTTATATTTATTTCTAACGGGTGCAGCGGAGCGCATGGGTACGGCTAGTACTTCAATAAAATGAGAAAAAAATTCGGGATCTCTCCATTTTTTCTGACATCTTAGAAAATCTTAAATCTGCAAAGGCAGAAAAAAAAAACAACAATGAATTCCAGTCATACTGTATCGTCTGATACTGATTCACATCATTGTTCAAGTTGAGAGTGAAGACAGCAGCCAGATAAGGTTGGACAGGAAAACAATGACCGATTCAGAGGTGCAATCGAAGTCATTATCCTAAGTTTGGTATCTGTAGGCTTATTGTTAAGGAACAGTTTCAGGCTACCAGTATCAGCATAATTTAAACATCATGTACTATATTTTTTACCTCTGATTGAGGTTCTGGCTGATCTGTACATCTATTATCAGGCAGTACATCTCACTTCACAATATGTGTCAGAGGAAGAACAACTGTTTGTATACATCTGAAGTCTGATTAGTGTAATATGTTGCTAGTCAGCGATGCAATGGAGGGGGAAAGGAAATTGCCACCCTACCCCATTAATTCCTGGTTTAGTTATCTCATGAGTAATACCTTATTGGTGTCACTTTATGAGGTTCAAACCTGTTTTCAGACAGTTGATTTAAACAAGTACTGTATATTTTTCATAATAAGACAGTTTTCTTCAACATTTTGAGCTGCGACAACTGCATTGATTGCACTATGCCTATTTTATTTACATTTAGTTACATTTTTAACTAACATGACTAAAACTATAACTGAAATAGTATTAGTAGTAGTACAGGGAGATTATTGTACTCCAGTACGCAGTTCGTGTTGCATTCACTGGTAGCATATCAGCCCCTGCCTTGCATTTCATACGCGCTCCATTCCACAGCATAATAACCTCCCGTTAGTAGCAGTAGTAGTAGTAGCTTTATTTCTACTGGCAGAGTTACGTCTGTAAAGCCTTCTCTTCCACTCAACCAGTATTAGAATAACAGCAAATATAAAAACGGTAGAAATACAGGAATAATATACAAATTAATAATAATAATAATAATAATAATAATAATAATAATAATAATAATAATAATACAATAAAAACAAGTTTGTTACCTGTAATTCTAAGAATCAAACAAATTATAGTACGGTAATGTGAATCGAAGTACTGTTGAAACAATAGATAAAATTTATATGTTAAAGATAAAAATCATATATTAGAAAAAATTATATTTTAGGAAAGCTCACAGTCTAAGCAGTTTATCGGACAACCGGATTTTGAAATTAGTAAATGTCTCACAGCCCCTAAGTTAGGAGTTCCAATGACGAGAGAATGAATTTGTGAATGATGAAGAGTATTGAGAAGTGTTATGATAAGGTATACTCAATCTACCGATGATCTGAGATAGAGTATTTAGGTTATGGTTTGAGCATAAATACACAAGACGAGAGAACAGATAACTTGAGGTTGAGGTGCGCATAATTTGAAATAGAAGAGAAAGACAGTGTAAAGTTCTGCGATTGTTGAGCCGGAGCCAAGATAAGGAATGTTAGTAGTCTGACATTGAAATATACCGATACTTACTTACTTATTAGCTTTTAAGGAACCTGGAGATTCATTGCCGCCCTCACATAAACCTGCCATTGGTCCCTATCCAGAGCAAGATTAATCCAGTCTCTATCATCATATCCCACCTCCCTCAAATCCATTTTAATATTATCTTCCCATCTACGTCTCGGCATCCCCAAAGGTCTTTTTCCTGCCGGCCTCCCAACTAACACTCTATATGCATTTCTGGATTCGACCATACGTGCTACATGCCCTGCCCATCTCAAGCGTCTGGATTTAATGTTCCTAATTATGTCAGGTGAAGAATATAATGCGTGCAGTTCTGCGTTGTGTAACTTTCTCCATTCTCCTGTAACTTCATCCCTCTTAGCCCCAAATATTTTCCTAAAAACATTATTCTCAAATACCCTTAATCTCTGTTCCTCTCTCAGAGTGAGAGTCCAAGCTTCACAACCATATAGAACAACCGGTAATATAACTGTTTTATAAATTCTAACTTTCAGATTTTTTGACAGCAGACTACATGACAAAAGCTTCTCAACCGAATAATAACAGGCATTTCCCATATTTATTCTGCGTTTAATTTCCTCCTGAGTTGAAATATACCGATACCGTTAATAATACAATGTGTTCACTTACATAATGTAAGTCAACCAGGCACCACAAGATTGGCACGAAGGCCATGCAACATGTGGCAAACCGTCTCCGGCATGCTTGGCAGTTCAGTTCAATCTCTCTGTAGGAGTGGTTGTGTTAACATTACGATTGAGTGTTATTCTTCTGATTGTGTTAGTGAAGTGTTTAGATTAGCTTGCTCACATGGTACCACAGAAAATTTACATTACAGCAAAGGATTTTCATGATAGAAACTTATCTGAAAAAGGATGATAGCAGAAAGGTAAAAAGAAGATATGCAAGAAAATTTCCTAATGTCACCGTTCCACACAGCAATAGACCACTCCTAAATCTAAATTTAAACACTTCACTAACACAATCAGAAGAATAACACGCAATCTAACATCAACACAACCACTCCCACAAGACTGAACTGGACTGCCGAGTGTGCAGGAGACAGCTTACCGCATGTTGCATGGCCTTAAGTGCCAGTTGTGCATCACCTGGCCAACCTACATTATATAAGTGAATGCTCTGTATAATAGAATTTATTTCCATGCACAATCTTAATACATTACACCACCCGTAAAGGTACACTGGTAATAAATTTAAGATCAATTTGTATATTAATGTAGTACTGGGTGAAAAGATTGTAGAAAATCTCCAAATTGGTAACACTAATCTTGATCAAGCTACTTGCAGCCAAGTACGCAGAAAGCCAGGTTGCCACATTGCAGTTTCTTTACAATCTATTCCTCTATTAATTTTCTTAAATTGGACCTAAATATTTTCTTGAAGCAATGCATTTGAAAAATGCTTTCAGGATAAACAAGAAGCCATAATGTTTTAATAAGGACGTACTCAACGTCATTTTTTAAATAATGTCCCCCTACCTGTAATTCGTACCTCTGTGAGTGGTATGGACTGCAGTTGCAGTAGGTACGTACCGAGTGTCTATGTTTGAAGAACTGTATTTTCTTCACAAACGTCACAGAAGTACAACTCGATTCAACGATTTTGGCCCTTGCCCTTGCTTGTTTGGCTAGTGAACGAACTGTGTGTTGCGTCATAAGAAAGAAATTTAATCACAAACGTGCATAGGATGAACAAAAGAAAGAATGAAAATAACATCTATACTCGCAGCTGAGGGACACTCAATGACAAGAAAATATAAGTCATCATGACATTGTTTAGTCAACAGACGTACTGGTTAGTAACGGGACGTGTGGAAGAATATTATTGTGTTTTTAAGATGGAGTGCATGACGACATGACAAGAAGGAAGTGTTTGGTGTTATGATTGTGCGGCCTGACCTGTAAGACCCAGCCCTCCAGTAGTGATGAGTAACTCGTTCTTGGTCTATGTACTTAATTTTTGCAAGGGCCAAAATCCCTGCATCAAAAAACTGTAGGTACTACCAAACAGTACTAATTATAGCCTATATTTTGTTCTCCCTCCGAACTTGGCACATACTACCAATATGATACATACAGTATTAGTTTCGCAGAAACCTCAATTTGAGGGAGGTAAGCATAAAATTCTCAAGAATTATTAGGCCTACATGAGTCGGTTAGAGTCATAACTCACAAGCTCTAAAAAATGAAAAATTTAGATACTGTTATATTTCCATGCGGTTATCTGCGTAGAACACTATTCAGAGATTAATTTTTCACATTTCTTACATGATGCTTATATAAACAGGCGACAAACTTGCCAGTTTCTGTCAGAAGTCTCACGAGCCACTGGATCTTGTGAGTTTTGCTGTATAGAGCTTCTCGATCGATCACCGATCAGTATTTCCCTCCCACTTCTTGTTGTGTAGAATAGGGTTCTGGATGAGTATCTTGCATGTGCCTTGTTATTTTTATAAATATCAGTGAATTTAGCGGCTGTAATTGAGCATTTTGTAAGCGTAATATTTTGGAAGAGAGCATATTACCGGTTGGAGAGAGAGAAGACGACCATGGAAATATATAGCAGCTCCAGAAATAACGAAAAGAAACAAGGCCAAATTAGCAAGGTTAATATTCTTTTCTGATTCTGCTTGGCTCCTACTGGTGTATTGGTAAATTAAGCAGGGCCGAGTGTCTTATCACAATTATAATGTATTCAAGTTCTACATGTGCAGTATGTCATTGATGGTACCGTGAATCAATTGGACAATACTGAACATACGTGCGAACTGATGGAAGCAGATATTAATTTTGTGATATAAAGGAATGCAGTAACGAAAATTTGAGTTTTGATAAAATTTATAATCAGAATTTCTTTTGTAGGTTGTAAATTAAGGAGTCGACTCAAATAAGGGGAAAATGCACTTTTCTACTTTTTTACTTTTTTTCTCGTCTCTAGAGTGTTGTGTCATAATTGCAATAACTCTGGCAATAGCTTAGCCCACTGGAATTTAAATTTTCACCATAAATTCTCAGACTGTTCTGAGAATACCTAATTTCCCTACTCCAGAATTTGTGATTTATCCTTCTCTCTGACTGGACCCCTCAATTTATATTGTACTATATTATTTTGTAAAATGTACTCATCTGAGAAATTAATAATTGAACACCTATGTTTTTACATTGAATTTAAAAATATGCTTGAGGTAATGTTCTTGTGTAATATTTTAATTTGTTACTCTCAACTCCCACATGATCCCAACTGGTCACTTTCTAAACTGACATGTTCCAAACAGAGCACATTCAGAACACTCATGATCCACAGATCGTTGTTAAAACTCGTATGATCCATAATTTAAAGCTAAATAACTTTTACTCCTATATAAATAAATCTGTTACAAATCTGAATAGTAGTTTTTATCATTGCTCGTTCATTTATTAACCTTCTTTGTGAAGAAAATGGACTCCAAGTATTACAAATATGTTTCCCCTCATTTGTGAAAAATTTTCATTTTTGGAACGAGTTATGACTGTAACCGACTCGCATATACACAGGCCTACGCATTAGTCAGAACTTTATATCGTCTTAATTTTCAATCAATGATAATTCCGTTTGAAAGTATGCTAGGCTTAAGCCTCTATGTTATTCCAGCTCACAATAACATCAATAATGTTAGTAATACTGCGTAGGATAAAGTAAAGATCCAAATTCAACAGGGTCTACTTACGGATACACATAAAAATTTCTCTAATATAAACCAAATTACAAATTCCTTTATGGTTTCAGTTGTGACATAAAATACAATACAGTAACTTTGTTCTACAGAAGCAAAGAAATGGCTGTAATGTTATAATGCTTAACTCTGTGTTTAGGCATCATGAAATACCCGTTATTAAACGCATTTTAATTTATGAAGAGTAAAAAAAAATAGTATTCTGCTTCGGTGAAAACATAAATAATACTATATATAACTTCGCGAAAGAACTATATGAAAGCAGTATCTTGTATAGTTTGTCTGAAATAATCATACTGCAATAACTTCGATAAAAATTGTAATGACGTAGGGCTAGCCTATATGAAAATAAGTTAATATCGCAATCGTAATGAAATAATTGTAATTTAGCATCTCACTTGATATGTGTCTGAGGAAGAACATTGTATACACTTCAATCTGATTAATGTAATATAGGTCTAACTTAATACTAGTCAGCGAAGTATGCAATAGAGGGGAAAAGAAACTGACCACCCTACCCCATTATCTCCTGGCTTAGTTGCCTCATGAGTGATGCCTTATTGGTGTCACGAGGTTCAAACGTGTCTTCGGACAGTTGACTAAAGAGAAAAAAAAAGAAAAAAAAAACTATGAATACTTCATTCGGAATGCTGCAATTCCAGTACTCCCAAAAACGTTAAGTTCAGTAATGAATCATAAATGAAAGATATCCACAAAGACGAAAGGTAAGTTAATCAAATATTAGAAGGAAAGTACAGGGCACAGGCCTACATTTAGGACAAGGTTCCTACATGAAAAATGAACACTACGTAATGGATGTCTAAGCCTAGGCCTACTTCAGAGGCACCAAGATTCAACGCAGGAAATTAAGTAGGCCTACTATACGATACAATACCGAATTAAAGTTTACAAATATATTTTATTCTGTCCAGGAGTTAAGAAGTCTAATCAATTACATTTGACATGTATCTGAATATTCCATCTTCGTTTGTGTTAGAGGTACATAGGCCTATTTCAAACATTCACATTCCCATCGCGTGAATTTTTTTATCTTGCTAAATTGAGTATATTTGAAATATAGTCGCAAAATTCTACCGTACCAATTCTACACAATTGATGGATGCATAGAGAACATTTCTAATAAATGACTGTATTTACGATTACACAGTAGCCCGTACATCCCCTCTGGCAAAATACAATAATAACACTTCCATTGTTTATCCTTACAGTGGTGACCCACTGAAGAATGTACAGTTAGGGAATGTTTCAGAAGAGGAGAGAAGGTTCTACAATTCAACCAAATGCAGTTAAACATACGAAACAAAACAAGACAGTTATTAGTATACCATTATCATTCAAACCCTACAAACCAAGGGAATAAAAAGCTTACCAAGTGGTATAATATTGAAATATACTTACTTAAACCGTAGACAATTTCTTCGTTAGCTATTCGTTCACACGAACATCATCTTCAGTTATAATTCTGCGAAAGAGCTAAATAAACACATCTTGAATGTTTAAAATTACAAGAAGTTTTAATAATTGTCGTCTTTCCCTAGCTGGCGTGGTGGAAACCCCGAAAACCCGAGTACGGTCCCAAATCTCCGCTACAGCGCTTAGATCGCTAGGAAGCAGTGTGTATACATGGAATGGAATGAGAATACACTCATTGCACCTTCGTGCCATCTAGTTACGAAGACGATGAACAAAACGAACGGAGTATCTAACTCGTTGGATACAATAGCATAGAGTGGCACAGAACACAGCAAACCTAACCTGATCACGATATAAACATAATCAGGACTAGATTCTAGATTAATAGAACAAAAACGTAACTTTAACACGCAAATATGAATATGGGCAATTTTAACTTCAATTTCTCATTGCTTTCGGTATATACGCTATCCAATTAATTATACATTTATACATTACACATTGTCACCCAGGTAAAATCGTGTAAATGTTGTCGACCCTGTTTCCCCCATTATCTTGAGCTGCGAGGTGTCAGGCTGTATTGGACTAGCGCGGAGGAGCGATAAGGAGAACTTGACAACACATCAATGTGTCTGCAAGAAGGAGAAGATTTCATTTATATACGAAACTGAACAATTTCTTTATTAACGTCGACTTTCAAATTACATGATTTAAAACGTTGCACAATGAAGATTCGGTTAACATTACTGTAAGTAAAATAAGTTAATTATAACAGCATCTTTCATGTGGCGGCAATTAAATGAAAGTGATTGTGGTTAATGTCTTGCCTTGAAAGGTGAAATGAGACCGCGCCCTCCTCGGATACATACGAAAATAAGTTTTCTATAAATCTAGACGTTACTAATATAATAATATTACAGATTATTTAAAGGTACATTATATAGTCGATGGTACAGTGTTGTGCCACTAAGGTGAAAGAGTTTGGTTATTACCTGTATCAGATTGTTGGAATGAATGACTTGAAATGTATTAACGTAACAATAATCTAAACAATTTCACGAAATTTGAAATATAATTCGGTCAGATATTAGCCGGAAATAATTTTCTTTATATAGGCCTAGTCAAAACTTTTCATCTGTCATATTTCAAGCAGCATAAGAGTTTGAGCACCATTTGATCTTTTTTCTCTAAAAACTTTGTCACATTTGATTTGGTATTGTGTATCATTGTACATCAAAATACTTGTTTTAATAATAATTAGCCCCGTAGAAGACACATTAATAAATAGGTTGTGATTAATAAATAAGTTATACTGAAATATAGTTTGAGGGAAAACTTCACTTAATGTCGGACGACCTACATGGACATTTTAACGTAATTATGGTGATGTTATTAATTTCGCATACCAAGTAAACTGACATGATACTTAAAGAATAACTTCAAAGCTCTCTCGCTATACTGTGGAAGACTTGATAAGTAAGCCTATAAATGAAAATTATTTTCAGATTTCAATGAAAAATACACGTTTCCAGATCTGGACACGTTTGGATGGTATCAATAGTTATATGTGCACGTGCATATACATTGTAGGCCTATTTAAGAGATTTCTGTCTTTTTTTTTATCTTTGCTTTCATCAATATTTACTATCATATAAACATTTAAGTTAGGATTAAATTATAGACTACGTTTTGTGAGAAATACTGTAAATATTACTCCATTATGTACATTATATCTAAATGGGGAATATGTAAGCGGATTTAAATGCTCCTCTTATTCTATTAATTAACGTTCAGTGCAGAGCATACCATCATTGGTAGTGTATAGGCTTATATTAAGCTATATGAATAGTTACAATTACAATGTTACACGCAAAGACCCCAGCTCTAACCTTTGGCAAGCCTGTTGATGCATAATATTGTGTTAATAGAGAGTAACACATTTCTTTTTCCAGTCGGGAGATCTTGTGCTTCGTGGCGTTCGTTCTTGCTCACTGCTGACTATGAGGTACCACAAGATTCACCAGTGCCTCTGATTCAATAGAGCAGTTGTTTATTTCTAATAGTCAGTAGTCATGCCATATCCTACAGCTTAGTACACTTGTTAGAGGTGCCTACTTAGCTTAGTTTTAGTGAATTTCGAAAATTACATGGTAGAGTTAATAATTTCTTCGACTCTGGCTCTTGTCAACACTGATGACATAGTTGACTTGTTATACACTTAGATTTTTAAAGTAATCTTCTCAGTCAGCGATGCTGGAAACAGTCCTCAGAAGGGTTTTCAGAATCGATGTACCGGTACAGGTTATGGTGCAGCTGTCACTACTTGCTGTGCTGAAATAACAGCATTGACAGAACTGCTTTTAAGGAGGGAAATAATATACCAACCGCTGCACTCAGACCCATGTTTTTTTTTCCACAGTGTAGGCCTAGGTACATCTTACCCTTCGGTTTTCACTCTTGATTCTTCCTTATGCAGAACCAATGATGCACTTGTGAAGTGCAGAATGAGTGATGTGGAATGCTGAAATTTAATTATGAGAATATTATTGGTTATGTATATTATGCAATGTATAAACATAAAAATCGCAACAAGAGAAAGAGAAATAAATTTAAAACTTAGCCTAGTTGAAACTTTAAAAGTGTTATAATTTTAATGAGGTTATGTACCTTATAACCGACTGGTCCCATTTTTACACCAATGTGGTGTCATCTTCAGTGTCTTTCGAACTACAGTAATATTCGTAAAAAGTGCACATCCCCAATTTGCTTCTCATTTTATTGACGTATACAAGAGTTATATAGGCCTATTCTATGACGTGATATGCTGAAATGAAAATATGAGAATTCTAGTTGTTATAATATATCCTGTATAGGCTATAATATGTCAGAAGGGAGGAGAGAAGAATGCTGAATCAACGAAAGAAGAGAGTGGTGAAAGAGGAAGTAAAATAATTGTGGGGAGTAGTAGGGGAAATAGTGCAAGTGTAAAGCGTGTTAGGAGTGCGAAATGCGGTGGCAGTAGGAAAGAAAAAACAGTTTATAGTCTGAGGAAATGGTGTATCAGCGGGTTGAAATAATAGCAAGTCTATGTAATGGAAAAATGAAGTTGAACTGATGCACTTTTTCAATGTTATAGAGTTGTTCTGATTAAACGGTGGTTTCTAAGATCATGTTATAAATAAAGTGAAATAATGTTCCAGGGTACAAGCGCTAATGTGATGTGTATTTAGACAGCGAATTTAGTAATAGGTTATGTTTTTACTGAAATAGTTAACAAGGGTTAGGTCTTCTTTATTAATAAGTTTAAATGTATTATGTTATTTACAAGAAGGAAGTATTTAGTTAGTTATAAGAAAAGGGGAATAAAGTTGAATGAGAAAACTAGTACTGTAGGAATAATTTTTAAGTGTAGTTGAGAATAAGAGAAATGAAATAGGAAAAGAAGTGGATAAATTAGGAGGGTTAAGTGAAAGGGAAGGGACATGAAAGACATAGTAAGAACAGGTTTTAAGGGTCACAGTAAATTGTAAATAGTGTAATTAAGGGACTGCTGGCCCGAATATAGAAATGTGAAGGGTCAACAGGACCGAATATGTTGAGAAATATAGGCTATACTGTATATTGTACCATATCATATATATATATATATATATATATATATATATATATATATATATATATATATATATAAACGTTACAGATACGAGCAGTAAAAGAGAGAAATAGCCTAATTACGAAAGACATTAGATCACTGTAGGCTACTTTAAAACTTAGAAGTAAACGTATACTAACATAGCATAACTTGGGCCTAGAAAGTACCATAGTTAATTCCCTACGAGAGGGCTTCACATAGCCTTATGTTGTACACTCACGTGCCTTGGTGTCTTCTACTTACTGTATGTGCGATATGTTCAACTGTTTCGTGCCTTCCTTTCGATATCCTGGATACAAATTAAATAAGGTATGATGATAGACAACGCCATGAATCTTCCAGTCGTAGGTGAATTTTTTTATTCCTGACAAAATTAACTTTTTGATTGTGTATAATGTTTACTTCTTTTCTCTCAGTATAGCATTCCAATTTTACCGCTTACAAGCAATGACAACTAATTTAAATTTATTTATACGCTATTACTATGTAGTTTCATTTAATATGTCTTAAAACTCTTTGATAAACCGAACTTCACGCAATCATTTCGTAACTACTACTGAGTGGGTATATTACGAATATTGGTTCTGCACGTTACCCCAGCTCACAAATATATGCGATCAGGGACGTCATATGTTATTGGTTCCTCAATATTATTATTTGTAGTGGCGCCATCTGGTATTATTTCTATGCAGCGTTGCCAACAAATACGATAAATTATCGCGTTATGCGATATTTTTAACCCTGATACGATATGCGATAATTTTCGTTAGTCATATCATTCCTTAGAATTCATTCCACTTTGTTTTCCATAGAAAGAAATTATCACATTAATGAGAAACGTATGAGTTTATTCTTTTCTTTTGGTACCGGTACTCTGGAAAATCGTTTTAAATCTGTCCCGCTTTCCTTCAAGATTCATAAAGGAGTGCCCCGATTCTTCCCCCAGTCATTAGTAAACTTCATAGGCAGTGCCTCCCCCCCCAAACTTGTCTGAACTCTTTTAACGTTAGAAAATATTGAATTCAAAAGATC
The DNA here is from genome assembly GCF_040183065.1 of Periplaneta americana. Classification (NCBI taxonomy): domain Eukaryota; kingdom Metazoa; phylum Arthropoda; class Insecta; order Blattodea; family Blattidae; genus Periplaneta; species Periplaneta americana. The sequence continues at coordinate 136,500,002 of NC_091129.1, forward strand.
TTGTTTGCTTTTGTTTATGATTAAGTTTTTGTGCTTAAATTGATGAATTAATGTCTTCAGATCATGCGTCTGGACTATAATATTTATTTTAAATTTCTGAATGTATAAGAATTCCTATACCCAGGGCCGGATATTTATGAAGATCGAGAAAATCACGACATAATAGATATACAATAGATTTTACTAATCTTTACGAATTAAGTGATTCTGATTAATAATATGTGGATAAAACAATTGCGAAATAGAGTTCTAATAGCGAAATATGAACACATTCGCGAATTTTTACTATAGCGTCGTTGTATAGCGAATTTCATATTCTGAGTTTTTTTTTTTCGAATTTTTTTTCCACTTGAATTTGTTATATATCCAAGTAGGCTACATTACATGATATTCCAGGTGTTCTGATTACATTAGTGAACTCAAGAGACGTAGAATTCATCATTTCATTAATAATTTGAAAGTGTTAATTTGAGGGTTGCGTTTTTTTTTTTTTTTTTTTTTTGATTAATGAATGTGTGTTAAATACAGTCTCAATCCAACAAATACCTATTGTCTATTGGCCATACCGCACCTTTACCAGAATCCAACGAACCTTTAATGTTAATTATTTGGAAAATAATATTCATACTGAGTTAATACTCCAATTCCAAAATAATTGCATTTTCCAAAATTTCCATTAATTTCCGCCAAGAGTACAAATCAATCTCCAACAATCTCCGCCGACACAAATGATAAAATTAATCTCCATAAATACCTGCCTCTGCCTATACCTCATTTGAGTAATGGAAGCATTGTAATGTTTCTTTTGTAACAGCCTGCACTCATGTTAGAAGTCTGCAGGTGTTCAGGCCGCCACTGGAGATGTACGAATAACATACTGCACAACAGTGCAGAAAAATGAAAAGTGACCCCTGTTACTTACTTACAAATGGCTTTTAAGGAACCCGAAGGTTCATTGCCGCCCTCACATAAGCCCGCCATCGGTCCCTATCCTGTGCAAGATTAATCCAGTCTCTATCATCATACCCCACCTCCCTCAAATCCATTTTAATACTATCTTCCCATCTACGTCTCGGCCTCCCTAAAGGTCTTTTTCCCTCCGGTCTCCCAACTAACACTCTATATGCATTTCTGGATTCGCCCATACGTGCTACATGCCCTGCCATCTCAAACGTCTGGATTTTATGTTCCTAATTATGTCAGGTGAAGAATACAATGCGTGCAGTTCTGAGTTGTGTAACTTTCTCCATTCTCCTGTAACTTCATCCCGTGACCCCTGTATAACGTGTAAACTTAAAGACGAGATTAAATAAAATAATTAGAGTTTACATTTCGTATGACATCTTCAGAAAGTTAACTTCATTTAAAAAAAGTTTCTGTTAGCACTGTTACGTAATTTTATTGATGTACGCATGTGTTTCTGTTCGAGAAAGAAAAATAGGGAGATTCTTTTAAATTATGTCCTATTATAATTTGTAGTAGACCTACAGTTCAAGCCTAAACATCGCGGATAGGCCTATAAGAAACATGCCCCCCGAAAATACTTTTATTAAATTATCATTTTCCGATATACTGTACTACTGTCAAGCTATAACGGTGGGAGGAGGTAAATGATATCCCCCATAATCCCGTTATATTGGGCTTCAAGCTTGCATCTTAGTTTGCTAATTACAATAATCTGTTCGTAGCTGTCGCTGGTCTTCTTCTGTGCGAGAAGTAATTGAAAGTTTATTTAATATTGTGTAAAGTTTTGTTAATATGACACTTGTTAAAATTATATGTTTGCTGTAATTTTGTGGAAAATCCGATAATTTTTGGACTACAATTCCATAATTTTGTGTTTGAAGGTTGGCAACGCTGTTCGTATGTATTAACAGACGCATAACTGACTTTAAGTGCAGGCAAACACATTAAACTTGTTGGAACATATTGTTATTCTGACAAAAATTTGACGTTTGCACACTGTTCAAATGCTAATCACTTGTTTCTAATTAATAGTACATATTATAGGGTATTTCAAAAGTCAGTTCAAACATTAAACCGCTATAAATATTATAACATTTGAGATAGGGAAAAAACAAAAACATCACAGTGTTGGGCAAACAACGGGGTTTACAAAACATTGGGAAGATGTCCGCCGTTCTCATGTTCAACGTACAGCATTCTGTCTGTGACACCATGCACAGCATTTTGCAGATAATGTCTTGGAATATTGACAATTTCTTGCGAGATGGCATCTTTCAATTGCAGTAGAGTTGTTGAATGTATCAGTAAAACTCGTTCTTTAAGGTAACCCCATAACCAAAAGTCGGCCGGATTGAAATCTGGAGATCGCGGAGGCTACATTATTGGAAAGTGCCTACTAATGACACGATCGCCAAACATCTGCGTAATTAATTGTTTTGCAGGGATAAAGATGTGGGGTGGAGCGCCATCTTGCATGAAGATTATGTTTTCCATATCGTGATTTCTCAGTCTAGGGATAACGAAGCTCTGTAACATGCTGTAGTAGCGCTCTCCGTTTACTGTAACAGTCTGTCTTATTCCATTATTGTCCATACCTGTGGAGTAACGGTTAGCGCGTCTGGCCAGGAAACCAGGTGGCCCAGGTTCGATTCCCGGTCGGGACAAGTTACCTAGTTGAGATTTTTTCGGGGTTTTCCCTCAACCCAATATGAGAAAATGTTGGGCAACTTTCGGTGCTGGATCCCGGACTCATTTCACCGACATTATCACCTTCATCTCATTTAGACGCTAAATAACCTAAGATGTTGATAAAGCGTCTTAAAATAACCTACTAAAAATTAATGGAGTTAACACGCGTAATTGAGGTTCGTTTTCCGACCAAAGTCATCAGTAGGCACTTTCCAACAATGTGGCCTCCGCGATCTCCAGATTTCAATCCGGCCGACTTTTGGTTGTGGAGTTAACTTAAAGAACGAGTTTTCCTGACACATCCAACAACCATACTCCAGCTGGAAGATGCCATCTCGCAAGAAATTGTCAATATTCCAAAATATTATCTGCAAATGCTGTGCATGGTGTCACAGACAGAATGCTGTACGTTGAACAAGAGAATGGCAGACATCTTCCCAATGTTTTGTAAACCCCATTGTTTGCCCAACACGGTGATGTTTTTGTTTTTTCCCTAACTCAAATATAATATTTATAGTGGTTTAAAATTTGAACTGACTTTTGAAATACATAGATTATAGAAGACACCGCTTGTAAATACGAGGGGGATCCAGGAAATAACGACCATTTTGTTGTAATAATTAAAAAAAATATATATTTATTTGAAAAAACAAAGTCTGTTACATAACTGAAGCTTCCTTTACTTCTCTACATAATCACCACCTACATTTAAACATTTGTCGTATTTGTTCACTAGCTTTAGAATTCCCGTGTTATACTCCTCTGCCGCCAGTTCATTAAGCCAGGTGTTCACTGTCTTCTTCAACTCTTCATCACTTCCAAAACGCGTACCACCCAGAAAGTCTTTCAGCTTAGTGAAAAGGTGAAAATCACTAGGAGCAAGGTCTGGACTATAGGGCGGATGATCAAAGATTTCCCAACCGAATTGATCCAGCAATTCTCGAATTGAAGCAGCAGTGTGCGGGCGGGCGTTGTCGTTAAGAAGCACAACTCCTCTCGAAAGCATTCCTCGCCTCTTGTTTTGGATGGCTCACCGTAGTTTTCGTAAAGTCTCACAATAACGATTTGCATTGATCGTAGTGCCTTTTGGCATGAAATCCAGCAAAAGAACACCTTTGCGATCCCAAAAGACAGTAGCCATGACTTTTTGTGTTGAGAGAGTCTGTTTGAATTTTCTCGGTTTCTTGGATGATGAGGGATGATGCCACTGACGTGATTAGCGCTTGGTCTCTGGGGTGTTGTGAGACACCCAGGTCTCATCACCAGTCACAATTTGATCAAGAAAGGCGTCTCCATCTGTGTGATATCACATCAAGAATGTCAATGCTGAGGTCATTCTCTGAGTTTTGTGTTGGTCACTCAGTTGCCATGGAACCCATCATGCACAGATTTTGTGGTAGCCAAGATGTTGCGACACAATTTCACCAAGCAAAGAACGAGAAATGTCAGGAAAGGCAATATGCAATTCGTCGAGTGATGTGCGCCTGTCTTGCAAGATTCTGTCGTTCACTTTAGTCTTCAGGTCTTCTGTGATGAGTGATGGGTGTCCGGGTCGAGTTTCATCGTGGACATTTGTTCGTCCATTGTTGAACATTTCGCACCATTTTCTCACATTTCTTTCATTGATTACAGTATCACCATACACTTCTTTCAATTGCCGGTAAATTTCTGCAGGTTTCAAATGTCGGGCATTCAAAAATCGAATCACACTCCTCACCTCACTGTCGGCGGGATTATCAATCACGTCGTTCATTTTGAAGTAACACAAAATGCACAATGGCGACTTGTTGCAACCAGTACTCACAACATTATGAGAACACATGTTAAGGAAGCCAGTTGACCTTCAAACAAGGAAGGGGAGTCAGCTGCGCGGTGGGTATGCGCGAACGGTCGTTATTTCCTGGATCCCCCTCGTATAATGGATTTTGGGATACAATGTTCAGCAGTAACATATGCCACAGTGTCATGAAAGTACTGATTCATTACTTACTGTATATGCCTACCAATCACGTAATCATATGTTACTGTGATATAGAGATAGTTTGTAAGATATGTGTTCCAAAGCTACACTAGGGAGTGTGTTCGAATTCTGAATAACTGATGGAGTTCCTCACCTCCCTTGAGGCTATTCCCAACTGTAAGACGAATTCAGTAATCCCATGCAAATCTTGGGACTCATCTCACTATAACCAATTTTATTGTTATATAATCGCAAAGTCGATACAGCTAAATAACTGATAAATAGGCTATATTTTTGTAAGATATTAGATTTGAGTCTTAGTTGAATAGGCCTAATGATCCGTAACTATAAAAAACTATAGCCAATGTTATGTTCGAGAGATGATGACTTCATGGTTTTGTAAATTTAACCATGTGAGTAGCAGCTACTGTCAAAACAATGAGAACAGTCACTTCACTATTTATTGCAACTCTGTTTTAATATCCATGCAGTTTTTGCTTTTTCCCCTTCTGACAGCAGTGTTTTTTTTTTAACTAGTGGCGGCTGCTTTACCAAGACCTGGCTGAGAACCCGAGAAGAGTTATTCTACATCTAACGCCGGGAAAGCCTCAAGTCATACATTGTTTTTTTTTTATATTTTTTTAATATATTTTTTATTTCTTTATTTATTTTTTTGTTTTGAGTTGCGCAACATTTTTATGCTTCCTTAGTCTGAAAAAATAATGTTTGCTATTTTATTTCAACAAGCATAAAAGAATAATCATTGCTTTATATAACATTTGTACCTTGTGATGTTTGTTCTCTCTGTGCAAAATTACATTTCATAACAGGTTTTCAAAAATTTCACTTCTGTTTCAATGGAGCTGACCACATACATGTGAATTGTGCGTGATACTGGGATAAATCAGACGATATGATCTGGCTACATTTGATACGACTGCACAGATGCAAACGAGCTACAGTTGGTGACACATTCTCAAAATGGGAAATCTATGCTAATAATAAATCTGTAGCCGAAATTTTTCTGGTAATTTTCGATTTTCCAAAAATAATGGGTCCTAACATATAATTAACCACCCTGAAACCGAAAATCGCATTTTTGAAATTTTTGTTTGTATGTCTGTCTGTATGTTTGTTACCTTTTCACGCGATAATGGCTGAACCGATTTATATGGAAATTGGAATATAAATTAAGTTCGTTGTAACTTAGATTTTAGGCTATATGGCATTCAAAATACTTTATTTAAGAGGGGGGTTATAAGGGGGCCTGAATTAAATAAATCGAAATATCTCGCTTAGTATTGATTTTTGTGAAAAATGTTACATAACAAAAGTTTCTTTAAAAATGATTGCCGATAAGTTTTATTCTTAACAAAATTTTGATAGGACTGATATTTAATGAGATAAATGAGTTTTAAAATTAAAATAACGCTATCTAAGACGGTGCAATGAATTAAGAACAAATGACTTCGTCTATAAGGGGCCTTGGACAACAACAATCGAAACAGGGGCCTTGGACATCAACAATCGAAAGCTATTAAACATAGCCTACAGACAATGTTTCTGTGTTTGTATGAAGTAATATCAGAAGCTAAATTAACCGATTTGTATAATTAATTATTATTTCACCATTGGAAAGTGTAGTTTCTCTATATGGACATAATGCTGTAATGTTATTACAGTAACGTCTGAGTAAATCGAGGACAGGTAAGATTAAAATAGCTTCTTATGCACAGAAAATTTGATAGGCTATTTTGTACATTCGTTTTCTGTATTTCTTAAATTAATATTTATGTACACTCATTTTTATCTCAGAGAATTAACGAACAACGAGAGTGTATTGATTTAGTATGCAGTAATAGTACGTTAGCTTAGCAATCCATTATTTTATAATTCCAATTTTAACTATGCTCAATTGAATCGTGTTAAAATACATAAAATATATATGCAATAAATGCAATGCAAAAAAATTGGGTAATGAGCGAAGCAGATTATCTTTGCTCTGTTGTAAAAGTTGTTCCCTGGATCAAACGTCCTATTTTAATTATGTAATTACTTTATATTTATTTCTAACAGGTGCAGCGGAGCGCACGGGTACGGCTAGTAACTTAATAACTCTGTGTATATCTGTAGTATTTGAATCATGCTTACTGAACATTGATTCTGTGGCCTACAAATGTAATATAGTGGTACGTAGATATTTATATGACCTTTGATTTTAGTATTGTTATGCTGTGAGAAGACAAGCCTGCCAGAGTTGGGCGGGCAGCAAGAGGAAGGATGAGTGGGTCGCGGCTGGTCCGCGGGACCAGAAGCAGGCTGTTCCTATATGTTGGAGTTGTGATTGTAGTAGGCCTGGCAGTATATATATTCCATGGTGCACAGTTGCAGCTCGATGATGCACGCAAAACAGCAGATAAATGTCAGCAGCAACAGGAGTCACTGTCAGCACAACTTCAGGGTGATTAATTTTGTAGTTCGTCATTTTTATTATTTCGGAATATGTATGATAAGAACTTTCTTGTGTTAAATTTTAACATACCTTGTTAACATGTTTCGACCTATTTTGGGTCATCTTCAGAACTGGTCGTTGTTGGTCTTGGCACCTCTTATTTCCTGTGAGGGTGCGTTCGTAGTGTAGAGTCAAAGAGTGTATGTGTTTTGAAATTGAGTTGTGTGTTGAGAATATCGTTGGGGTGTGTTTTCATGTATCTGTATATTTCATATTGTTCTAGTGTGTTGAGTTTCTGGCTTTTTGCTTGGATGTGCAATATTTCCGTGTCTGTGTTGATGTCTCTGTAGGTGTGGTTGGCATTTGTGATGTGTTCTGCATATGTGGAGGTGTTTTGTAATTTTGTTATGGCTGTGATGTGTTCTTTGTAATGTGTTTGAAATGATCTGCCTGTCTATCCTATGTAGAAGTTGTTGCAGGTGTTACATTTGAGTTTGTATACGCCTGTGTGGTTGTATTTGTTTGTGTTGTTTGTGTGTTGAGATATTTTTGTAGAGTGTTATTTGTTCTGTATGCGATGTTGTAATTTAATTTCTTGAATGAGGTTGCAATTTTATGTGTGTTTTTGTTTTCGTATGTTAGTGTGATGTATTTTTTGTGTTCTTGTGTTTGTGTTGTATTCTTCTGTTTTTCGTGGTTTTGTTTTGTCTTAAGTATTATGTTGTTTATTATGTTGGGGTTATATCAGTTTTCTTGTGCTATGTATTTGATTGTGTTTAGTTCTTCGTTGTAATCCTATTGGTTCATTGGTATGTTGAGTAGTCTGTGTACCATTGTTCGGAATGCAGCTTGTTTGTGTTGTGTGGGGTGGTTGGATGTGTTGTGTATGTGTGTTGTTGTTGTTGTGGGTTTTCTGTATACTTGGAATGTGTGTTTGTTGTCTACTTTTGTTATTGTGATGTCTAGAAAATTTATGGATTAGTTGTTCTTATCATACATATTCCGAAGTGATACAATGTTAAAAGTTGTGTAATCAAGATGTATATATTTATTATGGTGAATTTAATTATTTTATTTTAGTGAAATACTACTGAATGGTCATTGAATGATTACAGCAAAGAAATGTGTTAATTCTTTGCCTATAGCAAGTTTTAAATTTGTCTGTTAATACTATAAGACATTAAAACACAAAACATGAAAAGTGTAATACTTCAGTAAAATAACCATAATTCCTGTATGAGTCAGTGTTTTTATATTGAATGTTTGCATAATAATCTGCATGTAGTATGAAGTCCACAACATTTATTAATGTGGTAACACTCGAAACAGTCTTCGAAATAATTTAGAGTTTCATATAAGAGATTTTGCAAAAAGTACTCTTTCGCTATTAGAATTGTTCTTTCAGTAAAATAACACCATTTCCCTCAACAGTTGGTAGTTTCTTTGCTGTTGTAGTAACTTTTTCACTGTCAGACTGTGCAGACAATTGCCAAATGTATCATATAAAAATGGGACAGAGAATTCACTGATCTCAGCTCCTGATCTTGCTTAATAGACAAGTAAGCAAGCCTAATTGGAAGTAATATAGACGAAATCATAAAAAAAAGTGTTGACATTGCATTGATATAAGGAACAGGTCAATTTTTGCAGCCAAAATACAATCCCTATAAATGTTTCATTCATACAGTGATTTACTGATTAGATCACAGAAATATTTCATACCAGTCTGACATGTGAAGAACCATGTTTGTTGGATATAATTTAGTGAGGTGCTCATTATTAATATTAAAGTAGCCCCTATTACAGTGAAACCTGTTCAAGACAGAAGTGACATGGTCCTAATTTTTTTTTCCATTCTGGACAGGTTTCCGTATTATTCAGGTGTGACATTAAAATGGAATATTTTGTCATTCATATACATGAAAAACAAAATGGCATGCCGCAAACTGCAAGAAGTACAAAATATTCCATTTAAAACTCATCACATTAAATCCACTTTCTGTCGCTTATTACGTTTGTGAATCATCTTGATTAAAATCTCATTTTCTGTGTAAATATTATCGTAACTCACTCATTAGTCATTAAACATTACTAAAGTTTACTAATCTCATTCTATTTAATATCTAACACTATACTCTAATACTGTACTGCATATCACTGCACATTATTAATTAACTGGACTAGAGGCCTTGAATTCTAGTTTATTTAATTTTTTTCCCAGTTCAATAGCTTGCTTTGCAGAACAGATCCAGAAATTGGCTTGTTCTTTGAAATGTCATGAAGAACCCACTCCCACAACAGTTCATTTATTTCTACATAAAGAGTTGCTTTCTGGTTCCTTTTGTGTCACCAATATTGGCCGCACGCCACTCACTCATTATGATCTTTATTTTTTAAAGTGTCACACCTGAGTTTTCCATAACTGTACTTCAATATTATTTCACATAGACTTTGTTTCTAATTTTCCTTTATGTCGATAACTTTTACTTCATCACTTAATGTTAATGCTACATTTTATGCAACTTTTTTTTTACCTGGAAATCTCTACATTTGCGCTCTGTTTAGCTACGACAGTATACCGGTGTGAAGCATTGAAAATCTTTGAAGGGACTCGTCTGCCTAGTCAACAGGGTAATAAAATTGACGGACAGGCCAACACACCCTTGTACCCCCTAGAATTTTGCAAAGAAAACTTGTTTTTATCTTAGTGACCTACATATTTCGTATATTCCTTGAAATTACACGCTGTTTCGAAATATAGTTACGAAATATAGTGTGTGTCCAAAATATTGTTTCCATTTTGAACAGTAGCAGACAGTTTCCGTTTTCACGTTGGACAGTTTCCGTTTTATTCAGGAAAAATTACACACAATACACACAAATTTCGCCGGGACCAATAAATTGTTCCGAAATAGACAGGATTCCGGATTATTCAGGTTCCGATTTGAACAGGTTTCACTGTATTTATTTTTTATTATTTTACTTATTTCTGTGGTGCTTCAAACCTCAGGTTCTCCCCCTCCCCTCACTATCAGAAGCTTCCACATTCTATTCTGATTACATTTCCGTTGACTGGACCAAAAATGTTTCGCAATATATTGTTGAAAGCTTTGTTTTTTTTGGGAGAGAGGAAAGATCCGAGTTTATTATTTGAGTGCAAAGAAACATTTCTTACACTAATGTGCATTTGCTATACTAGACAGCATATTCGATGGCCGGTGAGGTGAAGCTATGATAGAGACGCTTGCCAATTGCTTACATGTTCCACCTCCCAGCGTTGCCTAGTTCAGACCTAGCATCATGCCACTATACACTTAATCCCTTCCGTTCTGAAAGATTATTTAAGATAGAGTCTTGGGGGTATGTTCTATAGAAAGAGCTCATTGTGTCCTTTATGACACATATTTTTAGGTAATATAGTTGCTGAGAAATTATTTATTTCATGTTTAACACTTGAAAAGTGCATTTTAATTTTTATAATGGTTGAACAAAGGCATTCACTCAACATCACGATTTTTTATATATGTATTTGTCGTTTTGCACTGCTTATTTTGCACACCTATCAGTCCAAACTGAAAATCACTTTGAAAAATAATAATAGAATAAAAATACTCACGTTATGCAAGGACCTAACAGAGAAATATTTTCTTTCATTTAAGACATCAACATACAGAACATACTGTATCAAGTCCCATGCATTGCGAAATGAATTCTTCATGTTTAGTTGTTTATTAAATCTCGGGTCACTTGTGAGAAGGGATCAATAACACATCTCCGCTGCTCCACCAACATAATTACTACTACTACTACAATTAACACCACCACCATCATTAACAGCACCACTACCAGTATTGGTAGGAAATACGAGGGAGGATCGAAAAGTAATGCACAACAACTTTTTGTGGCAACATATTTAATAGGTAAGCAAAACGAAATAATGCAGAAAAAATCTACAGGTCTTAATTATTTTCCAACACAGGAACAAAGTCTCTCGACACATTTCTCCTATCATGACACCAAACTCAGTACACCTCGTTGATAAAACTCCATTTTCTGGGCGTATAACCACCTGTGCACGACTGATTTCACTTCTACATCTGAACCAAAGCATTGGCCTCCTAGGAATTTTTTCATTGGTCCGAAGAGGTGCGAGGTCTGGGCTGTAGGGTGGATGACTGCTGCCTCAATGCTTCTGACATTGGGTGGTGTTGCAGCGGTCACTGGTCGGCCAGAACATGCTTCATCAGTAAGATTTACTCGCCCCTCTTTGAAGAACCTGCACAATCTGGAGATGTTGCTACAATGTAGACAATCAGCACCATAACCTCCAACATTTCCCTGTGGATTTCACTCGGACTTTTTTGTTTTGCTCAGAAAAAACGGGCTACACCTCGCTGCTCTTCACAAGTAGACGATGCTATAGTCCCGTCGCTCTAATTTCCGGCAGCCAATCGCGTTGCAGGTCGGCTACATTTAAACGTGTGCGTCTTGTGATTCGCTGATTCATTTCTTAAAGCTCGATAAATACTTAATATAATCGCCCGCCATTTTAGATCTTTCATTGGCGTTCGCAGAAAGCACACGAAGACGTTATTTGCCGCTCAATTATTTGCTGAATTACATTGCGTTTGATTTATTATCATAGGAGCTACGACATGATAATGTTTAACGGTGTGGCAAATAGATCCCTCGTATGGTAGCTCGGGAACGTAAGAACAAAAATGGCGAACTATACTACCTACCTAGACTTTATAGAGCCTTCACTTTCTACGACGTAAGCAAAGAGGCGGAGTCACGCAGGAAATAACAGCGTCGGGACTATAGTACATGTTCCATCTTTACTCAGTAGTTACCGCTTGTTCCGCCAGGATGACGTCTAATTGAGCCATTGCTGTCTGTAGTGCAATATTCAAACGAACTATCTGCCAACTTTGAACTCCTAACCAAAATAATATACCATAAAGCAATTGTTATGCGTTACTTTCCGATCCTTTCTAGTTAATTGCAATGTGATTGGGTTCACCTCCATTGTGATTCTTAAACTTTCCATACTATAGAATTTGTTAGAGGAATCAGAGTATTGATAATATGATATACATTCTTTTTAACCAGTGATATTTGAATACAAGCTGCGACTTGAGAAGTCACTGCAGCAGGAAAAGGCTGAGCATCGTCAGACTCGTGAGGATCTGGAAAGCCAGGCCAATAAAGAAAAGCAGTTATGTGAGAAAGACAAGTTGGAGTCCTTCAACAAATACAGTGCTTTACAGCAACAATTCAAATTACTTCAGGTAAGAGTAATATGGTTCTTCATCTAACAACTCTGAAAGTTTAATAATACCAGAGAGTGATGGATGAGTCTTTTTTTAGGAGAGTTGTTGTTATTTAGCATTTTTAGCAGATTGCAAATAATAAAATTGGATAAAAGGGAAAAACTTTGATTCATTAGTCTGTCACCTGCTTTCTTTTAGTACAGTACAAAGTATAAAATGTTGTTAATTTTGAACTGACCACAGAGATATGGTTGAAATAAAGCAGACACACATAGGACTGTTTGTATGTGTATCTTTCGAGTCATTATTAAGGTATGATCACACTTCGCTACTTTTGCTGTGCAACTTTTGTACTGCAGCTGCAAAAGTTGCGTGTCGTGTTCACACGTAAGTAGCACGCTGCACGCTACTTTTCGTGCTGTGCAACTCGAGCACTGCAAAAGTTGCAACTGGAGGTTGCGTGTCTGTTCACACACAAGGCACTACTTTTGCAGCCGCAGTCTAGCTGCAGGTTTGCATCTCCGTGTTGACTTTTCAATATATATTTTGTGGTTATGTTCGAATTATTATGGAACTCATGCGATAGCTTACTTATCTATTATTTGCTTTTCTGTCCTAACTAGTATTCAGAAATTGGCATTATTTTTACTATAAAGCTATTGAAAACGCCTATATACTTAAATTATAACCAACAGCATATTCACGTAATCAATGTTGGCAACCCTCCTGTTTGAAACTATGCTACGGAAAATTAAAAAAAATGAATTATATCGTCAGCAAATATACTCAGACTGTGTTGTAAATTTAGTAACTGTTACAAATCATTTATTTTCATCACATCTAACATTAAAATATATCCAAACAATAAAAGTATCATTGGCACATTTGGGTGGCAAATGGTCGCAACTGCAGCAAAAGTTTCAACAGAACTGATATCAAAAATGCTGCGCCTGCAACCCTGAGAGCGCTATTCACACGTCGCTACTTATTAGCTGCGCGCAGCAGGAAAAAATAGTGGGCAGCAGTTTGGCAGCCGCTACTTTTCGGGTTGCACTGTTGTTCACATATCGCAGTACGAGAGTTGCGCAGTTTTTTGTACTGCAGCGCTGCAAAAGTAACAACGTGTGACCGTACCTTTAAAATAATATCAATTAATGGTGAAATTTATTGACTGAAGAGTCATTCTTTTACATGTGACAGAGTCAACATGAAGACTTGACTGAAGAGTGCAACAAGGTGCGGATGAAACAATTGCAGGGTCTGGAGGAGCGCAGCAAGCTAGAATCGCAAGTGCAAGCCGTACAAGCCGAGCTAGCACAGGTCCAGGCTGGGCATACCAAGGCTCTGAATGCGGTGAAGGTACTAGAACAGATATAATACTTCTTTTCATACTATGCCAGTTAAAGGGAATAATATTATTTTACTCATTGTTTATTAAAAAATAATATTGTAATATAAGTTTCCTATACTTCCTTTTGACTTTAAAGCAGAATAGTTACTTTATATACATTTATGTGAAACCTAAAACTTAATTCAAGCCTAATGTTTGTACCAGAGGATATATCTGTTCATAAGAAGCAGGGCACTTTGTTGGCAATTGCTACTGTAAAGTAACGGAGACATTTCCCTGCCTTGGTGGAGGTGATAGATATCAATATGCGTCTGTGTATCTTTTAAGCAGTTACTTAATACGATGAAAGAGTAATGGAACAGAGAAAAATTCTCTCCTGCACCGGGATTTGAACCTGGGTTTTCAGCTCTGCATGCTGATGCTTTATCCACTAAGCCACACCGGATACCCATCCCGGTGCCGGACAGAATCGTCTCAGTTTAAGTTCCAACTCTTGGGTTCCCTCTAGTGGCTGCCCTCTGCACTACGTCGTAGAGTCTATGAATGTAGGACTGAAGTCCACATATGTGCTGAGTTGCACTCGTTATGAGTGACTAGTTGGCCGGGATCCGACGGAATAAGCGCCGTCTTAAATCATGAAGTGATTTACGCATATCATATATATTTTAATGTACCGAGGTACATATGATATTTCCATATTTCCATGCTTAGTGGATAAAGCATCAGCACGTAGAGCTGAAAACCCGGGTTCAAATCCCGGTGCCGGAGAGAATTTTTCTCTGTTCCATTACTCTTTCATCGTATGATGACGCAGAATATCTGCATGGAAATATCATATGTACCTCGGTACATTAAAATATACAGTTACTTAATGTTAATGTTGTGAGTTTTCTATCTTAATCTTATTTTGGTAAGAACAGCTTTGTCCTGAAATAGGAAGATTTGGCATGTGCTGGTTTGTAGTAAGGAAAGCTATATAATAGAAAATTGTTGTGCTGATTTCTAACAAGCAGTCATTTTTATGTGTATGTGCGTGGAGTTGGTTTTGTGTGCTCAGCAAGGGATTTGTAGGTATTGGAGATAACCAAAGATCAATCACCACTTTTCTGACAGTGGTTTGGCCTGTCTTAGTGGGTTTGCTTCATTTTCTGATTTCTTCCCTTTGCACAATTTAATATGGTTTCGATAGTCTTTAAAGATGAACGAATGGCTATTTGTTCTGTGGAACAACCTGTTTTAATCTATAATATATCTGAAAGAAAAGTACAAAGAAAACATAGAACGAAATTTTCATAAGTGTCTATGTCAAGTTGTCGAGTAAGAATGCTGTTCATTGGTATGTGAACAATTTCAGAACTACAGGGTCAATATATGATCCTTTCTTCCATCTTTGTATGTGTTTTTGTCCTAAGGCAACTACACAGAATCTGTGGTGTCGAGACACACATAGGACCGTGACACCACAGAATCTGTGATACTAAGTAGTACCATGAATTTTTACTTCGCTCCTACATTTACTCCCAGATATTGCTGGCATCAGTTAGTCTGACATCTTATGTTAGGAACAGTAGATGGGTAAATGAAGGGCCACCATTGTAATTTGGTGACACTTTCGTTTAGTGTGTCAGAATTTTTTATATGGTGCAAATTAACCAATATGGGATTCACAATTTTACTTCCCTCCCATACTATAGTAGATATTCTTATCTGAAAAAATCTATTGTCCTTTACTGGGCTTGAGCATCTGAAGTTCTGTTGCATGAAATGAATATTAACGAAGCTCAGCTCATATGGTGCCACAATTATTTACATTTAAAACAAGTAAAATAACAACTATGTATCTCTTGCATGTTCCAGACCCTGGCATGAGAATACAGTCTTGTGAATGGTTTTAAGCAAAGTTCATGATTTTAAACAGGATCCTCAGCTAATTGATATTTTCAAATGAGGCATGGAAATATTATATTAATTCACACTAGTCCACATAAAATCTCCACTTTGCTCACAAATTTTCACTTTACTATAAACAGTGGCAGCTCGTGCCTTTCTTGAATGGGTGTTCACAAAAAAATATGAGTAATGAACACACTGATATATTCTCGTATAGCTGAATCACACGTCAGAGATAAACGAGTTCTAATATTCATGCACCAAATCTACGCATATGAAACCAAAATTAAAACCATTAAACAAGAATAGGGTAAAATTAATTCATAGGACTCATCTTCACTGCTGTTGTAGATGGTGCTGAAGATCTGGATTTATTTGTAGAGAAACTCCATGTGCCTAGTTTTGAGAGATGCAAACTTATCAATAACTTTATTATTGAAGTCTCTAATCTTGTTAACAACATAGCCAATGTACTTAATCGGTCTTCTGTCATGGTGTTATGGAGGAATCCTCTTTTAATTTAACACACTCACAATTTCACACACGTCCGTTTCCAAACTTGAAATGTTACTGTTTCAACTCTCAATACGCACCAATGCAGCTTGTATTTTCCTTACTTTGCTGAACAAAAGACAACAGAATCAGCCCCCGCGCATAATGGTATTTTGAAAAGAAAAAGTAAAGAGAGAACACGAGGAAAGAGGGAGAAAGGAACAGGATGCCAGACCCAAGAGAGATGGAGCATCTCTGTTTCTCTGTCACTAGCACGTTCAGACTTGTGCGATCAGAGCTATTGTAACCATTGGAACAAACCAGAAAATATTCTCGCCTCAGGCTATTCCACCCTGCTAGAGAAAAATTGTGCGAGCTGCTGTCAACCTGTCCAATGGAGATTTAAAGACACACAACACACGAACGGGACATTCTCTCGAGACGAAAAATGTAGGAACGACATTGCATATGGGAAAGTAATAGATATAATAATATTGACACAGTAATATGTATGGTTATTGTTGGTTTTTAAGGTGTTCACGTGCTCCTGCGCTCATATAGAGGAACCGCCGCTGACTATAAAAAAATTGTTTATGGTGCACTTAAATGCAAATCACATAACTGACACAGTTCTTCTTCCTCTTCCTCTCCCTCCTCTTCTTCTTCTTCTTCTTCTTCTTCTTCTCCTCCTCCTCCTCCTCTTCTTCTTGTTCTTCTTCTCTTTTTCATCCTCAGAAACTTGGGCTTGTCTTATGCTTCCATAGCAATTGATGTTCCCAGTCACTTATTTGTAAATTTCGTTCTTCCAGTGTCTTATAGATATACATTCTCCATTTCATAGAAAGTCTTCCTCTTGTCTGTTTTCCTCTTGTTTATTACTGCGTGATTTTCTTGGGCCATCTCTCCTCTGACATCTATTGAACATGTCCATACCATTATAATGATGTATTTTCCAATTTTTTAGTTATCGAAAATCTTATCTCCATTCTTTCCCACATTACCTCATTTCTGATTTTAGCTTTTCTTGTTAATTGTGAAGATCTTCTCATAAAATCTAGTTCCACTGCTCTAATTGTCTCATATCTTGTATTCACTCGCATATTTCTGCCCAAATTTTCTTATGTTACAGTTATGATCATACACTACATTAAACAAATTGCAAATGGTAAATGAAGGAAAAAAAGAATTCTTCTCTGTATCAGGGAAGCACCAACACATAGACTACATCACTCAGTTTTTGGAATAAAATTGCAGTGTTGTGTGGTTTGATGTTTTATTTATTTTTTTATTTTTTTCGATTTACAAATGGAGAGTATGGGTCTGTGATAAGAGAAGTAATTATAGTTAATGAAGGGCATGCAATATATTTTCTCTTCATATGAAGTAGCATTCCAAAATTAACTCCAGCTTACAAAATATTTTTGTGCGAGATCGTTCGTATTTGCTTGTTTTCCGCACAGAACCAATACGCGGTAAGTGTGAAATACCACATTCAGTATTCCCAACGTAACACACATAACGATTTCCCTCTTCTTACCGCTTAAGCGCGACACTCATTTTACTGCTTTAGGCTTTTAACATATTATTTTTAGAGACATTTAACAAAGTAATAATTATCAATTGGAAACTTACCACTGCAATTTCACCTAAATTGCAATGTTAATTATTGTTTTTAAATATTTGCAAAAATTAAGTAAAGTCTACTACTCCACGAAACTTATTGCATTCCTGATACAAGTAACATTAAGAAAGCCGTGAAAAAATCAACGAGATTCCAGATGCCGATGTTATTACTGCAATATGTTATATAAATAATATTGTTAAAATATTAAAATGAAAAATAAATCATTACATAACCTTACCATTTGTTTTAAGTTCGCATTTATAGACTGGGGGGAAAAAAAAAGACACGTATATCACGGCCTGCTGGAGTATAGTAAACACAGAAAACATTTTACAGCAACAATGTTGAAAGATATTTTGGTGTTCCGAAGTTGGCGTCATTAAACAGAAACCAACATGGAGATTTCATTGCAACTAATTAGAAATTCGTCTTTCAGGTATGTAATAAACGATCTTCGCACAAAATAATGTACGATACACGAGCAGTATGTTTGTTTTCAAGTTCTCGGAAATTAAAAAAGCTCAACTACGTTTCGCTTTTTCAATCTTTTCCTCGACCATGAAAACGTCAACATACCGCTCTTGTAACGTATATTACTATTTCACTCAAAGTTTATCGTACATACCTATTCATATTTATTTCCTTTTTTCTCCAGTGGCAGGGCCCTTAGCTTGTCATTATTCATCTCAATTTTATGAGTGGCTCAGAGATGTGCCAAGAAGCATAGAGCACTTAGTTCATCAGAGACTATCCACAGTGCACTACATGTGGTTGGTCCATATTACACTTGTAATGTATTATGATCATAGAGAATTGTTGGGGTGCCACAGGGGAATCAGAATACCTGGAGAAAACCTGTGTTGCCTGGACTACAGACTTGCCCAACACAAGTTATAAATTCAGGGTAGAATGGAATTTGAACTCAGGTCCCCTGGCTTATAAAGCCAGCACTTCAGCACTGAGCCACTATGGCAGTCTATTATCACTTTAACATTGCATAATTCGCTATTAAAAATAAAACAAATGGTCGTACTAGTCTGTAACTGCTCACGATGCCGAGATATTACTGAGAGATGCTGTGGAGCATGGCTAATTTTATATTCAACTTCGGCATTTTCATGCCTGTGTGGTCGCACAAGTTACATTAGTTCATGCGTAACTAGTAATAACTTTAGCATTCAGCTGTGACTCAGTCTTGTTACAGCAAGCATTTGAAATTCTGCCATTTTTTATTTCACCATGGATCCCAGAACAGGTGCCCCCATATTTGGTGCGAGGAAAGACATATTCTACATCAGAAATTCTTTTGTGCCAATGATAAAAGAACAACACAGACAGTATGCATTTTTTTCAGTAAGATGTGGCAACTGCACATTGAGAAAAAGCAAGTCTACAAGAATTGTTTAATGATAATAGATTTACCTTCGTAAGGAAGAGTGGCCTACACGCTTTCCAGATTTCACGCCATTTGATTTTTACTTTTGGGACACATTGAAAAACAGGATCTACAAATTGAAGCCCACATATTATAAGACTGTCAAGAAAATATTCGCAGGAAAATTCAATAAATAATGCCTGAGAAACTCCAACAGATCAAGAGAAACCTTCCTGGAGACAAAACACATTGACTGAGACAGAAAGGCAGAATTTTCAGCATCATTTACGAAGGACTGTGAGAATCACAATGTGGTATACTACCTAGAGTACAATAGATACATCTGATAATATGAGGGTGTCCTTTGCTTCTGTTGCATTACTGTCCAAGTGCACAAAACCTGGTTCACAATCAGGCTACCTGAAAGATTCTCCGTCTCTCTGTCTTTTTTATGTGTGTGTGTGTGCGCACGCAAAATTATTAGAAGCTCGACAAAACACTGTGGTTTTATGTATTACAGTCAGAGTACTTGAAACTGGAGGTGGAAACTGGACGTCTTCAGAAGCAGAACAGTGAATTGCTTAAAGGATCGTCACAAACTTCTGAAAGAATCAACTATCTGGAAAAGCAAAACTTCCAGCTCCAAAGAGAACTGACAGATACAAAGGTAGAGTATATAATTAATTATGTTGACTTCCATTACAAATATTTTACACAATGAAAGATCAGTTAAATGGCTGAAATAAATGTCTCATTGAGAATATTTGTTGTTTCAAGCAGATAACAGCATGCAGCCTGCTTCATTCATAATTAAAATTGTTCTGTGAATCATTTAAACTTTGTTAATTAGAGCTGTTATTTGAATGATAAACCCTTGACTTAATAATAATGGAAAATATGTCAAGCAAGAGGGATATAGACAGATGAGATTCGTTCTCTTCATGCTATCCCCAACGCACTTTCTACTCCTTTCTCTCCTCTATATTGTCTCTGCAGAGTTCCGTCCTAAAAAATTTACTTAAAAATACCGTTTGAATACGTACAGAAATAATCAGAATTATCATTTTGATGGCAAGGAACTCCTGTAAGCAAAGAACCCAAATTTCTTTCATAGTCGTTAATAAGTAATGATACCAGTATTTTGATGATGTACTGTATTAATGTGCAAAAATATGGCACATAAGAGGAAATAATTTACCAGGCATTGTCATTTCTAATGAAAACAGAACAGATGTTTAGTTGCATACACAAATAATTTTGGAAGTTCTTGATACTGTTTTCCACTTCGGTAAACTCTTCTCTGTAACATTGGTGAGAGTAAAGAAGAATACCGGAGCTCATGGAAATCAGAACTTTAATAATTCTGAAGTTATAATTATAAAAATTTATCTCGTGTCATTTTTCTCTTTCAGTTTCCTTTTCTTCTGACAACATTGTCATTATTATCACTATTTTCTCATAACATTCATACATGCAATTCCTTTATATATTCACATTATTAAATTCTCTCTCTCCATTCCAATGAATGCTATACATCCTCCATTCTCTATTAGCATGGGCTGAAAACGTTCATAATAATCTATAAGTATGTGACCATAATATATTGAAGTTAACCTATGCAACAGTGGTTTGCAAGTTAGGTTGCAATGTCACACAACTTCATGGCTATAGTAAACTAACATGCCAAATATATAAGCACTAACATATAACACTAACAAGAATAATAATTATTATTCCAACAAATCGTACATCGTGCTAACATGTACCGGTATATAAAATGAAAAACATATTATAAAATAGTTATGGTATTAAAAATTAAGATTATTTATTTGCAGTTTTAACCTTTATTTTTAATTAATATAAGAATTTAATTCAGTCAATACTTAACAGTGAGAAATGCATTAAAATTTATGTTATACCAAAAGTAACATTACATATATTTTAACGACAAACGTTTTCGCCAATTATAATGGCATCTTCAGGTCGAATAAAACATATTAACAAAACGAACACTTGATCTTAACTAGTTAAAACAACGTTAAAAGTAGAATATGAATTAAAACAGCTAATAAAATTGAGTGATGCAGCCACCAGGTTGTATGTAGAAAATGATGTATAGTAGAAAGCATGTATGACGAGGGGGACGGCAACACCTCTTCTAGTATTGCGGTAACAGTTACGAAATCAGATTAAAGATGCTACGAATAGGGTGGTCGTGTTGCCGAGTAATGGTGACGAAAATGTTTGTCGTTAAAATATATGTAATGTTACTTTTGGTATAACAAATTTTAATGTATTTCTCACTGTTAAGTATTGACTGAATTAAATTCTTCTATTAATTGATATTGTACTTAACGGACCAATATGCCATTGAAATTATTTATTTTTAATGTTATTACCATATTTACCCACGTAATAGACGCACTTTTCTTTTTCTATTTTTTAACAAAATACTAGGGTGCTTCCTTTATGCGAGGAAAAAAATTTAGTGAAAAAAAGGTGTATTAAAGATGCGCCAGCTCGAATGCCAAAATAATCGATAGAATACGTAATGGGCCGCATCTAATTTATATATCGATTGTGTCGCACTTAAGACGATCAATAGTTAGCACCAGTTGTATAAACAGATGATAACTTGTAACAGCGACAATAAGACAAGATTCTTTATTGTTATTATTAACACTAGCATTACCTCATTCATTGTTAGGTGCATCCAATCTTATGACTTTCGATATTATTAAAACTATCTGTTGTTTAGAATGAGATGCGTCTATTATGCAGGGAATTTTTTTTATTTTTAATTTTAATGCAAAAAATTGAGGTGCGTCCATTATGCGGGTAAATTCAGTATAATCTTTTGAAATACGTGCAAATTACTGTTATTTTCCTGTTTTGACTGAAAATGCTATCGTACAATGTTTACAATAATACTTACAGTAGAGACATGAAGGTTCAGAGCCAATTGACACATTATGATTTTGCAATAACTTCCTAACTACAGAAGAACAAACGATAAGCATGCATACTGCAAAGTTTCTGTCTAAAGTAAAGCAGTTCTGTTATTTATGAGAAATTACATCCGAAAGATGAGCCCCATTAGATGTAGTATATAACAACAATAACAAGGTTAGGCATATTGAACAAAAAACTCGTGAACATACATATTAAATGGCGCCCGCTATCATATTTTGTAAAAAAAAAATCTAATTTTGATAGAAGTCTGAAATAGGCCCTTCTTCCACCAGGCCCTTAAGATGTGTGGACTTAAGACTATATTTTTTATTGTAGAAGGAGTTGGGATCATACAAAAGAAGTCCTCCATCACATGGTGAAAATCTTTCTGATGTGAAGAATGCCAGGGAAGATGACACCTTGAAATCTCCAGTGAAAGAGTCCAATAAAGCAGTTCCATCTCAGTCATCTCCCTCTTCATCGTCTTCACCTGCAGCTGCTGCTGCTCCAGATGCTGGCATAAACCCAGATATCCAAATGAATGTTCTACAAGAACCTTTGGTGAACCAGGACAACGCTGATATCAAGGTACGCAGCTCCTCAACAAGTAGCTCAAATGCCCTTCCTGTTGCAGACAAGTTGCCCATCATGAAGAGTAGTTCCAAGGCCATGGCCGGTCCAGGGGAACAATTAATTAACATTCGTTTTGCTGGTAGCTCAAGTTCGAGCCCCGCACCTGCCATGCCAATGCAGGAAGCTGCAATAGCAGAACCTCCACAACACAGTAATGATAATGATATTGAACAGTTACAGAGTCGAATTGACCAAATGCTCAACAAAAACGAACCTCCTAGAGTGCCCTAGAGAAGTGCACAGCATACGTAGATCTGAGAATATGTAAGGGGCTTCCGCTTTCAAGGATTGAACCACTTTCTTTGTACTACATTCACTGCATGTCTCAGTTGGAAGGAGTGACAAAGTTAGTAAGGCTTTCAGCAAACTGCCAGAGCAGCTTCGTTAACAATTAACAGAAAGGAGTTGCTACTTCACATATAAATTGATGAAATTGTGTAACTTGCTAAAATTTGTTATACTCAATCATGAGTGAAACATTGTGTTGTAAGAAATATATTCAGTTCTATTCTTTACAGTATTTCCGTAACATAGAACAAGTCTGTAAACACATACAGTAGAACCTCTATTATCCGTGCTAATGAAGGGGGTGAACTGAACGGTTAATCGAAAAAATCGGATAATCTGTACCAAGAATGATTTCCATCAATTTCAGTGTATTATACAGTTTCGTACGTAACTTAAAGTTCCTGCCGTGCTACAACCACTGATGTCTTCATACTGGACACTACACTGTGCAATATTATGCTCGTAATAAGCAACAAATACAATGAAGTACAGTAATATGTAGCACTTTATCCTAGCTTTCTATTAAATCGCGCACAGTTGTAACGCTGATCTCGTATTCTGGTGCGACATGCACCACAGTTTATATTACATGCATATTTTTTCGATAATTAGGGAAACAAGTTTTCTTTTGACATTCGTGGGAGACATTTTGCATACAAGTAATACAATATCCACCGCTGTGGAGTAACGGTTAGCATGCCTGACCGAGAAACGAGCGGGCCCAGATTCAAATCCTGGTTGGGACAAGTTACCTGGTTGAGGTTTTTACCGGTGTTTTCCCTCAACCCAATAAGAGCAAATGCTGGGTAACTTTCGGCGTTGGACCCTGGACTCGTTTCACTGGCATTATCATCTTCATCTCATTCAGGCACTATATAACCAATACAGTTGAAAAAGCGTTGTAAAATAACCAATAAAAAAGTAATACAGTACGGCCACTCAAACAGGAGAATACTGAATGCACAGGTTTGCAGTTGTATGGAAGTTATTGGGGATATTTCTCTGAAAGCAGATTATGACTATTTTACAAGTTGAAAAACACCATAAGTAACTGTTTATGTTGCCGACAACGGCAGAAACATTCCTACTACATACTGTGTAATGCTAGTGGTAAAGGAATGTAATAACATTCTTTAGAAAAAATACGTACAGCACCGGTACTCATGTAATATTCAGAACTTCGTATTTTTTCTGCAGCAGAAAAAAAAGCATGAGGAAAACAGTCGGATAATCCGCCGATCGGTTAATAGGGTAACGGATAATCGAGGTTCTACTGTACACAACAAATAATTCTTACTTCCCATTGTGCAGTTTTCAGTTTAATTTTTAGTACAAAATACATTTATTTCAACTCCAATATAAAAAAGAGATCTTATAACATTTTATATGATTTTTGATGGAACATTTCATTAGAATACAAATAAAATTTTTATACATGATATTTTGTGGAGAGATATAACGGTGCCTTGTTCTGATTTTAGTTGGTGAGATGCATTTATATTACCTTATGATGTCACATAATGTGAGCATAGTTCCTCTTACTGTGTGAAAGGTGGTATAGAATTTTTTATTTCCTTTTTTGAATTACTATTTTTGTAAAATTGTCAGGTAAAGAATAAGGGTTTTTTTTTTTTCGTGGGAATGTTTTGTGTATTTTAATTCCTTTACTCGGGTTTCTGGGATTCGTGATAATGCATTATAATGCATATGATCTCTAGTTTCGTTCCTTACTATTATTGTTTGTGTTGATCGTGTTTTGAATTAAATTCATACAGTTTCCATAATTTCAGTCATTGTTTGTGGTGATACATTATTTTATAGTCTGCTTTGTCATTTAAATGGTAATTGGGTGGTGTTTGCTTTTATATTTAAACTGAAATCTTTGTGTAAGGAGCATTCTTTTCAGCATTCATTTTATTATAAATGTTGCATGGAATGAACCATTCTGCCTCAATTTATATTACAAATTATATAATTTTTTTTTTAAATTTAAATATTGTAAATTTAAAAAGTTCAGTTTCTCTGCAGTCCACGGAAGTTACTGTATATAATTTTTTCCTAGGCTCCTCAGAATATAGTAAAAGTTACATTTTTTCAAGTGTCCAATATATAGCATTTCATCTGTTCATTTGGTCTTATTATAAACAGGTACAGAGAGACAAATTTATGCATAAAATTATTCTTCATTGGCTCGACAGCATAATGTAGACATTTAAGTTTTTCACTTTTATTTGTAGCTTTCTGCTAATAAGCATGAGATGAGTTCAGATTTTCATTTTTATATGATATTATGGTGCCACTGTTTGTGAGAGACGGAAATGTGAAGATATTCTGCTAGCTGTCAGTCAATGTCTCGAAACTCGAGTCAGTTTTTTTTCTATAGAATACTGAATTGCTGTATTTCATAAATATATGCTTTCTACCATAAAAAGGCACTAAAAGTTTATGGATGATATGAGGTGAAAATAGTGATACACGTTAACTGCACTGTGGTCTGCAGAATTCCTAGTTCACAAGCATCTTCCTACAGAGGAATTAAAGTAACATGTTTTAAAAGTTCCCATTTTCGTAATAAAGTAGTATTGTTGTGTTAGTTACAGTACAGTTTGTGTAATATCTCATAGCCATTTAAATCTGATTTTCCATTAGTATTAATATTACTCCAGTAAGCTGATGATTTTAGAACAGTGTGAAGCAAAACTTCTTCCCATACATTCATCTGAATCAAAAAATAAAAGATTGTCACAATCGTTTAGGCTGATTCAGTCAGAAGTTAAATATTTTACGAGATTATCAATGCTTCAGGAATAAATTTCACTTAGTTTGAAGTAGAGCATTTACATGTTTATGGGTAGATCACTGAAGGTCATAAATCAGAAAAATTAAAAAAGTCTTGACTTTCTGCCTTGAGCCAGTATGGTATAGTCTTGCACGTTCTCTGGTATAATTTTCAGTGGTACTACAGGTTTATAGCAGAAACTTTGATAAGATCTTGGCACTCTTGAGAATCTCGCACTAGAAATCACATTAAGTAAGGCTAGTTTACTCCAGTAAACTTACTTCATAGTATGTGCTACAGAATGATTGTATGTATTTTGACAAATATTAGCAGAAATAAAATCTGATTTACTCTGGCTACTTAGTAGTAAAGCCAATACTTTCCAGATGATGATATGCATAAGTCTGATAAAACATGAACATTAGTCCACTACTCCTTGAAGATACTGAAACATTTTATTTTTTGTAATGTAATTAATTAAAATATAGCATTGCCAGAAAGTAATGAAGTTGCATGATTGTGGAATTTTTGGTAATTTATAAGCGTTTTTTTAACAGAAGCATGCACGAAAATATACATACTTGAACGATATTTATTTGTCTTAAGGCTGGTTCACAATAATCCAAGAATGGAAATGATAAGGAAGCTTGCCAGAGTCCGGGAACCGAGATCAGAGAGCTGGTCAAGTTATAACTTTGCCGTTCTCATTTCCAATCACAGCATACTAGATTCATTCTGTTGTCATCAATCCCTTTCCGAAGTAACTTTAGTCTACTGTTTCTAAAATTTTGGCAGATATATTTTAGTGTGTGGTTTTCATTTACACAGGTCATGTGTAAGTTAAATAATGGAATTATGTCACCAGAAATTCAAATTCTATGTCGTACGAATGTCATTCTTCTCCACTGAACATTTGCGCCCATATTGCTTTTCATATACCAGAAACCTCAAATTTTTTTGTGATTTTGACGTTGATGCCTTGTATGAAATATTGTCCTTCAGATCTGCAGTAATTTTTTGATAGTTGATAAGTTGCAGAAATCATAAAAAACTCAAATATAGTTCCGCATAATTTTTTTTTTTTTTTTTTTCCAATTAGTGTAAATTTGTTGCTTTCATTGGTATGAAGCAAGATTGAACTGTAGTAGTATGAGAGAATGGATATTTTTCTTATATCTATGCAACACAGAACCAGTTTGATAAACTGGCACTGTTCTGTTGAAAACAAAACATCTTTTACTATAGAGAACAAGGAACTTTAAAGTGTGTCCATGTACTGTACTCCAACCAGGAGAAAGCCTCAGGGGAATGAGATGCAGCGGGGCAATGCTGTGAATGAATGTTGATGTCATAAGGTCACACAACTGGGTACATACATCTCCATTGGCTAACTCTCAAAGCACAAACGTTAACACTGATACACACATATTTATACTACCCTAGTTACAAAATTAGATCACAGTTAATCTCCTGGTCTTTTAATCCCTCCATACAGGAAATAACATATGCAAGAGAGTGCAGTTTTTTAAACTGACGTTATAACGGTAATATTATCTATCTACTTCGCTCCAATAGATGACGCAGTAGTAAGCACATTCCTTTCATGGTTAATCTCCTGGTTGGAGAACAGTATCATTATAGGATCAATCTTAACCTTCTTCATTTTATATTATTATACATAAATATCTATAAATGTGAAAATTGAAGTTAAAAAGTTTATAAAAGCATTTCTTTTACATGAATCACATTGTCCTAAGTAGTCTAGTGGTCACCATATTAGCTGTTCATGGGTTCAAATCCAGCCAAGAATGATAAATTTTAAAGGACGATAAAATCTGTTGCATGATTTCTTCTGGTAGGGGAGTAAAACATGAACCATGTGCCTATTAGAGATGTCCATGGAAAACAAAGTAACCATAATATTGCACAAGTGTACATACATACATACATACATACATACATACATACATACATACATACATACATACATCCTGCGTCTCCCTATGGGGAGTATAGGGCCACAACAAAAGAGCGCCATTTTTATCTATTTGCTGCCAAGGCCTTCACTTCTCTCCAGTTCTTCCCTAGATTTTGGGCTTCTTCTTGAACAGACCGCCGCCACATTAACCTGGGTCTTCCTCTTCTCTTACTCCCCTGAGGATTCCATTCGATTGCTTCTTTAGCAATGTTTCCTTCTGGTCATCTCAGGATGTGTCCAGTCCAGCACCATTTTCTTCTTTTTATCTCCAGATCAATGGGATTCTGTTGCGTCTTCTTCCAAAGTATTGCACAAGAGTAACTTATGTCAATTATGCTGTATTTAGTTTCCATCATTCTCAGATCATGGTCTATATTTAACCATGAATATATATTTTTACTTTATCAATATATATCAATGTATATTACGCACACAAAACGACTTTAGGACTGGGAATGGGGGTAATGGAAGGCAAGCAAAACAAAGAACTCGCCGTGCAGGTCCATTCATCTCTTCACAGTGATTCAAGGTCAAGATTAAAAACAGAAGTTGTCTTTATTCTTTGCTTAGATTTAGCAAACAGAATACGAATTGACGCAGATTTGGAGTTAAAAGCAACTGTGCAGCATAAATATTGTTACTTAAATGCAAAATGTGGGAAAACCCAAAATTGAGATTTCACTGTGTATATATAATTTGGGTGTAGCATACAGGTTTTGTATACATTGTTCCTTGGTTCGTACTAAAAGTAGATAGAAACTTCATTAATTTGAAAAGGATTCTTAAAAGTGTCAAACTATTCATTTAATTTATATTCAGTGTACACACAGTTTGGTGGGAGTTTTAGATATAAGGTAGGTAGCTAAAGATGCAGTTATTTTATTTAATGGCGTTTATAACCTACAGAAATTGCTTAGAGTTAATGATGTGATGGTAGTGGTGATGGTGATGAATATGAATGTGACGTCGTTCATTGTGATATTACGTTGTGAAATAAGAATGACAAAATAAACCAGTGTACTCAGACAATACATGTCCTACATCCATTTTATCAACAGATATGATAGAATCTGGTAGGGATTAAACATCTACTCCATTTCGAAGGAGTTATCAGCTAACCAGTAGATATGACAAAGCATCAAAGGGATATAATGCACATGGAAAGTGAAAGACTGAGTATACATTAAAATATTTACATCTTAGAAGCTCTTTAAAATAATAATAATAATAATAATAATAATAATAATAATAATAATAATACTAATAATAATAATAATGATTTATTTAACCTGGCAGAGTTAAGGCCATACGGCCTTCTGTAACACTCAACCAGGAGTAAAAACGTTACAAAAACACTGCAAATTTACAAAGTACACTAGAATTTTACACACAAAACTGAGAAAGATGATAATAATAAAATGTAAACAAAAGTAAGTAGAAATCAGTCATAAAATATAACATACAGAAAGAAAGAAAAAAGCATAATAAAATGTGAACAGCAGGTCAAAATAAATGAGACGTATAAAGTATAAAAAAATAAGACAATTATTGATAATAATAATAATAATAATAATAATAATACTAATGATGATAAAAAATAAGAATAGTAATAATAATAATAATAATAATAATAATAATAATAGTAGTAGTAATAAAATAGTGCAGTACAAAGCATACAATGAATACAATATTTTTAAGTACACACAGTAAGGAAAATTATGATTATATATAGCTCAACTTATCACATTATAGATATACCATTATCGGAAAATATGAAAACAAAAATATAAAATAAGCTAAATATTACTAGAACATTAAAAAAAATGTGAATACGTGGAAACATGCAATACAACACTTGTCATAATAGTAAGTTAGTTTGGCAACTCGTGAATAGAGATCTCGTGTTGTAGATTTCCATAGGTACTCGTACTTTATACACTTTATTCTCTATTTTTTTTATTAAATCACGCACAGCTGGTAACGCCAATCTCATATTTTGATGCGACATGAAATAAAGTTTTTGCTTTCCAAACCTCTAAATTATTTGCGCTTTTTTCGTTTCTTTCGACACCCATAGAAGACATTTTACATAATACAAATTATATAGTATGACCACTTCAACAGTAGGACAAGGACTGAATGGCACACGGATTTTTACAATAAAATTGTGTGGAAGTTCTTGGGGTCATTACATTGAAAGCAGGTAATGACTAATTTACAAGTTGGGAAAAACACTCCCTCCAACAAGTAACTGAATAGGATTTCATATTTTTTTCTGCAGCAAAAACAAGACAGACGGGAGGGAGAGAGAGAGAGAGAGACACAGTCGGATAATCTGCCGATCGGTTAATAGTGTGTCGGAAAATCAGGGTTCTACTGTATTCCATTTTTTGTTTTCGGCATGTATTTTTGTTTCCTCAATATGAAGGTGTGAAAATTTAGATTTGATCAGATGTTGATAAGAATTTGATAAGAAGTTAAAAATAGAATTTGATTATTTTGAAAGATCTAATTTTTGTGAGTGAATTTTCTGACAAAATCAGAGTTTAAAGAGAAAGATTATGTATAATCAATCCTACTTTTACCGATTGTGTCAGCATGCGTATAGTCTATCGCAAAGCATGATCTCTTTGTGAGAAACTCGGAAACGAACCGTATTCCCTTCCAGTAGCAGCTTCCTCTGTAATTTAATTCATTTTTATTGACTGTATTGTAACTAAAGACAATCATCACTTTACATGTCTTCTCGTCATTGATAAAAAGTATGCAGTAGCTCTCAATAGGTTCTTTCAAGTGCCTGTAGCACGATGATAGCTACATAATATGTGACATAACTGAATTATCTTTCATTTGTCGTAATATTACTAGAAGATATTCCAGAACGTTCTGCATCAACATAGACAGCTGAAACTGTTATCTTATTTATAACCACAATAAAGCCTTTAATGTTCATAAATTGTTACTTCTGAAATATTTTGTGTCCATCACTGAGTACGAATAAAAAGGGACGCATTTTTCTCCTTATTAGACCAGATCATGCGTAATTTTCCATTCACATTAGAATCGTTATGCACTACATTATTAGTAGTTGATCATCCTTATTTGAACATTCAATAAACTCTCAGATATGCACTGTGATAAAATTTTCTCTTAAAGATTCAATGGAAGCTATTTAACCTAGTAAAATGATATGATGTTAAAGCAATGGTGGAAAGAGTTTGACAGAAGAAACCAGTGTACTCATAGACAATCTACATTGTAGATGCTTCGTCCACCTCACACCTCACAAAATTTTTAAAGGACCAAGTTCCTACTCCCTTCATTAGAGACTGAGCCTTCATAATACCATTATACAATGTCAAATTTTATATCTTTATTCGGCAATTAAATAATGGGTAAATTGTTGTGTCATCTTTTCATAGTTTTATAGCAATAGTTTGAAAAGCGTGGAAGTGTATAGAAATATTTCTTTATCTAAAACAAAATTTAAAATGTAAGCAGGCCTAATTTATTAAATTGGATAAACATTAAATTAAAAGCTTACAGAAACATCTTTATTATGATAGGGAAGTTACACGAAGTGAATAAGAATGGTATGTTACAAGTTTATCTTAGGTAACTGAAATTATATTATTGTTCTGTATAGACATATTTCTAGACACTTCATGAAACTGAAAATGTGATTACTTTTTCTGATTTCGTAATATATAACGACTTTCTATGCAAATGAAGCTTGGGTACTGTCATCCTCTGAGGAGTTTAGTGCTGAGAGGAATGCGGTTCCGGCTAGTCTAGCGCGGTACTGGAGTGGGAGGGAACAGTGACAGCGGCAGTCTGGAAGGAAGTACAATCATACTGAAAACATTTGCCCAATTTACGAGAGCAGTATGCCTATTAGTTTTCTAACGTATTTTTGGCGAGATAGAGATACAACCATTCGTACTTACATGTTCAGAGAAGGAAAGTATTGTAGAAAATTTTATTTATTTATTTATTCTGGTGAAGTTAAGGCCATCACACCACCAGAAATACAAATACAATAAAATAAATAAAAAGAAAAATCATAATACAACTACAGTAATATAAATGAAAAGAAGAATCATACTATAAAATTTAGTGATTAGTAGAATTGAATTAAATTTGTAAAGTAATCAATTTAAATACACTGTACTGCTGAACTCACTTGGGAAGTATATCTACTTGATTTTGTATTTTAAGATATCACCAACAAATGATTTTCGCATGACATTATAGGAATCTGTTTTTCACGATACCAATCACACATATTCTAAACTTCCTATAGAATAAAACCAAAAACATTTCCACAGCATGTTTCCTTAAAAATGACTTGTAATGGTGAAATATTTAATATGAGTAATTCATATAATATTAATATAGCTAACATCAGGGAGATATTTGAGCAAAAATTGCAACATTATATTTAATATATTAATAAAAACTATATAGGCCTAGTTAGACAATATGTATCTGAAATATTTTAATACTGCCGCAGATTCCGAAATGTAATTATGATATATTTCTGATAGTTGCCACGGATACGCATGTATAAGCAGCAGCTAGTTCTGTTGCACGGGCCAGGGGAATATTCACAGTATTCAGCCTCTTTTCCTGGTCACACATCTTAATTACACTCACGATTATATTACACGCTTCGCTGTGAATTGTTCTACCTTTTTTATTCATCATTTCACTCGTATATAGAATACCTAACACGTGCACACCAGTCACACACTATTACAAACTGAAGACTGCATATTTTTGGATGATTAATACTTCCCACTCCGCTCGGCTCAGCTTGGCTGTAGCAACAAAAGAATCTACCTGCAACCCCCCGCACCGATGGTAAGAATACCTCAGGTCCAGCGCTAAACTCGTCGGAGGAAGACAGTAATTGTAAATTAAATATAACATTGTGAAAGCAATTTTATTGTTGTAATTAATTATTTTGGTCCTTTTGACCAGTTTAATAAATTTCCTTCTTTAACTTTTAGAGTAACAGAAGTTATTACTGTTACTTTAGAGTGCATGTGACCTAAGTCCCTGTTGGAAGATAGGCGCACTATGCAAGTGAAAGCATGGTACATTATATTTATCGGGAACACAAACACAATGCTGACAAAGTCTTGTGTACTGGGAATCCAAACTTCCTGAACACAATCACCCAGAGAAGTGTTGTTCCTATGTATAATATTAATCATCCCTTGTTCACGGACACACGTAACTTAAGATTCTTTAACGCACTAACACAAATATTAATCTGTATAATCCTGTGTTATATCTTACATCAGAAAACAAAATACATACTAGTACTACTTAATTACAAAATATGGTTAATTAAACAGTTTATTGATTGCGTACAGTGAGCATCATAAAATAAATACTAAAATAAAATAAAAACTAAATAGTTTGCAGCATTGAGATTCACTAGCAGTTATAATGCGTCTTGAAAAGAAAGGGGGCAGAAACCTACTGAAATGACTACTCTTGGGAGTGGTTGTATTTTTTCATAACATATACAAGAGTACTCATTGGAAATACTGTAAAAATGGAGAGATTTGTGGATGTTTGTCCACTGTGAAAACATTTTGTTACCTTAATTCCAATACCTCGTAACTCGCTCTGATTCAATTTTCACTTTTTGCGCATTTTTTAAAGTACTGTATATCCACAGATCCATCTACTGATAAAGCAGTGAAGCTTAATTTAGAATACTAGTGCTAATATTGGGCTTTTACGATACCACTTAACTTCTCTGTATGTGGATATACTTTCAATAACGTGCAAAAAGTGAAAATCGACTTCCGAGCAAGTTACGAGGTTTTGGAATTAAGGTAACGATTTACTATCATTCAGACTATCTTACTGTATTAATAATATATTTTAAAGAAAAGAAAACCTCAGTATGATATAATTAAAAATTCATCAGTAGAAACAGATATTGTAAAAGCAATATAAATTATGATAGTTATTATGTATACTGAATGGCCTCAAGATTCACTCAACCTCCTATCAAATTGAGTGCTAGATCTTTGCCCAGGGGCAGAAAGTGGTGAAAGCATGGTGAAACATATAAAAAGCTCGATTAGGAAGAGATCTTGTTACATTTCGTTTTTCAAGCTCTCTGTAAATATTGTATGTCATTTCTTAATTGCGATTTACTGAAGTCTACCAATTGATTGCAGATATGGATTAGAAGGAAACAGGAGTCTCACTATACAGACAGCAGAATTTAATATCCATAATTTGTTTACATTTTTAACATATAGCAATTTTAACTTGAATATGAAATTTGCAATAAAATACTGTATTATTGTCGTGCCTTGTCTTATGTTACGTGTGTTGTGAACGAATTATTGCTACATAAAGAGACCTGTAATGTGTGTGGTGTACTTATGTTAATACAGCATGATGTTTTGTTGTGTGGAATGTTGTGATATATTCATTAAATAAATGCTTTATTTTGTTGCATCTTGTTGTTTGTCTGTACGAGTTAGGCTAACCTTAGGATTTTCAATCAAACACCTATTTCCAAAACCATAATTTTTATCCACATAGTTAATGGATTGGATATATATTTCAACACTACCAGTACACTTGTCAACTCATCACTATATGCTTAAAAACTCATCAGTGGCTTTTCATGTCAAGTTTTTTAAACAAGTTCATTATGTAATGCTACTTCGTTATTCTACGAGGCGTGTCCATAAAGTAACTTTCCCACTCGTCCCACAGGTAGCAAACCATATGTTGCGCAAAGCGACTGTGTGTATGTGATAGAGTAATGTCCTGGCATGGCGCATGCACTAGCGGAACTTCCTGAGTGCTCTCAGTAGCTTCGTTGCATTGGTTGAAGATGGACAATCCTATTCCACCGCATGAAGTGTGGTCAGTGATAAAGTTTTTGAATACACAGGGCATAGCGCCAATTGAAATTGATCGTCAGCTGTGTCAGGTCTATGGGCCTAACGTCATGAGCAAACAGATGGTGCATTGCTCCACAAGGTCGTCTGTGATGATGGTTGGCCTCCCACTGCACTCCTCATCATGCACATTTTGGGGTCCTGCTGAAAATTGTCTACAGTAGCAACGCACTATCTGCTTGCCCATGGACCTGGCACAGCTGATGATCAATTTCAATCGGTGCTATGCTCTGTGCATTCAAAAACTGTATCACTGACCACACTTCACACGGCGGGAGCTGGAATAGGAACATTCATCTTCAACCAATGCAACAAAGCTACTGAGAGCACTCGGGAAGTTCCGCTAGCACATGCGCCATGCTAGACATTACTCTATCACGTACACGCAGTCGCTTCATGCAACATATGGTTTGCTAGCTGTGGGATGAGTGGGAAAGTTACTTTATGGACGCGCCTCGTACATTGTTATATATCTTTGTTTTCTTTATTCCATTTGCAAATTCTTTAAAACAGAGATATAAATATTACAAATGCATTAATACTTACATTTATAAGTTTCTGAAACCTGATAATAATAGTTGTGTTATTAATGAGCACACATGTCGAATGATGTCTGAACTGTTTTCAAATTAATCAATAAATAAAATAAAGAAACCAAGGATTAAACGACTTCTTTTAGGCGTAATGAAGTAATTAAGATCGTTTAGAATCCTTTTCTTTTTTTGCCCTCATAAGCTTTTGATAGTCTTAGTCTTACTAGAGTACACATGTGAGAGGTTGATGGGCACCTGACAAACTTATGCCATCATCAAATACTCGTATTTGTAGATTCCTTCATTAATTAACTGGGGGAAGTATTGAAAACGCCACTCAGTTAGCTTTCTTGCAACAGTTGTAAATAGTTAATAAGTGAGAAGCTTATTTTCAAAACAACCCTTGTCCATTTCCGTAACTTTGTGGGAAATCACGAAAAACGTTTTTAGGTCTAAAATTTCTTATCAGCTAGGCAAGAGACATTATGAAACCAAAGAGTTTGGTGCATTTAGAATCAAATGGGAACATGAGACTTTTTGGTTTCAAAACTGGAACTAATATTTTGTCGCAATCTGTGCTTCAGTGGCTGACCATGATAATATCTTTGAAAAATATTGGAGTGCAAGAGGTCAAATGACCTTATTGTCAAATGCCTGGCGTTAGAAAACAACAACATATTTTGTCGCAAATTCTTCTGTTAACAAGAATCAGTTTGGTTCCAATAGTCACATTTAACACAAGATTTTTGTAGTTTAGAGGGCTTTCTGAAGCCAAATCATGACAATTGCATGTAGAGTTATAATTGAAGAATGTATGGACAATGGACACTGGAAACTCATTTTCGTTATTAGGTGGACAAGAGACGTTTTGAAACTGAACTCCTCTAGTATAAATCTCACATTATCCTTGGTTATACATTCATATAGCAAACCTTATGTAGCTACTGTCTGACAAGTTTAGTAGGGAATGTATGGGAATTTTTTTTCACGTGGGAAAAAATAAATAAGTTAATTAATCAGAACTAATTTCGAAAGAATTGTAGTGTTTCCAAAATATTTTAATTATGAAATATCATCTCCATATTTACCAGTAAATTAACATTTAAATTGTGAAAACAAAATCTGCCTTTTAATTCTGTTAAAAAAAAACTGCACATGGTTGGATAGACAGATGAAACCAGTAGAGAAATGGTTTACCAAAGACTATTTTTAATCAAACTATATATTTCAGCTTACGATAGTTTAAAACAAAATATAAACTAACTATATTTTAAAATGGATGTGTAATCAATTTAATCGTGTGAATAAATAGTTCGTGAGCAATTTGTAAACATAAGTAATCATTCTTATTTAAAATATTTACACTGATTTGTATGTTTTATTGTACGTTTTTGAATTTGCATGTTCTATCAGGAATAGCCAGCACGAACATTTCACATATTTAGTTTTATAATCATTTTTATAAATATTTTTAAATGTGTTTAGTAAAATATATCCGACATTACTATTACAGTATGAAGTGCCAAATACTACTTAGCATAAAATTATGGGAATGGATATATTTAATAAATTTTACCACCCACATTATGCTAGTAGTGTAGTAAACTGCAACAGATCAGGTATTGCTTTTTGGCAGTTAAAAACCCAGCAAAATAATTAGAAACCCATTAAAAAACACACACACACATACAAAGCCACACAGAAGACTAAAATAATCAGTAATTTTAAATTAGAAATGAATGGGACAGGAATAAATATTATCAGAAAGTAATTAATTTTATTGATTATGCATTGTAAAAAAGCAGTAATAGTCATTTATACATATCGAAGTAATAAATTTTTCTCTTTGCATTTTTTATTACAAGAAATGCAAAATGGAATATCCAGGATTATAAATTTTGGCATAGTAATAATTACGGCAAAAATGCTATGACGGACAAGAACATTAAGTAAAACTTACAATGTTTACTAAATCGTTATACTTAACAAAGGTGAATATCTGATAATACAAACTAACCCATAAAAAATCTATACACATTAAAACATAAAATTTTTCTATGCTCTATGCTATTTGTTAAATCGCCATTTCCTAACATACAAAATGAAGCAGAGTAAAACAGAAACATCATTATCTGATTTTAAAAATAAATAAATAAAGAAGTCATGCTCTAAACTATATTTCGCAAATTTTAAGTCATGAAAATAGGTGTAATGTCAAAAACTGAATATCTACTGCATAGTGATAAGTAATTCATATTCCAAAATTAAGTAGCAGTATCTCAACACACATTATGCGTGCGAGACGAAGATGAAAATCATCATAGCTCAACAGACAGCAGATCGCCACCAATCACAACACGGCAGCTGCATACAGGACACGTGCAATGTAAGTTGGCAGGAGGATCTTACATATCAATATTCACAAGTCTCAGAGCTGTTATACTATAGCACACTATTACATATGAAATACTGTACATATTATTACATATACATCTCTTACCAAAATCAGTTTTAGTTCGAATATAGAATAAACAGTTGTTTTGCAAAGTATTTACTTCTCCAAAATGAAACAAACATGGCGATCGCAAATGCTCAGATATTTCTCTTCAATCATGAAATCAATTCCGGCCAGTGATGACAGAACCCCTGTTTTAAAGATGTGGTTGTTTTATCAGTAACATTTGTGTGTGCCTGTTTGTAAGTTATCATGTACTGTTTAGATATATATCAAATCTACCTATAAGGTAATTCATATTTTCATACTACTTGTCTATTCACAGGAAGCAGCTACACAATTACTATGTGATACATTACTAGAAAATATCGTAATCCAGTTCTTTATGAAGAATGTAAATTCTAAGTTGAATCAAAATTAGTGAATTGATTTAGAAAACGTTCAATAAAAGTTTGCACGTACATATATGCATACATACAGAGAGTTCCTATGCAGACCAGTCCCAGACAGTCATGTTCTGTCAGCTTATATGATGGTAGTGTAGAACGTCCATCCCAAGGAAGCTGAGCAACAGGGGGTGGAGTGGGATCAATCTGCATAGGGAAGCATGTATGGACCTGACAATCACATGCTGCCCGCAAACAGATTTTGTTAGGTAGAGGTTGAAGTGGGACTAGTCTGCAGAGAAACTGTCTGTACATACATACATACATACATACATACATAGTCATATTTCACTAATTCTAGACGGGATAGTGAACCATAACTGGTAAAAACTACAAATTGTTTTTTTTTATTACATAAGATTAATGACGATAATAATTGCAATAATTGATGCAAGTGAAGACAGCTGAAATAAACTAATTAATATGAATAAAATAAGTGTTGCCGGGGATATATACATATAGATCTAGTCATTGAAATTTACTAAAGGTACTGATGTATAGTTTTAATTCTAAAAAATGCATTTAAGTTGTATACACTAAATAATAATAAATTATTATAATTATTTAGTACCTGTTTTGTTGAAATAAAAAGAAACAAGGGGACTAGAATGGACCTCAAATGCTTGATATAATAATAATAATAATAATAATAATAATAATAATAATAATAATAATAATAATAATAATCCATACCATTTGGTTACTGGCTGTAATAATAATAATAATAATAATAATAATAATAATAATAATGATAATAAAATTAATAAATATATTTCATCTATACTCATTTTATCTGCAGAATATCGATTTGATCATCATCTACACAGATTGTGCTGTGTCATCCTGTTCCAATTCACATATCAATTTATCCTCATAATTTTTATGTATTAGCCACTATCGTATAGTATTTAGCAATGATAATAGAGATGTTTGACACCACAACAACAATGGCAGTATTGTGTTCTTATGTTCTAAGTACAATTAAAGAAAAACATTTAAATTTGCCATCAGCATTCGCTTTCCTTCATTCTCAACTTCATTTTTCATATACACGATAGATAAAATTAACAATTGCTTATTTTATTATACAGTATGCGAATAAACAGATGATTAGCTAAATTTTAAATGCTGTTTATAATGTAATCTGTCTCATGCATATATTTATTATACATCTAGGTCCTTTTAAGGTTATTTGTACAATTACCGTTGCATGTAATCAATCCTTCAACTATTTTACTTATTTGTGTGAAGTTTTCTTGAAGTATAGATAAGATGAAACTCGTTAATTTTATACATAACAACAAATACAAGAATATTTTGTAATTACAACTTATCTTACTAAAGTAAGTAGCTAAAATAACTATTAACTACCTTTCACTTAGATCTAGAAGAAAGTGACAATGCTAATATCCATCTGGCCAACAGAAGCCAGAGAACTATGGGGAAGGTTCCATTTTATTGCAACACTATTTGGAGCAGTATCTCCAGTGGTTGTAGACTTTATATGAGACAAATGATAGGAGTAGAAGTAGTGGTGTTGGTAGTGGTAATAGTAGTAGTAGTAGTGAGATTGTGGTAGTAGTAGTAGTAGTAGTGAGATTGTGGTGGTAGTAGTAGTAGTAATGTGGTGGTAGTGGTAACAATAGCAGTAATAATATTAGCAATAGCAACAGCTGCTACAACAATAGTAATAATAGTAGTGTAGTACCAATAATAAAAATAACAATGATAATAAAAATTAAGTATGCATATTATATTGACTTCCATTGTCATTGACAGTTTCCAGTTCCTAATAACCAGACCGTTTCATCCATTCTTGAAGGTCTCTTTCTCGCATTGTTTCATTTATTTATTTTTCCCATTATGTTCTCTTTCCTCTTTCTTCCTCCCTCCCCCACACTTTGGACAGGAGTTCAATGCAGTTTTGGGTATCTGCTGCTTTGTATTCTTCCTTCATGTATGTCCTACCTTAAATGTATGTATGTATGTATGTATGTATGTATGTATGTATGTATGTATGTATGTATGTATGTATCTAATGCTCTTGATTTAATAATGGAGTCATTCTCCTTCGTGCTTCCCAATATTTCGACGAATGTCTTGAGAGCTATTTGAAGGACTGTGTAGGTTGCTAGATGATCCATATGCATTTTCTGCTCCTGACAGCTTAACATACATTTTGGTGAAATCTGTGAAGATGTTTACTTTAATTTTTTTATTTGAAGGAAATCAATTGTATTTGTAACATTAATATATTTTTCAAGTAACAGAATTTATGATTTTTTGCTTCCTTGATATTCTGACTGATACATAAAAATTCATTTCAGTTGCAGTTAATTTAGAATTAGTTTTCCGTTTTAATTGCCGTGATTCAATCAATCTCCAGATGTTACAGTCCATGTAGGACCAAGATCTCCCCTTCAGAAGTCGCCCACTCATCTCTGTCCTGAGCACATTTCCTCTAACCTCTTATGCCCAGTACTTTCACATCCTTGCTAACATCATCAAGCCATCTCTTCCTTTGCCCAGTCTCCTTCTGTCCTCTGGGAGTTGGTTGATGGTCTTCTTTGAGACTCTTTCTCTTTCATGCGCATCACGTGTCCCACACATTACGGCCTCTTTTTTTTTTTTGCTTCAACAGCCATTTCTCCGTAGAGATCGTATAGTTCCTGGTTGGTTCTGATGTGCCACTCCCCATTTTCACAGACTGTGCTCAAGATCTTTTGCAAAATTTTCTCTGCCATGTTCGGAGCACATTCTTATCTCGCTTTGTGAATGCCATAATGCAGCCATTTATTGCACTCTTTACAACTGTAGCCTATTGTTAAATCTTCATTGTTTTAGTTCTTATATTCCTGTCCCCCAAGATGTCAGCAAGACATAATATTTCAAATCTTCCTTTTCTGTTCCTATTTATGATAAGTACTTCTTAGTAGCCATCTCTTTTAATTATAAATTATAATTTTGTTTTGCAATATAATAATAGTAATAATAATAATAATAATAATAATAATAATAATAATAATAATAATAATAATGCTTTAAGTTGCTTTGATTCTTTGTGATGGTATGCATTAACTACAAGACATGTGAAAAGTGTTGTACTTATCTGATTTCAAATTGTTTGCATTCTTAATGTACCTACACACGAGAATGAAAATCTTTCATAATGTTTATAACTATTCCTCTGCACTAAATTAGTATTTTTACGCACCTCATTTCGTCTGGTAAATTCAGTTATAACTTAAGTTTTATAAGTTAAACAATAATAATTATTATATCAAATGAAGGCAATTAATACTTTTTATTACACCAAGAGTGCTTTAAACTCCTCAATAATTATAGGCTATTCAAAATTAAAAATACAGAATTAATAAAATATGTCGTCTTTTCAATTCTTCGTCTTTTGTTTCTAAATTATTCAGTATTCATTTCAGTAATCTTAAATGTTGGTTTTAAAGTTTTACAGAAAGACTGTGACTGGACAGAATGTTTAACTAAATGCTGTCAAGTGAAAACAGATCGTGTACATTCAACTTCTATTATAAAACATATGTTTGCCATTAATGTGCAGTCTTGTTCAGTAAAGATACATAACACTGAGGCAGTACTATACGGAATCATAGTAATACTCATCTCCTTTCCATCCATGTCATTCTTAAATTACCCTCAAACAGTTTATAAAAACGACACCAACAGCTTGTTTTCAACAAAAGCATTTTCTTCAGTTATCCCTCAAATGAAGGAGCCATGTTTTAAATAATAAATAAACGAAGAGAAAATTAAGAAAATTAATGTTTTTGGGCACCTTGATCTACTGTGAATTTAATATCACCTTTCACAACTCCTATCCTACATTCTGAACATCTCTTACTATAGTGCTCTCATCTTAGGAAGGAATTAGATTACAGCAGAACGTCGGTGTACACTTTCCTGCGTGTCGTGCTTGCACTGGTGGGGAGCTTATTCTGTTATTACCGAATTTTGTAGGAATGCTAGAGTCAGGATATTTACGAGCAAATCACCGAACGCATCTTCTATTGTTATCTTTTTTTCACGTAACATTACACCAAATAAATTCACTGTTCAATCGTATACTTTATTTTCCAATCAACACAAGCAACAGTCATACACACATTCTGATACAATTCTAAAGAAGCAACTAACTGCTGGGATGTTTTGTGGAACTGGCTACCCGTGCTGTGGTTGGGAGAGCAGGAAGGCTGGCGGAGGAATAATGTGAAGTTTCCTCATAAAATGAGAGCACTGTAGATATGTTATAGGGAAAAATTAAACACACAAATTTGTTTCTTTTATAAAACAAAGCAATGGTTAAGAACATCAATTACCTAACGATAAACACAATGTAAATTAGCATTTGCTTCAGTTACTTTCCCCATTATTATAATTCTCTTACGTTAAAAGAATCAAGATGTTGCAGTAGTTGTTGTTTGTTAATCCCCTGGATTTGGATTTGTTCCATTCTCCATTTCATAAATTTGCTTGTAGCTATTTAACATCATCCGAGATGCACCACAAGGAGGCAGCTATGTTACACTAAGTACACTCACCGACAAAAAGTGAAACACTTTAATTTTTTTTTTTTATAATTTGAGATATTCGTACAAATGGTTGTATATCTGCGAGTAGAAAACAATTGAATTGTTTTAAACGAAATGTTGGTATATTATTGTTGTAGCGAAAATATTTTCGGTAGATATGGTTATCAATACGGTTAACTTAGATTTTATAATAAAAAGTAAGAAAATCGAAGTGTTTTGCTTTCTATGCTGGTCAGTGTATAATACAATGCTACTGCCAATGGATATCAGATTAAACCAAGTGATCATATGGAAATCTTGCATACGAAGTGAAATACTGGATTCAGTTGCAGCAGTTCAGTGATGTTGTTGTTTTCTAATGCCAGGCGTTTGACAATAAAGTCATTTGACCTCTTGCACTCCAATATTTTTCAAAGATATTATCATGACTAGCCACTGAAGCACAGATTTGTTATACCGCCAGCATTCCATTGTAAGATGTT
The DNA here is from genome assembly GCF_040183065.1 of Periplaneta americana. NCBI lineage: Eukaryota > Metazoa > Arthropoda > Insecta > Blattodea > Blattidae > Periplaneta > Periplaneta americana. Next base: position 136,543,123 of record NC_091129.1, read on the forward strand.
TAGTTGATTCTGTACCATTAAAGTAGTCCCGGCCCGGAGATCTGATTGGGGGACTATTTTACCTCCGAATAATTTTACCTTGATGGTACTCATTTCATATTGGAGTTAAATGGCAAGTTGTAGCCGACTTAAGTGAACACCATATTTTAACGTTTTGGTGGCTACTTCATTCACACACAACCCCCAGAATGTCTGGAGGACCACACCTGCTGTTGGTCGACGGGTCCGTTGGACCTAGCTGGGAGATCTTGTTGATCACCAGCTTTCCCTCCTTAAGCCACTGGAGGACGATTTTAGTGCCATAGCAGGTCAGCACTAGGAACAGAAAAGTAGAAAGAGGAGGAAGGAAAGGGAAATGAACCCCTAGGCCTCGAATGCTCTAATGCCGTTGGGATCGAAGAAAGTAAGAGTTCAGTCAGAGGACTGGATAGGAAAGGGTAAAGAGGGAATTAGGTATTGGATAGAGGAAAATTATACCAAATTCAGTCATTAACTCATCAAGCTGACCAGTGCTAATGGATGAGTAACCTCTCCCTTTAGTTCAGCTCGTAAAATTATGCTTACTAACAGCTGCACCACGGGAAGGTAGGGATGGGACATTGGGTATTTGTCCAGGTTGGTTCCTTAAAGCCTTCAATAGGAAGGATTAATGGCTCTCCCTCCTGTATCCGACTATATGCAGCAGTTCAGTGTACATACATACACATACACACGTCTCTGTATTTGTCTACGTGTAAGTTATATACATATATGTAATGGATTTGAAGATATATATGATATATCTCTTGACCACAGAGAGGCAGTCAGCGGTCCACAACGCCCCAGATAAATCCTGAGGCATTGCTGAGCCAGGACCGTGTGCAGCAGGCGAATAACGTGGCTCCAGTGCCACCACCAGGCCAAGAGAAACACGAGGACGCAAAGGAACAAGTGCAACATGAAGTCCCCAATCTGCCAAGACCAGTTGTGGTAGACTCACTCAACAACTGGCGGCATGCTAACGTGCCAGCAGGAGTTGTGCCTGCTCCAAACGTTTATGGTTATCATCACAATATACAGGTAAGAAAACTGATCAGCACATAATTTCAGATCATTCAGCATTTAAATAAGGAAGCCATAGGGGAGACTGTTGTATCTTGAACATAGTGTACCTTTGAACATTTTTTGTTTCTTATTTTTGCTGCTACCTAGAAGACTCAAACTGAAGTAGATTGTAGAGAAAGCAGCTAAGTAGCTCAGGTCATAGTTTCGGTTTGATTTATTGCAAAGTGTGAGTTCTGTGGACAAAACAATTTTTTTAGCACCAAAAGTAAATATTTCGTTCATTGTTATATGTTTTCTAACACGAGACCAAATTGTATTTGTGATTATTAATCAAGAACGGTGTGTTCCTTATCATCTGGTGAGTAATGACATATGTTAATTTTCTTGATTTATCTTCATATTGCTAAAGGTGCTAATGCATGTTGCGAAAAAATGGTATGTGATAGAGAAAATCTGAGCTCAAATTGGATTCAGCATCCTAAGAAATCATAGATGTAGCATAAATTTTTAGAAAAATTTTTATGACCCTTAATTTTGCAGGCCTGTAATTTTAATACTGGGTGTTCAGTTCAAAGTGTGTCATGGCTCGCTGTATGCTGTCATATGGCTAGTCGATGAGCCTAGAGAATTCAATCTTCCTACACTTCCGCAGAGGTGTATTACCTATGTGCCAGAGAAGTTGCCTAGCAAATACGGCATTCATTCTGAAGAGTACTTACTGATACGTACGGTAACGCCAGTAGTGGCAGGAATGTGAACTGTTTGGAAACATGTACTGAGGTGGGTTTTATTCTTATATCAGGATATGGGGCGAGGGTTAAGACGATAACTTACGTATTTGTTGACATTAACTTCGACAGTCAGCATGGACACGGAGCATTTGATTTGTGTTGTGGAATGTTGCCGTACGCAACCGATGATAACAAATACCCTGCGTACGACTTGCCCGCGCAAAACACAGTTCGAAAGAGGCTATGGCAGCACACAGACTTTACAGACTGCCATCTGTTGCTGCGATGTTCAAGTTATACCGTACACATTCTCAAGTTCAGATTGAACGCCTTGATTAATAGGCAACTTCTCTGACATAAAAGCTGAAACTCGCTTCAAATCGCTGACTCACAACAGTGACGTCATGACACACTTTGAAATGAACACCCAGTATATTGCTTTAAAGCTTTCGTTTCATCTCTTTAAATAATATCTGGATATTACTGATTAAATTGCAAACTCCTTTATCGTGTTAATATTTAGGATTTACCTTGCTTGATTCTTGACTAGTCTTGTGCTTCATTGTGCTTTCAGTCATGACCTCCCTATTTTTAACAGTATTGTTTTGGAGAGAACTAAAATATGGTTAAATTCCAAACTTCGTACATTAGCAATAGCTTCTCTTTGCTTCCTTCATATAATAAATGTTAATTTTATAGGAAAACTCAGTAAACAAACACGAAGAGAACAACGCAGCAGGAGGTTGGGGCTGGCCCAAATTCCGGCATGTGGTACAGCCAATTCAACGTGCCCATATTCGGGACAATAATCCTTTGGACGACAATGGACCAGAAGAGGAAGAGGAGGATGAAGATCCAGCACACCCTCACCGCAGGTAAAAACACTATAGGATCTTGGGTTCAAACCAAGCAAGTCAACAAGCACATTGACACAGAACACATATGAACTTTTGGGAATAATAATTTTGAATTTTGGCAGGGCAATGATTTATGTCATACATCAGGAACATTTTCAGGGTTAGACCGTTCGAAGTTCAAGAGTGAACCAGCACAAAACATAAAATTTTTACCATATTTTCTAGGAAATGGACAAAAAAATAAAAAAAATAGACTCAATAGAATGACTTCACTGCCTTTAAGTGGTTGAAATCAGTTGTAATTTAACAGTGAAAAGATTGATATTTGCATAGGCCAACTCTGGTACAGGAATAAATAATATACCTTAGAAAAGACTGTGTCATCAATATAACGTTGATAAATCTGTAGCAGTAGAAATGTGTGTTGTGAGTGTGGCTTCCAGCAAGCAGTGCATAAGAGCCAAAACTATATCATGCACTTCCGCAGAGAAAAAAACTCCGACCATACAATGCACATGGAACAAAAGAACAGCTACAAATCCTAATGGATGTGATTGTTGGTGCCGAGTCATGGCTCTCCCACTGGATGACTCATGTAATAACAACAGGTGACAGGCTTATTGCGACCAAGCATTTATTTTAATATCTCAGCGGGATCTGTCTTCACCAACCAAGCAGTCCTTGGCTTTCATCAGTCTATGTTCGTTTTTCGTAACACATACGTGTATTCTTGTTGTGATTAATGGCTTTTTGTCTAACTACTGCACAGTTAATTTTCGTATGTTGCAAGTTCAATAAGTACTAATCTGTTACTAAATCTACATATTACTCTGTGAAAAGATTTATTAAATCTACATACTTAGACTTCAACAAACAAAATTTGATAACACAATCCCATGGGAAAAAATGGAATTCTCTGCATCAAAATCCACAGTTAATTCCCGATTTACCACGAAAATCGTCTGTAGCTGCATTTAGATTGGCAACAGGCCATGATTGTTTGGCCAAACACCTGCATAGAATTGGAATATATCAGTCCCCTAACTGTCCATTGTGCAACTCAAACCAAGAAATGGATTCGGAACACCTCAAAATCTGTGCTTCAGCGGCTGGTCATGATAATATCTTTGAAAAATATTGGAGTGCAAGAGGTCAAATGACTTTATTGTCAAACGCCTGGAATTAGAAAACAACAACAACAACTAATCTGCAGGAAGAGTTAGAAGAGAGTTCCGTGAAAATTTTCCTGAAGTGTGAGTTCCAGTGCGTCTGGGATTCATAAACTAGTAATAAATTCAGACAACAGGTTAGTGCTGAATAAAAGGTCGAAAAAATTCTACAATGTTAAAATGTGAAAAACTTCAGGACATTCGTGAATGTCTCGAGCAATCTCCTACAAAATCCTTAAGAAAATTAGCACAGGTAGCTGACATTTCTTATTTTTCTACTCAGAGAGCAACCAAAAAAAACTAATATTTAGGCTTTACAAAGTGACTGAAGTGCAGAGTTTAAGTCCTAGAGATCCTGCTGTCAAATCACTTATTGCAATTGAAGAGTACAGGGAAAAAATCTGATGTCACGTTTTACTGTTTTTCCAGGAGAGTAAGACCCATTACAGTCTATTGTCTTTGGGTTATCTTTCTTCAAATTTCTTGGGAATAATGAGTTGTTATTCTGTACAGTTGGGTGGCCGGGTAGCTCAGTTGGTAGAGCAGCTGGCTACAGACTGGAAGGTCCGGGGTTCGATCCCAGGTGGTGACAGGATTTTTTCTCATTGCCAAACTTTCAGAACGGCCCCGAGGTTCACTCAGCCTCCTATAAAATTGAGTACCGGGTCTTTCCCGGGGGTAAAAGGCGGCCAGAGCGTGGTGCCGACGACACCACCTCATTCTAGTGCCTAGGTCATGGAAAGCATGGGGCTCTACCTCCATGCCCCCCAAGTGCCTTCATGGCATGTTACGGGAATACCTTTTTTTTTTTATTATTCTGTACAGTTAAATTACACAAATCTACACTATCTGAACTACTATTTGACATAAAACAAAAATAGATAATTTTGGACTTACCACGTTTGTCCCTGTGGACTTCAGTTGGTTTCTTCAGTCAGTAGACAGTGGCATCTTAAACCCTCAATTAGTGTTCTTTTCTGATGAAGTGTAATTTTATTTGCATGGACGTATTAATTCACAAAACAATCGTTATTGGGCAATTGAAAACCCAAGATTAATTCACGAAATGTCACTCTACAACACAAAAGTTGGTGTTTGGTGTGCAGTTAGTGCAGCAAGCATTATAGGGCAAATTTTTTCCAGACAAAATGAATTTTAAGAGATACAATGAACTAATTCTTCACCAGCTTTTTCCACAACTCAAAGAAGATTAAAGAGAACTTGGACACTTCCAAGAGGATAGGCTAGAGCATATACAGCACGTTATTAAATTAATGCACTGTGTAGTGTTTTTGAAGAGTGTATAATGAGTGCGGGATTTTATGCCTTGTAAAGTTTTATTTGTGGGCTACATTAAAAGACAAGTTACATAGAACTCACCCTCGCACAATAGGCGAGTTGAAGGATTGCAAGAATTCCCGAGGATGAACTGCATAGAGTGAACAGGAATGTCACCTCACACTATAATGCTTGTCTCCATGTTAATGGAAACATTTTGAGCACCTACTGTAATGTGGTAAGTCAGATTAATCTTTTTAAGTTCCATTTATTAATAATAGCTGTTCTTGTGTTCTGTGTGTGTGCGCATTGTATAGCCAAGACTTTTTTTCCTCCATGCAAGTGCATGGTATACTCTTGGCTCTTATGCTTTTGCTTGCTGGAAATCAGGGGCGATTTCTCAGGGCAAGCCCAATATTTTTGTAGAATGTGTATTTCTCAAAATGAGATTACGTACATTAAAATTTATTTTGATTTTTGGAATACTGTATAGCAGTGGCGTAGCATGAAATTTTGAGCAGGGGAAGCTAACTCAAGTTGTCTTTCATGCAATACAAGAAAACGTATTACAAAAATACAGTCTTTAAATAAATAGTAGTCAATTTCAAGTCAGCAGTCGAAGATTGGTTGGAACATCGTAAGTAACACCAATAAGGCATGACCTCAAATGATACGTAATAAAATATGATTTCACTGTTTACACATATCGCTTAACAAATAGACACGTATATGTATAACATTAGCTCACTCCCTGTCATACTTAGAGAAATCACAATATTAGTATCATTACGTAAGTATGCGTCTGTCTTTTGGTTGTGTCCTTCATTGACAGCAAGGGAGTCAGTCATTTGTTTTTTAAATCACACTTTTGTTCGTAAGTCGGTCTTGATAATACAATTATCCTAAAAAAATTCAAGTAAATTAGTGTCAGGAACTGTTATTTCGCTCATTATTTATTATATCAGCCAAATGTACACTAACACTTCAACTGAACACAACTGACGAAAAGGGATAACTCGGAAACTACTTATTTTAAATGTTAAAGCTAGCTTCTTTGCGAGCCTTGCGACTAGGGTAGCTTAGTTAGAAAGGGATGGAAAATTTGCGGGGTGGATTACACAGAAGAAACCGGTCTGCTTGGAAGCTGGTGCGTGCAGGCTTCTTGTTTACTGCTGCATCACAAATCATCCTGAGCTGCCGCATCGCAATATTTAACGCGTAAATATAAATTCTATTAAAATTAATAAATAATTTTCTCCATAAACTGCAGGTTTATTAGGAAATTATTATTAACTGGGGAAGCTAAGCTTTTTAGCTTACATTGACGCTACACCACTGCTGTATAGGCGTAATACCATCTGCAGGTTGTACACCGCAAGTATCGCAACACTTGCTCGTTTCTCGGAGCTACAGGAAAGACGTAGAAATAGCGAGAATATGATGCGCGCACAAGTGCCTTCCTCCTTAGTCCGTCCTAGGCGCACATGCTTCTGTTATATGCTGTTTGAAGCTCTGGTCCGAGAGCTACACCAAGGACTATTTAACGTTACATAGAGCAGTATTGACAGCGGGAATGTGCTGTGATTTGCGAGTGCAATGTAATTGTATGAGCGGAATGCATATGTTAGCTGCTGCATGTATTATTAATAATTCTTGCAATGAGTTCGGAATTGTGTGTCATTGAAACCTTATTATTAAATCCATTTTCCCGAAGGACTATTCAAGAGAAGACAGACATTATAGAGAATATGTGCGCTCGTTCAGTGCAGCTCAATACAACAATGTGCATTGGTTGGCAGGTCGAAAAAAACTAAATAAACTGTTTTGTTGGCCATGTTTGTTATATCATATCGAACTTCTACATCTGATAAGCGAATATGATCCATGACTCATAATGATTTCATAATTATAATAGTACATTATGTAACGAGCCTATAATGATAGTAATTAAGACGCAAATATGGATATTTATGAAACAAGTGCAAGCAAGTTTCATACGACTTTTTATGCTCGACCATATTTCTAACTTGAAATTATTCAGATGTATACATTTTATTTGTATCTGACAAGATCGGAAGTGACCTTGTTCTAGGTCGTGAATTGTGAGATGTGCGTAGACGCGAAAGTATTGATTTTTTCCGAGGAACAATAATGTCACTGACCTTGATGTAATCCTGTTAAACTTGGTATAACCTTGATTATTGAATTCGACATTGAAAAACGAGATGACAAATTGAATTTATTTGAATATTATTTACAATTAACGCTAATTATTATAGTAACAGAACATAACCTTCTGCAACAGTATTGGATTTCCAGCCTCTGTGACTTTTCGCTAATTCTCTTTCAATTGCATATCCGAGAATAATCGATACTTGCAGTTTTATAACGGTACAAAGCTGACTTGTCATTGGCCGAACACCTGTAAGCTGAGTTGTCATTGGCTGAAAACACCTGTACTTTAATGAGTAGGTGTACTTTAATGACATGCATTAAAGGACTGCTACCAGGTGTATAATTACTACATTTCGGCATGGTCGAGCATAAAATAAATTATTTATGTGGGTCTGATTATTTTTATTAATTATGAATTATTATATCCTCCCATCTTCCTCTATGAATAAAAGAGCAAGCCTAACTTCCGTGACTAGCATTCACCCCTGCTGGAAATTTCACTGAAAGTGCTCTGGAAGTCTCACATTAGAATTCTCTTTAGAGCCAATTTCATATTCGGGAAGAGAAATGGCGAATTGGGGAGTCCGTGGATCATACAAATTGATATGGGACCAAGAAACTACTTCACATCCAACTTGTAGAGAGCAAGAGCTTTATCATGCAATAGCATCTTGCCTTCACACGTGATTTTTTTTTTTCTGCTGGAAAGAAATACTTCTACGCCACTTTATGATCTGTCATTTCACTTTAGAATCAAATTGACAACACCAACTTTCATCTCATTTCACAGTTCTTTGTAACACGCCACTACCTTGGTTAACAACCTCAATAACTGTGGCAACATTAAATCCAGCTGTGTAGAGTGCAATGTGCCTAGTTAATTTATTACCGACTTCAAAATATTCAGTAAACCAACAATTGACATTGTATTGTATTGATGAAAAACGGACTAACCTTAACTTCTTTTATACACCGACGGATCCTTGATTTCCAGAGAACAAGATGCCGGTGCAGGTGTTACTTGCTGTCTCTTCTCACTTTATAGATCTCTTGGATATGGAACAACAAGTTTTGATGGTGAAATCATTGCAATAAGTGAAAGTCTCAGGAATCTTCTATGCCACATCAATAAATTTAGGAATGCAGTTATATTGTCAGACTCCAAAGCAGCTATTCTATCAATAGTCTCTAAACACACACTTTCATCTCAAACAGCAGAAATAAACTAAAATGCTCTCTCAATTAATATCACTCAATAAAAGAATTGTTTTCCAATGGATACCATCCCATTGTGGAATCCTGGGAAACGAGAATGCAGATACTTTAGCAAAGAAGGGCAGCACTGCTACTTACAGATCTGTTACTAAATCTACGTATTATTCTGTGAAAAGATTTATTAAATCTACATACTTAGATTTCAACAAACAACCTCAAAATCTGTGTTTCAGTGGCTGACCATGATAATATCTTTGAAAATGGAGTGCAAGAGGTCAAATGACTTTATTGTCAAACGCCTGGCATTAGAAAACATCAACAACAGATTTCAACAAACAAAATTTGATAACACAATCTCAAGGGAAAAAATGGAACTCTCTGCATCAAAATCCACAGTTAATTCCCGATTTACCACGAAAATCGTCTGTAGCTGCATTTAGATTGGCAACAGGCCATGATTGTTTGGCCAAACACTTGCATAGAATTGCAATATATCAGTCCCCTAACTGCCCACTGTGCAACTCAAACCAAGGAATGGATTCGGAACACCTCAAAATCTGTGCTTCAGTGACTGGCCATGATAATATCTTTGAAAAATATTGGAGTGCAAGAGGTCAAATGACTTTATTGTCAAACGCCTGGTATTAGAAAACAACAACAATAACCTTAATTTCTTGACTTAGTTATAATAATACTCAAGTCTTTGCACACTTCTGTGGTAGCTTTCCGGAATTTAAAGTGAAATTTAATCAAAACATATTGCTCCATTTCGAAATTATATAAACACACACCTACTTTGATGTACTGAAAGAAGCTACCGATATTACATACATGAACACATTAATAAGCATTAGTGGTCATGACAATATACTACTTGCTTACCTCTTTGTGGTTATTATTACAAATTAAATTCTTTGGCATGAATTTCATATAGCTTGTTGTTCCAATGTCCAGAAAACTCTTTTTTGCTATTTGCTGTGTTTACATTGACAGCGCACATGGAGAACAGCAGGAGATCCCACGACAGCTTCACAACCCATACCAGTACAATGGAGCAGACTATGACAAGGAGGGCCCCCGTGGTGATCTTCAGCTGGAAGAAGGAGAAGAGGAAGGTAATGCTCACGTTATTGGGTGAAATTTCATATCGTAAATGTTGGTGAATGAGCAGATCTGGAGAACAGTGAAGGTGGTATACTGGGTGTTCATTTCAAAGTGTGTCATGACGTCACTGTTGTGAGTCAGCGATTTGAAGCGAGTTTCAGCTTTTCTGTCAGAGAAGTTGCCTATTATTTAAGGTGTTCAATCTGAACTTGAGAACGTGTACAGTATAACTTGAACGTCGTAGCAACAGATGGCGGTCTGTACGGTCTGTGTGCTACCATAACCTCATTCGAACTGTATTTTGCGCGGGAAAATCATACGCAGGGTATTTGTTATCATCGGTTGCATACGGCAACATTCCACAACACAAATCAAATGCTCCGTGTCCATGTTGACCGTCGAAGTTAATGTCAACAAATACGTAAGTAATCGTCATAACCCTCTCCCCATATCCTGACAGTAAGAAAAAAACTCACCACAGTACGTGTTTCCAAACAGTTCACATTCCTGCCACTAAGGCAATACCGTACGTATCGGTAAGTACTCTTCAGAATGAACGCCGTACTTGCCAGGCAACCTTTCTGGCACATAGGTAATACACCTCTGCGGAAGTGTAGGAAGATTGAATTCTCTAGGCTCATCGACTAGTCACATGACGGCATACAGCGAGCCATGACACACTTTGAACTGAACACCCAGTACTTTGTTATCAAGATCATCTCTCTTGATAGAAGAGCAGTAGCAAGATAGTAATTCAAAATGTATCCTGCATCAGTGATTTCTAGTTCAGGAATGAGTGTAGTTAAGTAATTGTATTATAAAATATTTCCTACTCTTTGGCTGTTTATATATTCAGAAAAAGAAAGTCATTATCCATGAAAAATTGAAAGAAAATTTTATGAGAGCAATGAAAATTATAATTTTCTCATTTCTTTCACTCTTATCTGTGATAATAGTTTCTAACAAAAGAAACTTTTCATCACACCCCTTTCACATTTTAATGGAATATAGCCCATTTCGAAGCTTATGAAAATGAGAATAAAAAACAACCTTGAAAATATGCCGAAGTTGTTTCTAAAGGACGTAAATCCTAGTTAAAAGTCACTACATGCCAATGGACATACTGCAATTATACCATTGTTTGCTTAGCTCAACTGGTTAGTGACATGCCTTTCGAGTAGAAGTTCTGGGTTTGATTCCCGGCTACTTTTTTTTTTTTTTAACAAAAACGTATAGAGCAGAGGTCTGCATCGGACGTTTTCGCTCGAGTGCCAAGTAGTTCATAGCATAATCCGATAGGTAGCACACATGCATGATGGGTAAAATTGTCGCGAGCGATAAATCCTCGAACGGTATAAGCCGAGCGTTAGACATTCGTTCTTGTTACAGTGATGAACTGTGTAGTAACATCATAGATGTTTATCATTTCAAAACTTGGCAGTGTTTAACTAACCTCTCCATAGTACAACTACAAAACTTGCTTTAAAATGTAATATAAATGTTTTAGGTAATTTTTTTTTTTTTTCCACACAGGAGTGATTTTGTTTTTGCCACATCTGATAGACGTTATTGGATGTAAATGTAATTATTATAAACGGAGAACACAGTCACGATAATGCAAGAACCGTATCAAGTTTTCTAGTAATAATAATAATAATAATAATAATAATAATAATAATAATCTCTAATAATTAGTGAATCAATCTTTGCGTCTGTAACAGTTGTGCAGCATGATTATTCGTTTTATTATATTTTCTGTGACGTTATCTCTGTACTAATATTGTTATTAATCTACTGCTATATCAATAATATTTTGTAAAACGTTTCTACATCGTCGCAGTATATAGGCGGAACACTATATATGGACCTAACATATTATATATGTGGTAAATCAAACACTGAATAATTATTAATTAGCAATAATAACTGTATATCGAAGTTTTTCATACTATTTTATTTATAATTTCATGTTACTGTTTTGGTACGTTCCATTGACTGTTCCATTAAATGTTTGTCATAAACGCAGAAAATAAAGCCTTATTTTTATCATGCGAGCAAAACATATGTGTATCTTATCTGTCGCCTTCCATACAAGATAAGACATGTCGGTGAGATGACCTTGTACTGTGCTTCTATTTATTACGAGCGTATCACGACCGATCTTATTTCGTTCAAGGGTGTGCACTCGACCGAGTTCAAGCGAGCGATTTAACTCCAATGCAGCACTCTGGTATAGAGGGCAGGATTTCTGAATACTAATAGAAATATACAGTTGTAGCTGAACAGGCAACAAGATTCTTGCTGTGCAACTACTTGATCTTTCAGTTTGTTTATTCCGCACAGTGCATTAGATTTTGAATTGGAGACGATTTTGGTGGCTAGATGAATCTGTTAAATACAGCTCGTGACTTTTGCAAACTAGTGTATGATGATTTCGAAAATTTTGTAGTGTTGTAGTTCCCCAAGAGACAACACTATTGCTGAATACTTGTATAAGGGCTTACTACACTTAATAATTAATAGTACAAATGTTTCAAGTGTAACACTCTGACATTTATCTGTTGTAGCATATGCGACAATATGACTGTGTTGCTTTGATCTAATAATGAAACCTTTCACTGTCATTCATTGCAGAATTAAGTTGTTTTGTTCGCAAGAAAACGAATAAGAAACACTTTTATTCTATTGGTTTAGAGTAATAACACCGATTTTTTGTTATTATAATCCACATAATGAAAGAACAATAAAAAAACTAACAAAAAGGATTACACAAGAAAACAAAACGTTATAAGAAAAAAAATGAGAAGATCTGAACACGGGTTCCCTACTTAACAACTAAACACACAATCCATTGAGCTAACTCAATGTCTTTCCAATGCCATTCTATGTCCATACATGTTTACATACAACATTTTCATTATTCTTGTAATGTTATTTAAGCTCTTTTAATCACAACTTCGGCATGTTTTGATCTTATACTCTGATTCAGATCTCCCAGAGCAATAAGAATAAGCTATCATTTGTTAAAATCTGAAGGGGAAGCAATGAAAATTTTCACTTGTAAGTAAATTACCTGTTAATGTGTTGAGGCCAGTTCATTAACATCTTTTGAGGTTTTGTGTCTTTAAATGTTCTAATATGGTGAATAAAGTAATGCATAATTTTTTATGCAACATATTTATGATAAAAACGTAGAAGAATAAACAGCTGCCATTTAGACTGTTTTTTGAGAAACAAATAGCTTTTCCCAAGAAAAATGAAGCTAGGAGGATAACTTATTATAGATATGCGACATTACAAGAGAACTTTAGCACTGATTGACAATGTGTAAGCTACTTCTTGCATTTATGGATGTTTTAACTCTATTATTTATTATCCCCAATATTACTTGCCTTCAAAAATGTTCAGATCAAGTAATGGAATTTTTCATTGCCAGACTGGTTGCAAAATGGAATATATAGTTCATTTTCATAAAACAGACAGTAATAACTAATAATATAAACTATCATCATCATCATCTGAAATTCAGTAGATTCTCTATAAAAAAAATTAGTTTCACGAGGTTGACACATACTTTCTCATTAAATGTTTTATGCATTTAACTACCCTATCAAGTGCCTTTATTATGTAACAAAAAAATAACATTGCTGTTTGTATTTTAGTTTCTTAAAACTGTTATTCAGAAGACACATATAAATGAAATCATTTAATAAGTACCCAAATAAGATGAACCTTTTGTTTTCTGTGTTACACATAAAAGTTTTTTCTCCTTATTTTATCAATTATATGGTTCAAATAGATATACGTAGTTAATTTTGCATAAATTCACATAAAACATCTGCACTTACAGTATAATAATATCTAATATTGTTTTCCTGTATATAAAAATAGACACTTAAAATTGATCTAGTTGCTAAAATATATTTGTAGTTTATAATGAGGCTATCTGGAAAAATGTACCTTCTTAACATCTTGCTTTAGTAGCTCACTCATTCTTAACAAATGTTTTTACTACTCGCAACTCCTTAACAATAAGAGGGCAAGAGGTTTCTTTTCTTTTACCTGGTGTGCAGTCGGGACTTTGATAATTCGGAATGAAAAGTAGAAATATTCTTTTAGCAACTAGATAAATTTTAAATATACAGGATATCAATATTAGACATATGTAGCTGTTGTATATGGATTTATTTAAAATTGTGTGTATGTGTATATAGTAATTAATTTCTCTCAATAAATCATTCTGAAATCAATTATAACCATTTCACAATTTGTCAGTTTATTTTATATTATACAAAAAACACAAAGAAAATCATCTGATGATCTGTTTAATTAACCGCCTTTGTAGGCTATGTTTCTGATTTAAAATAAACAATCATATTTTATGTACATAATTTCCAAATAGATTGACTTGTAAATACTGAATAAGAACAAAATCCAACCAGAAGTTTAAAAGAAATCATTATTATAGTGGTGGACAAATAAACAGATTGATGGCATGCTGAGAACAATTTTTCGATTGCAGTTATGCTGAAAACGTGTATTTTTACAAAAAGTCTTGAAATCGATATTTTACAGCATCGCAATAGTTTTGCTTTATATTTCGTATAACCAGTCAAATTGGGAATTTCACATAATATAGTAATAAAAGTGCTACAGCCTAATACTTCAAATTTGGTTGAAGAAGAGAAGGTATGATTTATCATGATTATCCATCATGGATTGGGTTCTTCAACTGATTCCATGGCATAAAATCACCTAAAAAATTAGGGTCATCCCATACGAAAACTGCAAAGGAGTGTGGTAGCTGAGTTTCATATTTTTATTGAAAGTTATTAATATTATACTTCTAGTTACACATCACCTGATTAGATATACAAAATATCAGCTTTAAAATCGCATACTTTGCATACTGCCATTCTGTAATCAAATATGGTTTAGTATTCGGGTTAACTCATTTGAAGCCAAACACATTTTTGTTTTGCAAAACAAATTAGTCTTAACAATAACGACAGATGTGCATGAAAGGACATCCTTTAAAAATATTTTCCAAAATTTAGAAATCTTAATGTTACATTGTAAATGACATTCTTTCCCGGATGATGTTTTATGTTAAAAATCAAAATACTTTTAGTGCTGATTAGAACAACAATAATTTTAATACAAGACACAAGTCAGATCGCCATCTGTTCTCTGTTATTGTCATCTTGTTAAAAAAAAAAAAAAAACGAAGAGTCAAAAGAAAGAAGCTTAGAATAGAATTAACAAAATTTCTCAAATTTCTACATACTTATACCTTCTACTGAACTAATGAACTGTTTATGCTTGTAAATTCAATTAATCTACTTGCTGTGTATTAATAATTATGTATTATACAGGGCTATTCATAAGTCCGTGAAACATTTTAAAAATTCATAACTATTAAACTATACACAATGAATAACAAATTACTTTACACTAGAATAAAGAGAAACTCTCCAAATTTTATTACATACCTTACAGATGCTCAATGTATCCACCTTTGCTAATACGGCATACAACCATGCGGTAATCCATCTTGCCCCATACATGCTCCAGCATGTCACGGTTGACCAGAGCCACGGCAGTTGTAATCTGGTGGCAAACTTCCTGGAAATCAGCGGTGAGCGGAGGCACATAGGCAAAATTCCACAAGAAAAAGTTACACGGAGTTAAATCCGGTGATCGTGGTGGCCACATCATTAACGCGTCATCTGGTCCATCTCTGTGGCAAATTTTGATTAAGATACTCTCGCACGTTGTGCTAGTGACAGGGATCCATCTTCCTCTGAGACGTAATCATTGCTGTCTTCATTCAGCTGAGGCATCAGCTAGTTTTGTAACATGTCCAAGTAAATCATCCCAGTGACGGTGGGCTCTACAAGAAAAATGGCCCATACAACTTCTCTTTCGAAATCACACAGAAGACATTCACCTTGGGCGAGTCTCGCACATGCTCTATGACTGTGCGGGAAATTTCAGTTCTCCATATGCGCACATTGTGACGATTCACTTTTCCGGAGAGATAAAAAGTTGCTTTGTCATGATGAGCAAGTCAGCGAAACTGTCTACTTCAAATCTTTGACGAGGTCCTTGCATATTCCAACTTGCCACCGACTGCTCACGTTTAGTAAAAGTCATCTAGCGATAAATCATGGCAACTAAGAGCAGGCTTTTCTTATTAAAAAAACTTGGAGAGTTTCTCTCTCTATTGGCATGTCAATGATATGTTGCGTACTTCTTATTAAACTTTAAAATGTTTCACGGACTTATGAATAGCCCTGTATATTTTTACTTGTTCCACATCTCAAAGCTACAATGCTGATGTAAAATCTGTGGAATGCAATAAATGACATGAAATGAAACAACCTACAACAACAAGAACAAGACGTCATTACGTCCCCAGTGAAAAGACAATGAAGATGACAAATGTTCCATACCAAATGAAGAAGGAAGAGTCAATGTCAAGTTTTAATGCATATTCATAATCAAAATAGAGATGAAATAATTTTTTGAAGGACTCCTTAGCACCAGGTACAAAAAATAAATAAATAAATGTTTAGTTTATGACTCATAATTCAGATCGAGAATCAAAAACAAATTGGAAGTTACATTATCTAGGTATAGCAATAAATATCTCCTAAAATTTCTGTTCACTTCCCCCATGCTAACTCAAGTTATGAAATCTTAATATAATTCAATTTTACAAGTAAAAATTTTGAGTTCCTTTTTATAATACTAAAAATAAAATGGATATACCATATTTATATCATATTGTAGTAAGAGAGCAAGGAAATAATGCTCTTGATTTGACTGATCTGTTTATTTTTAAAGCAACAGCACTTTCAGTAGATTGATGTAGCTATAGCTGAAGTGAAAATAAAAGCTTGATACAAATTTTAGTGTCCTCCTTTTTTAGAAACTCTTATGATGTAAGACAAAATACTTGGCTGTTTTTTTCTGAAGTGTTCCTAATTATATTTACACAAAGTTTCAATGAAATATGGGCTCAGTGTGCCACCGACTTTGGCTAATTTTGCTATTTTGATATGGAATGACCCACTAGCAAATAAAAAAGACAAGACAAGGGAACCTAGCGAGGAAAATAAATATATTCATTTACCTTTCAGAAATTGATTCTGTTTGATTGATTTGAACAAAGCCACGTGGTTGGTAGCCACACATATTAAATGTTAATTCGTAACAGAAGGCAATAAAAGTTCATTATATTATGATTTAAACATTCAGTAATCATTAAACTGATATTTACTGCAAATTGTTATGCAGCAGTATAGATTATAATCCCATCGCTCTTATTTCTGGCAGCCAATCACGTTGCAAGTCAGCTATATTTAAATTTGTACGTCTTTTCATTCGCTGCTGATGATGTTATGCACTTCCTAAAGCTTGATAATAAAATCGCCTGCCATTTTGGCTCTTTCATTGACATTTGCAGAAAGCACATGAGGACGTTATTTGCCACTCAATTATTTTTTCAATTACAGTGCGTTTGATTTATTATCATAGGAGCTACGACATGATAATGTTTAAGGGTGCGGCAAATAGAATCCTCATCTGGTAGCTCAGCAACAAAAGAACAAAAATGGCGAACGATACTGCCTGCCTAGACTTTATAGAGCCTTCACTTCCTAAGGCATAAGCAAAGAGGAGGAGTCATGCTGGAAATAACAGCGATTCAACTTTAGTTTAATTTATCTCATCCTTAATGGGAATTTTTGTATTTTTATGGCATAAGTAAGCATTCTGAACCTGCAACAAGGACAAAATAGACAACCTTATTGCTGCTTTTTTGAAAATCTTTAATAAAAACAAGAATCAAACTCAAGCATGTATTTAGCCATTTGTCACTTAACAGCTCGAAAGTAATATTTCACTCCAACCATGGAAGTGTATATAGGGCCAACAGACTTCATGCATATATTTTAGTAGTGGTAGTGGTAATGTAGTTCGACTACAATTTTATTACAATTACTGGCTCATGTTACATTTATCATTTATTAGTTTATTACTAGAAAAACAATCTGTCACTTTTTTTTATGGCAGGTACTTTAATGGATATAATTCAGTTCAAACATCCTTCTGTAGGAGTGATGCGCTATAATATTGTAATCTTTTTGTGCTGCTGTAGTGTTGCCCTTAATGCACCATGGGAGGCGATTCCAATTCCATAGCACTAGATGATGATTATTATTGGAACAGTGCTCGAATGTCGGTAGGGAAAACTAGAGTACCCTGCAAAAATCTACCACAGAGCACCATCTTTGTCCACAAATTCCACTTGGGCACTCCAGTATTCGAACCCAGTTCTCCAATTTGAAAAGCCAATACTCTTATCTGTTCGGCTGATGGTCCACCCTCACTCGTATAAAAGTTTTTATAAAGCCACCAGATTTCATGTACATTTTGTGGAGTTATGATAGAGATGGCAGTGGTGGTGGTGGTGGTCGTAGTAGTAGTGGTGGTGGTGGTGGTCGTAGTGGTGGTGGTGGTCGTAGTGGTGGTGGTGGTGGTGGTGTTGGTGGTGGTGGTGGTGTTGGTGGTGGTGGTGGTGTTGGTGGTGGTGGTGGTGGTGTTGGTGGTGGTGGTCGTAGTGCTGTTGGTGGTAGTGGTGGTGGTCGTAGTGGTGGTGGAGAGGTGGTGGTGGTAGTAGTGGTGGTGGTCGTAGTGGTGGTGGTGTTGGTGGTGGTGGTCGTAGTGGTGGTGGTGGTGGTGGTCGTAGTGGTGGTGGTGGTGGTGGTAGTAGTGGTGGTGGTCGTAGTGGTGGTGGTAGTAATGGTGGTGGTGGTGGTCGTAGTGGTGGTGGTGTTGGTGGTGGTGGTGGTGGTGGTAGTAGTGGTGGTGGTGGTGGTGGTGTTGGTGGTGGTTGTAGTGTTGGTGGTGGTGGTAGTAGTGGTGGTGGTGGTGGTGGTGTTGGTGGTGGTGGTGGTTGTAGTGGTGGTGGTGTTGGTGGTGGTGGTAGTAGTGGTGGTGGTCGTCGTAGTGGTGGTGGTATTGGTGGTGGTGGTAGTAGTAGTAGTGGTGGTGGTAGTGGTGGTGGTGGTCGTAGTGGCGGTGGTATTGGTGGTGGTGGTAGTAGTAGTGGTGGTGGTGGTAGTGGTGGTGGTGGTGGTAGTAGTGGTGGCGGCAGTGGCAGTGCTGGCAACAGTGCCGGCAGTTGCAGTAGTGACAATAAGAATGAAGACAGTGATCATGTCTGTGGTCTTTTATGCTGGATAATTTACAATTTGCATCTTATATAACAAAAAAATTAAAATGAGAATGTACTTTTTGTCTAATAACAAGTACTTGACTGTTCGTCATTCATCCAAGAAGTCCACACCTGTGGAGTAATGGTCAGCGCGTCTGGCCGTGAAACCAGATGGCCGGGTTCGAATCCCAGTCGGGGCAAGTTACCTGGTTGAGGTTTTTTCCGGGGTTTTCCCTCAACCCAATACGAGCAAATGCTGGGTAACTTTCGGTGCTGGACCCCGGACTCATTTCACCGGCATTATCACCTTCATTTCATTCAGACGCTAAATAACCTACATGTTGATAAAGCGTCGTAAAATAACCCAATAAAATAAATTCATCCAAAAATGTAAAATGAACATACCAATAATTTGTTTTGAAAATTCTTACCAGACAAATCTTAATCTTTTCTGATAAATATATCAGCAAAAGTTCTGTTAAGTACCGTATGTGAATATTCTGTCTGTTTTTTTAAAGCTACATCTTGGTAAAGATACACGAACTTAATATTCTAATGAGTGACAGTAAATAATTTTTTAATAATTATAGAATGTAAAAAATTTCTTCCTGATATTTTCATTAAGTTCATTTACGAAATGAAAATTATTCTCATACACCTTGTCATTAGTCTTCCTTACCAGGTTAAAAAATGTATTCGAAGTTGGGAACTTCATAGGCCACAAGCTACAGTTCACAATGTGATCACCAAAGACTTCACGAATTGCGGTTATTGAACGATTGGTGGTGTTTGCTAGCATCAGATATACATAATTATCTTTTCCCTCCGTCAGTTCAGCGAAAAATTATATTAAGGTAGCAAATTTTTTGTGTTTACTACAGCTCAAAAAAATGTGGCTCTAAATCCTATAAACATTGACTGTTCACTACACTTCAAGTTTTTAAAAGTTTAGAGGGACTTCCAACATTAATTTAGAAACATCTATGGAATTTTCTATAACATTTTTTCCACAAGGATTGCTTTGATGAATAACTCATAAATAAAAATTTGTTGTCAAAGACTATACATTACTTACACAGTACCACTACATGACTACGCACTAATTACTTTCATATATTCTTTCAACTTCAGTAGATCCCCGGTTATATGTCATCCTGTTATCCGATCAGCAGATTATCCAACTGTCGAAATATGTATTATATGTCTTCCTTGTGTTAAATTCTATCGTACCTGGTTAACATGTTTCGACCTGCTAACCAGGTACGATAGAATTTAACACATGGAAGACATATAATACATATTCCGAAGTGATACAGTGTTAAAAGTTGTGTAATCAAGATGTATATCCAACTGTCTTTCTCTCGCTCTTTTTTTTTTTTCTGCAGAAAAAGTATGAAGTACTGTACATTATATTACTACTTGCTAAATGAATAAAAGGTCAAAGAACAAATAGGACAAATAATTCAACATGATAATTTATAGAGAAAAATTGAATTTGAGATTCTAGTGAATAGTAGTTAGAGGAAAAGGGGGTGTGAAAGGAATATACAATATTAGATATATTAAGATTAATGAACAAATAGAGAATAGCAATTGAAATATAGGAGAAATACTGTAGGGGAGATTGACCAAGTAACAAAAAATGTACATAGTGTAATTGGGAGTATTTGTGTAGACGTGTACTGCAAATAATGTGTTACTGTAATAATATGTTAATGGTGACACCGGATACAGAAATGTGAGGTTCACGATTACATGTAAAGAAGTGCTGTGAAGAAATATATATCATATCATATTACTACTTGCAATCTCGTATACCATTCGGTCCTTGTCCTACTGTCTGAATGGCGTACTGTATAACTTCTGTGCAAAATGTCTTCCAAGGGTGTAAGAAAAACGTCTTGTGCTAAGTATCGAAAAAATGTGCAAATAATTGAACAATTTGGAGAAACTGTGTCTCATCTCGCATCAGAATACGAGATTGGCATTACAACTGTGAGGAATTTAATAAAATACGAAGATAAAGTGTATAATGTATATAAATTCTGCAACACGAGACCCCTATTACACTAGAAGGACCTCTATTATCTGTGGTAATGAAGGGGGTGGAGTGAACGGTTAATCGAAAAAATCGGATAATCCATATCATAAAAGCTTTTCATAAATGAAGTGTACAATAATACAGTTTCGTAATATCCTCCGTGATCTTTTTAACAGACTAGATAGTGAATCAGAAGTCAACTAATTTAAGTCTGGTTTTTAACGACCAGTTTGTAATGGCCAAGAAAACTCCTTATGATGGCTGATTGTGGAAGGACAGGAATAGTACAGGTCTCATGTTGTAGATTTATATACTGGTATTGCATACACTTTATATTTGTTTTGCATTAAATCGCGCACAGTTGTAATTCTATCTCATATTCTGATGCGAGATGAACCACAGTTTCTCTTTTCCAAAACCACTCAATTACTGCACTTTCTTTTCGTAGCACATGTTTACTTTTGACATCTATGGTAGACATTTTGCATAGAAGTTAGACAGTACGGCCACTCGAAGACTAGATCATACTATGGAAGGGTAAAAGTTTGTAAAAAAACACTCTGTAGAAAACATTTGTACTAATATAATGCTTCATATTTTTTCTGCAGGAAAAGAAAGAGCAAGAGAGAAAGACAGTCGGATAATCCACCAATCGGTTAATAGGGTGATGGAAAATTGGGGTTCTACTGTATTCCTATCTTTCTGCAAATAGCCAACACAAGGAGTTTCTTTGGTCTATAAAACCCCGTCCATGACAACAGGACTTCATCTAGTGAACTTTTAATCCATTACCTAGCATGTTAAACACGCCACAGAGAAAATTACGAAACTAAGAATTATGTATTTAATTTATGGAAATCTTTATGTACGGATCATCCGATTTTTTCAATTAACCGTTCAGTCCACCCCCTTCATTACCACAGGTAATAGAGATTCTACTGTAGTATCAACATCTGGGGCCTGTTTCTCAAAACTCACGGACTAGTAATACTAGTCTGTACAGTAGTAATAATAGTTTGTTTTACAAGTCTGTGTTTCTAGAAACTACAAGGGTAAAGTAGTAGTTACCAGTTCACAGACTAGTAATATTGGTCGATTTCACCAGTTCCTAAGAGATTCTGTTTCTCAAAATGCTAATCTAGTTGATTATACTAGTATTTAACAGGAATATTCCTACAAGACTCTAAAGATTGGTGATTTCTATATTATCAGTTACCAGTGGCAATCTTTCTCAGATAATCAAAACAAAATATTGTAGTTATTTTTTTAATATGTGGTTTAGTGATTCCGATTGAAGTAGTAAAGAAGTTGTTGTGAGAAGAGCTAAAACTATATCGAGAAGGAACAATTATTATTCCTTTACGGGAGCATTGTTTAAATATAATGAATGGTTTAAATAAAGTGCTGAAAAGCTTGGAGAGTTGTTCAATATAGTGGGACCTGCCATAACAAGACAAACAAATAGAAGTCATGCATTATCAGCAAAGCTTCAAATACAAATTGCTCTACAAATCGGGATGTTGATTATTTTCCAGTGCCATCTGGTTTTTCTGCCCTAGACCAGCAACACATGCAGATTTTTTTTCCTAATAATCTAATACCAATTCATCAACTGCAGTAATTTTTGCTGGCTTTCCTCCTCCACTGCCAGTTCTTCTGACATTGTCAACTTTAGCCTACAAATTAAATACAAAACGACGCTAATTTACGAATAGATCAAACGTAAAACTGAAAAAAAAAAAAAAAAAAATTAGCGAATTTTTCAAGCCATAAGTAGCATTCATGTCGCCAGTAGACCCACTAGCTACATAATGTGTTCATATTATGATACTGTGAACTTGAATTGGTACTCGTCAAAGTTGCTTTCTTAATGTTGGGCCAGTAAGTGTCCCTAACGTATGCATAATCTTTGTTCTGAGGTATCAGTTCCATAGCCTCACATATTACAAATTTTTTTTTTGTCCATTCGTTTACTTTATCATTTTTTGTTACTATGCTTGAAAAAGCACCAAATAATATATCCTTTGATCCATTAATCATATTGAGTATAGTTAATTTGCTTTCAATTGATGGAATTTCAAGAAAAGAGAGAAGTAAGAACCAAAACACAAACAACTTAGCCTTCTAAGCTCAAATAACAATACCTACCAATGGCTATAAACAAATGAACTCAATCAGCTGACTAGTGAAATAGATCATGTGACTAGTGAAAAATTGTCACAAGTTAATAGACTGGTAAAATAGTTTGAGAAACAGAATCTACTAGAGCTGATGAAATATTTTTTTTTTTTTATCCAATGCCACCAGGTTGTCTTTCGACATTTCTGGTCTTCTCTCCTGGCCGTGGCTTAATTGTAACCCACTTCTGAGGTTGGGGCGCCTGGAAGGCTGAGTTACATTACCCCGATGATGTGATAGGATGATTATGATACTGTGGTGCCAGGAGAGGTCTTAAATCTAAACTTAACCTAAATTCCAGACCATGGACGAACACAGGAATAATCCCCAAGCTGATGAAATATACTCTGGTAACTAGTAACTGATGAACTACTAATAGGCCCCTGTTGATGCCACAGCCAATGAAAGTGGAATGTTATCAGAGAGAGAGAGAGAGACACCTTCCCTAAGAACACATTTTCTTTCTTAAGTTCCATGAGATTTTCATTAGTGTGGAAATGTATTGTGCGGTAGTGTTTCTGTGTTAGTGTCCGGCTTTAATAGATTTTATTGCTTCTTCCAGCAGAGGATGATGACGTTGATCAAATTGACTACGGAAATGAAGCAGGTGGGGAAGGAGCAAGGCACAACAAAGTGGCAGGAGGCGTAGCAAACAAACCACCTCATGCCAACATTAGCAACAAGAAGCAGCACGATGGTGTGATGGTGAATCCGAAGTGATATGTACATAATTTTGACCAGTTTTATACGTAAAAGGTTAAAGGTCTTCTGTGGTGACACGTTTGTGCTTACGGCATTCTGCCATTCATATGTGGATAGAGAAGTTGAAACATTTAACTCGTCTAAATGGTCCCAGAACTTCCTATGTGCGTTGCTGAAACTCTGATAATAGTTTCAATGGATGCATTTCTTTTGCTTCCATAACACAATAGTGATTCTGAAAGTCTCTATTGGATATTATAGATACTGTGCTAGCACTGGTGTGGTGATAACTTCGGCAGAACATAGTTCTAACATGTTAAGACGTAGAGATTAAGATGACAGGAAACAAACACAGTCCAAAGACAAGTCTTCAGGCATGTCTCAATTGAGATAACCGGTATACAAAAAGGTGTACGAAAGAAGTGAAGTACTTCAGAAATGTTGGACTACAGAGTGTCCGTTTGATATGTGGTGTGTAAAGATATTAGCAGAAAGATCTCTTTTCATTGCCATTTGTTGTGAAGTTCATGTACTAATTGAGATCTGACAATTACGTGGGAACTCAACACTTTCTCATTACAGCACTAAAAGTAAATTAATTTAAACCATATGTTACATGCATTCACACAAGAAATGGAGCACTGAAGAAACGTAATGTGAATATTTTTACTTTGTCATGTTGAGAAATCGACAATGATCTCGTATTTATTCAGTTCTTGTTGACAGATTACATATTTTGCAATTTAGCAGTTTTCTGTGGTGTCAAGAGTCAATGTGAATAAAGATACGTTATGTTCCACAGTGTAGGCGTAGAAATGTTACACCTGGACATTAACCAACACTGATTCACATAATTTTTCAGTGCATTGTTATTTTTCTTGCAAAAATAACTGTAATCAATGTGTCTCGTTTGTTTACAAATGTATTACCATCTAATGAAAAGTGAAACTTCTAATTATTGGTCGAGTTTGTTTTAACAAAAAAATTAATGTTTCAAGATGAAAACTTAAGGTACGGTCATACGTCGCTACTTTTGCTGTGCAATTTTTGTACTGCAGCTGCAAAAGTTGCGTGTCGTGTTCACACGTAAGCCACGCTACTTTTCGTATTGCGCAACCCGAGTGCAGCAAAGGTTGCAACTGGAGGTTGCGAGTCTGTTCACACACAAGGCGCTACTTTTGCAGCCGCAGTCATGCTGCAGGTTTCCATCTCAGTGTTGACTTCTCAATATACATTTTGTGGTTATGTTCGCATTATTAAGAAATTCATGCGAAAGCTTTCTTATCTATTATTTGCTTTTCTGTCCTAACTAGTATTCAGAAATTGGCATTATTTTTACTATAAAGCTTTTAAAAACGCCTATATACTTAAATGATAACCAACAGCATATTCACGTAATCAATGTTGGCAACCCTCCTGTTTGAAACTACGCTATGGAAAATAAAAAAAAAATTAATTATATCGTCAGCAAATATGCTCAGACTGTGTTGTGCATTTAATAACTGTTACAAATAATTTATTTTCATCACATCTAACATTAAAATATATCCAAACAATAAAAGTATCATTGCCACATTTGGGTAGCAACACCGGTCGCAACCGCAGCAAAAATTTCAACAAAACCGATATCAAAAATGCTGCGGCTGCAACCCTGAGAACCCTGTTCACACATCGCTACTTTTAAGCTGCACGCAGCATAAAAAAGTAGCGAGCAGCATGTTCAGCAGCCGCTACTTTTCGGGTTGCACCGTTGTTCACACGTCGCAGTACGAGAGTTGCGCAGTTTTTTGTACTGCAGCGCTGCAAAAGTAGCGAAGTGTGACCGTACATTTAAGACTGTGGCACTTCTGTGTGATTGCATCTGACACTGAACATTGGTTGTAACTGGTTGTAAACTGGAAATATTTATATGTTTTTATTTTGCTTTTAAGCATTTTTATACTTTAAAAGTTATATCTTGTAATTCGTGTAGATTGTTATTCTGTAAATTGAAGAAAAGAGAAAAACGAAAAAAAATATATATATTTTAAATTATGTTGTAAGACTTTTAAAATGCATGTTTTCAGGAGTGAGATATGTCTTAAAAGATTTGGACAGTATATCAGTGCTTTGTGCAAATAACAGTGAATACAGTTTTGGTGACTTAAGAGAATGTCAGTAAATTGTTGTACCTGAATGCCAGACTCATGCAATCATTCTCCATTATAAATGAAAATACAAATATTGAAGATTCAATAAACCATTAAACATTCTTTGGAATTTAAAATATTTATTTTTTGTAAGCAAATTCTGAAAAATACATTTTCAACTCAGATTGACAGAATACATACCGTTGAAATGTAAACATTATGACAATTATAAAGTGAACTTGCACCATGAAGATACGTATATTTCAGCCTTGTAAATGTCACAGCAGATGATAGCATCCATATTACAGCAAGTGGAGAGTTTTATACGTGAAAATTTAAGACATGGAAAAGATTATTATGTGGTACTGTATCATTCATAAAATAATTCTTAAGGGGACACTATTGTGAAATAATGGTGAAAAATTAAGAAAACCCACTTAAAAATTTATTGTGACTCTCTATTTAGACCGAGCTCAAAAAGCTAATTAATTTATGTTGCCATGACTATTTTGAAGCTTTTGAGCTAATATAAACTAAAAATTGTGAAAATTGTGATGCAAGGGGTCTTTTTAGTGATGTCAATATACAATACATTTTAAAAATATAATTTCAAAACTATTATCCCTAATCGCATCAAATTTTGTACAGATGATAGTATTGTAGGCATGTTTAAAATTAATAAATTTTGGATGAAAATTGTAAAACATTTAAAACTCACATAAGTGTCCCCTTAAATCATATTGGGGGTATGAAATTCAGAAATCAATATTCCGTATTCTGACCATCCGTTATTGACAGTTCCTGTGCATGAGTCATGTGGTAAGTTTAACGGATTCATCAAATTATCATGGAATTGGGCCATATGACCTGTTCTGGTCTCAGTCATCCAGAAGTATCTTCAGAGGACGCCCTTGATTTCTTTTGCCCTGTGGTCTGTGGTATAAATGAAAATTTAAGACATGAAAAAATATTATGTGGTACTGTATCATTCATAAAATAATTCTGAAACCATATTGTGGGTATGAAATTCAGAAGTCAGTATTCCGTATTCTGACCACAAGTTATTCACAGTTCCTGTGCATGAGTCATGTGGTAAGTTTAACAGATTCATCAAATTATCATGGAATTGGGCCATATGACCTGTTCTGGTCTCCATCATCCAGAAGTCTCTTCAGAGGACGCCCTTGATTTATTTTGTCCTGTGGTCTGTATTTGAGGCTTAATTATGAGATTCTGTCCCTTTTCATTCTTCATACATGTGGGATTCATTTGGTTTGTGTTTATTAATTTTTGTCAAAATGGGTTCAGTTTTTAATTAATTGTGAATGTCTTCATTATGTTTCTGATCCTTCCATGTGTATTTAAATTTCATTAAATTTGAATTTGTAACTATTCAGTGCAACTGGAAATATGCAACATTGATAAAGTACTGAGTTTTCAAAGGGTTTCAATTTTTAAGGTACCTTCCCAGTGGCCAGTAGACATTCTTTATTTGCTTGATACATTCTTTGTTTCAGTTTCTTGTACACAAATACAAATAACATCCTGAACAAGTAATAGGTAATAATCGACATGTTCCTGATTCCCATTCTGACTGTACAGAAACTTTACAAGAAAACAATTCTTTGATCTAAAAGAGGGAGAATGCAATGTTGTGCTGTTAAGAAAAGGTAATAGATTGGACTTTTCCATTGCTGTTAATGAATAAGGAATTCACGTTTCGAAGATTGGCTCAATTTTTGTCTTCAGGTGAAAAAAGGGAATGACAAGAGTATCCTATTCGACGTTTGCAATGGCACTAATGAGTAGGATATATCCTTGAGTTCTCTTGAGATTTCGATAGTGTCATTTCCTAGCAAGGACATTTTCCAACATTAGTCAGTGTATGCACATATTTTAGCCATACGTATGCTTAATAAAGTAAGATTTATATTCTTTGATTTGTATCATTTTTTAAATCTATATGTAAAATATACAAAACATTGGTAAGGCCAGTGTTAATGTATGGATGTGAAACTTGGATCCTGTCTCAATCTGACATCAATAAATTGAGCTCGTTTCAAAGAAAGATATTGCGCAAAATATACAGACCCATAAACGAAGGGGGAGAATGGAGAAGTAGGTACAATCATGAGTTGTACCAACCTATGGGTATCCAGACATTGTTACAGCCATAAAAGTTGCAAGATTGCGTTGGGCTGGACATGTATACAGAATGGATAATAGTGAAATCCCTAAGCGAGTCATGGAGTATAAATCGGAAGGAAAAAGAAGTGTTGGGAGACCCAGATTACGGTGGATGGATGGAATAATTGAAGATGTGAGGAAGCTTGGAGTCAAGAGCTGGTGGATTGTGACAAGGAATAGGGAGTTGTGGAGGAAAATTCTCAAGGAGGCCGAGGCCCGAACAGGGCTGTAGTGCATATGATGATGATGATGATGATGATGATTTGTATCATTTGATTTCTACAAAGCCACAGTCGACAACATAAAACAAACAATAACAAAAATCATTAGGAATCAAAGTAAAAGACGATGAACTGTGCAAAAAAAAATGTGCTCATAGGTTTGACACAGTGCTTTAACAGTACCCCCCCCCCTCTTCTCATCCAGTGTTAACGATTCCAAATTTGTAACCATGCTGCAGGGGATGAACAAAATATTGCAGGGTTTTTTTTTTTTTGCGACATTGTTTCAGATAAGCCGGATTTTCGTTAACCGAAGTTCAGTTAAGAGAGATTTTACTGCATCAAAATAATGACATAATAGTGACACATAGGTAAAACAACATTTATTTCTACGATATTAATATTAGATCATAACAATATTACAAAGCAATTGCACTATACAATGCGACTAGAGTAAGGTTGGTTTTTTTTTTCTTCAGGGTTTTTCCCCCAACCAATTGAAGCAGAATTGGACCTCGACTCATTTCGCCATCATTAATTCACATATCATCATCATTAAAAACCATAGCCCACGTTAAGCTCACATGAGGCATACTATACTTGTACAGAAGCACAACTATTTGACTACAAATATCACTGGCTGAGAAAAAACTGCCTACTGAAGGATGCACTGGAAGGAAAGGTGAACGGGAGAAGAGTTCAGGGCAGAAGAATATATCAGATGATAGACGACATTAAGATATGTGGATCATATGCGGAGGCCAAGAGGAAGGCAGAAAATAGGAAAGTTTGGAGAATGCTGGGTTTGCAGCGAAAGACCTTCTCGCGGGTAGAACACTTATATATTATATCATTTGGAGCACATTAGGCCTCAGACTGTAATGTAAGCCTTCGGGTCTCTCTCTCTCTCGTACAAAAAAAAAGGTTGCTCTCTCTCCTAAAAAAATACCAAAGGATCTAGTTATCGATAGTTAATTTTCCAAATTAAATCACACAGTCCATATAAACCTGAAAGTTTTTGTGTGAAGAAGTTTTCAATTGAAAGTATAATTCTACAGGATAGGGCATTTCGTACTTTCTCAGTCCATAGTGTCTAAGCATTTTTTTTTTTCACAGAACCCCTAAGTATGCAACAGTTCCATTTATTAATTAGTATATATAACAAATTCTAGATTATTCAGTCCGTGGGTTATCTGTGCACCACTGAATTGTATTTTACTTCATATTTGTCATGAAGTTTTGAATACATGTGAACCGAGCTTGGAATTCAAGTAGGCGAGTCTCAAACTGACCTTGGTATAAAAATAGCCTGTCCGTAACAAACCACGTCTTCCCGCTTTATTTCCTGACGCAAATCTAATTATAACATGTTTATAAGACTTATATGTCTACTTCTCAACTGGCGACCAAATGAAACGCTTACTGTTTGATTGAACACTTATTACAAATGATCACAACAATCCGTGTTATCCTTGTTGTTCTCTCTCGTGTATGTACAGTACATACAATAATGAGTTAAGTACAAATGTTACGAAATGCAACAATATAAGTGTAATTAAAATGACATAATCTTCCACATAATCTATAACATTATCAGCATACTACAAAACCTACCCTTAAAAGTGATAATTGTGGTGTGTAGATATATTTTTAAAACTTTTGGTAATACAGTCTGAACTGCTGCTCCATTATTGTCATTACCAAATATCATTGAGTAGCCTAGTCGGCAGCAAACTGAACTTGAGATCTGAGGCTGTGTTTCGATATGGGTTCGAATCCTGCTTGCGATTTACCTGACGTTTTCTCTAACTGCAAAACGAATGTTTGGTAATCTCATGACGAATCCTTAGACTCATCTTACCAAATAGCATCTCATTATCACCAATTCCACTAATACTAATACTGTAGTTGATACAGTGTCGTTAAATAACCAATTAAGAAATCACACATCATTTCTCGTCTTAATACTATTTTTATTTGTCAAAGCAAGAGAGAAAGTCCTACCTATGTCTTCATAGTTTATTTGCCAGTATTATTTATTTCTAAGTGCAATCCACGTCAGATCCAGTAGTCTCCCCATCCTCCTTGTGGGAAGACAGCTTAATTTAATTCAAAGAAATGGTCTCTAACAAAGACAATCTGGGACTGCACCTTTTTATATCAACTACATGGCTAAGGTTACACTAGTTTTTCGAAGTAATTAATGTAATAAGCTGTTGTTCATAATGTTTTCAATTCGAGTCATAATATTCTTTAAATAGTAATTATTACTCTAAACCAAGTATTTTTTTAGGAATGGAGTCTATATCATTTCGTCAAAGGCTACTGTATTTCTTAAGCAAGATAAAGTTCAAGCACAAACTCATCTGGACCAATTTCAAGTAAACATCAATTTCATTTCATGCAATTTTGGCATAAGGACTTCCAATATTCTAATTATTGTTGTTGTTGTTGTTTAGTCAACTGTCCGAAGACAGGTTTGAAGCTCATAAGTGACACTAATAACGCATCATTCAGGAGGCAACTATGCCAGGAGATAATGGGATAGGGTGGCCAGTTCATTTCTCCTTACATTGCATACATCACTGGCTAGTTACATATTATACTAATCAGACTTCAAAATGTATATAAACAATTGTTCTTCCATCGTCAAGTGAGATGTACTGCCTGATAATAGATGTAGGCCTAAATATCAGCCAGAACCTCAATCAGAGTAAAAATATTCTAATATGGAGTAAAAATAATTTCATACGTAACTTCCCAACAAATAATTATTATTAGATTATGGACATCAATAAAATCCGTCCAATGTTTTAGAAGAAAAGGCTGTACAAAGAAAAACAGACAGCATAGCAAATTCACCTTTTAGAATTAGGAGTGGATTAATGATTACAGAGAATGAATTTAAAACACTCGTTACATACAAAACACCTTGTTTATTCTGACTTGCAACTTACATAAATTAGACATACGCAAAATTTAACAATCTTTAGGATGAAATTTCTAGCTGTTAAAATTCTCATTTTTAATTACATTCGTGGTATGTAATTTTTGGCCACTGACTCATCTTATTCAATATGTCATACATAGAACAATGACTGGAAAATTATACTTCTAAACAAGGCTTGAATATGATATTCAGTGAACTATCATTAAAAGCACATGTAAAGGGTGTACAGTAAGAGAATCTGATAAAATAAAGGTGTGATTTTTATGCATCTTTATATTGTATTTTAAGTTCATCATTATTTCAGTGTGTATGTGTGTGTGTGAGTGTGAAAGGCAAGGGACGTACTCTTGTAATACAATAAAAGAAAGTAAAGACTTAAACATAAAAACTCATTAGAATCAGCTGCTAAGTCAATCCTGGCAGTGAGTCACATATTACAGAAATGTTTCTATTGCGTAACATACCTGTCAATTCTTGCCTACATCTCAGCCTCTGTGAAGTCAATATGATACAGCAGACATAACATATAGAGGCATTTAAATCATGGTGACTCATACAAATTATTATTATTATTATTATTATTATTATTATTATTATTATTACTACTATCATTATTATGTAATGGAAAAAACAAAGTAATATGAAACAATATATCTCATCATGTGTAGTACAATTAAAATTTAATAAGCCTTGCAGTTTTAATCATCCAGTCATTGTTTACTTCCAAACAAAGGTAAAACACGAATTAACTGTCCCTATTAAGTCAACAAAGGAGTTAATGTAAATTCTGTGTAGACGGGACATTAGGAGACCAAAAAAAATATGGACACAACAACTGCAATGACCTTAGGTTTCGGAATGGGACACACCCACTCCTTGAGAAGGCAGAAAAAGAAGAATATTTTTATGCGCTAGAATAAAGAAACAGCAGACATACATGTAGAGATCAATGCATTCAGAACTCAGATATGAGGTGAATGATTTGACTCATGTTTGTGTTATTAGTATCAATTTTCTAACGAAATGGTTTAACACAGAACAAGATATAGTACAGGAAGAAAATGTCGAGGATTAATTATTATCCTTCACCGTATCTTAAGTCTTAGCAAAGACAATTTCAACTTCAATAATTGCCTTGCTCTAACAGTAGTTAATAGATAATAGCAGCCTCTCATATGATCCTTCTCTGCTGTATTTTTAATCAGAACACTTCAATATGTTTCACTAGAAGTAATTAACAAGAATGTTGGTAATGCGACATGAAAAGTCAACAGCAATGCGAAATATCAAGAATGTATTCCTAATGGGTGAAATATTTTAATATTTAAAATTGGATCAGCTGGAGTTCGTCTAAGATACTTGCTGAAAGTGTGGTTGCGAAACTCATTCAGCTAACCATCAATCCTAGTTGTGTTCGCATTTCCAAAGCAACTTCACCCTCATAACATATTTAATCCCTGATTTTTTTCGAACATTTCCACGTGCATTTTCTTTCCATATTTCAGACTGTTTGTCTTTGGGGTGGGATGTAAGGCAAGCTGCGTTGTAATGGGAGTTGCTATTTGCTATTTACCTTGTTCCATATGACCTCTTCTCATGTACAGTTGCAACACAAAATAGCAAATAAATAATGCTAGAGCCCAGATGTTTGGCAAAATGTCTTTTATTACAGAAATGACTTATGTTAAAGTTGCGTAAATGTAAATACGTTTCAAGGTATTTAGGAATTATAGGGCCAATTTTCATTCTGCCTACCCAAGCTCTTGCTGTCTAGGCACTTTAAGGCCAACAGCCTACTTTTACTTTTTCAAAATAAATTGAAAGTGTATTTTATATTCTATTTTGAGTGATGTTAACAACCTTCATTTTGATTGCCTTCAATTTACCTTTCTCATGTGCAAGCATATATCTTAAGCTTTGTTTAATAGTATACAAATTAAAAATTTTTTAT
Organism: Periplaneta americana; assembly: GCF_040183065.1. Lineage (NCBI taxonomy): Eukaryota > Metazoa > Arthropoda > Insecta > Blattodea > Blattidae > Periplaneta > Periplaneta americana. Next base: position 136,576,278 of record NC_091129.1, read on the forward strand.
GTTTTTGCATTATCTTTTTTGTTTTGTGTTACTGTCATTGTAAACGTTCTTGTTTTCTTTGAATGAACGTTATTAATTTGTTTCTTTACTGTATGTATACATATTTCTGGTGGCGTGGAAGAGAAGGCCTGATGGCTTTAACATCACCAGAATAAATAAATGTATATTATTATTATTATTATTATTATTATTATTATTATTATTATTATTATGATCATCATCATCATTTAATGTTGACTATTCCACAGCGGCAAACCTTTTAAAACTTATTTTATTATATAACTGTAATTACCAGTATGCTTAAAATCTTGTCTCACCCACCTAAATGCAATTAGCGAAAAGTTTAAATGTGTTGTCTCTAAATATGGCCTTACAGGAAATAAGACAAAACTGCAAATAATGAAGAGATACACTACAGTTGCGGTAAAAATCCGTCTACACTAGCTTGCTTCAAACATGCTCCAGTTACGTCAGTTGATGTAGAATGGGAAAACATTAGTGTACAGTTTCCTCATTGCCAAAAATTTATCTCAAAAGATTAAAAGAGCAGATCTATATGTGTGTGTCGAATGTATATCATCACTAGGCCTCGGATTTTAGGTTAAATGCCTATTTTTTTTTCTATTGGGATAAACTAAAACTAGTTAAGTATCTTCATATTTTATATAAAATATGAACTTTTGATTTTATGGTGCCTAAAGTGCCTGTTTTCCCATTGAGACCTTTTTTTAAGGTTTTAGAGCCTAAAATTACCTATTTTTATTTTCGTGTAGCAGTGAAGGAGAAAGTTTTGAATGTCATGGGATGGATTTGGTTCAAATATACTGTAATAGTTTGGTTGTAGGAATGAAGAAATACCTGGAAGGTGTCTGGTTTTGTTGAGCGCTTGAGCAGACAGTAGGAATGAGATGAATCGAAAGGATGTAGTTTTCCTAAAGAAATCAGCATGGCAAATACTGCTACATTTAAATATGTATCCATTGCTTTGGTATCATTGGGGAGAGTTTTTTCGCTTATAAATGGTTCTTCTGCCTAAGAAAAGGCAAAGTTTTACAATAGAAAATTAGAGAAAAACGTTACATATTGCAATGCCAATTATGAATAATGCGTTAATTGTAAATTCATTGCTAAATTAATTTATTTAATCGTAATATGAGCACTTGATGTATTAGCAGCCTTAGAGCAATGGGGCCAATGAATTCATTATTCATAATTTAAGACTTAACAAAAATAAAGTTTCCAACCGCAGTATTTTTTTTACTGTTTTTGTCACTGTATACCGTAATGCTTAATACTCACTAATTAATTGTATTTTTTGTAGTTACTGTAGTTTGTATGGATAGAAATTACATTTTAGCTTTATAAAATAGTATTTTTGGCTGCTTGAAATTGTACTTTTAGGTGCCTAAATCTATGTTTTTAGTGCCTAAAAATCCCAGGTCTAAATTCATCACGCTTAAGAAAAGGCCTTTTTCAATGCCAACAATTTATTCTGTGTGCATAAGGCAGAAATTTTCGGTGTAGAGGGGAAAGAAGGAAACTATACTGAAGTTTACTCGTAGAATGATCTTCTTCTGTGATAAAAACTGTTCTGTTCTACAGAAGGCAGAGATTAACTCAGAAAATATAAAAATGTAGGCTTTAATAATGAGCAAACAACAGTGAGGTGTGTTGCCATAAACATCATCATAAATTAGCTGATAAAATATATTATGCCCTTTTTGTGTTTTAATTGCCTTTTTGGTCTGCCTATTTTAAGCATTATAAATGCCTAAACATTCAGGCTCTAATAATGACACCGAATGGATATGCTAAAAAGCTGGTCTGTTTACAAATAAAATACCTATATAACAAGGCAACATAAAAGGTGATGAAGACTATAAATGAATTATCAAGACAAACCACTGAGACAACACAATCTCTACTTTCACAGTGTGTATATATTTCCTTGTAACCACCCAGAATATTAAAATTTTACTTTCTGCATAAAGATATGTCATTAATGACAGAATGAAAAAGGCAGATCACAAAAGATAAATATAGGATGCTTTGCACACTGTTACACGCACATGACTTATTCTTAATAATTGTATTTACTTGTTCTGCAAAGCAGTTACAAGAAAAGTACACTACTTCATTACCCACTAGAAGTGCCAACCTCTGCTACACACAACTAAATACTGCAGAGCTGCGCAAAAGTATTTGCTGGTCTCAAAATAAGTGAAATACTCTCACAAGAACAAGACACTTTTCAATATAAATTCTCCATGCACACATACGCTTTCACTTGAAGTGAGCAAGTGAAGTATCTATTCCATTTCTTTAATATAATATGATTTTTGGCACAAAAAATAATTTTCAGAAAATGTCCTTAAATTCCACAATCTTTATAAAAACGTATACATATTTATATACATACAGTAGCTATGTAAACAGCCATAGAAATTGGCATCTCTGCATTGATGTGCAACTGAGATCAGAACTCTATCTACAACTTTTATATTAATAATTCACACTTTCAAAAAAATTAAATGGACATACATGTGATCATTTATATGACATTTCACAGCAATTGTTTTTTTTTTAATAATGAAATGAAATAGTTCTAAGAGAATGAACACACACATCATCATACAGACACAATCAAATGACTATTCTCTACTAAGAAGTGTGGTGCATACCTTACAGACAATACCGTAAAATAACTATCAGTACGTGAAAACATAGATCTGAACCAAAAATTGATGTAGTTGTGTTATCTTCCTGTGTATATTACTTCAAATTATCGACTCCTTCTGTCAATGCCATGCAGCTTCAGTGATAAAATTTAAACATAGGTTAACATTTTGATTTATAAATTAATTATATTCTAATCACCATACGTTACTAGCTATTCTTTAAAAAACATTTCTGTGGCTGGGAGGAAAAAGGTCTTAAGTAAAAATTTTATACTTTTCAGGAGAGCAGTACGAAGATTGAAATTGTTGTCAATTATAGAGTTTTTTTAATTAAGAGTTTTTTCCTGGATATTATTTGTTTATATTTCTTCTAAAATAGGTAATGTTGCTCATTTAACAATTTTCTTGAGTATTTTCAAAAATAGCCGCACTTAAGCCCTTTTAAGACTAGAAGCCAAACTGAGTAGAAGGGACTATTAAACATAAGACCTTTTTCATGTCAAAATAAATGAGAAATGTAAATTATTAGAAATGCAAAATGGGTCTTGAACAATTATAGGACTGAATAATTTCGAGGGAAAAATTGTTCCGGGGCCGGGTATCGAACCCGGGACCTTTGGTTAAATGTACCAGAGTTCCCGAGTAACTCAGTGGGAGAGCGTTGGTACGTTTAACCAAAGGTCCCGGGTTCAATGCCCGGCTCCTGAACAATTTTTCCCTCGAAATTATTCAAGTTAACTTTACAGGGAGTTATTCCTGAAAGCTTAATTTGCAATTATAGGACTCTTTACCCTGGTTCTTAGAGTTTTAAAAGGAAAGGGCATCAGTATGTGATAAAATGGCTAAAATACAAGTATGACATTTTTAATAGGTAAGCATGGAAATTAAACATGTGATGGTTTGTAAGGAATAAAGTATTAAATATTCTTAAGCCCTTTATTCTGTGTGTGCTCGATTCGAAAAGTACTTAGGACATTTGGTAACGCTCTATAAATCCAGTCAGCAGTCTTATTTGACTTTAGCCGTTTTACCAGATTGTAGAGAATTGTTTCCACTTTCAGAATATATAAAAATCTCATTTTCACAAAATATAGACCTTTTTCCTCCCTGCCACAGATTTAATACCATGCTCTCTGCTACAAGGACACCAAATATTTTAGCAGTCTGCATTTAAATAACACATCCAATGTAAACAATATACCAAAAGGTATAATTATATTGGTTTCTGTAACTGAAGTATGTGATTTGGTTATATGAATACAATTTATTTGATGTCTAAGATATTATTATAAATGACTATTGTAATGTATCTTGGTATGAAAAAACAGTCGATCACACAAGACTTAAAAGACCTTGAGAACACTGTCCATTCCGTGGAATCACCACATCTTTGTTCCCTAATAACAGGTGAAAGCCCAAATGAATACAACAGCTACTTCCTGTTCAACATACTGGTAGCCTAAGAAAGGCACGAAACTCTCCTAGACAATATCTATTTTAGTTATTTTTATATTTATAGTTATACTGTATATATTTTTGGCAGAAAGTGACAAATATCAATACCACAGCCGATTTTTGTAACAATTCAGAATTAAACTGCTCACTTACAACTAATTTTGGTGCAATCTTTCATAGTCAGGAAACACTTTATTTTTATTATTTAAAAAAAAAAATATCTTCACTCTCGTTTTAAAGGGTTTTTTATGAAAAAATGAACTCTCACAGTGCCAAAAGAAAGTCACATTCTAAACACTTATCCATAAATATTTCTTCATGCATGTTTACTCTGCATCATCTCGTATTTTGAACATCTTGTTTTACTGATTAACTTTATAACTTCTTTACTGTGTTAACACTTGTTTTACTTAAATTTGTTTTAAATTTTATCTGTACCTTTTATCCAGTAAAGTTTTAGAATCAAAGCATTATTAACTATTTAAATATTTTATACTTTAATTAATTTGTGCCCAATCAGTTGTAAAGATCACTTTGAACTTTCTGATGAAAGTTTTATTATAATTTTAAGCATAATATAATTATCACAAAATATTTATTTACATAAACTGAACTCATCAATACACAAAGTATGAAGCATACTTCAGAATATCATTTACTTCAACAAAATTATTTTAATTACATTTTCCTAAAGTAATTTTGTTTTAACTTTGGGGCTTCAAATGTAGTAATGCTGCTGACTAAGGTAAGATGACAGTTTCTTTTAACAATCCTTTTAAAGTACACACATTATATATAAGAGGTTCTAGAGTACTATATGTTAACAATGGTACCACAAATCTCACATACCGGTACCATCATTATTAATGACAGTTCTAAGTAATTATCTTTACATTTTTAATGTATTCAGCTTAACTGGTAACTTACGTAAGTTTCAATAATAATATTTCACAACGTAGGTAACTATTACTATTATTATTATTATTATTATTATTATTATTATTATTATTATTATTATTAACGCTTTAAACCCAGTGGTAGTACTAGTATGCCTGATATTTAAATCACCAAGAATTCAGCAGTAGTATTAGTAAGCCTGTGTCCCACGAGCATGTTCAAACTAGACACTTTTTATCGAGAAAACCAACTGTAATATTGATGTGAATTCTTAATCATTCGACAGTCCATTTCACGTAATATTCATTGTAAAAAAACTAATGACCCATGTCAAATGCTGCAACTCACGAAAATTTATTCATACCGGGGGCATTTAAAAGTATCAGCATTGGGGTATGTTGGATATTTAAATACCCCTGGACTTAAAGTTTTAAGATGAGGAACATTAGTTACAAGATTAAATATTCATAAAATTGCAGATTAACGAATCAAAATTAGCACTAATTTGTGAACCTATTGGGAAAGTGAGCAATTATTCCAACAAACGATATAATATTCAATACTTGGACGAGAGTTAACAGTACAGATAAGACTTCATGAGTACATAGCCAATAAGATGATATGCTAATAAGGTGCTTCTCTATCAAAAGCAACACACAATTGCCTCTGCAGTACGTTAAAAAAAAGTGTTAGCAGTAATAGTAGCGGTAGATAGTGACGAAGCTCTTAAGAGACTTTTGAGGTTTAATCTACCCAAAAAAATTTGAGTTATACCCAGTAACAGTAGGCCTATAAGTTTGTAATAATGATGTATCGTAACATTTGGTTGCACTCTGATCCTTTCATATATTAATTTCACTGTAGGCAGTCATTCCAGTATGGAAAGTTCAGTGCGAGGCTTGTGGCAGAAAGTCTCTAAAGGCATGGCTATGACCATGACTTGCAAGTTTGAGGGGGAACCAGGGAGAGGGTATCGAATCGCTACATTTCCATATGAAATGAGGCTAGCCTTTCGTCACAATAACATGTCGCACCATATTGGTGTTCTCTGAAAGCGCTGCATTGTTGAGTGTTAAGTTTAATCAAAAGTGGATGCGTGTGTGTATGTTTTACATATTAATTTTTTGTAAAATGACTAATAGTGAGAGAAGATTGAGGTCATTATTTGTAAAATTAAAAGAGAAACTGTTTTTAAGTTGGACGTATGAAACAAACTGTGCTTACAAAGATATGGGATCGACACCACATTTACATATTAAAATAGCAGGTGAAGAAAGACAAAAAAGAAAGTTTCAATTTTCATGGTATAACAAATATCCTTTGCTAACAGTATGTCCTGAGACAAATTATATTGTTTTACCTGTATTTTGTTTGGAGGTGAAAATGAGTGGTCATCTTGTGGGTCTGTGTCACAAAAAAATTTTGATAGAAAAGCTGATAAACATCTGTTCTATAAAAAGATACAAGGTAAGCAGATTTTTTTCAGCCTACCCAATATTTACACCTCAGCTTCACCACTGGTGGTAGCAGTAGCAGTAGTAATAGTACCTCTACAGTAACTTGTATAGTCCGGATCAGCTTATTTAATACCCTACGGGTGAAATGTAACCATTTTTCCCCTATTACTACATATACTAGTGAATTGCAGTGATTTTCTAGCTCTCAGGTTGAATTTTCTTTTACCAACTTCGTTTCGAATTTCGAGTACAGACAAATACTACAACTGGCAGTTATTTTCTAACTGTTATGTTGGCAGTAATAATTTCGGTTTGGAGTAAAGGAAACTGATGAAAATGCAAGTGCCTAAGCTTGTGAATTAATAATTAATTAATAATACTGGTATTAATATTAATATCAATACACAATTCAGTTCTGTTCCATTGTAATTCCACATCAACTCTATATTTAGGTAAGTGCAATTAAATAAGAAATAGCATATAGACTTACTTGGTATGAAACATGCATGTGGTGGCTAATGGACAGAAATATACTGTATTTCATATTTTAATTAATTTTCTTTGTGTTTAAATTTTTATTAAAATATCCAAGACAGGAAATAGCATGGTAGTGACTTCTCCAAGAAAGAAAGTGCTTGTAAATATTTTAAATAGGCTACACATTTCAAAGTGGTAGTCTTTTCGGAATTCGTACTAATCATTTCACGTGTTCAAACAAAATACATTTTTAGTTTAGGTCTCATGAATCATAAACTGTTTAGTCAAAGCAATGAATTTCATGTTGCCAGACAAAATAAATTTTAATATTAGATCATACTAATATTAATTACTAATCCTCATTACTAGAGGGTAGATGTTGATGACCTAAAAATTTACTTAGAATGATTAATAAAATGCCCTTAAACTAATGAAAAATGACAAAATTAAAAGAAAATGATATTTAAATATTATTCAAAGTACTCACACCACAACTTCTTAAAAATCAGTCACCTTGTTTCAATGACTGTCCACCAAAATCGGAGAGAGGAGGCATCTTTCTGAAATTTAACTAAGATAAAGGAAAAGGGCATGCAACAAAATGAAGGTTTCAAGGAAAAATTATAGATTTTAATGACAGTTTACAATGTGTTTCAATCAGGGGTGGTCCATGTCAGTGCCTTCATTCTCCATCTCCTTCTCCTTCCGCTCTTCATTTTTCTTGCCAGACCTTCCAGATGAGGGAGTGTGAATGACAAAAATTGTGGGTGCAGCGTGTATTTTTGCAATCTTTGTGTTAAAAATACTGTCTACTTTCTACTACAGTAGATCCCTTCTTAATCATATTGGGGACACAATGTCCTATCGTCCAGGAAATGATGGAAGTTTCCCTCCTTCCAAATGTAAATTCTAAAGACACTCTGGTACCAACAAAAGAACAATAGCAGTGAAAGTCCTCACTTAAACTAAGCTGTTGTGAAGCATTTTATATTACTTCCGTTGGGTGAGGTGAAGTCTTCAGTGGAATGAGGGATGGACTTTAGAGTTTGTTTCAAACTATAAAACTCAAACTTCACTGTTATTCACTTATTCAGTTGGTAATTATTACTGTTCTATTTGCTTAGAAAAATATTTAACAGACTTATATGTAAAGAAGAAAGTAAAATGCATTCCAAATGATCTAAAAGATCTTCAAAGTATTAAAAATAACCAAAAAATGCCGAAAAAAATATAAAAATGACCTATTAGTTCAAAAACGTCAAAAAATGCAACATATGAAATTATTTTTTTACGTTGATATTAACATAGAAAGGATTTCTATATTAACTATATTAATAGGCATCATCCTAATGTGAAAAATAAGAAGATGACTTTTCATTAACATCTGCCTCCTACTCATTACCAACATAATATGCGAGAAGTGCAGGAGGAAAATATATTATTTCATAAATTATTTGACCATTTAGAAAACATCTCACAACATAAAGATGACATGTGATTAATAAGACATTTATTTTTAATACATTATTATTATTATTATTACTAGCCGTACCCGTGTGCTCCGCTGCACCCGTTAGAAATAAATATAAAGTAATTACATAATTAAAATAGGACATTTGATCCAGGGAACATTCGTGTTTGATAGAAGGATAAATCGTTTAATATGTTACTTAATTTAAATTGCATCCTAATAATTAAAATGCAATCATTTTGGTCCAGAGACCACTCATTGGTGCAATGACAATTCCTTTAACATGTTTCTAATTTTTATTACATGCAACCATAGTTTAATGAACATTGACATCATTTAGATTTAATGTGTGTACTTTATTTTACTTGTTATAGGTTTCCATTGAATTATGGTAATAACTTAATTTTAACCCTTGTTTTCTACGTATTCAGTAAATGGCATTTGGCCCACTATGGTTCTGAACCCTTCAAATAACTTAAATTATATTATATAATATTACATTACATATATTATATTATATTATATTATATTACATTATATTATATCAGAAGTTACTGTAATAACATTATAGGATTATGTCCATCTAGAGAAACTACACTTTCCAATGGTGAAATAATAATTAATTATACAAATCGGTTAATTTAGCTTCCGATAGTACTTCATACAAACACAGAAACATTCTCTGTAGGCTATGTTTCATAGCTTTCGATTGTTGCTGTCCAAGGCCCCTTATAGACGAAGTCATTTGTTTTTTTATTTCATTATATGGCCTTAGATGGCAGTTATTTTAATTTTAAAACTCATTTATCTCATTAAATATAAAATTGAATACCGGGTCCTTCCCAGGGGTAAAAGGCGGTCAGAGCGTGGTGCCGACCACACCACCTCAATCTAGTGCCGAGGTCATGGAAAGCATGGGGCTCTACCTCCATGCCCCCCAGTGCCTTCATGGCATTTTACAGGGATACCTTTACCTTACTTTTTTTTATCTCATTAAATATCAGTCCTATCAAAATTTTTCAGGGAATAAAACTTATCGCAAATTATTTTTAAAGAAACTTTTGTTATGTAACATTTTTCACAAAAATCAATAATAAGCGAGATATTTCGATTTATTTAATTCTGGCCCCCTTATAACTCCCCCTTTTAAATAATGTATTTTGAATGCCTACAGCCTAAAATCTAAGTTACAACGAACTTAATTTATATTCCAATTTTCATCGAAATCCGTTCATCCATTATCGCGTGAAAAGGTAACAAACATACAGACAGACAGACATACAAACAAAAATTTCAAAAAAGCGATTTTCGGTTTCAGGGTGGTTAATTATATGTGTTAGGACCAATTATTTTTGGAAAATCGAAAATTACCAGAAAAATTTCGGCTACAGATTTATTATTAGTGTAGATTATTATTATTATTATTATTATTATTATTATCATTATTATTATTATTCCAGTATGTGACATTGTGACTTTACTCTCTTTGGTGATAACTAGTATTAGTTGGCGACACTGCAGAGATGGCGAAATTAGACTTCAGGAACTACACTTGCGTGATCCTCACTATACTAGAGTCTAGGCTAATCATTCTGTACTCAAGAATTTTTTCCGAGGTTCTCCGATTTTGTCCACCTTACAAATTACACAGCACAAATCAGGAATGCTGAAACTGCTGGCATATGGAAGTGTTCCCGGTGCCAGTCAGGGATACCCAGTTTACAAGACCTGCTATTAATTCTAGTCTGTATTTATCTGGTGACTGTTACAAAACTACCAGCGCCATAACTGTAATATCTTGAGAGCTGCATATCCACCAATACAGAGTTCATTCATCTTATGTTTCTTACAGGAATTACATACATACATACATACATGCATGCATACATAGCATACATAACATACATACATAAATGAATCAATCAATTATCGTCTCAGTTCAAACAGACTTCTACTCATCCCTCATAATCATAAAAAGTAGTTAGTAGCTGCAATAAATAATACACCAGTGAATCTACCTTTTACAATAATCAATTAAAATTTAAACTGAAATCACTACCATCACACTTTCTTACTGAATGATATACTGCAGCATTAACTATTTAATTCGTTTATATTAACTTCAGAGTTACTCTGAGTGACTGTATATGTGAGACTCAGAACGAAATGTGAAAAGCATATTTTAAAGCAGAACTTAATTTAAGCATTCACAGGACTTTCACCATATCTTCAGAAACAAAGTAAATCAAGAATCTGCTATAAATAAGTATAACAATCTACTATTGTATGGTGGAACAGACTGTTAATAAGTACATTCTGGAAAATGTCTGTTCCACATACCATTACTCGTAACTTATAAAATAAGTTTAATCACATTTTTCATTGCCCATAGTGAAATACATACACTATTTTTATGACTCCACATTTCTGGCTTGTATTTTGAAGTATGCCCAATTTTAAGTCACTGTAAGACCATTTTAAATTTCATTTTTCACTCTTATAATTTTGATGCTTTATAATATCTTGAAGATGAAACAAGATCTTCAATCATCAGGAAGTTCTTCAAGAACAGTGTTGCAAAATGTCAAATATATAAAAATGGAGCAAACAAACATTTTATAGAAAACTGTATTAATCACAATGTTAGTTTTCAACATACCTTCAATTTTAAAAATCTTCACTTCGGTAAATGGAAACGAATTGCTCATTTCTGATATAGTCTGTCTTTTAAATGGAAGACAATTTCTTCTGTAGCACGAAAGCATTGAGGCAATTCATCTTTAAATTGGTAAAATGATTACGAATGCACATATAAATATAAACATTTTAATGATCACATACGGTATATTTTTACATGTAAAATTGACTTCAAATACTTCTACGTACAAGGAAAGTTAAATGAAGAAAAATTCTGAATGTGGTGTAAAATATCACTATGCTTGAATGTGAGCCTGTCATCAATTCTCTAACAATTCACACCATGTTCTTACTAGCTGAGAGCAGACATTGTATAAAATCTAGACTGTACATTAGGCATGACACATTTACCTCCCATATCTCTATGTTTATTAAGGAGGAGAGGATGGTATTTTTTGGTGAAAAATGAGTAAATTTTCAAAAAAGAAAAATTCTTTAAAATGCTCTATAATATCTGTGGAATGCATAGTATAACATTTTGTGGGTATTTGTGCCCTTATTGGATGTTGAGTCGCCATTTTTAAACTTCCTGCGTTATGCATTTTTAAGTCACTCGCCCACTTTTATTGTTGTTTCCGGTAAATTAAATTTTCAACCATTTTTTTTTTCTTTACAGTACCCTTTGATATGTGCGTAATGCAATGCATAACATTTTGTGAGTATTTGTGCCCTTATCGGATGTTGAGACGTCATTTTTAAACTTCCTGCGCTATGGATTTTTAAATCACACGCCCGCTTTTATCGGTTTCCAGTAACTTCATTTTTTTTTGCTACATTGCCGGACAAAAATGGATATAATTTCTGAACTATTAAAAATACATGCATGAAATTAGAACACACATTCTTTAGACTATTAGGAAACTTTTCTCTGTAACGGAATTTTGTTAATTGATTTCATTTTAAAAATACATCCGTTTGTTTGCAAGAAAGGAAATCAGAAAACTGTTATTAAATTTTAATTGTTTATTTTACAAACGTAGGGACTAATATCAAAATTCTGTTACAGACAGTTTGTAGAACATGCTTTTGCAAATACATTGCAAATAACTGTTTGAATCTATCTTTAAAAACGGTTTAGATATATCGGTTTTAGTACAATCCTGTATTGGGTGTATTTTTTTCAAATTTGGGCCCCCAAATAATTTTATTTTTTCAAAATATTTTTATTTGGTTGAGTTGCCACAGCTATGAGCTCTGTACATACAACAAATTAATATTTTACACCAAATAGGAAAAAAGTTTTAAAAAATACCATCCTCTCCCCTTAACAAACATATGCATCTACACAAACGCTCCCAGCTCTTGTTGTAGTTGAGTTGCCATATATTTCGAAAATATTCTTGCTCAGACTATTAAAATGTACACATCTGCTTATTTGATATCTCATTGTTCTATTAGTTCAGAGCAAAAGACTTCACATGTGCTTAACTAAAACCAGTGGTGTCATTCACCCATTTTGAAGGGGTGTTGGATGAGTCTAAATAGGAAAGTGTGAAATTCTCTGTTCCTACAGTGCATAAAAGTTTCATTCGAGTGATAGATAGTATAATGTATATAAACAACCAGACATTAGATATATGTTAAAGAGGTTCAAATCATCGAGCTCTACTTCACCATCTTCATAGTTGCGACATTGGCTACACTGTTCTTCACATCACATGGCCGCCATTTAAAATGTCATGAGCATTTTTTAGGCTATTATGTATTACTGTATTACAATAATTATGAATTGATGAATGTACTTTACTGTATTCAGTACTAAAAATAAACATTGTACGTATTTCAAAACTTTACTTTTAAATATCTATATGAAAATTATTAAATCTCTACATTGAAAACAATGTTTGTGCAGTACAGTAAGTTTTTACACAATCTGTAAACACATTTTCCAATTATCCAGCATTGGCCTTCTCCCATAGTTGCAGGATATGAGGAATTCTACTGTATTAATTTATCATATTTCATATTTTTTATATTAAAATAATTATAAAATTTGTAATTATTAGTGGAAAGAACCAATTGTTGAGAATAGAATGACACCACTGACTATAACTTTGATGCAAGTGCATTGCATTAACATTTATATACATGAAAAATTCTATTTTGGTACTGCCTTATTTGTTTTTACAAAATGAAGAGAATACGTATGATTGCAGACATAAACCCACGCAAAAGATTCCACATAACTTTTTGAAACTGAACTAATCAGATTTTGGTTTGCTATCACCATAATTATATACAAACTTTGTAAATAAGTCAATGTTTTGTTTTCAGCTCAAGCATCAGTACTGTTCTCCAACCAGGAGATCAACCATGAAAGGAATGTGCTTACTATTGCGTCATCTATTGGAGCGAAGTAGATAGATAATATTACCGTTATAACGTCAGTTTAAAAACCATGTGCTCTCCTGTATATGTTATTTCCTGTATGGAGGCATTAAAAGACCAGGAGATTAACAGTGATCTAATTTTGTAACTAGGGTGTGTGTATCAATGTTATCATTTGTGCTATGAGAGCTAGCCAACAGAGATATGAGTACCCACGTGTGTGACCTTATGACATCTTATGACATCATTCACAGCATTACCCTGCTGTGTCTCATTCCCCAGAGACTTTCTCGTGGTTGGAGTACAGTATGTAAGACAATTTTTCTTTTGTCCAATGGCAGAGACTTAAATTGTCGTTATTCACCAAGCAATTTTTATACTTTTTCTTTATACCACATATCATAAATTAATTATACAAGCCACAAGACATACATAGGCCAGTACAGTGTTCATGATTGTACGTTCATATTCGCAATTTCATGTCTACAAGGCAAATGGTTTACAATATGCAAAGGCAAAGTGTTTATTAAAGCTGATTATATAACACATATTTTAATGATAAATATTCCGACAGACATTTGTTTGCCAATGTGAACTTTCAATTGCAGTTATACCAGTCTAGTACTGTAAAGATATTGAAATCCCATGTATTGCCTGTGTCACCTGGATTAACTGGATCAGACAGTCTTCAGACTGCCTTCTCCACATGTGTAAAGCTCTCAAGACTGTGGTGAGGCATTGAGGAGAATGGTTTCTAGAATTCCATACAATAATCTACAGAGGGAGAACTATAGTCGCGATGCTGTTATTCCTGGTGTGACTCCTCCTCTTTGCTTACGTCTTAGGAAGTGAAGGCTGTATAAAGTCTAGGTAGGTAGTATCATTCGCCATTTTTGTTCTTTCGTTGCCGAGCTACCATACGAGGAATCTATTTGCCAAACCGTTAAACATTATCATGTCGTAGCTCCTACGATAATAAATCAAACGCACTGTAATTCAGCAAATAATTGAGTGGCAAATAACGTCTTCGTGTGCTTTCTGCGAACGCCAACGAAAGAGCCAAAATGGCGGGCGATTATATTAAGTATTTATCGAGCCTTAAGAAATGAATAACGTCTTCCTCAGCGAATCACAAGATGCACACGTTTAAATGTAGCCGACCTGCAACGCGATTGGCTGCCGGGAATTAGAGTGACGGGACTATAATACTACAATTCACGTGTATTTAATTATGAACATTGGTGAAGTTACAATGGGCTCACTAAAGAATTTTTGTTTTTCCACCCTCTTCAGCAAACGCATTAAATATTTTCAAAAGATATGATCTACTACCCAACTGCTAATAATGACATCCCAACAAAGAACTAGATTATTTTAACTGACTTAAGAAACGAATTGCAATTCTTAACTGCATAATACAAGAATAGTTAATATTAGTATAATTATCTGTTAAATTCAATATATACTGAAATTTATTTCAACGCCATGAAACAAAACAAATGAGAGATGCAAATCCATGTCATTTCATCCAAAATGTTCCAAAGATATCCTTAAAAATGATTATGTGTATGTGACCAAGTATAAATATTAAGCTTTTGTAGAAGCAATCTAATTTACAACAAATTAAGAAACGAAAATGTTATATATCTGCATTTATCCCATGATGAAAAATGTGTTTCCCTCCTTTCAAAGAATAAATCTGTAAAAACATTTACACTACATCATTAAGAGTAACTGGTGACGGCTGCCAGTGGTGAACACTGGTGTCAGATGCTGCTGGTATTGCCGACGGATCAGTGAAATGGATTTTTTGAGCGAGGACAATTGTTCTTAGTGCCTCTAAACCGGAAGAGTAGGAGAGGGAGGGGAGAATGAAAAGAAAACATTCGTTACATGTACATCCACTGCTATGATGATGTGACAGGATGGCAGAAATATTTTCATTTGATCAATTACTAAAAAGAAAAAGTGTGAAAGAGGGAATCACTGGCCTACATGGTTAGAATAAGATGTAAATGTTTCACTGTATTAAAATATACAAATGACAGCTTGTTTTAGTAAATTTGCAACACTACCTCTGTGATCAGTGTCTTCAGTGTGAATACTCCAATTCAAACTAATGAATTTTAACAGTAGTGATTGCTTTGAACACAGTGACCTTGTCTATCACGTGACAAGGATGAGAGACTGCTGCGTCACAGTGGCTGGGTCAGCTAGTGCAGTTGTCTGGTGTGAACACTCCAATTTAAATTAATGTATATCTATCAGTGATAGTCACTGGTGTCCTAGTATGAAACAATCCTAAGATTGCTATGAGGAAATAGTAGAGCTTTTCTTTTCCTTTTAAGAAAGCTGTGTTTAAGCTATTGACTTCATATTATGTGTCCCACTAAAAATAAAAATTCAGACATTCTTGTGAAGATTTCCCAATTTTTAGCAGTCCCACATTGTGAATGGAACTTTAAAAAATGAAGAATCACCTTGCTCAACGTGGTTATAATTAACTGCCGCTTTGGCATTTATGAGAAAATGTAAAAGAAATTGAAGCAGACTGTTATGAAGATGGAGAGATATGATTAACAGGGAATTTTCTGTAGTTGATGTAAAGGATTTTAATAGTATGCTTATGTTCTAGGAATGTCATTTTTCAAAGAAGGTTGTAATGAAAGGTTTAAGCTTCAGATCACTAAATACAAAATGTTCGTATCTAAGAGAGAATCTAAATTTCAAATGGAAGTTTATCCAAGTATTATACGTTTCAAATAGTAAAATAGGCATTACAACTGTCCACAACCTATACTTTCTGTTAAAACAAAATGAAAGATTTCCTCAGTTTTAAGAAGTATTTGGCACATCCAAATGACATTACCTACAAAAGTAAAGGTATCCCCGTAACATGCCATGAAGGCACTTGGGGGCATGGAGGTAGAGCCCCATGCTTTCCATGACCTCAGCACTAGAATGAAGTGGTGTGGTCAGCACCACGCTCTGACCACCTTTTATCTCTGGGAAAGACCCGGTACTCAATTTTATAGGAGGCTGAGTGAACCTCGGGGCCGTTCTGAAAGTTTGGCAACGAGAAAAAATCCTGTCATCACCTGGGATTGAAGCCCGGACCTTTCAGTCTGTAGCCAGCTGCTCTACCAACTGAGCTACCCGGCCGCCACATTACCTACAATGACAAGTTGAATGGTGACAGTTCAATAAACAAGGACAGTGATAGTGAAGATCTTAGAAAATGCCTATCATTCTTTATTTCAATCACGTTTTGAAATAAGATAGCTACAGCTGATTTCAGATTCATTTAAGAACAAAATATGCCATGCACAGTGAACTCTTTCATTGATTTAATACTGTTCTAAGGCTGTAAATTGTATCGTCCAGAATTAGAGTCAAAATACATTGCATGAAATTAAATATTTGTATTTTAATTTACAGCTAGCAAAGCTCTGGATTTCTGCAACATTATTATTTTCGCAATACTTCATTATAAAAATTGAAATTCACATACATTTGAAAAATATTTTCTTCCTTCTAATTTTTACCGACAGATATGGGTCCTCTTTCTAATGATATACGCAATTATTTAACACTATCAATTACTACAAACAAAAAGCACTGATATTGAAAACAATTTAAAATAAAATATCTCACAATAAACACGACTTCAACAAATAACTGAAATATAGGTTATACGAAACCCAACCACTACACTACAGGGTCACATGAGCCAAGAAAATGTATTACATTTGGTGTGTACATAGAAATATTTGATAATTATATGCGAATCATCAAAATAGTAAGTTGGGAAATTTGGGAACCTACATGTTTAAGTTCAACAATAATAAAGGCATATGAAATTAAAGTTTGTGGATTAATCTATTCCTGTATAATATTTAACACAGAATTTTCAATTGTAAAGGTAGTATACCTACAAAGATTATGTTATACATCATCATTTCAATTACAATACTAGAAGTTCAGGAACATAGAATCCATGCGTAATAAATCTTACAAAAACGCAGCAGTGATAAAACAACGTAAATGAAGAAACTGGATAATTATTTTAGACTTTAATACAAACTCAGGACACTTAATACCTAACAGTTATTAAAAATTTAATAGTTACCTTCTTATATTACTACATGCTGCAATGTCACCTTCAGTTTCATACTGCTTGACAATATCACAAACAGGAAATCCACATCAAAGCTGTTTCTTTGTACTGCACAAATTTCTAAAAAACAATGTTGCCTTCCTTTCAACCTCATATTCCTGAGAAAAGTTCACTTTTACTACTTACGAATGATTATTATTGTTATTATTATTAATTTGTACTTCGAATATCAATTTCATAAAACTTAGTGTAAAAATTAGTACCAACATATTACAATTCAAAGCATGCTGTCTTATAATCCAGACAGTAACAATCAGTACAGGTTCTTGAAAACAATCAGGTAAGCACACATACATATATTTTTACAACTGTGAAATGTATCCATTTCTTCTTAGGCATTCAGAAGTACACAGAATTAGGACTGTAATGTAAAAATATGTATTTCCCTCATCATCATTAACAACAAGAAGTTTAAGACTAGAAGGCTCCTTCTGACTCGTGAAGGTTCAATTAAACTTATTTTATTTTTTTAAACCTACATTTCTACTACCTGTGGGCTTACATACTGTATTTCCATTAATATCAATAATAAAAAATAGACAGTTAAAAATGTCACTGAATCATAATCTATTTCATATACATGCCTTTAGTCTGTAAGATCTCTTATGTCACACTATAAATAAATATATCACTACAACTCCAACCAGCATCATTTCATAAAACTGTCATCAACTTAGGCTAATTGATCATAAGAATTTCTTCACTAATTATTTTAGTTTATTCCTATCATACGAGCAAACACACAAATTTCAGTAAGATACAAACAAAACATCTCAAATGACATTCATAATATACATTACACTTCCTGGTCCCGTTTAGGTTTCATGTTATATTCACTCTAATGATGTCTCGAGTTTAATGACTGGTCCCTTAAAATATTAGATGAGAGCTCTTCTGTGATTTCCAACATTTTGTATCAAAATTACAAATTAAAATATTACATGAAGTAGGACTCTCACATGCCTGTTCTTCAATTGTAAATGAGAGCTGAAAAGAACAACCTAACAAGGGAACTTAAAGGTTCATGTCGAAACGTCCCTTCAAATTGCACACATTAGATGTCTGCAACAGACAAATACAAAATATTGCTGTATTTGTTCATACTACTGTATCTGCAAGGTTGAGAAATTAAAACTTGAATAGAAGATTATAAAATAATATAATAATCCGTGGTGGTACAGCCCATGAAGGGCCTAGACCGATCAGGCGGCTGCTGGCCTCACGCCCACATGCCAAAGCAGAGGTGGACGATCATCCAACCAGAATGGAGGTATCGTGTGGTTAGAACAATGATCCACCCAGCCGTTATAGCTGGCTTTCGCAACCAGATTTCGCTACCTATCGTAGCTCCCCAAGTGCATCATGATGCTGGGTGGGCACTGGTCCCATAAACTGGCCGATATTTCATGAGAAAATTTCTTCCCCCATGAGGACTCGAACCAGAGTGCATTCTGTAATGCGAGTCCTAGGCAGGATGCCTTAGACCACGACGCCACGGTGATAAAAAAATTGAATAACCCCTGGCCTTGAGTAGACAGTGTTCACTAAACTGGCAAAGGACATTGAACAGAAAAGTTTATTTCTCATGTTATGCCAGGGACGTCCAAACTTTCTACCATGAGGGGCCCATAATTACTCTAGTGTTTGACCTCGTGCCACATTAGTGTACTTAAGTGAACCTGACACCACACGTTCAGTGGAATACTGACAAAGAATGACAATGGAAGTTGTAGAGTTGGTGAATAACGGAATGTAAGGAATGAATGACCTATCCTGTGGTGACTGATCGGACTGCCT
This sequence comes from Periplaneta americana, assembly GCF_040183065.1. Taxonomy (NCBI): domain Eukaryota; kingdom Metazoa; phylum Arthropoda; class Insecta; order Blattodea; family Blattidae; genus Periplaneta; species Periplaneta americana. The sequence goes on from NC_091129.1 coordinate 136,595,712, forward strand.
TGGGATAGGGGTGACCTTGCAACGTCTGTTAATCCCCAAACTCCAGTCACAGGGTCGCATTCGGTAAGTTTCTGGTATATAGCCTACTCAATGAAAAGAAAGTGATAGTCTTCATTTTCCAGGAAGTAATGGTTACAGCCTTCAAACTTTCGAGTCATGCTCAAAACATATTATACTGCTGAAAGTTGAACTTTATAAAGTTGTTTAAAATTAACGAATTAATATTCAGATCATGGTGGGCCACTGAAACAATCATGGCAGGCCGTATGTGGCCCACAGGCTGTAGTTTGTGTGGCCCTGTGTTATGTGTTCTGGTGAGCTTTCACAAGAACTGCAACTCATTACTCTAAATCTGCGCAGTTTTTCTTAATGTAACATACAAAGTTAAGTTTTCTACAGTTAGTACAAGCAATTAATTTTTTATTTTTATATATATGCTGTGGTGACATATGTGTGCAGTTTGAGAAAAAGTTTCAATGTGTTCTATTGTAAGCTGTAAGAAGCAAAGATCTTCTGCTATTGGTTGACACAGTTACGGTCATGTTTAGAATTTAATCATCTAAATACAAACATCCCTTTCTTTGTAACAGGTGAAAGTTTCGTTCTATCTAATACTATTGAAGTACATTCTCTGCATTGAGGTTTTTCTTTTTTAAAGCACTCCTTTATCTGAGGTAATGTAAAAATATATAGATAGATATATGTTCAAATAGGCATATGTATGACTGTAATTAGTGAGATTATGAAATATGAAAAACTATTCATAGTGAAACCAGCGAATAGGGATTATAAAGAATGGACACTTCGCGTCGGTACCTTTGATGTAGCCGGACCGATTTCAATGACCTTCAAGCCAGCTAGAGCGTCAGATTCTGCTTTCTCCCTAGAGTTGGCGCTGACATCACACCAGCTAGCAGTCGACACAGTGGAAATATAATACATATAATTAATACATCTAGGTACATTATGTACTCAAATAAAATAAATTGGATCCATAAAATAATAAATCCTTCATTAACTGTAATGTCTAGACTCTAGAGTTCCTTTGTAATGAGAGTTCAGACGTTGACCCCTACAACAATTAAAGTATGTAATGAGTTGATAGCGCTGAAAATGGAAAAACAAAACTCTTACGAGAAGTAAAACCATATACCTATATTATATTATATACAAATATTACACGAATTCGATACTTAATTTTATAATTTATTATAATATTGTTTTATAATATAATTTATTATATCTGAAATATAAAATATTATTATTATAACTAGTTTGTCACTGAGAAATAAGGAAAAGCTGTTAACTTGAATTTATTTGAAGCAAAGCGTTACTGGATTATGCAATAAGGTAGGCGATGTTTGGATCCTGTGCCTTAATTCTATTCTCAATTATTATCTTAGCGTATGCTCGATTACACTACCTCTAGCGCTTGAAAGTGGAACTAGCCGCTGGCACACAGAGAAACAAAACACAGGAAAATTCGCTCAGTGTCCATTCTTTATAATCCCTATTCGCTGGTGAAACCAGGAAAATCTCAGAACTGTCACTAAAGAATGTATATTAAGAAGCTCAAGAGGAGTGACTGAATCATCTACTGAAGCAATCCAAATTAGATTAATCTTTAACACAGAACCTTAAATTGGATATACAGTATGTTCAGAAAGTATGGAATATTACTCATAGCTTATTAAATTTTAATTTTACAAAAGAAAGTTTTATACAAAAGCTGTTGGAGATAAATCATACTATATGATACCAGTATAAAAAAAAGTTAGTTATTCAGGCACACAGAATGTAATAGTAAACTTTATTTGTTTTAATTGTTTGTTTAGTCAACTGTGAAGACAGATCTGAACCTCACAAGTGATACAACAATGCGTCAGTTATGAGGCAACTACGCCAGGAGATAAGGGGGTAGGGTGGCCAGTTCCTTTCCCCCTCCATTGTATGTATACATCACCAATTAGCTACATGTTATACTAATCAGATGTATATGAACAATAATTGTTCTTCCTCTGACACATATCGTCAAGTGAGATGTACTGTCTGATAATACAGTAGCGTGCAAATTAATCCGAACACGACATATTTTTACATTTTCTGTCATTGTTGGCCTCACAGCTGCTCATACCACTTTAATTGACATCTGTAGTACGTGTAATTCCATTGTTGAAGGTCTGTCATTATTTTTTTTATAATATGTGACATTTTGCCTGTCGTTTTGTACTTATAAACATTTCAGTTGTGTTGAAGACTTAATACTGCAATCCTGTGTACATTCTGTCGTCTTCACAAATGGATACAACTCCACGAAAACGGTCTAAAATTATAACATTAGCAGAGCATTCTTCTATGACACAGAGGCAAATTGCTGCAGAATGTCACATCAGTTTGGCTACTGTTAATTCAATCATAAAATGATACAGGGAGACTGGATCCATCACACCCCAGAAAAAAGGAAACTGTGGCCGGAAAAGGAAGACTTCACCTGCAGATGATCGTTTGTCAGGAAAAGTTGTTGTTGTTTTCTAATGCCAGGCATTTGACAATAAAGTCATTTGACCTCTTGCACTCCAATATTTTTCAAAGATATTATCATGACTAGCCACTGAAGCACAGAAAGGAAAAGTAAATTAACTCCTAGACTAACTGCTGTCGACTTAACCCGCGAGTTAATGGCTACCACTGGGGCGAATATTCACGTCACAACAGTGCGGCATAGGCTTTTGGAAGCTGGACAAAGGGCTCGTAAGCCTATTAAGAAGCAACTGCTAACCCCTGTTATGTGCAAAAATGCTTAATCTGGGCAAAATTATATCAACACTGGACAGTGAATGACTGGAAGAATGTACTTTTTTCCGATGAGTCTCATTTCGAGGTCCACGGCCACTGTATTTTTTATGTACGGAAAGGATCCGAAAAAGTAACAGCAGCTCATCTCCAACAAGCACCCAAATACCCCCCTAAAGTAATGTTTTGGGGTTGTTTTACTCATGAAGGGCCTGGAGCATTAATACCTATCAAGGGAATGATGAATTCTGACAAATATATTCACTTATTGGAAACCAGAATCGTACCCCAGCTGCAAAAATCATTTCCGGATGGCAGAGGTGTGTTCCAACAAGACCTGGCACCATGCCATACATCTCGAAAAACTACAGAATTCTTCAACAAGAAGAATATTCAGGTACTCCCCTGGCCAGGCAACTCACCCGACATCAACCCCATTGAGAACTTGTGGTCAATTTGCAAAAGAAGAATGCAAGAAATGGATTGTTCTACAAAGGAGAAGATGATTTCTGCCCTCATTGGTGTATAGTTTCGCGATGAAGAAATGAAGAATATTTGTGGGAAATTAGTGGAATCCATGCCAAATCGTCTCAGAGCTGTTATTAGGAACAAGGGAGGCCACATAGATTACTGAGGAATGTCTTAGATCCTTTTTTTATCCCGTTTGAGGTTCTTGCATAATTAATTACATTGTTCGGATTAATTTGCACACTACTGTAGATGTACATCTCAGCCAGAACCTCATCAGAGGTGTATATATATATATTTTTTTTAACGACACCCTATATTAAAATTTACATATTCCGAATCTCCATTAAATTTTAAATATGAATGTGTAGAAATTTTACCCATTCATCAGTTTCATGTCTTTTAACTATTTATTAATCACTCCATATGCCTGAATAACTGACTTTCTCAGAATACTGGAATCATATTGTATGGTTTATCTCCAACATCTTTTGTATAAAACTTTTTTTTTTTTGGTAAAATTAAAATTTAAGAAGTTAAGAGTAATATTCCATACATTTTGAACACTCTGTATATTTTAAAGCATACAGAAGCTTGCAAACTTGCTTCTAAATCCTATTCATTCTTTCCTCTCTCTTCATTGTCTTGCCTAAGAAGGATGGTTATGCTACCTAATATGTACAAGTAGGAATTATGATGCTCCACATATATAACAAAATCTAGTCCGAACTAAATAACTAATGCCATGTATCAGACACACAATATGTTTTGTGTCTTGAGACATTTTAATCCACCATGTACCTTATTACATTCCTATTACTTTAATTTCCTTAGCTATCATTCTACAAATACACATACAATTTCATTTATTGTGCACTTAAATAAAAAGATGGACTAATTTGCTGCATTGCACATAAAAGATATTTTCATAATCCATAAAGATACATTAACTTAATTTATAAATTGTATGTATTACTTATATATAATTACTTTTGTACAAATTCATATAAATTAACTATTCATACATTATAATAATTTAAAATTGCAAAAATATTAAAAGATACTAGTTGTTTATAATGAAATTCTAAATATTACTTCTCAAATGCCAGTTAAGTAACCAACCAACCGTGTGAGGCTGGGGAAAGTTGTAAAATAAATCTTCTATTGTGAATATTTGTCTGCAAACTGAAATAACATGTTATAACCCATCTGACGAAACATTCCAGTTTTCAGATGAGGGCGCTCGTGTAATCGCGAATGCGATCCGCTCAGTCTCGATGCGTGGCGAGTCAGCTGGAGAAATGTTGGTATAGTCTGACAATAAAAACATCAACAACTGTTATGAACATAATCAAATACAATTACCAATACCATAGTTAAATTTACTTTTTCTGTCATATGTACGGTATGTACACGTACTTTATTCCAGAAGTAGCTGTATGCCCGTGGCAGAAGTCTCAATTTCATCTGCACTATCAGTTGAATTGCCTTTGTCTGCTGTATATGTGCTGCTAACTGGCCTATCATAATCCATCTCATCTTCATCACTACTCACAATGCCTATGTTTATTACTACCCTTTCTACTTCCTCTTCCATTAAAGCGTCACGACGCCAATATTCGTCCTCGATATGTTTAACGGATTGCCAGCATTTTATCCAGACTTCTTTGCTGATTTCGCTTATTGATTGTGCGGTCATTCGTTTCAAAACTGACAGCCTCCAGAATGTATCTTTTCAGTCATTAAACTGTATCTTTTTCTTAACAGCATTCAGAAGCTTGCGTAGGGTCGGAATTTCTTTTCTCTTCTCATAAAACTCCAAAAATGTTCTGCGGATGACACATTTTTTCAAAATAATCAAGTACAATTTTCTTTGGATGTGGGCTTTGCTTCCTCACCTCCTTAGCTATAGTATGTATTTTTCTTTCACTCTTCCCCACCACCGTTGCTGTTCTTTTCTCAGCGTTCATTCGTTAATGGAATGATATTATCTTTCTTTTTCTCTTCTTTACAAAATTTTAGCGCGCGCACGCACGCACACACACACACACTTCCGATACAGACTACCAGACTGAACGAACTAAACTGAGGCATTTCTTTACTGCAGCGCTGTGCATAGTACGTCAGAACAGGGTGACGTAATGCAGTATCGATCGCATGTTTATATCCAAGTTTACTCTACCTGCCGTCTGCAATGATTCTTCAGACAGGTTATACGAACACAAAATATAAAAAGGTGGCACAGAGAAGATGTTTATAACAGTTTTAAATGATCCTCTTACCAAGATACAGACTCCAGCCGGACCTGCACGATCTTATACAGATGTTTTTGGATTATTCATGAAAACAAACAAAGATTGCATATAGGACTTCTTGCACTATTTTCATAATCGTTTGAATTACCTACACTAATTTTACAAATTTATGTAAATCCCTATGGCCTAAAATTATTGTCCAAAGAAACTTATGACTGGAAATATAATACTGTATGTAATAACTACAGTATAATGCTATTCAAGTGACTTGGGTTCATACGTCTCATTATCTTTGTGGCTATAATATTTAGAATACAGTATCACCACTAACAGCGACTGAGTCTTAAAAATACATCTGGGCAATGTTGTTAAAGCACGAATGGCTCACGTTCGGGGCAGCTACAAAGCTGTGCTCACCATGAACTAAGTTTTATGAAATAATTTTTGGAGATAGTCTGTCATTGTACATTATGTAAGAAAAATTAAGGCAGAGAATAGTTTGGGTTGATTTGTAGTAACTTAGTATTTTATGTTTTTAAATAAAGACCAATTAAATCTTAAGTAAAAATGAGTATATTTCATGCACATAATTCTTAGACCAATTTGATACAGAATATGAACAAAGTGTGTGTAATAGTTTCGGAGAAATCAATGTAGACAGAAAGACAGACAGGAAGACAATGTGCAAAGAACTGCAATGCTTTTTTTATACTTTACACGAGACGTAAAAAACAAAGCAATTAGTATTAGGGAAATACTAACAAAATAAGTAATTCTTAACGTGTAATGTATAGCCATCTCTTAACAAATATTTTAAGATTTGTAGTTGAAGCTGAACAGACATAACCTACAATATTTCATTATGGAATGACATTCCTTATTACAGTTTCTTATTTGAATTATTTTGTAATCAGAATTCAGTCCTATATATGTACTGAACATTCTCTGAAATTAAATATCATGCAAAATACAGTTTGTGTTCTAAATATTTACAAAACAAACATCTCATAATCGAGTACTTTACATTTCTTCTTCTTTTCACTTCTCACGTCAACATTAGTATTAGAAACTGTTTGCAACATTCAATAATTAAGGAAACGAATTCTGTCATGGTTCAATTTTTATGCATATAGGCATGTTCTATATTCAAATAAAAATAATTCAAAATAAAAGCCACAATGTAAATTACACACACTTAAAATGATTACATTACGGACATTTATGTTCAAATGTTTATGTAGATACTTTCAGCAACACAACTCTCTTTGCAACTATTTACAAAATAACCCATATTTCATGGAATAAAACAATATTCTTTAAGGGGATACAGAATTATCTATTTTCACAATGTTAAATTATGTCTTACGTATGAAACTTTTCCTCGAAAACTCTTGAAACTAGACAGCCGATTCTTTACAGTTCCTGTACACATAACTTGAATTTATGCTGAAATAGTAGTTTTCCTGCAACTCATTTTACTGAGAAGTAATTTTTTCCCCATTCATATATTTTTTTCAACGATTTTCAGAACATCGCCTCCTGTAACATTCCAAAATTTAAGAAATTTTAAAAACATTATGTCAGTACATGTACAGCATCCAAATAATTTCTGAAAATTACAGCTCTATAAGAAAAGGTGTGCGAAAAAACTAAACTTGCAGAAAATAAGTGTTAAAAATAGAAGTATATTGTATACATATACTACACTCTTCCTCTAAAAAACGAACAATTAATATGGATATAATTTTAGTATAACCATAAAATATGAGAGTCAAAATTAAATTACCGTATTCAGTACTAAAAATAAACATTGTACGTATTTCAAAACTTTATTTTTAAATATATATATGTTGTTGTTTTCTAATGCCAGGCGTTTGCCCATAAAGTTATTTGACCTCTTGCACTCCAATATTTTTCAAAGATATTATCATGGTCAGCCACTGAAGCACAGATTTTGAGGTGTTCCGAATCCATTTCTTGGTTTGAGTGCACAATGGGCAGTTAGGGGACTGATATATTCCAATTCTATGCAGGTGTTTGGCCAAACAATCATGGCCTGTTGCCAATCTAAATGCAGCTACAGACGATTTTCGTGGCAAATCGGGAATTAACTGTGGATTATGATGCAGAGAGTTCCATTTTTTCCCTTGAGATTGTGTTATCAAATTTTGTTTGTTGAAGTCTAAGTATGTAGATTTAATAAATATTTTCACAGAGTAATATGTAGATTTAGTAACAGGTCTGTAAGTAGCAGTGCTGCCCTTCTTTGCTAGTGCATCCGCATTCTCATTTCCCAGGATTCCACAATGGGATGGTATCCATTGGAATACAATTTTTTTTATTGAGTGATATTGAGAGAGCATTTTAGTTATTTCTGCTGTTTGAGATGAAGGTGTGTGTTTATAGACGATTGATAGAATAGCTGCTTTGGAATCTGACAATATAACTGCATTCTTAAATTTATTGATGTGAAATAGAAGATTCCTGAGACTTTCACTTATTGCAACGATTTCTCCATCAAAACTTGTTGTTCCATATCCAAGAGATATATAAAGTGAGAAGAGACAGCATATATATGAAAATTACTAAATTTCAACATGGAAAAAATGTTAGTGCAGTGCAGTATGTCTTCACATAATCTATAAAATGAATACAGCAGTGAAAATGAACATAACAGAAAATACCGAAAAGAAAACTTAAGTAAAAGGAATGTAACTTCAAGCCTGAAGAGAAGGCACTGAAAAATTAATCAGAAAGTGATTATGAAGATTTCAAATGACCCAGATCTTGGTAGTAACACTATTTTCCTTCTTGCTTCCCTACATAGACTAGTTATATCTTCTGCATTTTGTCTGTCTTTACCAAAGACGTTATATAGTATACTAGACTCACACAGAGCGCTGGTGTGCTGTCCAAAATTGAAACCAGTCTGCGCATGTTTACGCCGCCATGCTACTGGTAGAAATAGAGCGGTAAACACAATTGTTCGTTTTGTCTCTGGTGTTTTTAGTGAACAGTTTGAAAGTAATGGCAATAGAATTTTGAAAGATGATAAATATTATCGCCGCGGACTCATGCTTAACATGTCGGCATCATACAATAACGTGCGGTGTGCTTTTAAAACATAATTTTGCCGACCGATTGTTGCTCTGTAGGTTTCCTCTAAGCGACACGTCTACTTCCTCGATAAGAATAAGCACTAGTTTGTTATATTGTTAAATGGCTATTATTAGTATAATTATTATTATATCATATTAGAGTACGCTGGCTTTCTTAACTCTTAATAATAACTCTTTAATAATAATTTTTAATCACATACCTTAATGTTCGTCCTCAGCACAAGACATTGCAACCTCGGTTTTAGTCCACGTGGATTAGACAAGTAAGTGTCATTTAATAATGGGAGCAGCTTATTGGTTGCAATATTGAAATTGAGGCGAGTGATTGGAGCGGCGACACAAGAAATTGAAAACAATAATGCAATTAAATTTCAAAGACCTGCCGAATGTTATGCACGAGGCCGCTCAAAGACCTGCCGAATGTTAACCACGAGAGCGCGGCGATAATACCATCCCTGTTTAATTTTCCAAGCCATTTGCAAAAGGTACGATATATTATCTCTGTTGTTACAATATCAATATCATTAAAAATCAATCAGTAGTTTACGACAATAAAGAATACTTATCAGACTGTACAGAAATCCCACTGAGTGAATTATTTAGACTAACACATCAGATGTTAAAACATTAGTGGAAAGATAAATTTTTGTTTTTATTATGTAAATGAATTTATCTGCAAGATTATAAACTTTCATTCAAGATCCATAAATGGATAAATAAATATACAGATGATAAATAAATAAATAGCTATAATAGCTAAGCCGTCTTTGTGAACTTATGATTCAGAGTTCACCTATAAATAACTCTTTTACATTTTGCCGGACATATATTTTATTAACAAAAGCAAGGAATGGCATTTTATTGATATTACATATGTGCATAAAAATTATGTACCATCACTCCGCAAGCAATGATAATATATCTATTTTATTTATTTAAAATAAAAATACAATACCGGTATGTAAAAAATCCACACATGAAAAGTATGTGGTTTTTTTTATCTTGCATAAAGTGATTGTTTAGTTTTTAGGTCTTCACATTACCTATTGTTTGCAATTTATTAGGTACTGGTACAGATACTTTTTATAATTGATAGCATTCCCTTTATTAATTGAAGAATGAATTCAATGTAATTTGGCTAACTTCGCACATTATATTTTGCCAGATTACCTAATGTCCTGTGGTCTAGAAGTATCGGTAATATAATTTTCGATTCTCTAAAACTTAACAACAGGTCTATACTGATTATCACATATTTATTTCACTTAAGAATTTGATTATAATAAGAACTTGTGTAATCAAGGTGCATATATTTATGTCTTGTGATCTAAGAGTAATGTATGTTAATGTAATATTAGAGTCTCTGAAACCTAACAATTTGCTGATTATCGTAAAATTATACAATCTATAATGTGTATTGTGTAGGCCTATTTATGGATGTATGAGTATGTTTTCTATAAATTGCTGCATACGTATTTTCTTTTCTTTAATGTTCTAATGCATATCAATGAAACTTTGAATATGTTTATTTCGTCCCAATTTTACGTTAAATGTCGAAAATGGCCATAATCGTCAATTTTAGATCATCACAGCGTTAAATTGCGTGATTTACGTACTGCTATTATCCGTCTGCTCTCCAACAATATGGTGGCAAGCGCAGCGTTCAATTTGCCCCGGTTTCCTCGTTTCGCGCAGCCAAGACTGTAGGGGCCTGGTCTTTACTTAAGGTACTACACTGAAGTAGGTGTCCTGCATTCAATATAGCATCTGTGTTGTGTCAAATATTTTCATCCTGTTCAAATGGTGTGCCAGGCAGTCATGACCTGTTAGAATCCTAAATTTGGCTACAGCGTCCTTGCATTCTAATGAATGTAGGGTTCTTCCTTTGATATTTACATTGATCCTTTTTTTTTTCCTTGGTGTGCGTAATATAAGTTTGATCAAGTCTTGCTTTAATTTCTTGTGTTACTGTGTGTTGGCTTGGGTTGTTGCGATATTTTGGTTCGGTGGCCGGCCCATTTGTTTCCCACTAATCCATTGCAGTACAATGTGTTTTTGTTGCCTTCTGAGCATTGTTAGCAGTTTCCTGCTTTCTGTTATTGATGGGATTTTAGGTGCGATATTTGATGTTATTACTTCTATAGCTGCTTTGGAGTCTACTAGGACTGCTTTGCTGAAGTTATGGATTCTGGTCATTAATTTAGTAGTGCTACTTCTATAGCTTTACATTCACCTTCAAAGGCTGATTTACCTTTGCTATTGGTATGTAATGTGCGAATTTTTTTGCAGTAAACTGCCACTCCAGCATTTCCTTTGGTCTCTAGTCTTGAACTGTCAGTGTACATTCTCCACCAATCTGGTTCAGGATACCTCTCAGCTATTGTTGCTAGTGCTATTTGCTTTAGCTGAGTAGAGTTCGTATCAACTTTTTTGGCAGCAAATCCTTGAAGTTCCAGTTGGTAGTTAAAACTCTGATAATCTATTGAATTGACTGGGAAAGGTTTTTTGTCTAGAACTTGGGTGATATTGTTTTTCTTCAAAATTTCGTTTGTTACTTGTTGATAGGATTTTTTGCGTTTTCAGGAAGTTGTCTGTTAGAAAGTACAGACACACAATTTAAAATAAAACGATTAATGGGAAAAGCAAAAAAATACGAAGGATTTACACTGTGATAAAAATACGGTAAAATTAATCTGATATATAATAGTTGATGGATAAAAATCCCACTTTGAAATCTGAGCACTAATAGGAAGAATGTGGGAGATCACAAAATGAAAATGGACTCTGTGACACCTGTTAAACATTTCACCTCTGTCAATCTCTTTCGGTAAAACTGGCCATTAAGTTCAGATTATTTCAATGTGCTGTTTTTGCATAGTAGTCTTTCAATCTCATAAAGTTTTGATTGAAAAAACTGTTGAAGTCATTCTTTCCTTGACAGTCCAATATTCATCTTTTAACAGGTTTATAATTCATTTTTAATTTTGAAATCATAATTTCTTCAATGTTTTTTCTCCAATTGTTTCCATATGATGTTAATTTTGTTTGTTAATAAAAGTTATTTGTTAACGAATTTTTCATATTTCTAACAAGTTAACTTTCAAAGTTTTGTATAATTAGAATATTCGTGGAATAATTAAAATAAATGCACGTTTCTATCAAGATCTTAAAATGACAGACCTTATTGTACAATTAACGTAAATAGAAAAGGAAATATTATTTGGATGCTTAAATGCAACAGTTCTGGAGTTAATGATCATAATTCAGGAATCAAAAATACAAAGATTACAATTTAAAATTAAAACATACTTTTCACTTTACAATACACATAACAATTAGTTTATACAAACTTTCTTGTTCAATCACAGACAAAAACCACTAGCAGGATTTTAACATTTTTAACTAATACTCTTACATTATCTTGAGGTAAAATAATTCCACATGGGTAATGCCATATAAATTATTACAGCACAAACTAACAAGCAAACATTCTGGTGGGGCCAGATAAAAAAGTTAAATATTTTTCTTCCATCATGTTAATAATGTCAAAAGAAGTGATTATACAAATTTTGGCCACTCAACCGCAATTACAAGGGCTGTAAAAAAATAAGTTCGCCAGGGGCCGTTAACAGAAAAAAAAACACAATTTCATTGGACAAATTTATTGGAACTGACAGCAGTTTTTGAGCTATTTTTCAACATATCTTCCATCAGAATTGAGACATTTCTCATATCATGAGATTGACAGAGAGAGGTGCAGACACAGTCAAATGCTAGTTCAAATCTGAGGCAGCTGATTTCTACAACACAAAAATTGATCCCATGGTATTACAAATGTCTTAATTCCAGTGGGGGATATGTTAACAAATAGCGCAACAATTGCTATATCTGTTTCAATAAATATTTCCATGCAATTGTGTTTTTTCTATAAACAGCCCCAGGGAAAATCACTTTCTGGACAGCCTCGTAATTGCGGTCAAGTGGCTAAAATTTGTATAAGCACTTCTTTTGACATTATTAACATGGTGGAAGAAAAAAATTTAACTTTTTTATCTGCCCCCATTAGAATGTTTGCTTGTAAGATCCATCATTCTCACGTTCATTACTGAATTACTTTTATTATAACTGAAGTCCTGAAAGACCACATAACATTCAGGTATAAAGATTATGTATTAAAATGAAAAAGTATCAGATGGCTAAAATATATTTATATTTCAGTATTCCAACTACAGTGAAACCTCTCATTTACAGACATCGAAGGGACATAACAATCTGTCCGGATCTGGGAGGTGTCCTTTATTGGGAGGGAGACTCCCCATTCTAACAGAAAATTTATAATATGCGTTATGTATCCGTTCATGCTTGAAATGAAATGTATTACTGTAGTTTAATTCTAAATACAGTATACTGTACTACAGTAAATTCTTTGCAACTTTGAACTATAGTAGATAAAACTGAGAAAGGAAAATACAGTACTGTGCCATGCAATTTTATTCTAGGCCTACAGTTATGCAGTACTGTAATTTACAGTTTTCAAATTAACCTTTACGCTCAGGTGCCATGTCTCTGGAAACAGGAAAACTGATTGAAGTGAAGATAATAATAATCCTACTAATGCCATAATGTGTCGAATACAATTTCACAATTGTGGAAACCTTGGACCCATCAGACAGGTTAAATTTTATGATTCTGTTTATCCACCCGCTTCCAGCTAACAAGGGGTAGCCGGCTGGGCTGGTGGTAGCCTACGAGACCCTTAGGGCCATATTCATAGACATTCTTAGCGCGGGCTTCTGGTGGATGATCAGCGAACTAACGTTTTTCGTATTCATAAACCAGTGTTAGCAATATGATATTATATGAATCCTGTACAAATAATCACTCGTTAGTTGGGGCTAGTTTAGCACGCTTGTAGCACGGGCTAGCGAAATGTCTACGAATAGCATCCTTATTGTCTTCTTTCATGTTAAGGAATTTAATTCTCAAAACTAAATTTTCCATTTTTGTAACACATTAGATCTTGAAATTCAAGTTCTGTCCGCAGTCAGGAGATAAAGCAAGCTTTAGGACTGTGAAACAGCTGTCCCTGTCCGTGTCTGAGAGTTTTCGTAAACGAGAGTTAAATTTATCATTATTTCTATATTATTTCAGTTAGGACATAAAAATCTGTCCGTATATGAGTGTCCGCATATTAGGGGTGTCCGTAAGGAGAGGTTTCACTGTACATACTTTCTAAAAGGAAGGTTGATATAAATATGAGAGGGATGGCGAGTTTCTACACATCTTAAGACAAAAAGATAGAGTGAGAAGGATACCTTCAGAGTCTGTGCAATTCACATTTACTGATCGTCATAAAAATTACAGTGAAGTCAAATTTTCTCCTTTATGGACATTATAACTCTTAAGTGAAATAAATTTTATTTGCTCTAAGCTGCAGCACAAAATATTTTCTTACAGAAAAATTAATTTGTTTACTGAGAACACATGCAAGCCCAATTCTTTCATATAGTATGGGCTAAGAATCTGTGTGATTTTATGTTTCACATTATTGAAGATCAAGTACAGAAGTTACAATTAAAAATGAAAGTTTACAACCCATAAGAGAGACTAGGAAAGAACTCATGTGAGTATGTATGAGTGAGAGAGAAGGGAGGGAGGGAAAGGGAGAAAGAGCGAGAGGGCAGGAGAGGAAGGGGAAGATCAGAGAGAACTTACGACATGTTATTTTACAGAACTAACATCATTTTAAAAAGTTTAATATTTCTTCAACTCAGAAGAATAGCAAAATCAGGTCATTAATAAGACAGAAAACTGTATGTACAGAACAAGGTAGAATTCATAAAGAAATTTGATTTTCTACTATTTCTAACCTTCCATAATAAGACATTCTACATTTAAATTCAGCAGTATGTAACTTGTTAGTAACTAAACTTGTAAAAGTCACTCTCCAAAGTATTGTCTCGCTGCTTCTGCACTTATGTCTAGAGGTGTCCTTAATTTCTGATACTCTTATTAATTTTACCAATCTGCTTTTTGAAAACAATAAAAATATGACTACCTTGCTTGTGCAAAGATCTCATACAAACCCATGTTTAAATTCTTTTAAGAATTTCCACATACAATAAATTTACATTGGAGAAAAAAAAAAACATTAATGTATAATATTTAATATAAACTCTGAACATTATACAGTATTACAAAAATAATAAAATAAATTATAGTGAAATTTGCAATCAAGTGCTACGTAAGTTTCAACCTTGTTCTAGTTTTCATTATTTCAATGTTTTGTCTGCAAACTACTTGTATTTTCAAAAATGGCAGCTTGTGTAATACCAGTAAATGATTTTTTTAAATAATTCTAATAATAAATAAACAACGTGCTCTAAAACAAAACTAAACTAGTATACCTTAAAAAAAATTCAGAGATTGCAACAAATACCACACTTCAGTTTGTTATCTTGTCTAATATGTCTTACTAAAGAAACAACATAATATGGGAAATTAAGTCAGTTATTACCATATCACAATCAGGCTCTTAACATTAATTCACAAACAGAGGTGATATGTCTTGTTATTAAATTCTTGCTGTTAACCAACTTATCTAACATAGACTCTAATACAACTTCTTGAAGTCTAGATATGCTCGTGGTATGAAATAAACAATTTCACATCCCAGCTATAGTTATAACATTGACTTGTACATCCAATGCTCGATTTTCTTCATTTTTGTTTAAATATAATACAATTCATAACTGCTAAACATGTGGTCAGGATCCAACATAATGACTGAAATTCCCCACATAAAGTATGACAAAACGAAGTATTTTTATTATAAACACATTGGCAACTCTTGAAATTCTTTTTATAATATGTATATCAGTGCAGAAAGCAGTAAGAGTACCATATCCAGAATAATACGATAGATTTAACAATATCGCGTGAGTGCAAATCACATCTTTTAAATTGTACCTTTAACTTCTTGATTAACAATATTACTTTGGTGAAAATACCTGAATTTCTTTCTGTTAAACTGTGATAAAATATACGCCACTGAAATTAAAAATCACAAGTCTTTCCTAATCTTCAGTTAAACTGTAAAAAATATTTTGCTAGGAGACATATGCCTCAATGAAAGAAAGAAATAAACAATGAATAACCTAATTAATACCTTGTTATCATTTTAGATAGTGTCACATGGAATGTTTCCTCACTTCACAGTAATATAAGTTAAATATAAAAATAAAATAATTTAAGATATCTACCCCCACAAGAGACGAAAGTATGTTAATATCCATAACAAACGCCATTACAAACTTAATAATAAAGTGTGTACAGTGAGGCCGTACAATCATTTCCTGTTACAGTAATGATTACCAACAGCTACATTCTTGTCTCTTTTACTATTTCTAAATTTGTTTTATTTATAATAGCATCATACACACATACATTCAAGTATGTAAATCCAGGTTTAGGTATTATAAATTCCACTGTAAGTCAGCTCTTACAAATTTATTATTTTGAAAGTGTGACATACTATAAAAGAAACATCCCTCAATGTATACAAATTTCAGAAGCTTATTAATATCTACATATGTTCCCCACCTTCTGTTCACCCAACTGCTCATGTGATTAATAAATTTTCAATTTATTTTAAAGGTCAAGTTCACCTCTGACGTCGCATTCTAGTGGCACGAGCCCTCGGAGCGGTAGAACCGGATCCAATACTGAACATTCCCTGACCTGAGGGCTGACCTGAAAACATGGGAGCAGCTCCAGCACCTATAAAACAAAGATGGCTTACTTAATCACCTTTTATACAAAGATGCAGAAATATATCTAACAATTTCACGAATCAGATTCTTTTTTAAAGGAATATGCAAGCGTAAGAAAGACAAATATTCATAAATAAAAGAAACATAATAATCACAATAGAATCATACCAACCCTTTAAGTAAAAAACTATATTACGTATTTATTCTGAAATATGTATTTGACTTTCGAATTTACAAAATACAACTTAGCAGAAAAACCAATTTGATCTTAATTTTTTCTCCATGAGAACAGCGATTTTTCTTCAGTTTCGGGGTTGATTGGTTCTGAACTTCATTTTCCCAAAATCCGTTACAATTTGTGGAGTGCACACGCACGAGCACACACACACACACACAAACCCTCCACCCCACCAGTACTGAAAACTCAATTACAATTGTCAAAGCAAATATCTGTTCATCCTAGGCACTATAGAATTCTAGATACAGAGTATTTTCTGTTTCTCAGGATCAAAATTTTGCTTCTAATCATCGAAAATTCGAAATATCGGATTACGACTTATAGTTATAGTGGTTCGAGAAATTGAGGTCAGACTTATTACCTTCTGCTTCAAAGTGCTGCAAACATTTTTCACAGGCATCACTAAGTTTATGGAATCAGTTGCTGTGACACCCACTTTGCAGACTGTGATATTGAAGCAGATCGTAAATGATACGGTGTGCTAAGCTGTAATCTTCATCATTGCAGCTATTTTATTCACTGTCACTGACGATTTTCCATCACTAACCTTCAACTGTTGCAATGGGACTCTGGCTTTATGATTCACCATACCTGACAAGATCAACTAGCATCTGCTGCAGAAGTCACACCATTTTTTAACTTTCTAGTCCACTCTTACACTTGCTGCAGTGACAGACATGCATCACCATATTTAAATGAATTTAAATCAGTTTTATTCCGTCATTACTCAAAAAAGGGATAATCGAATGCTGCCCCTCTTTAGTGCGTATCTCAAATGATGTGATCACTTTACACTGTTACTGAGAAAGCATGTTGCATTGCAAAGCATTGTTTCACATGGTCCCTGTTCCTGAAAGTAGCTACTATGAAGTTGTTTCCAAAATTTTGCTACTTCATTCCTCATACAAGAATATTCAGAGACATAATTAAACTTGTTTAAAATCTGCTCTGCGTTCAAAATAACATGAGCAAAAACTGGAAAAATTACATTCAATAAACATGACGTAATTGTATCATAAAATTCATTAAATATTTTCATAATAAAAATATCACTGTACTTACTTACTTACAAATGGCTTTTAAGAAACCCGAAGGTTCATTGCCGCCCTCACATAAGCCCGCCAGCGGTCCCTATCCTGTGCAAGATTAATCCAGTCTCTATCATCATACCCTACCTCCCTCAAATCCATTTTAATATTATCCTCCCATCTACGTCTCGGCCTCCCTAAAGGTCTTTTTCCTTCCGGTCTCCCAACTAACACTCTATATGCATTTCTGGATTCGCCCATACGTGCTACATGCCCTGCCCATCTCAAACGTCTGGATTTTAAGTTCCTAATTATGTCAGGTGAAGATACAATGCGTGCAGTTCTGTGTTGTGTAACTTTCTCCATTCTCCTATAACTTCATCCTGCTTAGCCCCAAATATTTTCCTAAGCACCTTATTCTCAAACACCCTTAACCTATGTTCCTCTCTCAGAGTGAGAGTCCAAGTTTCACAACCATATAGAAGAACCGGTAAAATAAATGTTTTATAAATTCTAACTTTCAGATTTTTGGACAGCAGACTGGATGATAAGAGCTTCTCAACCGAATAATAACACGCATTTCCCATATTTATTCTGCGTTTAATTTCCTCCCGAGTGTCATTTATATTTGTTACTGTTGCTCCAAGATGTGTGAATTTTTCCACCTCTTCGAAGGATAAATCTCCAATTTTTATATTTCCATTTCATACAATATTCTGGTCACGAGACATAATCATATACTTTGTCTTTTCGGGATTTACTTCCAAACCGACCGCTTTACTTGCTTCAAGTAAAATTTCCGTGTTTTCCCTAATCGTTTGTGTATTTTCTCTTAACATATTCATGTCATCCGCATAGACAAAAGCTGATGTAACCCGTTCAATTCCAAACCCTGCCTGTTATGCCTGAACTTTCCTAATGGCATATTCTAATCACTGTATTATGACAATATTTACTAGAGAAACAGTAAATTCCTTGATGACTAATAGAGTGAAATTTATTTATATCATCAAAATGTAAAAATAATATAATGCAAACCTTTACCAAATTGGAATGCAGTATTGCTGCTAGAGGTTCCTGCAGAGAAATTGATAGCTGGTGCTGAAGGATTGACACCAGAGCTTCCAAAATTGAAACCTCCTGCAAAGAGAAATAAATTGTGTACTTCTTGCGATTTGTTTTTGCAGTAATTTCAACAATACCTCGTAACTTTAAATTAAAACTATGAGATCTGTACTACAAACTGACAAAGAAAGGGACAAATAGATTAGCAGGTCAGCCTGTTCATCTGTTAGTCAAACTCAAAAGCCTGAAAACACTCTACGATGGTACAGACCCAGAAACAGAATTTGGGCCACCTGAATTTTTCAAGTTCCAGTTGTAACATACTGCACATGGGCTATTCCATATGAAATCGATCAGTAAAAAACCTCGCATTTTTTTATACTCTAATTTTTTCCCTATTTATACAAGGTGCTGAGGAGAGTGCATTTTCAAAAATATACTATCCAAAGTCAAACGGTTTTCATATCGTTGAGCGACAAATTTAGCGTATTTTATAAAAACAAGCCTCTTTCAGCACTCAGAACTCTGGAACCATTTACTGCAGAACATTGAACGAGAGCTCATTTTGAAGCTGACATTTGGTAGGTTATGTTAAGAAGTAATCCTTATTTTTATTGTACACAGAGAGACAGATAATCTGATTTTACTTACTTTTAGGCTTTTTGACAATTTGTAAAAATGTAAAAAAATATTGCGAAAAACCTTGCATTATTAAGAGGGATTCGGCATTGTTTGCTAAGTGGTATGGCAATAAGTTTCGAGGGTATTAAATAGATTATTTTCACACGCCTGGACTTGAACTGCACAGTACCACACGCACTGGCCGAGAGCTGAAGATAAGCGAGCGTTGGGCATCATTTTACTCCTGTGTTTATGAAAACTTGTGATAAAGCTAGCCCAGCTATGCGCTACTAAACGAAACATCACATGTTTGTCTCCTGGCCTTGCTTGTCTCGGCTAGCTCCCGTCTCACAGTCAGCTGGTTAGTTCACGCGTGTACTATTTATTTTTTTTTATTTGATATTTTCAATACTTTCTTATCAACATACCATCAGTAAAAAATATGTGTTTATTTGCACTTTCAATGCAGAATCTAACTGTATATTTTTTAAATATTTTTTTCCCAGACAAAGGCGTCTTAATGAGGAAAAATCTAAATTTCTCCATTTCCATAAAAAGTAAGAAGATCTGTTTATATATCAATTTAAACTTTAATTTCCCAGCATCAAAATAAACCATGATCTTGATCATTGGGTGAAAGGGTTTCGGAGCTACAACAGTTTAAAGTTGCTAATTTTATGAAAATACGATAAATTTAAATATTTTTAATTTAAACACTATGAAGTTCTGATGCCTCAAACTTTCGACAAAGCAATGTATCACAGTTCTTAACGTACAAAAAAAAGTTTCATTGTATTTAGAAATTGTAAGGTCAATTTTCTCTATATTTCGGTTGATATGAGATGGAATAGCTCACATGCTCAGTCTGTACTATATAAAAGTAAGCATTAACGAACATTCATTTCTAAAATCAAACATGAAGCAAACATTTTTTTAAATTAAATGCTGTGTTGATTTAATACGGAGTAAGAATGTAAGACATTTTTATCAGAATACTGGTTACCTGTTGATTGTGGGGCTGTAGAAGATGTACTATTACTTGATGCTCCAAACTGGAAAGGAGTCTGCAAGCTTGTACTGGTACCAAACAATCCTGTGCTGGTGCTAGTTGAGGTTTGTTGCACTGGTGTAGCTGCTGGTGTGGATCCAAAACCAAACATAGGCTGTGCATTCCCACTACTAGCAAACACTCCGCCAGAAGGCTGGGCTGTAGAACTGCTACCACTTCCAAACATTCCGCCACTGGACTGTGCTAACTGAGTGGATGGACTCCCAAATAAACTTCCAGAAGACTGTGATGTCTGGACGGCTGGACTTCCAATATTACCAAACAAGCCACTACTAGCCTGTGAAGACGGGGTTGGTACATTTGCATTGCTACTGAAGGGCCCACCTGAAGACTGAGGTGTCAGGTTTCCACCACTTCCAAACACACTGCCAGAGGATTGCGTAGTGGGAGTGGTCAAACTTGTATTACTTCCAAATAAGCCACCAGAAGGCTGGGGAGTTATCTGATTGCTGGTACTTCCGAACACTCCGGTGGATGACAGCAATGGTTGGCTGGGAGTACTTGAACCAGATCCAAACAATCCAGTGCTCGGCTGCGACTGTCCTGATGTACTGCTGCCACTCCCGAACATCCCACCTGACGGATTTGTCAAATTTCCAAATAATCCACTATTTTGTTGTGAGGTCTGAGAGGATGTATTTGTGCTGGTCCCAAAAACTCCTCCAGAAGACTGAGATGTATTTCCAAAAATCCCACCACCTACCTGCGGCTGATCAGTTTTACTTCCACCCACTCCAAACACTGGCTGTGTGGATGTTTCAGTCAAGTTCCCGCCTGTTCCAAAAACACTGCCACCCAGCTGTGTAGCCTGACCTGTCGTACTGCCTGTGGACCCAAACATCCCCCCAGCAGTTTGGTTGGACAAATTTCCACTTCCACTGAATGAAAAGCCTGAAGGCTTAATACCAGATAAAGGATTACCAAAAGGAAATCCACTAGTTTGAGATGAACCTGTGCCAAATTTAAAAGGACTCTGCTTCTGAGACCCTCCATCAGCCTGGACCTGCTGAGGTGTTTGAAAGAAACATCCTGTACTCTGCGTAGTATTAGTTGTAGTATTGAAGTTGAATACAGATTTTAAAGCAGAAGGCCCAAATTGGAATGGAGTGGATGACTGACTCGTTGCAGCAGTTGTGGTAAGGGTGCTGATGGTGGTGGCAATAGTGGGGGGAGAGGTGGTACTGGTGAAGGTAATTGTAGTGGTGGTAGTGGTAGAAGGTACAGTAATTGTACTGGAAGTCACAGCACTTGATGGTGCAGCTAGTGGTTGGAAACTCCCTGCTGATGATGTACCTGCATTATCTTTAATTCCCTTTGAGAAGTCAAATTTGAAGCCTCCAATCGGATTGAGGGAGCTACTAGTTGTTACGATATTTGACTGAAAAGGACTGCTACTACTTGATGCAGGTTTCATTCCAAAGCCTAATGTGGATGTCAATGTCGTTATTGCTGGAGCTTCATATGGCTTATCATTGGTTTTAGCAACACTAAAAGAACTGCCAGATGCAGGACTGATCACACCTGTTGTAGTGGTAGTAGTACTAGGTGACGAAGAACCAAATAAGCCTAAGGCTGCTTGATTACTGCCGAGCATGAAGCCTACACCAGAAGAGAATCCTGGTCCAGATGCTGAAGTTGTGATTGCATGTGTCGAGGTAATAGCTGCTGATTTATTTCCAAATGAGAACAAACTTTTACTGGTTTCTGTTGCTGGAGATTTTGAGACATGGATAACAGTGCTTGCTGATGTTGAAGAAATGCTGCCAATACCACTACTATTACTACTGGTATTTGCAAGAGATCCAAACCCTGACTGCAATGTGGAAGGAGAAATTATTGTTGATCCATTACAAGTAACAAGACTCTGTGAAGAAGAAACTGTTAACTGTGGATTAATATCAGAAACAGAAAATGATGCTTTTGGCAATGCAGTCACAGTAGCAGCTGATGAACTCAGTGGTGGATTAGAGACCTGGCTGGTGCCGAAGTTAAATGTAATGGGAGAAGAGACAGTAACATTCTGTGGTTTTGTAAGGAATTCTGTTTTTTGTTCTGTAGAACTAACAGCACTTGCAAGATTTGTTGATGTTTCTGGAGTAAGTGTCAATATTGGTTTTACTTGTTCTCCAAGTGTGGCAACGACTGGAGATGTAGTCAAGGGTAGAGTTGGTGCTGTTTGGTTCAATATTGATGTTACTGGCGCAGATGTAATGGAACTCAATAGGCTGAATCCAGTGCCTGCTGCACTGGTGTTGGGTGCAGTACTGCTCACTGGAGATAGTACACTGGTGGTTGAGAATATACTCTTTACAGGCACTGTTTCTGCAGAGGAAGCAGCCTGAATTCCATTTGTGGTAGATTTTCCAAGTGAAAATGAAGGGGTGCTGGAGGTCACGATTGTTTCTGCAGCAGTAGTAATCTCCTTTGCAGTAGCCACAATTCCTGCAGCTGATATGGGGGTGAAGATAGTTGAAACGGTTGTCATTGGCAGAATAGAAACTGCAGGTACTCCATTTGCACTTGTAGACGGCAATGGTTTTCTCATAAAATCATCTGTAATTAAAAACAAAATATGCCAAATAAAAAAAACAGAATTTAACGTGAAATTTCAAGTTTTGAAAGTTGCCTGGCATACAATATAATTACATAACGAAATTACACTGTGTGAGGTATATATACAATAGTTTAAAAAAAAAAGTGACAAGTTAAGCATAAGAGAAAAAGAACCTAATTGTCAAAAAAAAAAAAAAAAAAAGTTTGTTCTTAAAGCATTCAGCTACTTTCTAATAAGGTCAGTCACGTCAATTACTTCCCCCCCCCCCCTCTTTTGAGCTCAGGTTTTTAAATTCTGAATCCACTGAATATACTTACTGAGTAATCAAATTTGACTACAAATCCTGAATTTGACATTTTTCATCTAGTTTCAGAATCTTAAGGATTTGAAGTATTCTTTCACAAGCGTTATACAATCCTAATATTTTCATGCTTTTGACTGAGTTTCTACAATACAACAAAAACCAGTTTTTATAAGCTTTAATTTTATATATATGTATAACACAACCACTTTCGAGAAAGATACTTCAAGGTCGATTTAAAAATCTGGAAACAAATTTAAAAAAAAAAAAAAAACGATTTTGAATGTTTGCTGGTGTTTCAATACTGTTTCTATAAAATTTTCAAATTTGAATGTTAATGAGTTAAGAATCTTATTATTTGAGAAGTTCTGGTTTGTGGTAACTGGATTATTTAAAAATACATCTTCTGCAACATCAATGTCAACCATCAAAGGTTTCAAAATAGAACTTACTGTGTATAATTCTCATAATATCATAATCATTATAATTTTTTATATTTTCACAGACATACAGTATCTTTTTCTTCAACATACGATATTTCAGTCTAAATATTAAAAAAATAAATTTTTCAAGATCTGGAATTGTTGAAATGTGTAATGATTGTACATAATATAAAATTAATTTTTCGTCTTCTGTTTGTTGTTTTTAAGCTTATTTTGTGCATGATAAAATTGGTGTGCTATTAAGTCATTCTTGAATATATGTATACATTTACATTATTAAGTTGACGATTGTTACTATAATTCAGTTTTTGAACAAGAATTCTCAATATAGTTTCATATTAATGTGTGTATACTGATAAACGAGTTGTAGTAGTCTGTTCTCGCTTAGATGTTGTAACGTACACCAGACACCACGACATTAATGTAATATTACCAATTATTTTATGAATTATGACAAATATAAAATGAAGATATAAATTACATCAACAAAGCTTTACATAAATTGAGCTATATATTACAAACACAATATCATATATTAAAACATAAAGTTTGAAAATGTATTTTAATTTAAAATTGTGGCTTTAAAATACACATGTAACTGAAATCATTGTAACACGAGTTTTATGTATTGTAATACTAAATAGAATATAATTAGTTATACAATGTAGACTTATTTATAACCTAAACATTTTTTCCAACAAGTAAAATACATAAAGCTCGTGAGTCATTATTACATATTATTACTTATTATTATAACACCAATTTGATGGTTTATTATAAGAAAAAAAACAAAAATTCCACTATGTAATTTAGATATCGTAGAAGCAAGTTGTAGCTGATGATGCTGTAAAAGGCAAAAACGTTTATACATTATTCATATTTAACATGTATTAACAAATGTTAATATTAAATTAATAAGTCATAAGATTGAACATTTTAACATTATTTATTGTATTCAATAACAGACTTACCGTATCTCAAAATCAAAACCTGAATTGAGGGGCTTAGAACAAAAAGCAGGTAAGTGACATTATTAAAAAAAATGAGGTAAGTGCGTGATGTGCTAGCCCAAAAGGATGTTTCTTTGGGATGAAATCAGGTAAGAGATCACACTGTGCAGTGCTGCTATATGGGCATCATTTCACCAAGCTAGTGTATAATATTTCATTGCAAGTAGAACTTTAACTGTAATTTCCTCAAAACTAGGTTTCTGTCACTTACCTGCTTTGTTCTAAGCCCCTCAATTGTAAACAACATGTTTTTGTTGTTTTACATATCATTCTTCATACACTTGCTGCATGTCACTTGTATAGTGACTTTCACACTTATGACTAGAGACCGGAACTTTGGCAGAATGCCTTTTCAAATGTGTTAAATCCATCTTCATTTTGAAAGTAAATCTGTACGAATTATACCTTTGTGATTGAAATGTCACAGTTTTATGTTGCCTTTTTCTGCCTTTTTTAATATAAATGCCTAATTTACAAAATAAATGCTTTTTTACCTTTATTTGATTTTATTTATCTATTAGTTATTAATTTATTATTAAAATTGCCTAAAAGTATATTTTAATTTATTTTTATAACCGCTACAATGAAAGTGATTTCACCGAATGTATATTATTGTCTTTCAGTCAGTTCATATTCTCTTTGCAACAATGAGTGCTGCCGTGCAAAAATGTATAAAAGTAAGCGTTTTAATTATTGCTTGTGTTTATCTGACAAGGCAACAATGAGTGCGGGTCTAACGTTATTTTTAAAGGTTATTTTTCTTTCAGTTTTCATTACGATGTTGTTGTATAGTCCCGTCGCTCTAATTTCCGGCAGCCAATCGCGTTGCAGGTCGGCTACATTTAAACATGTGCTTCTTGTGATTCGCTGATTCATTTCTTAAGGCTCGATAAATACTTAATATAATCGCCAGCCATTTTAGCTCTTTTTTTTTTGGCGTTCGCAGAAAGCACACGAAGACGTTATTTGCCGCTCAATTATTTGCTGAATTACATTGCGTTTGATTTATTATCATAGGAGCTACGACATGATAATGTTTAACAGTGTGGCAAATAGATTCCTCGTATGGTAGCTCGGCAATGTGAGAACAGAAATGGCGAATGATACTACCTACCTACTACTACTAGTAGACTTTATAGAGCCTTTACTTTCTAAGACGTAAGCAAAGGGGCGGAGTCACACCGGAAATAACAGCGTCGGGACTATAGCTAGCTAAATATTTAATATCGCAACATATCAGTACAACCAAACACAAAAAAAATGCACTTTCTAAGGCTACTGGGAAGATTTCTTTGCTTCCAACAGTAATTGCAACATCGAGTCGAAAATCTCAATTTGCACTCGACTTATGTAAAGCTTTTCTTGCTGCTGAAATCCCTTTGTGGAAAGTGCAAGGTTGTGGGTCTACCGCAAGGTTTTTGTAAATGCCTTTTATTGCGTATTTTAGCTACTTATAATGCCTTTTTGCCTGCCTATTTTAGCTATTTATAATGCCTTTTTGCCTGCCTATTTTAATGATTCATAATGTCTAAACTTCCGGTCTTTGCTTATGACCAGGGAAAGGATTTATATGTAAATACATATTTACTTATAAAGCTAATATAATTTATATTTTGCATTATCTTTATGTTTCACAATGTGTAGGGTTGAAAAATCCTACCTTTATTTTCCATATTTTTCCATATTTTAGAGTTTAGTACATATTTTCGTTAATTTCCATATATTTTCCATATTTCATATAAAACAGTCCATATTATATTAGGTTTAACAATAAAACAAAACAAAATTCCATTAACTTTTAAAAATACATTTCAACAATAGAGATTTAAACACATGTTCAGTAATCCCTTTAACATCAGAGTTATTTGAAAATTAGCAGTCCTATCAACAATGGGAAAGTAAGTTACAAAACTGTATTAATTTAATTTAAAATTTTTAACAGACTTCAGTTGTGCAGCTCAACAGTTAAATGCCAGTCAGAGTACACATAGGTTCAGTTTTGTAAATCATACTATAAAGACGGTAAATATGCCAAAAGTACGTCATTCAGTCAATTTAAAATCAAAACTAACAAGTTACATTTCAGAATTTAAAGAAGATGGTTTATCAACTGACAATAAAATATTATTTTGTAATTTGTGTCAGTGTGCAGTATCATCTACACAAAAGTTCCTGGTGCAACAACACATTACAACTAGTAAACATCAGGCCAACAAACAACTAAATTCCAAGCAGAGACAATTGTTTTTAACACAACCAACAACATCGAATGTAAGATCTGAGTTTAACATCGACCTGTGCCGTTCTCTCATCTCTGCTGATATTCCTCTCTACAAACTAAAGAATAAGGTCTTCAGGGAATTCCTTGAAAAATATACTCAACATACAATCCCGGATGAGTCAACACTTAGGAAGACGTATGCTCCATCCATCTACGATGAGACAATACAGAAGATAAGAGATGAAATTAAAGATAGTTCAATTTGGGTTTCCATTGATGAGACTCCCGACAAAGAAGGTAGACTTGTTGGTAATGTAGTTATCGGTTT
The DNA here is from genome assembly GCF_040183065.1 of Periplaneta americana. Classification (NCBI taxonomy): domain Eukaryota; kingdom Metazoa; phylum Arthropoda; class Insecta; order Blattodea; family Blattidae; genus Periplaneta; species Periplaneta americana. The sequence goes on from NC_091129.1 coordinate 136,622,997, forward strand.
GTTAAGTGAACAATATTCTGAACGAATTCTTTTACATTGTGATGTTCTAGAAAAGTGCAATAACAAAACTATAGTTAAACTGTTCAACGAAGCTATGGGTATCCTGTGGCCAAAGGGTATTATGTACGATAATGTGTTATTCTTTATTAGCGATGCTGCCCCTTATATGGTCAAAGCTGGACAAGCATTATCTGTTGTATATCCTAAATTGACTCATTTTACTTGTGTGGCGCATGCATTTCATCGTGTGGCAGAAGTGGTCAGAGACAATTTCCCTAAAGTAGATTTGTTGATTTCATCAGTGAAAAAAGTATTTCTCAAAGCTCCCAGTAGAGTTAACGTGTTGAAAGAAATGTACCCTGAAATTCCATTGCCACCAAAGCCAATTTTAACTAGATGGGGTACATGGCTAGAAGCAGTTGAATATTATGCCGAACATATAGACTCTATTAACAATGTTCTCCTTGCATTGGACTCTGAAGATGCAGTCTCAATTGATACTGCGAAAACAGTTACCTGTGACATAAGTGTGAAGAATGACTTAGCTCACATTCAGCATACATTTTCATGCATCATAAAAACGCTCAAAAGTCTCCAAAATAGGCACCTTTCACTATCTGAAAGTTTTGAAATTATAAATAGTACTGTGGAACAACTGAATCGTGGTAGAGGTAAAGTTGCAGATGCAGTAAGAGCTAAGGTGGACACTGTACTTTCAAAAAACCCTGGATATGAAGAACTACAAAAGGTTGTTGCTGTGATGAGTGGTGAATCAACAGTGAAGATTAACTTGGACTTATCCCCAGCAGACATTGTGAAATTGAATTATGTACCAGTTACTTCTTGTGACGTCGAACGCTCTTTTAGTCAGTATAAATCTATCCTCAGAGACAATAGAAGAAGATTCACTTTTCAGCACTTGAAAGAAATGTTTGTAACCTATTGTTATGGTAACAGACAATAAAAATTGTGTTTTGTTGAAACTACATTGGAAGATAAGGTACGTCCATTATATTTTTTGTTTAGTTTGATTAAAATGTACCAATATTTAACGTACATAGTCATTTTTTTATAATTTTAAGTCCATATTTAATTCCATATTTTGGTAAAAATCCATATTTAATTCCATATTTTGGTAAAAATAACTACATATATATTTACATATTTCATATATTTTTAGTCCATATAAATCCGTTCCCTGCTTATGACACTCGCAATAAAAACAGTTTAAGTATTCTGGTACATCATCTTACAAATAAAGGGTGCGGCATATCATCTTCCCTAATTTAAAGTTTAAATAAAAAACAGATGGATCAAAATAAGGAAACTTCATTAATATGAATGGTATCTTAACCGTGGGAATTTTCCATTTTTTTAATAACGTGTCTCTCAAGTGGTGTCCTTCACTATCAATGCATTGTTGAATGCGACTTCGGAAATTCTGAATCACTCTAAGTAGCATTTCTTGAGGAATAAGACCAATTTCTTCCTGTACTGCATTTCGTAAGTCTGGCAAAGTCCTCGGCCGATGTTTGAACACCTCAGCCTTAAGATGCCCTCATAGAAAAAAGTAGCAGGGTGCAAGGTCTGGTGATCGTGCTGGCCAGGGGACGTCGCCACGTGAAGAAATTAAGCGTCCGGGAAAGATCTGAGCAGCGACAATGGAATTACCACTTACCAGAAACGATACCACAGCGTACGCACGTTCTTCACCCGTCCACGGCATAGTTGGAATTCGTTACACATTACAATTTGCACTAATTGAATGTTAATTCCGTGTATTCATTGTCCTATTCAATTCTTGTTGTTTTGCGCATGTCATCTTATATCGTTATGGCAACACATGTAAACCTAAATTTCCCACTGTTTAGATACAATTCATATTCATATAGTTTCCTTATTTTGATCCATCTGTTTTTTATTTAAACTTTAAATTAGGGAGGATGTTTTGCCGCACCCTTTATCAGCAGAACTTACATGTATTTACAAATATATTGTGTGGAAACATGATCATAAAACATAAAAAAAAAAACGTATATGGTTTTTGGTATTAAAATTTACAATAGCTTGCCTGAGGATATTAAATATATAAGTAATAAATACTCTTAAATTCAGGATGTATATAAAAATGAAACTGATACAATTGTGTCCCTACAGTCTAGAGGACACGTGTGGGCCTTTGAACTCTTGCCTAAGGTATTTTATATTTGACTTTATTGTAATTTTAATGTATTTAAAGGTATTTTATTAACAATGTCTATACATTCTTCTATACTGTCCATCCATAAACCACAAAAGAAGTACATTAAAATCATCAGTACCAGTTGCAGAAGACACAGCCCTGCAGTATATATTGACTACACCCCACCTTTGGCTACTAGCAACAGGCATCTATAATGAACACCGATCAAAATACCCCTCATTTGTCGTGAAAAACAACTGAATAGACTACAGTGGACTTTATGTTGCCAGCAAACAGCTGGATACATTAAGACGATTGATTAGGTTTCCTCATAGATAGACATCTATCTTGGAAATCACATATTAGGTATGTATGCATTATCTTCTGTAACCTATTTATTAAAAAAATTGATGAACATTGTTAGTTTTGAATATGTTCGAAATGCATACTTTGCCTTTTTTCAAAGTGTATTCAGATATGGACTTATTTTGTGAGGAAATTCTAGTGATATTACAGACATTTTATTAATTCAAAAGAAAGTTATTAGAATACTGACATCTTCAACTAGTAGAACACACTGTAGACCTCTGTTCATACAGACAGGTATTCAGACAGTCATAAATCTGTACATAAATGATGTTCTAGTGTTTATGAAAGAACATTTGCAGGATTTTAATATGAGAAGTGAGATACACAATCATACAACGAGGAATAGGCAATTATTAGATTATCCACTTTGTAGACTTAGTGTGACAAAAAAATACTATAAGTTGATTGGAATCAAATTATTTAATAAGCTCCCTATAAACATTCAACTTCTTCCTGTTGAAAGTTATAAAACAAAACAGTACAGTTGGTTAATTAAAAACCCACTTTACTCAATAAATGAGTTCTTCGAAATTGACATACATTTTTAAACAATGCAGTTTTAAATGTTATGGTTGTTGTTTCTTAATTTTTTTTTAATAATGAGATTTTAAATGAAACCTAGTGGTAAATCAATTTACATTTAAATTTCAATGTATTAATGAACAGAGCAAATTGCACTACCTTATGTTACATTTTTAAAGTTTATTATTAACCTCTGTTGTAGTATTCTTAACTATAGTCGCGACGCTGTTATTCCCGGCGTGACTCCCCCTCTTTGCTTCGTCTTAGGAAGTCAAGGCTCTATAAAGTCTAGGTAGGTAGTATCGTTCGTCATTTTTGTTCTTTCGTTGCTGAGCTACCAGACGAGGGATCTATTTGCCACAATGTTAAACATTATCATGTCGTAGCTCCTACGATAATAAATCAAACGCACTGTAATTCAGCAAATAATTGAGCGGCAAATAATGTCCTCATGTGCTTTCTGCAAACGCCAACGAAAGAGCCAAATGGCGGCCGATTATATTAAGTATTTATCCAGCCTTAGGAAATGCTTAACATTTTCATCAGCGAATCACAAGACGCACACGTTTAAATGTAGCCGACCTGCAACATGATTGGCTGCTGGAAATTAGCGCGACGAGACTATAGTTATTAAACATATGACAATTAGTACTTGATACTGTCTTTTATCTAGTAAATATAGTACTTTTAACTTTATATTATGTAATTTGATAAATATCTACATTGTTTTAATAATTAAATTTTTATTTTGTATATCTATGAAATGTATTGCAGTAGGATTGTAACATTTGACAATGTCTATAGTGAAGTTTTTCATTCAATGACAATACAGATTATTATTATTATTATTATTATTATTATTATTAGTAGTAGTAGTAGTAGTAGTAGTAGTAGTAGTAGTAGTAGTAATAACAACAATGTCTATGCATATTTCTGCCTCTGACAATAAAATCTATCTACCTATCTACCTAATCTAAATCTACCTATCTATCATTAAGCAGTTTTAAGTTTTCTGATCAGTGTCAGTAACATTTTTGAGCAGTCCACTTTATATACAACTGCCACAACAAAGCTTCAAAAGTAAATAAAAATTCTCATTCATACCTTCACCAGCAATAACAGCAAGCATAGACCTCAGTCGAGTCTTGCTATCATGGACTCGCTTTGCCTCCAATGCTGCCACGCTGTTCAGAACAGGACCTGAGCTCTTGTCCAGCACAGCAGCAAATTTAGGCAGAAACTCACTAGGCTTTGTAGTCACTGGAATCTCCTCCTCCTGCTGCTGCTGTGGATGTGGTGCTGAGGTGATGGCACTGGTGGTTGGGGTGGTGATGGATGTCACTGTAGGAGCTTCTTCAACTGCCTTCTTTAGAATGTGGATTGTCTCTACAATGCTTTCACGAGATTGCTTAGGTGGTTTTCCCATCACGGGAGTACTACTACGGGACCAATCTGAAATCAAATATCAAGATGAGAAAATCAGTACACTGTAATTTTTTATGGGCTATTTTTTACTTCTCTTCCCATCTCTTTTTTTTTCCTTTACTACTATAGAACCTATCTGAAACTAAAACATCAAGATGAGACAATCACTACACTGCACAATCTTATTTTATGAGCTATAATGCTCGATTCATTTTACTTCTATCACTCTTTTCTGTTTCTCTTTCATCCAAGGTTTCATGGCATGTGCATCTTTCTCTAATAAAATACACCACAATACAGCAGAAATAACTAAAATGCTCTCTCAATTAATATCACTCAATAAAAGAATTGTATTCCAATGGATACCATCCCATTGTGGAATCCTGGGAAATGAGAATGCGGATGCTTTAGCAAAGAAGAGCAGCACTGCTACTTATAGACCTGTTACTAAATCTACGTATTACTCTGTGAAAAGATTTATTAAATCTACATACTTAGACTTCAACAAACAAAATTGGATAACACAATCTCAAGGGAAAAAATGGAACTCCCTGCATCATAATCCATAGTTAATTCCCGATTTACCACGAAAATCGTCTGTAGCTGCATTTAGATTGGCAACAGGCCATGATTGTTTGGCCAAACACCTGCATAGAATTGGAATATATCAGTCCCCTAACTGCCCATTGTGCAACTCAAACCAAGAAATTGATTCGGAACACCTCAAAATCTGTACTTCAGTGGCTGGCCATGATAATATCTTTGAAAAATATTGGAGTGCAAGAGGTCAAATGACTTTACTGTCAAACGCCTGACATTAGAAAACAACAACAACTTTCGTAATTTTCATATTTTGAATAAAGTATATAAAACCAATGTCATACACAAAAACACATAACTCCAAATAAACATAAAGAAAACATACGACCAGAGTTGAAAAAAATAACGAAGTCTTTACACAAGCCTCACTTCAGTCATCTGAGTCAGGGGCGGTACATTCAATGTAAACAAAAACAGTTGCTATGTGCCTTTTGCATATATGTACGTCTAGAGTAGTTTCACATCGATTTTGAGTGAACCTTATTCTTTTGGGGCAACAGTGAACATATTTTGGTTCTTCCACAGGATCACCTGTTATTTTACTTGCTGATAGCCTGTACACTTCTGGAACGATTTTTTATATTACTTTCTCCCTCAGATGAAGGGACAGATATGGAATTGACATGCATCTGATCAGATGTGGCTTTGTAAGCATCATACTGATTTGTGTAAGAAATTTTCCTCATTACAGCAAGTCATTTGTATTTTTTCTTGTAAATAGTCTTGTATTTATTGCTTTGATGTTCACGAGAAAGAAGAAAATAGTACAGGAGCTGCAACTGTTATTCTCGAAACAGAATATTCTGATTTCAGTTGATCAATGCTCACACCTTATTTTGTGAGGTTATAAAAATTAATTATCTCAGGCTTACTTGCCTTATCGAGTTGGGGTCAATGAAATCATTATATGGTAGGTATCATCAGCACATTCCTTCCCTTTTTTGGAACAAAGATTGAAAAGACAGTCATTTGTTGGTTTTTCTCCAAAGACAAACACACTGTACTGCTTAAAGATTAATTTTTGGTCCCACAGATAATTCTGTTATGGTTACTGCACTGCTATTTATAAATCTATCCTTGACTGATACCAGCTCCCTCTTAATCTTTTGTATAGTGCCCACTAATTTCAGTCGATGGTTGACATGCATATAATTGGCCAAAGGTAAAGATGAGAATTATCCATACTCATATTTCTTCCTCTGTTGTGTCAATTGGTTTTTATTATTCTCATTAAGTTACTACATTCTTTGCATCATTAGGAATTTGGTATGAACTAACTGGCTTGTTTTCCTGCACACACAGTTAGCAGTTGGATTTGACGAATTTCAGAATGCTGTTCTAAAGTGACTGTACTGTTTAGAAATATCTAAATAACACAGGGTATGGTTCGAACAATGCAATATATTGGCATATATTTTTTTTAATGGTACATTTGAAAAGATCCTCTCGTATTTTATGGTTTGCTGCAATCTCATCCGGATATTGTTCAGGACATGCTGCAATAAACATGGGATTTTGTTGATTTCTTGATCTTCTGCCTGTATTCTGTTCTTCAGATTCTGAATACAGTGTGGTCTGGTTTCAAAAACTCTTTCTTTGAGGCATCACAAAAAAAATCAACAGTTGTAAAGTCTGGTCAGTTGACATCACCAAAGTGAGAAATTATGCATTCAAGGAAAAGATTTCTCAACAACTGTAGTGTGTCTCTGGCAGTATGGGACGTAGCCCAGTCTTGCTGAAGCCAAATGTCATTCCTATTTAAAGTAGGGACCAATGATGACCAATAATGAATCTATAATAAACAGCACACTGTATGGCCACATTTTCATGGTGTCTTGGTCCTTCATGCAGTGTCTAGACAATGTTTAATTGTTGTTGCTCTCATTTCATTTTACAGTTCTCCCAAACTCGTCAGAACCAATGTGTCATAAACTATTTCCAAGTAAGATTCCAACAAACCATAAGATACCAAGGGAATCACTTGAAATGTGTCAATTCCAAAAGATAACGACATACCAATAAACTGCATTGTTCAAGCCATATCCTGTGCTATTTTTATATTTCTAAACCTTGTAATCCTTTAAAGCAGCTGCTGAAATTCGTCAGAACCAACTGCCAGATCCTGTATTTCCATATTCATTGCATGGAATCTTCATAAGCACTGTTTATATCAGGTGTAAAAAAAAAAAGGTAAAGGTATTCCCGTAACATGCCATGAAGGCACTTGGGGGGCATGGAGGTAGAGCCCCATGCTTTCCATGACCTCGGCACTAGAATCAGGTGGTGTGGTCGGCACCACGCTCTGGCCACCTTTTACCCCCGGGAAAGACCCGGTACTCAATTTTACAGGAGGCTGAGTGAACCTCGGGGCCGTTCTGAAAGTTTGGCAACGAGAAAAAATCCTGACGCCATCTGGGATCGAACCCGGACCTTCCAGTCCGTAGCCAGCTGCTCTACCAACTGAGCTACCCGGCTGCCGTTTATATCAGGAGTGGAAATAACTAAGAAAAGAAGAGCTTATAAGAGTCAGTATTGAGCATACTCAGGTCTGTACCACAGTATCAATTCTCAATCTGTAAACAGCTGATTTATCACACAGGCATGTCCCTGCTTTTGACTAACAGGTTTAATGAGAATTCAAATACTTCTAGAAGGTACATTGTGTTAAATGGTTAATAAATTTAGGGCTCACCTGCTGATGAGGATTTCCTCTTGTTGGTCTTCAAGTTGTTCAACAAATTTCTACTGGAACTAAGTGAGCTCAGTATTTCATTATTACGTGTACGCTTGTTTTGTTGCTGTAATGGGCGGCAATTTAATTCAGTCTGGTTAGGAGACTCTTCCCTCATTCGCTTGCCCCTATCAATAAACACAGTTATCATTAAAACAATATTTTATAAATGCAAATATGTGTGACCTGTTGCGCGAAAAGGAACCTAAAGTCGTGAAAGGAAATTTTACAGGAGAACAAAATAACGAATTTGCGGTGTAAAGGTAAAGGTATTCCCATAACATGCCATGAAGGCAGTTGGGGGGCATGGAGGTAGAGCCCCATGCTTTCCATGACCTTGGCACTAGAATGAGGTGGTGTGGTCGACACCACGCTCTGACCGCCTTTTACTCCCAAGAAAGACCCAGTACTCAATTTTATAGGAGGCTGAGTGAACCTCGGGGCCATTCTGAAAGTTTGGCAACGAGAAAAAATCCTGTCACCACGTGGGATCGAACCCCGGACCTTCCAGTCCGTAGCCAGCTGCTCTACCAACTGAGCTACCTAGCTGCCCAATTTGCGGTGTAAAAACTGAATTTCTATGTTTTGACATCTTGTGCTACCTGTAGGCTTTTTTTACATACTAAACTAAGACGCAGTTTTACACAGTGCTTCCTATACTCTTTTCACTATAAGAAAAATCCTACTGTAAACACAAGCACATGGCTGTCATACCGGTGATTGGCTGACAGTCTAAACACTCACACGACGCAGGAAAATATAGTCCATATTTGGAAACTATCATCTTGTATTATTTGAAAATAAAAAATTGAATTCTAGTTGTTAAATACAATGAAACATATAACTTCACTCATATGTGAAACGATATGTAAAAGAAAAGCTACTTTTATATTTTGTTATGTACTATGAACGCGGATGAATACAAACAGTAATACCGAGGTAGTCTGTTCTTGTAACAAGCCGGCGTCACTTGAGCTCGTAGTTCACGTAAGTACGTGGTAATGAAGTATGGCTTCTGCATCCTCGGTGTGTGTGGTTATTAATCATAAGAGTACAAACCCTCTCAAAAGCAGAGAAAAACAAATAGTCTTAAATGAATAGGCCTATAATAAGTTATGCGAGTTTTAATTACAGTAATTATAAAGTATATGTTTCCTAAGCAAACCAATGCATAGTAGTGAGGTTAGGCCTACTTGACGAGTAACGGGAAATGTTTAACATGAAACAGAATGTACAACAGTAGGCGGGAACATGTACTGAGAATCTATGGCGCCAAACAGCGGCCAATGAAGTCTCACTTCAGTCATGTGCTATTGTTTATATTAGGATTTTTCTTACAGCGAAAAGATTATAAATACCTAAATCTTTTCTATAGTTGCTAAGAAAACAAGTGAAACTTTAATTGCACTTTTATCGAAAAGTCAGTAATGTAATATCAACATTCAGTACGTAATATATTAAAAACTATAACACCTAAAACCATGATTTTTTTAATACTCAGTATTTCATCCTCTTTTCGAAAAAAAAAAAATGAAAAATCCGACTTTAGGTCCCATTTCCTGCAACTAGTCACTATTCTTTAACATGTGATACTACGTCAGTCTATTTTGAGACATTTTTATGTGATTAGAATTCAAAACAGTGGTTACTGGTCATATTGATGAGCTTTTGACCTATCATAACACGGCTTCTGGATTTAGAGTGAGAGTGAAACAGCCTAGAAAGTCTTACTTCATGACATTGACCATGAACATATTGCACAAACAGAGATATAGGCTATGAAATTCATGAGACGCAGTAACATGAATTGTTCTCATTTTCCTAATTTCTTGCACCATTTCTTTATACTTCCTCTCCTAACATCAAAAAACGTACTTTTGAATGACAAAATAACGCGAATTCGTATAATAACCCGAAAACACATTATTCAAGTTTTAAACAAATCCCAGCAATAATTAATTGTTGCTTTATTCATGAATTCTTAAAAATAAAGCATCTTAAATAATATTTGCGTGATGCCAACTTATTATTACTAAATCAGAAGTTGATTTGTAAAGAGCAGTTTACAACTCACAAAGAATCGCTCCAAAATTTAACATGGAAATATGAACCGAAAAAACTAAAGTCATAGCATTTTTAAGAAAAGATCCAATTCCATGCGATATTATTATGAATAATACATTAATTCATTTTAATTTATGAACTGCTTTTCCCTTTTTTCCGCAAAAAACTGTTTCACAATTCTGTGAATAGTTCCGCTTACATAACCTAAATTAACAGAATAGCATAGCAACTGTTATTAGTTACTCAAACGGTTTATATCTGCTCCTCAACAAGAAATCATCCCTAAAGCTACAAAATTGCATGCTACTTTACACATCTCTATTACGATCTCTAGTGCTTTATGCCTGTCCTGTCTGGGGAGGAGCTGCAATAAGTGAAATTAAACACATCCAGTCATTTCAAAATAAAGTCCTACGAATTTCACTCAATTCTCCTTGGTTTGTCCGTAACAGCCAACTACACAGAGAAACTGGTATTGACACAATCAAACAGTTTATTCATTCACAAGCTAAGAAGTTTTATAACAACTTAGAAAATGTTCCAGGCGCCATTCACTACTCTCTCGGAAGGAAGTCCACATTTCCCACCAGAATCAAGAGCAGACTTCCAATGGACCTCATATTATAATCAAAATTTATCATCACACCAACCTATGTAAATAATTATTTATTAACAATTATTTTTGTTCATGGAGGAGCCCAATCTAGGCTGCCCTCAATTCAGTGCCATGTATTGTATTTATATTTTATTTAGAAATGATTTGTATACTGCTAAATGCGCTGATCGATCAATAAATTATTTAAAAAAAAAAAAAAAAACAGTTTATTTAAATGGGGGTTTAAACATGTCTACGTGAAGTTTTAACATTTCCAAAGATTAAACAAAAACTAGAGGTTGAACTTCCTTGGATAAAACCATTGTAGCTTACACCATGGATTAAACTATTATAAATTAAAACTTAGTTTAAATGCAGTTGTATAAAGTGGGACTGTGTGAAAGATGTGCGATTATATTCTTAAAATCTGGTCAGACATTAAATATTTGAATTGCAACACTTAAAATAATACATACACTGCCATTATGTCATCTTGCACCATCCGGTTCTCTGAAGATAGCTCGGAAGTGTTCTGTCCTTCAGCCTTACGCTGTCTCTTAATAATATCATCTTCTTCGCTGTCATCCAACTGCAAAATAAAACAGACACCTCACAATGTGTTCAACAATCATCAATGCAGCATGTCTCAAAGACGAACACAAGTCGCATGAAGCACCTCCATTTACCTGGGCATGGATACGTTTGCGTGAGATCTCTTTCAACACCTCCAACACAGACTTGGAAGACTGCTGCTCTTGTATGGAACTTCCACTAAGAATCTGCGACTTACTCAGTATCCTGATGACAGAAATATGACATTATTAAAATAATTTCAGTCTACAAATGCCACTTTCACCAATATGGATTAAAAATTATGATTTGTAAAAAGAAGGGACTGCAGCCGGATGGTCTATGGCGAGTCCTCGGCATCAACCCCTTTGATTTGATTATCTGGTTGGGTTTTTCCGAGGTTTTCCCCTACCAAAAGGCAAATGCCGGGTAATCTTTTGGCGAATCCTCGGACCTCACCTCATCTCACATCTCGCCAAAATATTGTAAATGTTTTTTAAATGTTGTTTTATTTAATGACGCTCGCAACTGCAGAGATTATAACAGCGTCGCCAGATGTGCCGGAATTTTGTCCCGCAGGAGTTCTTTTACATGCCAGTAAACCTACTGACATGAGCCTGTAGCATTTAAGCAAACTTAAATGCCATCGACCTGGCCCAGGATCGAACCCGCAACCTTGAGCATAGAAGGCCAGAGCTACAAAATTGTAAAAATTGTAGAAAATTACTAAATTGTAAAACTGTAAAAATTTGTAAAAATTTAATATTGTAAAATTTTGACTTGTTCCACATCTTAAAGCTTCATTGCTCATGTAAGATCTATGGAATGAATGAATGAATGAAGATAACAGTTCTCATATATGCCTGAAGTAATCGAAGAAGACTAAATCAAAAAAAAAAAAAAAAAAAACAAGTTGCTTGCAGGCAGCCAGTCAGCACCAACCAATATTAAGAATGTTCACGTATTATTAAATGGACTGAATACAAACAAAAAAAAAAGTTCAGACATGTCAGCATTCCAGTATGCCTAAGCTTAATAGAATGAAATTTCTTTTTCCTGATTTATGCTGATTCTAGGTACGCAGATAATTAAAACAAATAGCGATATTTTAATTGTAGCTGCATTTGAAACTCCCATTAATTAGAAAAAAAATCACTACCACTAAAATATAGTTGAAAACTGTTAAAGAGATGAGTGAAAACTGAGAAGAGACGGTAAATAATATAACATATAATTCTAAAATGAAAGTTGAGTTAGAAGAAGAGCATCTGACTTCAGGAAGGGAAAAGGTACGAAATATATAATTGGACTGCAGCAAACAATCGACAAAACATATTCAATCAATCTTCTTAATGTATCCAGCTGTTTTCTAACAATATAAGGTCCACTATAGTGTTTTCAGTTCTTGTTTTCATAAGAAATGAGAGATATTTTAATTGGTGTCCATTTTAGATGCATGTTGCTAGTAGCCAGAGTTGGGGTGTAGTCAATACATACTGGAGAGCTGTGTCTTTTGCAACTGGTACTGATGATTTTATTTTACTTTTGTGGTTTATGGATGGACAGTATAGAAGAATGTGTTCCAGATCTTCATCATGATTATTACACCACAGACAAGTAGGATTATCAGAAAGGTGAAATCGGTGTAGGTACAACTGTGTGACAATGTGACCAGTTCTGGACACACAAACACAAAAAAAATATACGCACGCACACACACACAAAAAAACCCTCCCCCCCAAACTGGGTTCTAATCTTAGAGGAACTACCACTGCCCCTATACAGAAGCGTGCCCTAATAATCTTAAAATTCGTTGACTAGGTTATATGAATAGCTCATAATTACAATTGTTCACTGTAGACCTACCTTGAATCAGATGACTCAGGTGGTGCAATCCTAACTGTGACAGGAGTATGACTCTTGCGGGAAGAAAGAACAGGTAACAGTGAGGCAGTACGGTCGAGCTGAACAAGAGGAAACTGTCCAGGTCCCGAATATTGTTTCTGATGCGTCAATGTTTTGGTGTTTTCGTTTGCATAGCGAGCAATGCGACTGCTGAATCCTGGGCTGTTCACATCGCCATATAACCTAAAACATAAACACCAGATAAAAAAAATGTATCGAAGAAACAAATCATCTAATCCTCACATACGAGTTCACGCTGAGTCGCGCAAACAGCAATTAAAATAATAGTTGGTGACAAGCGTAGAGTGACATTCCAACTAGAAAATATTTAATAATAAAATTTACCTAGACATTCAATGTCTCCCCACAGACACTTAATACAAACCCTAATATCCAACTACTAAAATGGTTCAACCCATTTCTGTTCTTCAATGGACTTATTTTAAAAAGGTTAACTAGGCTACATTACAAAACGTAATCATATTTAAGTTATACCAACCCTGAATTCAAATTGATGTTAAATCTTGTTGACGCTAGAAGAGGTCCTGCAACTGTTTGCACGGTTTTTACTCCAGACCCATGACTTCTTAGTTTCGGACTCACACTTTTGCCCCAGGGTGAACCTTTAGGGGAGAAACTTAAATCTTCCGAAACACGTGAGTACCTGTTCGTCTGGTTCTGTAACCGCTGACTTCTATTAACAGGTATAGAGTCATTCGATTTTGAGCTGACAGAATAAACATTAAAAGAACTTCTGTTACTGTATTTAAAACTATCTTCCTCCACACCAGAATAATGACTGCTTGTATAATTTCCCTGTGGGCTTTTCACCAAAGACGAAGCATTTTCTTCTGCACATACAGCCACGCCATTAGTACTGATACTTTGTGAAACTGATCTTAACTGATCACAAGTTTTCATGACCGAAATTAAAACCGAGGTTATCGTTACACGAAAAGAAACTAAAATCCTTCTTAACGGATTCCGACGCGCGAGATCAAGAAGATGAAATCTTGAAACGTTGAACTTAGTGTCGTAATATAGCAATAAGAAAAACACTACAACAACAGACCCTATAACGTACACAGGCAGATAACAAACTGCTAGCATTCCACACAAAATATAACACAGAATTGTAGTTTTATCTAAATGAAACATATTCAGGCAAGAACACCCATGTTTATACACCACCCAACACCAGCACTCTCCCAGAGAGTACAGAACACTGAATCACAGTTCGCAAAAAATGCAATCTTACAAAGGTATTCAAAACATTGTATACATCAATATCATTATCCTTGGCAAAGAAAATATAAATGTTCAAAAAAATATATGCAAAGGATTTGAGTAAATTCCTATGATTGCGTACTACTGCAAGATAATAGAATTAAGATAAATAAATACAATTTGCTCTAAGACCTAAGTGTATCTCAAAGACGCTCTATAGTGTGTGACTAACGAACCCAATACGGCACTCTATCACCGTCGAGCATTTAAATTCTCACCACTAGGGGCGCAAGAAACATAGACATACCTTTCTTTGCGTTCACCGCCAGGAGCGTAAAAAGCGTACACAATCATAAAACTTATACAGTATGTTTTTTAATGCTGGTATCGTTTTTGACATACTGGTAATTTAATACATTTTCTCACACCATTCCTATTTTTTCTCACTCAGAAGAAATATACTCCTAAATTAAGACAAATATTTTCGTTAAAAAGAAGAATATTTCCCTGGACAGACAACACAAATTTAAATCTAAACTTTTCAAAACACTATCAGGTGGCGCAACTCGGTCCTTTTTACCAAGATGCAACTTCTGAAATTACATCCAACGTTTTTACTCTTCCGGGGGAAGGGCTCGAAAGCTTGAATCGCACCCTGAGGATTGTGCTTACCAAAAGACTGCGCTCTTATGCAAACAATTTGCAGCCGAGCCCCCACCACACCGTAGCAAGAAGTGAGAAATATGTTCCTAACTTCCCAACGAAAAGCCATTATTTGTAAGGAAGAAAGATTGCACATATTGGCAAAACAGCGGATAGACTTTTGTAGGACATACAACAGAATTACTTTTTTCAATCACATAATAGGCCTATAAGTCTTCTTTTTATTTTTGTAGCCTTCAAGAGTTAAAATGTAGTTGATCCTAAATATGTTTGTTTATTTACATGCTATTTTTGCATAGGATTAATGGATAAAAAATTAATCGCAATTGAATATCAGTTTATCATTACTGAGAATAAACATGGTTATATAAATCCAATTGCACATTGTGCGCTTTTCTTCTTATTATTATAAATCCAATAATCGTCGACAGTAGCCAATCAAAAGTAGTCCAATAGCAAAAGTTCTTTCATTCTCAAGCCACAGTCCTTATACTGTGTTGAAGCCGTTGCTTACGAGATTACACAAGCTGGCGCATAGCACGATCGAGAGTAGGTCTCTGTGAGTCATGACAATTTCTGTCGCTAGGTTCGCCTCGCTGCCCTAAGAAATGATGAATAGTACCATTACAAAGTATTGTGTATCGTGAAAATAGTTCGATTAATTGTGCATTACTGATTGAGTACGAATATTATAAATATGCCAAGCATATTACAGTGTTATTTGAAGTTTGTTCAGCTATCTTTATAATTTGCTTTTTTTTTTTTACATATTGTCTGTCTTAGTTTTCCAATAAGCTGATTTTGTTTCCGAATTGTCCTAGTATTTTTTTACGTTGTTTTTACTTTCAATTAAGCACTGTGTGGCTATAGTTTTTTATGTGCTTCATAGATTTCTTCAATTGAAACATTTGCTTCATTGAAAGCTGATGTACTATGTTCAACATTGGGTTTATTTTTATTAGCAGAATGGATGTTATTCACCACTTCTGTTATCCTTCTTTTGTTGCGTCTACTTATGTTTGAAACATTTTGTTTATGTTTTGGAAAATCATCAAAGACGGATGGTACCACATTAGGAAGCAAACGTTTTAATGTTGTGCTAATGCTGAAATCAGCTTCTTTGAAATGTCTCCTGCAAACACGCGATTTCTTGTTTGGCGTCCAAAGAGTCCTTGGTTTGTCCCCTTCGCGAGAAATGGCTACAGACCACTTCTTTCTTAGTCCTTCATCTTGTGGAAAACAATGAAACGAAAAATCACATTCTTTATTGTAGTTCGATTTGCACAATGGCACACAGCAGTAAACCATTTCAATCACACAAATTACAGGCTAACTTCCTAATTTAATAAATGCTAATTCGAAATATATTTACACGCACTAAACTGCTACAGCGTTTACTACTACTATGCTCAATAGATTAATCAGTAGGCCTATAGAAATGTTTTCACCACTGCAAGAAAAATCGCGCAATAATTATACTTCTCAGTTATTGTAACGTTCGTATTTTTTTTAAAAAAAGAGAGGGAAAAGTTAGGGCTTCTTGCAAATGCTTAATTATGAATTCAAGGAAATTAAAGATAATGCAGTATCTTAATTAATTGCAATATCTTATTTAATAACAATATTAATAATATCAGGTGAAAAGGGTATGCTATAGTGCGTATATGTAAGATGTCAAGTTAATTTATTTCCGGAAATGTTTGGTGTATGAACTGAAGTACAGGGCAGACAGTCCCTCAGTTTATGTGTAATATGTTTTAATATCAAGAATGACAGCCTTTTATTGTAATATAATAGGGGAGTAGAAGTTTGGAAATTACGTCCATTGTCCATAAAATATTGTATGAATCATTTAATAAGCAATGGTGATTCCTTTAAATGTCCCAAATGTCAATGTCATTTAAGTGTTCTGCTATGAATATTTAGGGCAGAACAGCGCTCCGAGCGGCGGAATTGGTATTACGAGGGAACCACTTCAGACTCGTTTTTCAAGCGCTATGCGCCAGCTTGTGTAATCTCGTAAGCAACAGTTGAAGCCTTCCTAAGGTTGTTCAAAATGACAAATCTTACAGTGAATAAAATAGATGAAAATGTAATGATGATTGATTATGATGAAATGAAGAGGACCCAATACGAAGTAGACATAACTGTCTTCTTTAATGAAGTACAATAAGAAATTTTGGTTACTTTACACTATATATTTTCTTTCTTTCAAGAAGTACAATAATACTGAAAAAGATGAAAAGAATCCTAAGTCTGGAAGACTAAATGAGTTACACACGACGAAATACTTCCTGGTATTATATTACATTTGGAACATAGCCCAGGTTTATAGTTTATATAGCCTACTTGCCAACTTTCACTTGGATATGACAAGCCGAGAAATCGTATGATACATACTGAAAATTGTCACATGGTACCGTACCCATTCAGAGTACATCTACTCATAAGTGCAATAAATTAGTACTAAAGGTGAAATGAGTCTACAACATATGTTTTTTTATATAAATTATCAACTCGAACTCCGAACTTGTACGGAAAAAAGACATTGTTCTTTCCTGAACTTAATATTAGTGCTGTAAATGGTCACAACAGTTATAAGAGGGCTCCAGATAATTCACATTGGACGCGAGAAAACCACACACAACACTAGTAGAAAGATAACGTGTGAATTGGATTACTTGATAAACACATTATAAAAATAATAATTTTTCTTAGATAACAATTTAAATTCACAAATTTATTTGAACCTTCCGTAAGAAGAGTTTCTTCTAGCTTGATTAACTTTATTCCCGGGGGAACAGAACACAATAATTAATTTATGAAGATACCTGGTTCCACCAAGACTGTGTGCTATTGCTCATTACAGAAAGTAGGAGATACACTATTTTAATCAGGAGTTTCCAGGAAGATGTATGGCAAGAAGAGAAAGAGTTAAATTGCCCTCAAGATCCCTTGATCTGACTCCATTAGTCAATTACATTAGACTTTTCTGATAGAGTTACTTGAAGAGGAGGATCTAGCAAAAAAAAAAAAAAAAAGTCAATCGACCTACAAAAGTTAAAAGGAAGATCGCCTATGAAATGCAAATAAATCAGCGGAACAAAGTTGCTTAGAGTATTAGACAATGTCCAAGAAAGACCCATGCATTGCTTGGCAGTGAACGGGAGTAATTTTGAACAGTGTTTACAATTTCATACGTTTAAGACCTGGAGAATACAAAAAATTATAAGGTAGAGAGAAGGATTTGATCCTGAATACAGAACAGTTATGTTTTTTTTTAAGACGATTAATTAAAAGTAATACATTTTGGATTTGGGATTCGCTTGATGCCAAAATGTCATATTGACAAAATTATATTTCTTGAAAATGTAAATGATATTGAATGATAAAGAGTCCCTAAGAATTTGTAATAAGATGTTTTGTATTTGAAAGACTTGGAATTTTAATTACCCTAATAGTTGGTAGGTAGACTGGCAGGAAACATCTCGCTCCAAATAACATACATTTCACGACCCACTGATTAACAGATATATTATATGTTTAGAATAGAGGAAATGTAAGCATCGTTCATTTATTTCTTGCTTTTCCTTATTGACCTCGTCCGTTTCTCTCAAAGAGAATGGTTGGATCTAATACCAAGTATAACTTAACCCTGTCGCTGGCTATGATGCCCGCGCGCCTGTTGGAATCTGCGGCAGAAATGCAATGAACCTCTTCATGAACCTCCCAACCAAGGTGTCTTAGGACTTCTCCAATACTTGTCCTCACTCTATGATGTCTGTTGTTCCGTACCAGCTCGCTTTTCCTACAGAATCCCAATACGTGACCAATAGTTTCTGTCTCGTTGCAGTCAGTATGTCTACAACGGATTGTAATAAAGGATCTGCCAGGAACGGATCTTACAGGAATATGTTTTCTAGACAATTACTCTTATTCATATTTTGTAGAAAATCAGAAAATACTCTTTTAATTACGAATATGTGTAACATTTATTCTTTACTCTAAACAAATGTATACACGTGTATTTTAAATAAAATTAAAGATTAAAAAAGTAAACTCAATGTTCTATGATTTTTATTCATTCTGTATAGAACATAAACAAAAGGCTGCTATGACATTACGTTTGGAGAATGAAGTCGCTCTGAAGTTGTATATTATTCGACATGGCCTTCTTGATACAACAGTAAACAATTTAATGAGCAAAAATGGAATCTTTCAAGGCTCCTAATTTTCATATATCTGACTTCGTCGTAGTGCTTAGTAACGAAAATAACTATATGGAATATATTATGTTAGTGTTTTTGGCTGTTTTTTTGTCTTATAACGAGTTCTAGACAGAGAACAGAGCGTCATGTTAATAAACAATAATTATGACTGTGATTCGAACCACAACACACAATCTGCACTGCCTAACAGTAAGTATAAAACTATTTTCATAGTTTTACAGATTAGACATAAAATAAAGCAGAGAAATAAAATTTAATATCACCAATGGTGTTTGAAAAATTGGAAATTTGTGTGTTATATTTCAGTTTATGAATTATCTAAATGATAATTTACATTCATAAGTTAATTTTTCTCTCCTGTGTAAGTATATTATTATAATATTGCTTCATAGCTTCTGACACACAATACTCACACTATTTGGATGTAAAATAAATGCTAATAGTAAAGTCGCATATAGTTATTTACAGCCATTTACATACAATTTTTCAAACACAATTATAGAGACGTCATAATATTGTGTTTGAAATTTGATCCATATGCTTAAATTTTCAACTTTAAAAATTGCTTGGAAACAAGAATAATGGTGCTTCAAAATTCATTCTGTTCGTAATATAATATGTCAATATTTATTAAACTTACGCTTCTATAACTTAAGAGCAGATATGTAGCTCTAATAGACCTACGTTTTGAAAAATAATGCAACGGACTGGGCAGCTACGGTTTGGAAGACCGCACAGTTCCGACTTTCTGACAAACCGAAAAAACAGAGAATCCTCTGGTACCAAATAAGATGCACTCGAGCCCAATTTACATATTAGGCCTATATTATAGGTATATACAGTATACTACAATACTGGGCAGCAAACTTTCACTCTATAATGAATGAAATTCCCATACATCTATACATCTTTATTGTTGGTAACGCAGTGTCCGAGCCCACTGCTGGTACATCAGTTATCTCTGAACATAATTCTAAATAGATCACTATGGTGCACTGTAGAGTTCAAGTTCGCGCTTGCTCAAATTTAGAAGAATTAACACAATACATTTACTTTAAATAGATGAAGAGCTTACACCGGAATACAAGCCAGAATGAAAGCTGTTTTTTCGGAAGCTCAATAGATGCCCTACTGTAAATAGTTCCTGAATTTAGTTGGACACTACGAAGCAAGTTGCTGTGAAGAAAGTTATGGTTTTTTCATGCTTCTTCAAAATTTGAATGTACTTGTTTTAAAACAGTAATACTCAACGTAGGAATGTACTACAAAAGCACATAACGAAGCCTGTAGATCATATTCTAAAAATCATATCACAGACTCTATGGTCAACCCATGATGATGTGTGTTGAAGTTTCAGTAGAAATAAAAAATTGATCACTTTCACGTATCGCCATTTGAGGCCAAGCGACATGTGTCTACAGCTTAGGGTTATCAGATTCTCTCGTCAGGTATCCAGGACAGATAATAATACTGCATACCTCAACGTGACTACGCATTTGAATTAATTCAGTGTGTAATACAACCGATTTTATCCGTTTTATATGTTTCAACTAATTATCTAAGGCCTAAACTTTTATATTTTTGCTAGATTCTCAAATTTTCTTTGAATTATTGATAAGATCAGGAAAATGTCATATTACAGTCTGATCTATACAGGAAAAAATGCATGATGCAGTGTTTAAGTCCTAGAATAATTAAAAACTAAAAAAAGTTTCATATCCATGATTCAAGAGTTAAAACAGAAAATCAACATCCCGAATTTAAAAGAACACTTACAAATTAAACCAAACCCTTTAACTCTATTAAATATAGAGTATAATTCAAATTTAACAGAAGAAATACTCAAATCAGAAGTAAACACTGAAATAATGAAACAATTGTCTTTAGAGGCAATTACTATTACGTACCCTCCACAAAACTGCCTTCATTTATACATCGACGGATCCTTGATCTCCAGGGACAAGGTGCAGGTGCAGGTGTTACGTGCTGTCTCTTCTCACTTTATAGGTCTCTTGGATATGGAACAACAAGTTTTGATGGAGAAATCATTGAAATAAGTGAAAGTTTCAGGAATCTTCTATACCACATCAATAAATTTAAGAATGTAGTTCTATTGTCAGACTCAGACCAAACCCTTTAACTCTATTAAATATAGAGCATAATTCAAATTTAACAGAAGAAATACTGAAATCAGAAGTAAACACTGAAATAATGAAACAATTGTCTTTAGAGGCAATTAATATTAGGTCCCTCCACAAAACTGCCTTCATTTATACTCGACGGATCCTTGATCTCCAGAAAACAAGGTGCCGGTGCAGGTGTTACGTGCTGTCTCTTCTCACTTTATAGATCTCTTGGATATGGAACAACAAGTTTTGATGGTGAAATCATTGCAATAAGTGAATGTCTCAGGAATCTTCTATGCCACATCAATAAATTTAGGAATGCAGTTATATTGTCAAGACTCCAAAGCAGCTATTCTATCAATCATCTCTAAACACACACCTTCATCTCAAACAGCAGAAATAACTAAAATGCTCTCTCAATTAATATCACTCAATAAAAGAATTGTATTCCAATGGATATCATCATAGACAAATCATCCCATTGTGGAATCCTGGGAAACGAGAATGCGGATGCTTTAGCAAAGAAGGGCAGCACTGCTACTTACAGACCTGTTACTAAATCTGCATATTACTCTGTGAGAAGATTTATTAAATCTACATACTTAGACTTCAACAAAAAATTTGATAACACAATCTCAAAGGAAAAAATGGAACTCCCTGCATCATAATCCAGAGCTGATTCCCGATTTACCATGCAAATCGTCTGTAGCTGCATTCATATTGGCAACAGTCCATGACTGTTTGGCCAAGCATCTGCATAGAATTCGAATACATCAATCCCCTAACGTCCATTGTGTAACTCAAATCAAGAAATGGATTCAGAACACCTCAAAATCTGTGCGTTAGTGTCTGACCATGACAATATATTTGAAAAATATTGGAGTGCAAGAGGTCAAATGACTTTATTGTTGAACACCTGGCATTAGAAAACAATAACAACAGTCCTAGAATAATAAATCAGCTTTCATAGGGAGTAGGGAATAAAGATACTGTAGAATTCCTAATATGTACAATAGTGTTATCGTTTTTATTTTAACACAATCCGGTAGGAGGTTCCAGGCAGAGTTGACGACGACATTGAACATAGGATGGACAGGTATCGATAAAGTGAATAAAAAAAGAATTTTATAGAACTGAGGAAGAAAAATTGTATTTATCCAATCTTCTTGGCATTCCGGGACAAATATAATTCAATTCAACACAGGATACACCATTAAAATCCAGGACAATCCTGGGGAATTCTGGACGTCTGGCAATTTCAGTTTCGAATGGCATGTTTGCTTCACGATTCCTTGTTATTTAAAATAATGTAATTGTTATTCAACAATAATGTGACTTTTATTTCAACAACAAGCACACACCCGTCAACAATGGGTATCCCACTCAACACTGCAACACAGTAGTCGTTATTGCACTCCATAGAACGACAATGGCAATTCACGTGGATTATTAAGAAGAACAACAATGTACTCCTAAACTCAACTAATGGTCACAAAGCACTATTTACAAAACAAAACTGTCAGTTCTCAGTTCACATTTCTTTCGCCTTGGCTGGTTCTTCTAGCTCACTCACTCAAGTTCACGGTACATCGAACCCCAAGCCTTCCGGATACAGTTCACTGAACTTCGAACCCAAGACTTCCAGATAAGGTTCACTGCACTTCGAGCCCAAGACTTCCGGATACGCCGCACTCGCCTAGACGCTGCCACAGTTGCGGACCTACTCAAGTTCACTGCACCTCGAACTCAGGTTCACCTCACGCCAATGCTTGAAGACTAGCTAGCTCTCTCACAGCTGACAAACTAAACTTTTTGCGGCTCACCTGCCCCTTCATATTTATTAAATAACACTTTCTCGAATCTTCGGTTCGCGTGGCTTTGCGAAAAGTCGAAAGGATTGCTGTTCCAGAGGCTTCCCCTGCTCCCTCCGCTCAATCGCGGTCGCTTTTCTTCCCCTCTCACTTCGCACCGCGGCTAGCGTCTCGTAGTTTTCTTTCTCCTCGCCTCGCACCGCGCCCCAGTGCCCACCGAAGCTCGAGCCTCGCCTTCCTGCGCCCTCCCTTCTGCCGGACGTGCGCGCGACTCCCGAGGCAACCTATTCCTTAAGATCCTCTCCTTTGTAATCTGGCACTTCAATTTAACTAATATTTGCCTAACAGGTTCAAAATTTTGGCTTTACTTTCTTCCCACTCTAAAAGCTTCCAGTACTTTTCCCGTCACTCAAATCCATATCAAAACACTCTCAACACACTCCCATTAACTTCTCATATGTATTTATACTCTGCTCCCTCTCTTCTTCTAGTATCCCGAAAAATAAAAGGGGTTTTCCCCTCTTCTCATTATCAAAATGTTACCATTTACATCTTAAAATTTCATTTTCGTGCTGCTTATTCTTCCATCCTTTTCTTCATCTCTACCATGTCCTCCTTTATCTCCATTATGTCTTGTTTCACTGTACTTTCCTTCATTGCAATATTACAAACTTTTTTCTTTTCCCCCAACTTAATCATAGGTCAATGCCTCTGTTACACGTTATTTCATCTGACTAGTACATAACGAACCGTCCTCCTCCGCTACTTGCTGAAGACTGACAACTGACGCCATAAAGTATAGATACTACGTATCTTTCAAAACAATACAGTAGATATAACTCTATGCCTCACACCACACTCACACTATGTGATATTCATTTGTTTTTCCATTCGCAGCGCTAATGTCATATCACATCTTTAGAAAAAATAAGTACAGTGCTGCATAGAACAGTAAGAATCGATGTAAGAAGGATTCGGGAATTTCTCTTCACAAGATCTTTGCCTACATTGTATTATTAGAATTATGAAACAACTGAGATTCATTTGTAAATTATTGTCCTGTTAATAAAATGGAATAGGAATAAGTCCAAACTTTCTTCAACCATTGGGAAAATTTCAGATGCATGATTGTGTTGGGAGCAGAGGAGAAGGGTAGTATCCGTGTTTTGAATGTAACCCCCGGGCCAACCATTTATTTATTTTAATATATTTGAGAAATTGAAATTGGGAAATGATATCCGTTATCCATAAGTAACAAATACTGTACGAAGGATTTAATAAGTAACATTAAAGTTTATTTCACAATGAAGACATTAAAAGTAACGCAAGAACACAGACGTTAGTGTATCAGTAACAATTTTTTCATCATTTACTGTATAAACTTCACGTTACTGTAAGGCCATGAACTATAGCATATCCATAAACAGATGACTGCAAAAAATCAACAATCACTGACGTTACCGCTAAGGAAAAGCTTGGAATTTGCAAGTTTGTACCACAGTCTAGTATATACAGTCTCAAAGTTTGAGTTGTTGAGGGTACTAGGAACGGACTGTGCCCCCGGTACTATTTTGCATTGTCTGTGATGGGGCGATAGAAGCGATCCTAGTGGTTAGCAACTATCTATGGATGCATATTCCCTACATATTGCGCTTCGTAACTATATATATATATATATATATATATATATATATATATATATATACTGTGCTTGTACGTTCACGTTTTTGTTCACTTCTAATGACGTTTACGAAATACATTGTGAATGGCTCTTAGGTCCCTTATGTGCCCCAAATTTCAACGTCATTCAAGTGTTCTGCCACGAGTCTGTGAAACCAAACACCGCTCCTGGCGACGGAATTGGCGTTACACGGGAAAAGGTTAATGGTTTTATTTAACCCTTTTCTCAGGAATATTACGTAAGCGGTGCTTAAATAGAGCTCGAATGTACTAATCAATAGACTTTGTTTATCATCTTTGATTCTTATACTCGTTGGCTTTCTGTGATTCCTCCAATCAGCGATATCTCTATTGCGTCATAAGTAATGAACCAATCAGCGATTGTCGTCACTGTTCTTTTTATCTGAACGCAACGCGCCATGTTGAGAAGGAACTTAACAAAGCTGCAAGAAGGAAGGAGAACATCGGTTCGGCGTGTTTTAACACCTTTCCACCACCCGGAACGTCATGGCTGACCCGGAGAAACAGCCTGAACAACCAAAGGCTGCCCAACAAAAGCAAGTCATCGGTAAGTTTGAGTAAAACTCAGGATAATTGGTGTTTTAGGCCTTAATGTAACCGTCGTTGGCCTGGTCTGGCCTGCTTACACACCTCCATATTCCGAGCGTCTGCAACTGCACATGTGGCCATTCAGTGAAAATTCGATGTAGAAGCGTTTGATATATAAAATACTTATGCGAGTTGGATTAATAAGTTATACAATGTCTGTTATTACTTTTACAAAGTGGAATTTATCTGTGAGCTATGAATAATTGTTAGTAAAGCTTGTTGCCAGTCTGAAGGCGAAGTTACATGTTGCTGCAGTCATGTATTGCTACATGTTACGTGTCTAGAAGAATTTTGTGGCTGTATATGTAACTAAATGGTCCAGAGCATCTTTCAGAAAATTTATTCAGTTACGTGAAATAAATGCGCGTTGCATGATTACTTCTTTGCGTCAAAACTAAGTAATAGGCTCTATGTAGTCTATTTTATAGTCGTTATAGGGCCTTTTGGTCTCAGTTTAGTTGTGGGTATAGGAAAGAATAACATTTTAAAATTCTTAAGATAGGAATTCATTTAAGACAACAGTGTATTAACTTGTTTCTTTATTGTAAATTTCAGTGGTGTTAATTATGTTTAAAGTTCCTAGCTGTTTTGTGTAAGTATCGTGAAAAAATGTGTAAAACTATACATATTATACTATCGGTACCTGTTGAGATAAAAAAAAATATATTAATTTTAGGAACTAGTAAAGTTTTTTTTTTCTTCCATATGTTGTGCGTAGTGTGATCGAAGGTTCACCAACTTAAAATTTAGTACTCCCCCATTTACTCACCAATAGGGCCTTTGAGGGGCCCCCTTACGCTAAACATTATTAGGGCGCGCTTCCGTACAGTGGCGCAAAAAAAAAAAAAACAGGTATTATACACTCCTCTACATTTCATTTTTTTCCGTCTTTCTCCGCACCCCGTTCTTTTTGAATTAAAGAAAAATTGAGAAAAAGCTTCTTAACAGATGCTGAACTTCCTAAACACTCCAGCAGATGCCGGTTCACCCAGATGCCTGATGAAGAAAATTAAATTTGCATTAAATGTTTTTGTTCTTTTTCATTGCTTTCCACCACACATCAGGTTTAATTTCTTTTGCACTTGGAGAAGAGATCAGATTCAGCTTCAAAAGTTGTGCAGTTTGTGAACTATTCAAGTGACGAAACTAAGTTTAGGCAAATCCCCTATTATGTAGGGTGTATGAGGTGCGCGAAATAATGGTCCTTGTGGAAGCACTTCAGCACTTTTTGCCTTATTACTAGAGTCCTGCGTTTAGTTACCTTGAATACAAGTTAAGTGTACATCGATCATACTAGCTTTGCCAAGGAGAGCATTGCGAGTCAACATTTCACTTCGTAGTTTAGCAGTCTTCCCACTCTTTCTTGTATAGTTCGAATTTCACATTAACATCTAAAATCAAAAGCAAGACTGCCTTGAAGCCAAATGTTAATTAAAGGCGGAAAGATGGAAAGGACAGCTCCGATTTCTTTGAATCCAACTATAGAAGCGCATATTGCTTTAGTTATTCTAACAGAACACGCGGAGTAGATGTTGCCAGAATTAATTTCAATAGTTCTTTACAAACTGCAACCAATGGCATCAGTTAGGCCTATACATCACGTGTGAAGCTGAGTCAACACACTTCCTGGATTACGCGTAGTTGCGAAATATTTTATCATACAGTTGTAATAGGGATCGTGGGTAATAGTTAATAGTCAATAATCTTAATTTAGTTTTCTCTGAATTATGTGTAGACTCTGGGAAAATACTCCAGGTGGAGACAGAAAATCAAGCTCATGCACAGGAAGTTGCTTACCATCCTGTTCGGTCCACTAGTGGATTTATAGGTACTTTAAGTAAACAGAGTCAGGGACTAGTAATCAAGACGTATAATTATGTAGTAGTTAGAAACAAATTAGGAAAAGGGCCAATACAGGGAAGCTAGAATACTAGCTTATCGAGGCAAATGCACAGTAAAAGAATTAAACATGGTATTCGAACTCAGTGAAACCAATAAACAAGAGGAAAAAGTTGGAAAAGGCAGACAATTTCACTTGTGATGTAATATGCAGGGAAATTTATGCACTTTATTCAAGACGGACACCCCCCCACCCCAAACTTTGAAGGACCAACTGGATCATTCCCGAAAACAATTTGATTTTCAGTATAACAAAACAATGCTTCGAGAGCTCATTTGAAAACTTGGCTTCATATATCGGCTCCTCAATCAGAGGAGAGTAATAATGCAATCACCAAGAATTGTGGCAAGGTGTTACGAATTCTTAAGACAAATTAGGGTGAATGTTACTTATGTCCCGCCCACTATAGGAGACATAGGCCAGTTTTACACTAATCCTAAACATTTAGTGTAACTTGTTGCTTGTCTAGGCAGTCTTTTATATTAGATTTGCGAAAATTGGTTTACAGTGCAACATTGGCAGTGATAAAAGTGTGAAATATTCGTTCAGTGGGTGGTGGATACTCTACATTGACCCAAATTAGTTGTTTTAAATCTTGTGGGTATCTCGTTATTTGCCTATATGAAATGTAGTTTGATACCATGACGTCAAAAGGCTGGGGTGGTAACACTTGTGGATGTGCTCTAAAAGTTCCCCATTTTGGGGGTAAGCAGAATTATGATTCTGCATGCTGGGAGCCAAGAAGAATGGGTACCAAATTGGTTTTTTCTGCCTGCAAAAAACATTGGTGATGCAAGAGCAGATAGTCACGACGATATGACAGCTAATGTATTTGAAAACTGGTTCGAGAATCGTAGTCTGAAAAATTTGCCCCAAGATAGAAAAATGCGTTATTGTCTTAGACAACGCCGTTTATCATTTTAGTTTGAAATTCAAAATTCCAAACATGTCTTCTCGAAAACAAGAAGTTATAAAATTGTATGCATGACCAGAACATTCATAATACCAGATCCAGTTCCTTTTAAAGAAGTTTTGGTCCAGAAAATTAAAAAGCTGAATATAGAGAAGAAATTTGTTATTGAGAACTACCTACAATTTATGGATATCAGGTTTTACGACTTCCGCCTATCATTGCGTGAGCTCATTTGGGCACAATTAAAAAAAACAGGCCAGAAAAAGAGATGTAACCCCTTCCTTGAACACAAGCGTGCGTGCGTGCGTGCGCGTGTGTGTGTGTGTGTGTTTTTTGCACTGAGATCGTGATGACTATAGAATAATAATAATTAATTTGAACGATGATGACAGTAGCTTCAGTGAATGATAACATTAAATGCACATGTATATAATGTATGTATAAATATCTAAGAACTCGATGAGAAGAGGGTAGACGTGAAAACTATATCCATGTTTTGATCATATTGCAGTAGCTATCTCAGAACACAAAGGAAGCTGGGAGATTAACTTTCCATTCTTGCTAAATCAATGGCTTGCTGGTGGTTAACATGGAATTCGAACCTACTGTACTGTCTGTTTACATCTGTTTATTCGTGTACCTGTGTGTATAAGTTGAACAACAGGAATACTACTCTTATTATATACTACTTGGATTTAATAATAACAAATTATTTAAATAAAGACAACATATATGCAATAAAAGATGATTTTTGTTAGGGATAGACGAAACTAAAAACATTTCTTAGACAATGGCAGTTATCATTTTATGTTGAAATTCAAAATTCCAAATTCTTCTCGAAAAAGAAAATTTATGCATGACCAGAACATTCAAAATACCAGATCCAGTTCCTTTTAAAGAAGTTTTGGTCCAGAAAATTAAAAAGCTGAATATAGAGAAGAAATTTCAGGAGCCAGTGAATGTTACTGATGTCCCGCCCACTGTAGGAGACCTAGGCCAGTTTTACACTAATCCTAAACATTTAGTATAACTTGTTGCTTGTGTAGGCAGTCTTTTACATTACATTTGCGAAAATTGGTTTATAGCGCAACATTGGCAGTGATGAAAGTGTGAAATATTTGGGTGAAATGAGCATTGAGTGACTTCCGCTGATTTTGGAATAGACACTGACGCACTTGAACTGCCAACATAGAAAACAAAAAATCACACTCAATCGCTTTCACCTTCATCTTGACGGGATAATAAAAGCCTAAACTAACCTAACCGCGTCGGTGTCTATTCCAAAATCGGCGGAAGTTGCTCAATGCTCATTTAACCAATATTGGTTCAGTGGCCGGTGGATACTCTACATTGACCCAGGAGCCATCGCATTTTGTACACACACACACACACACACAAAGAGAAAACCATTTGAGCTGAGATATATTAAATATGTTGTTGTTTTCTAATGCCAGGCGTTTGACAATAAAGTCATTTGACCTCTTGCACTCCAATATTTTTCAAAGATATTATCATATCATCATATTAAATATTCATGCAATGCAAACACACGCTCTCAGAGATGCTCTGAAGCTACATTATATAGAACAATATCTTGAGATGTGCAATAAATGTAACTATTGATTAAAAAAAAAAAACACATTCGAATTTCTTTCTACAACTGTTTCTGTTAACGTTTTGTATTAGTTGTAGTGACATAAAATAAATCAAAATGTTAACAAATATAAGTAAAACACATCGAGATACTTTAGATCTAATTAAAATATGGAATTAACAAATAAAAAAATATAACTGTGAGCACAAACTTATAACAAAACGAATCAGCTACACATTACAACCAATCACTGTAAACATTTTAGTATAAGAGTATAGCTGCATATTTAACCTGGTAGAGATAAGGCCATCAGGCCTTTTCTTCCACTCTGCCAGAGGATTAAAACTACAATATAAAGAATATAAATTATAATTTATATTAAATTTACAATTACAATAAAAATCAAAAGTACGAAAAGATTACCTGATTAATAAAGACTAGACAATTTATTGTAGAAGTTAAGAACAAATAAATATATATTTTTTTAAACTGAAGTACAAATTGAACCTAGAATAATAAAATTATGTAGTGATAAAATTACCGGATATTGAAGTATTTTGTGATAGAATAAGAGAACAATTTACAAGAAGCCATGTCTGAAGGAGTCTTCAACTACTGACCAAGTGCCTAGTAAGTTTGCATTTGAATTCAATTTTATTTCGACTCCCTGATGCTGGCAGTAGCGAATTTCACTGTCTTGGCAAGGCAATTGTGAAAGAGGATGAGTAAGAGGAGGTGCAATGAGATGATAATGTTCGTATTGTTTCATGGCGAGAGTGTGTGTTCAGATTATGATGGGAAGAAAGGTAAGTGAAGCGAGATGACAGGTACAAAGGAATAGAAGAGTTCAAGATTTCAAAGAGAAGGAGAAGTGAATGTAAATTTCTTTTCTATCTACTGTAGTTTAAGCCAACCTATTACTTCCAGGGATGAGGTAATATGATCATTAGGGACCGAATTTTTAGGTTTTTAAAAAGACTATTTTAGGTTTTTGAAATAGGTAAAATAGGTTTTTTTAGATTTTATGTCCAACCTGTGAAAGTGGTTGCAAAAACTGCCTGATTGTTAAAAATGCAGCCTTACAGTTATTCTAAAAAAATTAATATGTATTTATTAAGCAACATGGACCATGAAACTGACCTCTTCAAGAACCAAACTGTTACTCGTATATTTATTGCTTCACTCATGATTTCCACATACCCAACCCTATGAGAAAAAGCCTTTATATGTCCACTTCCCAAGATTAATATCCCTTCATGTCTGAATGATTATAGACTTATTAGTATTCTCCCTGCTTTATCGAAAGTTGTGGAAAATATTGTTCATAAACAACTAATGAGCTATCTAACCGAGCATGACTTACTTGATTATCAGTTAGGATTTAGAACTGGACACTGTACAATTACAGCACTGTTGAAGGTCAATGGGGATATTCGCAAGGTCTTGGGTGCAAAGAAACAGTCTTTATTGACGCTGATTGACTTTAGTAAGGCTTTTGGCATGGTTGATACAGACCTACTAACACACAAATTAAGATATCTTAGCTTCCCTGAAATAGCTGTCCTTTGGTTTGACTCCTATCTTCACAACCATCAGCAACGTGTCATAGCAGGTAATTCTTATTCTGAATGGCACGTTGTGAGGCCTGGAGTCCCCTAAGGATCTGTGCTAGGATCTTTATTTTTTTTTTTTTACATCAATGATGTAACTATAAATACCACAAGTATGCTGACGACATAGATTTAAGACTTCCACCCCAACAAAACAAATGACGCAGCAAGATTTACAACCACTTCCACCCTGGCGAAACTAATGACATAACAAGAAGAATGATGATTTGAATTCTATCTCCATGTGGGCTCATAAGTTTGGATTAAAAATAAACCCAGGTCTAAAATGAAATATTCAGATAACATTATGTACATATGTGAGAAATTATTCTTGTTG
Organism: Periplaneta americana; assembly: GCF_040183065.1. Classification (NCBI taxonomy): domain Eukaryota; kingdom Metazoa; phylum Arthropoda; class Insecta; order Blattodea; family Blattidae; genus Periplaneta; species Periplaneta americana. Next base: position 136,654,659 of record NC_091129.1, read on the forward strand.
CTTCATTTTTTAAACCACATGATACATTTTCTACCATTTACCACAAAAAGATCCTTATTCAGATGCTTATGATGTCCCATTTTGATAAATGTGATTTCTTGCTGGCACATGTAACCCATAACCTAGCTAAGAGATTATAGCGTGCTAATAATATGTTCTGTAAAATGGGGTGAATTCGATAAAAAATTTCAGTCTTTTGTAGATATATACCATATAAAATTGTTACAGTGTAACATAAATTTGAATTTAGTTTAATTGAAACTTGAGAATAATTTGTCCATAATTTAATTTAGTTTTTAATTATAATTTAATATAATTTTTAAAAGTATGTATAAGTAAAATAAATCGAATTTTAATACAGTTTAACTTTTAATCTCGTATAATATGTATCTCCTAATTGATTCACTGAACATATAGCCTATTCTGTACAAAATCATTCAAATACACAATTGACATCACATGTGTAATTCATACTTAACTAGATCCAGCGATATAAATTTTACTTACTACTCAATGTCATGATCGTTAATGTTGTTGAAAACATTTGTACCACACCTTCCATGCTCTGGCACAACTGAATCCTGAGAGATTGCAGATTCTCTGTCGTCAATACTGTCATCAGTTCCTTTGCCTGGAGTTAGGGGTAAGCATTTTGTTCGACAAGTTATATTTGATTCATCAAAATGAGCCTTTTTCAGTTGCATTTCAAATGATGCTGTCCAAGATTGTGACTTGTGTCTTTCTCTTCAGAAATCAGGACGATGACTTTATTGGGACAGAAGGGAACAATTACTGCCTTCCTGAATCCAGATAAGGCATTAGATTGGGAATTCATGCCTGTGTTTTCAGTAGGCCATTTTTACTATTGTTGAGTTCCTGTTTCTATTATGTGTTGTAGATGGCTTGTGTTTCTATAACTGATTTAGATTTTGATTAATGTGTATGATATTAGTGATAGTGGTGGTGATGAATCATGGTATGTAAATTTCCAATCTGGCATTTACCTTTTGTGACTGAGGTAAACCATGTAAAACAACAGTCAGACTGGTTGTTCATGGGGTTTGAACCTGGGATCTTCCAAATGTGTCTCAAATGCTACTGCCTGAGCCAACTCATTTGGCAACTCATGTCTTGTTGTGAAGAAGGTACTTTATTATATTTCACTGTTTTTTTTTTTCTATGACGTGAATAACACAGTTTTTAGTCCTCCGTTGTCATTCTTAAACTATTATACAAGTCCTATGTAAATGAAGTTCGCTTTGCTCCCTATTAAGACAAACATTCGTTTTCCTAATTGCATGCAAAAAAATTACTTCAGTTCGAAGACTGAGATACGACTTCATTTATAAATCGTGTACAGTTTAATTAATATATTTGTTTATTGAAATCAATATTTAAGAATGTCATTTATTTTAAAGGATATTAGTGAATGAATAAATTATGAGATTCTAAGTGCATTGGAAATAACTAGTAGTACTGTGAAAACAGGCCATTGAGGACGAAGTTGTAAAACTAATAAATTGCTTTGTTAGATATCAACCCATAGATAACAGGGTTTACAAGTATTGTCTTAATCCTTTAAGGAGAGAAACGCGCTTATGCAGGGATAGACAAATTTTCAGAAACTAGTCGCCTTTTTTAAGGAGTTGGTACATTTTTCCTGCACATGCATTGAGAAAACCATTCAAACTAAGATAAAGTACATTTACTGAAGTATATTAAATACCTATGCAATCAAAACACACATTCTGAGACACCCAGTCCTCTTCACTAAGTCTATAATACAGGGTGTCCCATTTATCTTGTGCACCTATTATAACTTTTTTGTTTGAATAGGTATTGGAATTTTTGTTCTTGAGAGTTATGTTAGAACGAGGGGCTAACATGAGTGTAGAAATTTGGTGCATGTAACTACATTATGGTACAAGATACACGTGATGTCATTTTTCAAATAGCACTACATGCTTTAATCATGTTACATTGATTACACACATTAAGACGAGTTAAAAAATGTATCACAGTGTCACCTTCCCAGTCAATAACAAAATGCAAAATGAATGCCATCAGAATGTGCCGTTTGTTGTGGTGCCCCATTCATCTTGTGCATTAACTTACACAAAACGAAAGACGACTGACGTCCGTACACGTCATGTGTTGTGTGTTTGCTGTCTTAACATGTAAACAAACCACAACTGTCAACGTCACAATTCACGTACAGTGGCCTTCACGGTCTCCGGACCTATAACTGTAACTATAAAGGACAGTGTGTACCAGAACATTCTGACAACACCAGACGACATGCAGCAATGCATTCGACAGGCTTGTGTGTCCATTCAGTCAGCAACATGCTGGGGTCTTTCGGGGAACGCCTTCGAATTTGCATTAATGTGAATGGTCACCATTTGGAACATCATCTGTGATTTTCAAAGCATAACATTATCACATTGGAAGTACGTTTTTGTTTCGTTTTGTTATTGATTAGGAAGGTGACATTGTAATACATTTTTGAACTCGTCTTAATGTGTGTGTGTGTAATCAATGTAACATGATTAAAGTATCTAGTGCTATAGTCCCGTCGCTCTAATTTCCGGCAGCCAATTGCGTTGCAGGTCGGCTACATTTAAACTTGTGCGTCTTGTGATTCGCTTATGAAGACGTTATTCTTTTCTTAAGGCTCGATAAATACTTAATATAATCGCCCGCCATTTTGTCTCTTTCGTTGGCGTTCGCAGAAAGCACGCGAAGACGTTATTTGCCGCTCAATTATTTGCTGAATTACAGTGTGTTTGATTTATTATCATAGGAGCTATGGCATGATAATGTTTAACGGTGTGGCAAATAGATTCCTCATATGGTAGCTCGGGAACGAAAGAACAAAAATGGCGAATGATACTACCTACCTAGACTTTATAGAGCCTTGACTTCCTAAGACGTAAGCAAAGAGGAGGAGTCACGCCGGAAATAACAGCGTCGCGACTATAGTTGAAAAATTGATGACGTCACGTGTATCTTGTACCATAACGTAGTTACATGCACCAAATCTCCACACTCATGTTAGTCCGTTGTAGATATGAAATGGAAGAAAACAGTCATATAACTGTTAGGAAGACAATGGACCATTTTCATGATAGACTGGGATATTTTTTGGCTGTGAATAGTTCTTATTTTAAGCATCTGTGATAAAGTTTGGTTAGTTATAATGTCTTGTTTAATTTTATGGCCTACTCAACATGATTTTGCACACTTACTTGTCTCAAGTTTAAAGTCCACTAAACAAGTTTAATCATCATCATATCCCTCACGTATTAGACCCTGCAGGATCTGTTACGGTCTCATGCCAGCGCTTGCGTGGTCTTCCCAATTTACTCTTTCCTCTTGGTACATAAGTAAGAATCTGTTTAGGCCATCGTGTGCGATCCATCCTTTCAACATTTTTTTCCACTGAAGTCGATATTGTTGAACAAAATTAACAAGTTTAATAAATTGTTAAAAGACATGAAATGGGTGAATGGGTGAAGTTTTTATGCTTTTATACATAATATTTAATGGAGATTCGGAATATGTAAATTTTAATATAAGGTGCCGCTTAAAAAAATTAGTTTACTGTTGCACTCTGTAGGCTATGTTTGAATAACTGCTTTCGCACACTAGCATAATATTGTATTGTTTATCTCCAACAATTTTTGTATAAAACTTTTTTTGTAGAATTAAAATTTAAGAAGTTATTAACAATATTCCGTACTTATTATTCACTCTGTCTATTTAATATATAATATCCTATTGAGATTCATAATTTTAAAAAATTGTTAGATTAGTGTCAGCACTTCACTCTTCCTGTCTTTATTGTTCAGACTACTGTTATATTATTCTGAATGGGGTCTCATTTTAGTCATTTATAAACGCCCTACTTGCTTGCATAATTTGTGATACTAGTTTTTTCTTATTTTTTTTCAGCAACCAAAGTTACCGGGACTGTGAAGTGGTTCAACGTAAAGAGCGGGTACGGATTCATAAACAGGTGAGTCCCCTCTGTTGTCAATGAGGATGTACAAATTATTGCAGCTCCCCCTTGTAATTGTGGTATCTTGCATAGTGAGAGTTTGAATTAGATCTGAAACTCTCCAGTTAGTGAAATAAAATTCAACAAAATCAGTGTGTTAGGAGTTTCAGTTATTATTTTTTATTCTAATAATAGGTTGATGCACAGCTGAACTTGATGGTGTAGCAGAAATTGTGCTTGGTTTGCTTGCAATTTTTAAAGACAAACTGGAAAAGTAACATTTTTCTTTGATGTTTAACGCATTATAGGTAATTTTGCAGTTGTGCCCTTTAATATATTAATATACTATGAATCATTCTGATCATTAGTATCGAGCAATCCTTAAAGCAGTATGAGATCTTCAGAGGGAGGGGTTGTACATTTTTTCTAGATCCGTGCAACTGAATGTTTAGTATTTGTGTCTCTGTCCTTCATGTTCTATCATTGATAATGCATCACCTTTCTCAAATTAAGGCGAGGATGATAGGTGAAATGTTTACTTTCTACAATTTTGAAGCTAGAGACTCCCGAGACTTCATATGTTAGCACTGAAATTGCATTACCATCGTCAAATCTTGTATTTATAAAAAGCATTATTTTATTCAAATTTGAGCAATTTCATAGTGAGATCTACAGTGCAGACCCAACAACCTTTGTATCTAGATTCGAAACCATGTACTGAGTCATCCAATTATCGACTAGAGACTCACCCATGTCTTGCAAGAAAATACTGGAACTGCCGCCTCCATTTTCCACACATTTCCGGAATCTGCTTAGGAAATTATCCATTTCTTTTCTTAGTTCTCTTTGAGAATTTGAATTAATCTCTTGACGGATGTTATCCTCTCTTCATCTAAAGTGTGTGGATTCGTCTTGTACACTTTGTCTTTTAATGATCCTGAGAGATTATAATCTCCTGGCATTGCAAACAGATTCTGTACGGACGTACAAATCATAAATAAACGCCTGATGTGGACTAGAATAATTAGGCTTATTATTTGAGGGGCTCGGGCATAAAAAAAATGCTGACCTTTTTGTCAAAAATGAGATTTGTAGCATATCTAATCATGGTGAAAAACACTGATTTCTCAGACAACTGAGATTGACAATGTAAAGCGCCAGCAGAATTGTGTTGCCAGCTTAGTGAAACAACTCTTTGCTGGGCTTAAAGTAGACAAGTCGGGAAAACCAATGTTTCGCCCATCATAAAGGAATCTCGTGGCTCGGTAAGATAAGAATGCCGTAACTTAGGTTTGACTTGTTCTGTATATTAGTCATACAGCAATACATGTATGCAACATTGTTTCTCAGAATTATTAGTCCACACAGTTGTGAGATTTCAAGAGACGAAAATAGTGGGGGGGTGGGAATCAGGCAATGTTCACATTTCATCCCCTGCAAGGCAGAGGATCGTAAGTGCCATTTTTAGTGAAAATGAGAATAAATTGCCTGGAACTACGCATCAACTGGTAAAACTGCATTAAGCCCTGACCTCTTTTCCCCGTTCTTATGTTGGTTTAAGCCATTAGTGTCAGAGTTGTAAGCTCCAAAAGCAGTTGTGGAGCTAGAGTCGGAGCTTGAACTTGCTTATGTTGTGGAAGCACCGGAGCTCGGAACAGGCATAGTGGAGCGCTCCGCTCCGTTTAGGCTGTGTCTGACAACGCTGGTTTAAGCTTTCAGTATCTTATTCACCACCATGTTGGATAACTACAGTAATCGTGTTTCCTGCAAAGTTAGCAAAATAGTGCTTAAGATACTCTGCCTTGCAGAAGACGATTTAGCGATTTTATAGCGTATAGCTCATTCTTTTTGTGACAATATGATCCAGTAGTTAAAAATCATGAATATTGCAGATATTCATTATAACTTGATGTTTTGTGTCGTTCCCTGTTTTTTTCCACTTATCCTTCAGTTAACAGGAACAAAGCATAGCACAACATGCCTTGTTTGGAATAGTCAGTGAAAAAAGTATATAAAAGCAGTGAAGAGTTTCTTTTGATAAAGGGCCAGTGTCTGTATAGCTGCTTCCGTAATTGTGAAATGTTTCACCGGATAGTGTCACAGACAGTCATATTTCTAAATTGAATGCTAAATTTATTGAATGCACATTTTGGCTAATTATTGAAGTTGACTACATCTCAATCCCCAGCGATTTGCGACCTACATTTTGGAAGACAACTAAATATGTTGTTGACATACAGGAAAATGTGTTTTACTAGTTTTAGTGCGAGATTAGATATTTCCAACGCCAACTCTGATAATTTCTATTACTAGTTCTGTCATTGTTACAGTATGCGCACTGTATTTCGGAATTCTATAATATTTTGTTAATTTGTATAGACATTTAATTTCTTACCAGTTGTTGTAACCATTTCTATGATAGTACTTTTACGAGAGAACAGTATTGACAGTACCACTAACATTCTCTTGTGGTTTGGATCCAGAGACATCCAGAAATTTCTCTGCTTTGAGGACCACAAAACATGTTTGGTATATTACTAGTGTAAATAGTAGATATGACGTTAATACCTATAGACCGATATTTTTTTACTGCAGTTTTACATGGTTCTCTAAGCTAAGATATGGTGATAAAATTCTCCTTTCACACTTATCTTTCCCGTTGTTAATCCTATCTTTGCAGATGCAGAATAATTTCCACAATTTGAAAGTTTATAGGAGAGAATGTGTTGCATGTGTATATTGAATACATTGTATTTTTAACATTATTGTAAAATATGACTTCTTTATTTAAATTTTTGTATTTTATATAAATCCGTAATTTGCGTTTATTAAGCTGTCGGGTGTTTTGTAGGAGTGATGGATTATGTGTAATGTTCACATTATGTAAGAGCAATTAATAAAATTTATTTGAAAAAAAAAAGCGACAAGAAGAACAAATGAAAGATTGCCCTCAATGAGAATTATTTTACATTGTATCCGTAGTTTGGAATCATTGTTAGCTTTCTCATGAAACATCCTATTGAAGAACATAAACAAATTGAACTTAATTAATATTTGAGGAGAAAAATTCGCTCCGGCGCTGGGGATCGAACCTGAGTCCTTGGTTCTATGTACCAAGTGCTCTGACCACTCAATCCACAGCACCGGATCGAACCCTCCTCCTTCAATGTTTCCCTTTGTGGCCTGACTCCAAGTTAGGCATATATGTTGACGTATATGTCCAATGTCAACTGCCATTATATTAGGAGTGCACTCAGCTGAGTGACTTGTTTGGCCAGGATTCCGCAGTTAAGTGCACAGTAATCTGTACAGACATATGCCCTGCAGCTATAAGAATATTATAGATTTATTAATTTGTCCTACAGAATAATGTCTGTAATATTGACAATTAATATTTGAGGAGAAAAATTCGCTCTGGTGCCGGGGCTCGAACCCGGGTCCTTGGTTCTACGTACCAAGCGCTCTGACCACTGAGCTACGCCGAATTCAATCCACAGCACCGGATCAAACCCTCCTCCTTCAATGTTTCCCTTTGTGGCCTGTCTCCAAGTTAATAAAATTGAAGTTAACTTAAATTCACTCATGATTCAAAGCTGAAGTCGTTTACAAAATGTTATTGAAAATGAAAATATATAATAATAGTGATGATGATGGGACTAACAAAATATCTCACACACACATACACAATGGGTGAACAGTATAGAGCAGAACAGGTTTCACGGCTGGCAGGCCGGCTATGCGCGCGGAGGTGGGGGACCCAAGGCCGCGCGAGGCATCTGTTCTGCTCTATACTGTTCATCCAGTATTATGGGTCAACCATATATCTCAGCCGACAACAGCACCGCGTTTGTGCGGGCGGGAGGGAAGCAGTCTGCGGGGATAACTGGTTTAATCAAGGTCTCGCAATGCCGTTTGTTCTGTTTTGCAGTGAGTGCAACGCGTGAAGTGAGAGTAATGGCAAATAATAGGTCTAATTATTCTATTCCACTTCGGGTGTTTATTTACGATTCGCATGTCCGTACAGAATCCACTCGTGTGTCAGGAGATTATTTGAGAGAATTTTCCAGGTGTTCCGAGTCTCAAGTGGTGGGACGATTCATAGATTAGTTAACGCATTTCGTGAAACAGGGAATGTTCTTGGTAAGAAACGAAGATGACGTACAGTGTGTAAAACAAATCCACACACTTTAAACGAACTTAAGGATAACATTTGCCAAGAGATCAATTCAATCTCTCAAGGGAACTAAGAAAAGTAATGGGTAATTCCAAAAGAAGATGCCAGAAATGTGTTGAAAACGAAACGAAGGCAGGCAATTCCAGCATCTCCTTTAGTGACGTGAATCTGGTCACCCTAGACATGGGTGAGTACATAACTTTTAAAGTACATTAGGCTCTCGTATTGGTCGGCTCGTGAAGCGACAGCTTATCCGCCAAGGGGGACCCCACCTCATCTTCGGTGCCGCGATATATTGTTGATCGAATATATAATATAATTGGAAAAAATGCTGGGAGAAAGAAATCTATGTTATAAAATACAGTAAACAAGTACATTGGATAAAAATTAGAGAGAGAAAATTAGTACAATATAAAGTAACAGTTACATGCTTGTTTACTTTGTTTCTGAACCAATCTAGTCGTTCAGTTTAATTTATTGTGCTTGAGCAACCGATGCCTACAGTTTACTTTTTGGACGGAGCAATTCAGGTAATTCTTGGAAAAAAGATTGGTTGTAGGATTTGATTCTACTCGTTTTTAGATTGTAATGTTTGAGACATAGTATTTATAGTCCCATTACCATTGGTACCGATTGACAATAAAAATTACATCATTACTGATTCTTTACTTGCATATAAAATTATCGCAAAATTTAACTCGGCAATCGAAATGTGGACTATATAGCGTGTTCTTTGAGATTAAAAATAAATGTGCACCCCGTAATTTTCGTATGTGAATTTACGAATGTCTGTTCTGTGTGTACTTTACGAAAAAAATGCACGGTATGAAGAGATCAGGGTTTGGGCAAACGGCTATGGATTTCTCTTCCCGCTTCCTGGAATATTGTCTGAGAACAATATGTCCGCAGTTACACTGTAGTCCGTCTTGTAGAAAAAAATAGTTCGTGTCCCACCGTGGAACGTCAAAAGTAAGAGATATATATTTTGGGTCGTTTCGAGTAAGGGCAAGTGAGATAGAATTCCAAAGACGCAACTTTCATTCGTCGACTGTAATGTTCAGAGCTAAGGAAGTTTGGCTGAGGCACAAGCCGCAAGTCGGTGACTGGCCGCACAGGAGAAGGAGCGATGACCCTTGGCAAAACATGACTTGCGCACTACTCTCTCCCTCTCGGCAGATTATAAATTGAAGTCCCGTTCACACAAAAAAGGAACGGAGGGAGGGTACAGCTAGACAGAAATAACACGTATCGTGTGAGGCGATGTTACACGTCGCAGAGTGCAGACTCTGGATAAGCCACGTGTTTTAATTTCCTTGCTTTCGTTCATGTTGAAGTTTTATACACGTATGGTCTATGGTTGGTTAGTGTATGAGTTATTCCTATTCTTACATGCAAAAGATAGAGAGAGCTGTAAGATTTTGTAGATAAAAATAGATTCTAGATAGTCCTCTCGATAGTGGAAATATCTGTGCTTTTGCCTACACATGCTTACACACCTTTTTTCAAACTATAAATTTTCTATAAGTGTTTATTTATATTTCAAATCAGGCAAAAATGGTTAAAATGACTATTTAATTTATATTTGCATCGACTATTTTTTAATCTTTTCTTAAAGTACGAAATATCTCCAAATTGCGGTGTATGTTATGCCATGTGATACAATATTTTATTGTATCTAAATGCTGTTTACAGATTAGAATTAAGCAAAACAGGTGATGACACTTGCAGTAATTCTGCAAAAAAAAAAAACTTACCAGAAAACACTTGCTACTTACAGCACATGGTTTTGAAATACTGCTGTGGTGCTCCCCTTCCTCTTTTATTCTTCATGAAAACTATAGCAGTCTCGAGAGTGGAAATATACTGAGAGCAATATTGGGAACTATGTTTTTATAGAGGGTTTTAATGTCAGTTTTTTATGTTTTCTCAGTTATGGTGTGTTTTGGAAAAGGATATTTTTTTAGTGCATTGATAGAGAGGATGGGTGATTGTTATTTTTACAAAGTTGAGTTTACGATCATATTTTCGCGAGGTATCACAATGCTATTGTTACCTGGTTTATGGATCTACAAATGTGGTATTTTCATTAAGTGTTTATTGCGAGCAAGTAAGAAGTTATGTTGCAATGGAAACTTTGATGTTGCAGTTTTGTAACATTTTGAATTTCTTGTATTTGCAAACAATTAATCATAGTTGTCATTATGGTATAGGTGCTTTTCACTTTCTGAGAAACGCATAAATCATTTACTTCTGATTAGAGCTTAAATTCGTGGGAGATTGCAGAATTTTGTGACTTGCGTAAAAATTAGAGTTCAACGGAAGAGAGCTGTGTCGTGGATATGCCAGAAATAAAACTTGGCCAAGCTCTATGCTGTGTTCGTGCGTACATAAATGTTAGACATTTTGGCATTGGATAACTTGCAAAGGCTTTTTAATTAAGTTACGGGTGACAAAGAAATACGTTATTACAGTTGCAATTATTTCCAAATGAAAGCTTGCATTGTTACATACAGCTGATAGCTGCTTGTACAGATGTTAACAGTGGCTAATATAACACCTCCTTTATTAAGAAATTGTGTGAGTAATATTGGATGCATTATAGTGAAACTTTTTTTGTAACAGGTGGAGGTTGAAACGCGCACCCACACAAAATATTTTTTTTTATGCCTAATGTGCAGTGGAATGGATCGGTGACGTTATTTTTAACATTTTGTCATCAATAGTGCTAATATACGTGAATGACTTGGTAGATCCAACGTAATGGTCTTTCATATTTTAAAATTAAACATTTACACCATATTTATTTATTCATCTGTATGTAAATTAATGAATTCACTACAAGTATATGTGTATATATATATATATATATATATATATATATATATGTGTGTGTGTGTGTGTGTGTGTGTGTGTAACAAGTATATATATATATATATATATATATATATATATATAACTATACTTTTTTTTGACAGATGGGACATGACAGGAGCGTTGCGATCGGAAAAACAACTGAATGTTACATAGCGCGGTAGGCCTGTTGCTATGGTAACAACGGTTGAGTTACCAAACTTACCGTTCCCACATGGCGAGTGCTTAATAGCTCCTTGGCGACATAAGCTACATTTATTGTGCACACAATGTTAGCATTGGCACGTTTCGTCTTTGATTCACTGTCGATTTTTGTATTGTCTTACCTTCGCGTCAGTTGTTAATGAATGTTTTAACGTCAGCCATCTTAACGACAATTGCTAGCTTCCATCAGCTGGCAGCGTGGTAGTCCATATTGGCAACATGGCACTGTAGTTCCAAGCTCGGCCGTTTAACTGGCATGTCCCATCTTTCAAATGAAACAAGTATAGTGGAAAATTTTCATTCATAATTATTATAAGTGCAGAGAGTTGAATAGATGTAAACTTTTTATACTCACGTTCATTTCATTATTAAAATATGTCTTTCATTTCATTATTAAAATATGTCTACTGTGCAGTATGAGTCATGAGCCTATTTAGTCATGGCCGCTCAGAACGTTATCAGACAGGATTTTAGGCCAATGCCTATTTTGTTCCTTTAGGAGAAAGAAAAAATAATGATTAGGCTAATATTTACGTTTCATGAAAATTGAAAGCTTCAGAGAGTTTGATAGTGTCCTAAAATGCTCTGGAATGATTGTTAGAGCCTAATTTGTTAATACTCGGCTTAAAATGGCTAAATCAATGTAAAGTTCCGTTATTTCACTATTTACTCGCATGCACATACATGTAAGCAATATTAAAGGTCAGTTTTACATGGATTAACACTACCGAGAAATGCAACAATGGATGGAACATGGTATTTTCGTCTAATAGAATTTCAACAACAATGCTGTATAGCGGTTAGTTTGAATGTCTGTTAGCTGTTTCTCTTTCCCTCTCGTTTGTGTTGAGAAGTTTTAAGTGGTAGGACGTCATCCTGTGCAGCTTAATGTTGAGAGATAAAGGTGCAACATCTGTGCTGATCTGGCAATGTCTAACAGAATTTCTACAATTCACTTTTGATGGAAAAAATAATATTTTGCGAGATTCGTAACAATAGTCGAAATATATTTTAATATTATAATATTTATACAGAACCATGGAAGGAGTCCATAATCGTACCAATTTTTAAGAGGGGGGACAAGACTAACTGTAGTAACTTTCGAGGAATATCACTTTTGTTGACGTCGTACAAAATTTTGTCGAATATCCTTTTGAGAAGATTAACTCCATATGTAGATGAAATTATTGGGGATCATCAGTGTGGTTTTAGGTGTAATAGATCGACTATTGATCAGAGTTTTTGTATTCGACAGATATTGGAGAAAAAATGGGATTATAAGGGTACAGTACATCAGTTATTCATAGATTTAAAAAATGCGTATGATTCGGTTAAGAGAGAAGTTTTATATAATATTCTTATTGAATTTGGTATTCCCAAGAAACTAGTTCGATTAATTAAAATGTGTCTTGGTGAAACTTACAGCAGATTCCGTATAGGCCAGTTTCTATCTGATGCTTTTCCAATTCACTGCAGGCTAAAGCAGGGAGATGCACTATCACCTTTACTTTTTAACTTCGCTGTAGAATATGCCATTAGGAAAGTTCAGGATAATAGACAGGGTTTGGAGTTGAATGGGTTAAATCAGCTTCTTGTCTATGCGGATGACGTGAATATGCTAGGAGAAAATCCACAAACGATTAGGGAAAACGCGGAAATTCTAGTTGAAGCAAGTAAAGCGATAGGGTTGGAAGTCAATCCCGAAAAGACTAAGTATATGATTATGTCTCGTGACCAGAATATTGTACGAAATGGAACTATAAAAATTGGAGATTTATCTTTTGAAGAGGTGGAAAAATTCAAATATCTTGGAGCAACAGTAACAAATATAAATGACACTCGGGAGGAAATTAATTAAATGCAGAATAAATGTGGGAAATGCGTGTTATTATTCGGTTGAGAAGCTTTTGTCATCTACTTAGTCTTCTGTCAAAAAATCTGAAAGTTAGAATTTATAAAACAGTTATATTACTGGTTGTTCTGTATGGTTGTGAAACTTGGACTCTCACTTTGAGAGAGGAACAGAGATTAAGGGTGTTTGAGAATAAGATTTTTAGAAAAATATTTGGGGCTAAGAGGGATGAAGTTACAGGAGAATGGAGAAAGTTACACAACACAGAGCTGCACGCATTGTATTCTTCATCTGACATAATTAGGAACATAAAATCCAGACGTTTGAGATGGGCAGGACATGTAGCACGTATGGGCGAATCCAGAAATGCATATAGAGTGTTAGTTGGGAGGCCGGAGGGAAAAAGACCTTTGGGGAGGCCGAGACGTAGGTGGGAAGATAATATTAAAATGGATTTGAGGGAGGTGGGATATGATGGTAGAGACTGGATTAATCTTGCTCAGGAAAGGGACCAATGGCGGGCTTATGTGAGGGCGGCAATGAACCTCCGGGTTCCTTAAAAGCCAGTAAGTAAGTAATATTTATATATTGACTGAGCTGTGCTGAGGTGAAATTCTTTTAAAGACGGCTACAATTTAAGCTTTTAAATTTCAATAGTTAAAGTATTTATGGGTCATTGAGATTTTGGTTGTTTGAACCAAGTAATTGCAGTTTGTGATAGAAATACGGCAATACGACATTTAGAATTTTAATTCAGTTAACCATTGCTTATTTTGTAAACAAAGGCCTACAGTCGTTATACTCTGGCAATATAGATGACTCTAAAGTTCTGTTGTTTTGTACTGAAATTCGTAGTCGTTCCTACAATAACTTCTATGTGCAGAATATAAAATTTTTCAGTAGGAAGAAAAAACACATTCATTCATTCTATGGCAGTGGTACATAGGAGACTGTGAATTCTTACATTTTCGAAAGAAAGAAATATAATTACATATAGAAGATTTTATTATTTGCTGCATCACTATTTAAATTATTTAATAGAGCAAAAATCTGAAAATCGAAAAATATGTTGCATAGGAGTCACTTGCAGGAACGACTTGATGCTGCCTCATAAGTTACATGGTTGCTGCAGCTCCACTTCTTAAAACTTTTTATCCTAACATCATGTAACCTATTTAGTTCATAGGGTTTCTGGAACAATCAGGAACGAATTGCCTCATGTCAGTTCGTTCATTTCCAATATGAAAAAATGTTTTTGTAAACCCTCATCCTGGATTTCAATATTCAGAGAGAAATGCTCAGATATTCCACTCCCACCTCAGCCTGTTGTACACCGTAGGGATCATGGATTCAGTCAGTGGTGTATTATTCTAAATATTTTAAAGAAGTGGTCACAATTATTGAAGAATTACCTGAATCCAATACAGCAGCGTACATGAAAGCAGTGAAAGAATGATTGTGTGACCCATCAGTGGAAAAAAGATATTGCCTACATAACATCTCACTTTTCATATCTGCAAGCATTGAACAATTAGAACGTAGCCAAATAGCAATAGTAAAGGATGCCCAGGTGAACATAATTATATTGTAGGCTACTTTGGGTTAAAAGTGGGACAATATACTAAATAAGAATGTAGGAATTTTCATTGTTGAAGAAAGTATCAAGAATGATATTGGGAGAAAATGTAACTGTTCCAGTAGGTATTGATGTTTCTACTGTAGCTAACTTAAAATTTGCTCCTCTCACATCTGTTTCAGTAGAAAGAAGTTTCTCTGCTTTCAAAATATTTCTTATTGACAAAAGGCAAAGATTAACTTTGGAGAATTTAGAAAAAAAATCTGGTGATGTACTGTGCAGATAATTATGAAAAAGAATGAGCATTGAATTGAATTTCAATAACTTAAAAAGTGTACGAATTATTATTTTTTCAGTATAGGCCTATTCAATTTATGCAGCTATGTTTACATAATATACAGTTGTTTGTCTCCATTTTTTTAATATACCTTTTTATGCCATGTTTTGTGTATTTTAGTGTATAGCCTAATTTGAGTGAAATAGATTTCAAGCCTTGATCTATAAGTGCCTAAAATGCTTAGTTTTACTAAAACAAAACCTCATTTATTAAATTTTGAGCTTATTTTAGGCACCTAAAAGTAAAATTTTTAATGCCTAAAAATCTGATGTCGGGTTGTTATACAAAATGTTTATGAATGATCATATTATAAAATAGTTCAGTATGCATTTTGCTGTTGGTGTACTTTACATCATTGTGGTTATATTACAAATATTGTAAACTATGTTCTGTTTTCTTTCAGAAACGACACCAAAGATGACGTGTTTGTTCACCAAGTAAGTAAATTAATGTTTCTTGTTGGCAGGCTAATGTCCTATTGAAATGCTTATACAGGGTTGCCAGATCCTCTCATCACGAATCCAGGACAGGTGATGCATACCTTAAAGTGATTACATATTTGAATCAATTCAATTTACAATACAACTGATTTTATTCGTTTTATATATTTCAGCTAATTATATAGGACATGCCTAAACTTTTAATTTTGTTACATTTTTGCTAGATCATGAAATTTCCTTTGAATTATTGATAAAATCTGGAAAAATAATGTCATATTACAGCCTGATCTATACAAAAAATTCAGCTACAGTGTTTAAATTCAATCAATAATAAATCAACTTCCAAAGAAGTATAGAATAGAGATACAGTACCTAATACATACTATAGTATTATCATTTTATTTCAGTACAACCCAATAAGAGGTGTTATGTTACACCCTGATCTATCTAGAAAAAAATAGGTTATACAGTGTTTAAATCCTAACAATAATAAATGAACTTTCAAAGAGAGTAAATAATAAATATACAGTATAATGCCTAATACATACTGTAGTATTATCGTTTTTATTTCAGTACAGCCCAATAGTAGGTGCCAGGCGAAGTTGACAATAGTAATAAAATTACAATAATTACGGCAATAAAAAAATTAAATCAACGTAATTTTAATTCTAACTATAAATAAATAAATAAATGCAATAAACTAGGACTATAAATGAAAACTATGCTATGTCTACTATCACCATGACAACTTAGATAATTACATTGCACCTACAATTAAATTTTCAGTCGTATCTTTTCAACCTTTCCTTAAATGTATTGATTTTGAGAGGACTACCCTGAAAGATTGCCGCAGGTAAGCTGTTCCAGTCTACTATTGTGCAGTTAACAAAGAAAAATTTTGCCACATCCGTAATTTGTTTACTGCATTTAAACTTCCTGATATGATCAGCCCTGCTTAAGTATGATGGTTGCACTAATCTAGCATTGATGTCGGTCCATGCCTTGTATCACATTTGTGCCTTAAGAAATGCAGTCAGTCTGGTTTTTCGTTACCTTGATTTGAGAAATTCTCACCCTAAGTCTTTTACTATTTCTTCGCCTTGTCTCTTTCCCATTTTGACGTATTTTGCTGCCCTGCGTTGGACCTTTTCTTGAGTGTTTGATCTTTTCTATTTTTCTATTGAATAAGGAATTTGAAAAACCATTTTATAGACATGGCATTTTTTTTTTTTTAAGGACATATAATTCAATCCAGGACACAAGACACTATTAAAATCGAGAACAATTCTGGGAAATCCAGAATGTCTGGCAACCCTGTGCATATAAACGTGCACTTGAAATGTTATTGAGAGGGTAAATTCGTTTCATATACATGTTAGCGTAAACAAAATTAATTCTCTTCGATTTATTTGTTGTGGTATTTGTTCTTACAAGATAGTTGTGGAAATTTATCTTACTGTTATATTTAAGCAAGGATTTTGGGACAGGTTGATTGTAGACTTTCTAAAATCTAAAAATTACATAATTATATAGCTTACAGTTATAACATTTAGCTTCTAATTTCGGAACTTGACAGTTTGTTTAAAGGAGTTTTGGTATCTCAAAAAACTGAAGTTTTTTTTTTTATTTTGTTTACAGTCAGCCATTGTGAAGAACAATCCCAAGAAGGCAGTGCGCAGCGTTGGTGATGGGGAAGTGGTGGAATTTGATGTGGTAGTGGGTGAGAAAGGGAATGAAGCTGCTAACGTAACGGGTCCTAATGGAGAGCCAGTGAAAGGTTCTCCCTATGCTGCAGACAAGAGGCGAGGCTACCGCCAGTGGTTTTACCCTAGACGAGGTGGTGGTGGGGGTATGCGACCACGCAGACCTCGTGAAGATGCAGAAGGTTGGTATACTTATTTAGTTCACAAGCACTTAAGAAATTGTATGTAATTAACTTCATAGCAGGTTTTTTTAATACTGGCTTCGTTTAATCTTCACCATCCCTCATTACACATATAAATAAAACTAACAATCCTTATGGGTGATATACATCTTCTGAAGTAAATAAAATTAATGTGCCAATTTTATTGGCTTTCCTCTCTGTTCACACGTGAGCTTCTTAAGATCTGTTCATTACTACTGGATTTATTTTCTGAGATTGAATGTTTCTGTCACTTGACACTTAAACATTTGAATCTATCTTCATCTTCTATAAATTTGTTGCTTGTTTCTTGAAGCTTGTGATCTGTTTACAGTACAAGTCAGAAAATGTTGTATTTGAATTAAATTTTATATACCTAAAATATGTCGTGTAGACAAAACATAATTAATTTATATATAATAAAAATTTTTAATTTGGGATAACATATATGGACTGATTTGAGACAGTAATACTATTCCTTTTATAATAGAGTACAGCTTG
Organism: Periplaneta americana; assembly: GCF_040183065.1. Classification (NCBI taxonomy): domain Eukaryota; kingdom Metazoa; phylum Arthropoda; class Insecta; order Blattodea; family Blattidae; genus Periplaneta; species Periplaneta americana. Next base: position 136,672,517 of record NC_091129.1, read on the forward strand.
CAGAGTACAAGCAAAGGCAGTAATTTTGTGGTCAGTATAAGTTGACTTATGGAATGTTAAAAGGAATAAGTTTTTATATGAGGTAAAGGTATTCCCTTTACAAGCATGAAGGCGATTGTGACTACCTCCAAGCTTTCAAGATGACACTAGGAGAAGAAGTTAAGTGGATTGTACTATCTCTGACCGCCTTTCATTTCGAGGAAAGACCTGATGCTGTAGATGGTTTTTGATATTCAGTATCTGCAAATCAATTTTTCCGAGAATGGTGTTTATGAAGTATGATAAAAGATGAAAGATCTTTTGGTTAAAATAAGAAAATGACAACTCAAAATCAACTACAATTTTTTTAATGTTTCTTGCTTAAGATGGGAAGATAAGTGAGCTGATGATTCCTAAGTTTGGAGAAATTAGTATATGCAGAATTAGTTGAATTTATCATTGCAAAAATGGGTGTTAATGAAAAACACAATCACAAAATAGCAATGAAGTCGAAATTGGCTTGACTCTTTTATTATTCCTTGCATAAGGTGGGAATGCAATAAAATGAGCTTAGTAGTATGTTCGCAGACTGTAGAGTTTCGGAAAATTATATTTTGAATTATATCTACTTTTCGTTATAACTTGCAGTCAAAGCCAGAAGTTTCGAGGTACCTTGTAAAAAAGTCACTGTGAGAGAGAGAGAGAATTGTAGGAATACTTCAAATTGTTCTACAGCTCCCCTTCCATGTTCCTCAGCACCAGTAGCACAATTTACAGTTTATGCAGCAATACCGAATGTTGACTGTGTACTAATAGTTGATAATACTGTTCATGGACGAGTCACTATTTTGTCTTCAGTCACCCGATTATGGAGGGAAGCCTGGGGAATATTTGCTTTGTAACATCTCTGGTTATGGTGTGGAGTGGTATCAGTTTTAAAGCCTGCTGAAGAATGGTTTGTTTTAAGGTGGTGCTTTGTGTCAAAGCATAGCGACTGTGTTAGCAGAACATAAAATACCATTTGCTTTTTCGTCTAACATTTCATCTTTATGCATTACAAGGACACACCAAACCACGTACTACATGATGGAATATCTTCCCTGTGTCTAAACTACAGCCGGCCAGTCTCCGACTCTGACATTTCGCTTGGAAAGAGAAGAGAGAACGAGAGAGAAAGATAGTGACCAGCATTGCCAACCTGTGGCATTTTGAAGTTGTGAAAAGAACCTCGAAATTCCACTGTGAATGAAACTATTCTGCTAAATTTTAACCTTAAAACACTCTGGTTCGGTTTAAAGTAATGTTTTTAATTCTATTGTAATTTGCTGTTACAAGACTTGGGTTCTGATATGCGAAGATTAATTCAATCGCTGTTTGCAATGCTGGGAGAGAGGCGGGCGCTAGAGATTAAAGTTGTCTGCTAGAACCAACCAGCTATGAGCGTCTGATGTATTTAGCGCAATGTTGCCACTTCTTTTTTTATGCGAAGCACGTGGCGAACGAGTCGTTAGTTCTTTGTGTTGTAGTACAGGCGAAGTAGTTGTGTTGTTTAGTCCTTGAGCGATTTACGGTGCCTGTAAACATTATTGATATAGTAATATGACCCGTGGTCGTCAGAATCAAAGAAGGAAAAAATCGGCTCTTTTAAGAGCTGAAGTCATGAATTTATATACAGACTGCGTGAATATTTTGAGAAGGAGCGAGACAATGGAGAACCTCTTCTCCCTGTTACGAAAGTGGTAGATAGAGTTTTTGACGCTTTGAAGGTGGGAAAAATAACAGTTAAAAGTGTGGCGTCTTTCTACTTGAGTATTAATAGATTCTAAGGAAAGTAGAGTCTATTTCATTTGATATGCTTTCATTATAAACATATTCCCATAGTCTGTGGTAATATACTGTAGGCCTATGTATAATTTACATATGTGTTCCCATTAGTTTTTATTCTGTTATAATTATTTAGCTGTGTACATTAACGAAAGATGCGATCTACGTTTGTGTAAAACTGTAAAATGATTTACATACGCGTTCGCATTAGTTTTTATTCTGTTATAATTATTTAGCTGTGTACATTAACGAAAGATGCGATCTACGTTTGTGTAAAATTGTAAAATGATTTACATACGCGTTCGCATTAGTTTTTATTCTGTTATAATTATTTAGCTGTGTACATTAACGAAAGATGCGATCTACGTTTGTGTAAAACTGTAAAATGATTTACATACGCGTTCGCATTAGTTTTTATTCTGTTATAATTATTTAGCTGTGTACATTAACGAAAGATGCGATCTACGTTTGTGTAAAATTGTAAAATGATTTACATACGCGTTCGCATTAGTTTTTATTCTGTTATAATTATTTAGCTGTGTACATTAACGAAAGATGCGATCTACGTTTGTGTAAAACTGTAAAATGATTTACATACACGTTCGCATTAGTTTTTTTTTTTTTTTTTTTTTTTTTTGTGATCTACGCTAGCTGTGTACATTAACGAAGGATATGATCTAAGTTATATGTAAAATGATTTATAGGCAAGCCTACGCGTTCGAATTAGTTTTTATTCTGCACCACAAAATCGGCCGGCTAGCGCATGACAGTTTTCATTCTGTCTATACGTATCGGCAACACTGTCTCCCTCGGTCACGAGAAACGTCAGGGCCGGAGAACGACCGGCTGTACTGTAGATACAAATCCTGATATTTGAAAACAGTAAGTCTCTGAAGATAAGATTTTTTCATACCATCTTGAATATTCCATGTAGTGAAGTGAGAATTCTTTTCACACAATGCAGTGTAGATGTTCTCTTATTCTTTTACAGAGATTGCAGTTTGAAATGTTTTGACTGAGTGGCACTGGGTCTTTTCGTTATTATTTTTATGTTCAAGTATCTGTGTGTTCTCTTATTACAGGGTATGAGAGCGGTGAAGGTAAAGGTGATGAAGGATCAGAGGCCCGTGATGGGGGTCAGCCTCGACGTTACAGACCACGTCGTCGCTTCGAACCCAACAACTATTACAATACACGACCGCGCCGTCCACCTGCTAATCGCGACTCCCAAGCCCAGGATGGGGTAAGTGCCGCTGCCTCTCATTGAGAAATGGTCTCAGAATAAGTTGTAGCTTCGTATTTGAAAGGTTTATTTTGTTATTCTTTACATTCTCAAGATATACAGGTGATTCACGAGGATTTACCACCACTTATGGAGCTTATTTCCGAAGACTTTCTGAGCAAAAAAGTCATATAAACATGTATACTAATCTCAGTATTTTCAGAGTTACAGTAAACTGAAATTGTTAGTAAAATATCCTTTTACTTTAGTTTTAAGGGTGAAAGAATATTAAATATACAGAATGAACTATTCAGAAGTATTATTTCTTTAATTGGCTAGAGTTCTGAAGCTAAAAATGTGTTGTTAATTGCTTTGTATAGATTTTTCATTTTTTAACTGAAAATTACATTGTTATTACACACTTATCACAATTTTTGCTAATTGTGCAACTTTAGAAACTTGATTCTTTACAGTTTAATTGTGTATTCTAACATACATTCTTGAAGAATTTACGAGAGTTGCATGATTTGTAACAATTGTTGTGATAAACGCGTAAGAAAAACGTAATTTTGAAGTTAAAAATCGAAAAAAAATTCTGTACAAAGTAACTATGGAATTCAAAACACATTTTTAATTTCACAATACTAGCTAATTAAAGAAATGATACTCCTGAATAGTTCATCCTTTATAATATTCTTTTACCCTTAAAATAAAGAATAATGGTATTTTACAAACAACTTGAAATTAGTGTAACTGAAAATATTGATATTAGGACATTTGTGTGTATATGACATTTTTTTCTCAGAATGTCTTTGGAAATAAGCTCCGTAAGTGATGGTAAATCCTCGTGAATCACTCTGTATGGTAAGTCCTATGTCAGCTTTTTATTGATTCAGCTGAATATTTTATATTTTTACAGTAAAAAAAAAGCAGCAGCTCTCTCTTTAACACCAGAAAAATTGAGCTATGTAATGTTGGGACTTAATGGAAGGTAGAAGGTAGGCGTTGAGGTAGCATTGACAGAATGAATAAATGTGTCTTTTAATACAAAAATGTACGTCATAAACTTTCTTTCACTTACATTGTTATTAGTGTTATTACAGTGCCAATGACTTTTCCTGATGCACAACTGCCAAGCAATAGTATACACTTCTAAGTATTCTGCTTTAAAAGATGAGGGAAGGGGGACAATAACTGGGTGGAAGTTCTTAAAAAGAAATATAATATAAGATTTTGGTGGGAGTATGTTATGCAACTTAGACTGGTGATATCTGGCTGCAAGTCATTTATATTTGTAGTACGAGGCTGAGTCAAAAAGTAACCTTAATAAATAAATAAAAAAAATCAAACTCGCATAGTAGTACTACACATACTGTGTGTGTGTGTGTGTGTGTGTGTGTGTGTGTGTGTGTGTGTGTATATATATATATTTTTTTTTTTTTTTTTCAGCCACCGGCGTGGCTCAGTGGGTTAAGGCGCTTGCCTGCTGGTCTGAAGTTGCGTTCGGGCGTGGGTTCGATCCCCGCTTGGACTGATTACCTGGTTGGGTTTTTTCCGAGGTTTTCCCCAACTGTAATGCGAATGCACGGTAATCTATGGCGATTCCTCGGCCTCATCTCGCCAAATATCATCTCGCTATCACCAATCTCATCGACGCTAAATAACCTAGTAGTTGATATAGCATCGTTAAATAACCCACTAAAAATATATATATATATATTTTTTAAATCCAATGTCACCAGGTTGTCTTTTCGACATTTCTGGTCTTCTCTCCTGGCCTTGGCTTAATTGTAACCCACTTCTGATGTTGGGGTGCCTGGAAGGCGGAGTTACATTACCCCGATGATGTGATAGGATGATTATGATAATGTGGTGCCAGGAGAGGTCTTAAATCTAAACTTAACCTAAATTCCAGACCATGAACGAACACAGGAATAATCCCCTTTAAGGGAAAATTCTAACCGGGAATCGAACCCGGGACCTCATAAACTATAGCCAGAAGCTCTGACTACTAGACCATGAGGCTGGTCGTATTTTAATATATATATATATCTCTCAGGAAGACTTGCATTGAACATAGTAGGGACTATGTTGAAAAGTGATGAAGTATTTGTAGTCGTATTGTAAATATTCAATTATTAAGGTTACTTATTGACTCTCCCTCGTATAGTTTCCAAAATGGGTTATTGGCAGACTTTCAAATCATTGAAAGTTTTAGAATACAGTTTCTCCTGTGAAGTAACCTGTAATTAACGTATTTTTTTCCATCTTGTTTTGTCTTCATTCTGAATTTCATGCAGCTCACTAGTGTTAAGTGTAATTCCTTCATGAGTCTGCATTATATCTACATCTGTTATAAGTTATATACTGAGGAAATCGTATTTCGTTTTGAGATAGTCATCAAATCTGCCTTTTCCTCCTGCGCATATAGATCTATCTACACAGCAGACAAATAAAAACAAGCTCCCCAAATTGACAGTAAGAGTGTGAAATTGAAGCTTAAATTTATCTGATGTGCAGATCGAAGAACTATGGTTGCGGTTTGAAAAAGTTTCGACACGAGCATGTTAAAATTTCTGTTTTGAGAAGATAGTTTTAGCCATGAGATCTATCTGTCTCTGTATGTATAATGCTTTCTCTTAAACTGTAGTAGTAAGAATTGTAATTTTATGAAAATTGACTTTATCTAAAAAAAAAAAAACTGCAATGTTATACTGATTTAATATACTACTTTGATTAATGTTGAATTTGATAGCTTAAATATTAGTAAGTCATGTTTTACTTGTATTAGTGACTGAAATATGAATTTTCTTGTTCTGATAGAGTGAGTTGAAAGAAGGTGGGGAATTTGAAGGTGGAGAAGGTCGTGGTGGGGGTCGAGGACGTGGAGGACCTCCTCGACGGTTCTTCCGTCGCAACTTCAGGGGTGGTCGTGGCCCTCCCAGGCGACCTCGCAGTCAGGATGGGCAGGTGAGTGGTGGGAGTCTCATTTGTCTGCTTTCATTGTAGAATAGTGTGTGTGTGGTGGACCCACTAGGCTTATTCACTTGTTCTGCAGAACGTGAGTGAGGGTGAGGGCCGTGAACCAAGAGGTGATGGCCCCCAAGGAGGAAGGCCCCCACGCCCCCGTTACCGTCGCCGTTTACCTCGCCAGTCTCGTGGACCACCACGTAACAGTCAAAGCGAGGGAGAGGGTAAAGGCAAGGTACGTTAGAATTTTTTACCTAACATTTGTGATGGAGGAGAGTATCTTTTCTTATCTCATGAAATTATAGATTTGAATGGTAATGATACTGTTAATGTATCATTAAATGAAGGGTGTGTGGACATGTGTGTATGTTCACCTTGTTAAAGATTCTTGAAATTTAATACAGTTTAGTATTTTCATGACTGAAATTTGCCCTCCACTTCCAAAATAATGCTTGCATTTGAACACCTGTTTTTCTAGTTGAGACCCAGTGTATGCTTAAATCGCCTGTTTCAATGATAACGTGGATGGCGTGAATGTTATGTGGGAAACCAAGCACAGAAATTTTGTTTTGATGTATATCTTAAGTTTGAACAGCATACAGATGATTATGGAGTAGAAAAAAATGATCAAGTGAGATGTGGCATGTTCTGTTGCAGGTACATGGAAATGTACATAAAAAAGAGTGCAATAAGTTTGTTGGAAATAATGTATTAGGGATTAAACCAATGTCATTGTTTTTACATAAAATAATCTGGTGTCTGGAACACTGGACTTCCATTGTGACATTCCTCCCCCCCTCCCCCCTCACTGTTCAATGTAGCTGGACTTTGAAATCTACTGGTGATGCTAGTAAGAGTAAAGGCAATATGTTTTGTTGTAAAATACAGTAATTTACAAAATTTTGTAAAAGCTATATTTTTCAACATACATTTTCTTTTCTTTTCCCCTCTTCGTAAGTTATCTTTTGTGTAACTCTTATTCTAGCATATATGTACAAAATTTTATTGATATAACTTAGAGCCTTTTTTAAATTTATATATCTTCTCACCATTTGTGAGCTGCCACAAGGGACAAAGAGTACTTAACCATAGAAATTTTTAAAAGTTCATGAAAAACCATTAATTTTGTTTTAACAATGAAATTCTTACAAGTACATAGCTGCAAATAATTTTTTTTTTTTTTTTTTTTTTTTTTTTGAGATTAGTGGAAATATACCTATTTTTAGAAAGGTAAGTGTTACAAAAAAGTAAAGAATGCTACTGAACTTAGTTTGATTTCGAATATAGGTGATTCTTCAGGAGAGCAATTGATCCTTTCAATGCAGCTAAGGTTACAATCTGAATAATAGACGTAGGTATTCCAAGCCTCTTAAACACATCTTTCATGAAGAGAGTAGCGGTACCTCTTGCTCCAACCAGAAGTCCAGTTACTTCAAGCTCTTTTAGCTGGTATTTTTTGAGGTAATAGGGAATGGTAGGATTGTAGATATTCTTTTTTTCATATCCACTTCTGCTGGCTGTTCCTCATCCGTTTCGAAATGCACAGTGGGATCAATTATGTATCCAGATCTTATAGATTCCTTCAAAGCTATTATATCTATGCGCCGTGTACTGCCAGTGATGGAGAGACCATGTACTTCTTCAAAGGTGTTTTAATCGGCATCTTTAAGGGCAGTGGCTATAATTGATCGTACTTGGTGGTGTCTAGCATTTCACAGAGCTTCGCCGTGCAGACAGGATCCCAGGACGTACTGAAATCAAATGCTGGATGTCAATATCAGTTACAATATACCATTCATTTCCAAAAGTATTCTTTTAATTGGAGATAAATCTTTCAAATGACATTGAAGATTTGAAGTAATTTTTGTAACAAACCAATAACAAATAACTTTGTCCACCGTCAGAACATATCAGTATTTTTAATTTGATTACTTCATAAAGTAAGAATCATAACTTCATTCCCATATCATGCAAATAAAGACATAGAGTTGTCACTAAGTTAACACTTAATTAAGAAAAAATTCAAAACTTTTATGCTGATTTCTGTTCCTGATGTGGAAAGAATAGGAAGAAAGAAAGAAGTTACAAAGAATGGAAAAGATTGAAGAAAGGGTAGAAGCAAAGTAATGTTGTGAGATGCTTATTTTGGAAGGAAGGAACAAGTTTGAATATTGTGAGATATTTTGGTCTACAAATACAAATTGTGATTCTGAATAAGAGTGGAGTAACAATATTAACACACGCACATGTGTGCACACCCACAAATGTATTGAAAAATAAAATTACAAGAGTATATATGGAAGTGGATGAATTTGTGAACTATTTATGACATAGGGGTGGGAACGTAATTTCATTTGGAAATATTTGGTTTCACAGAACGAGTCAGATGGTGGAGATTGGGATGGCAAGGCAAGTGCAAGAAATGAATTGCTTTATATGTTGTGCACAGTATTGCCAGTGTGTTGTAGAAGCTTGTTGTGCAGTCTGGAACCTTTATAATCTTCTGAAACATAATTTAACTTTCAGTTTGACTTACAAATGAATTCATCGGAATTACATCTCTTTTATTTCTTCTTGTCTTAAATATGTTTCCTTGCTTATGGAAATAGAGATTCGATCCAAACTGTGCCACAAGATGTCATTGGTGCATGGTTGTAATGTGAAGCATGTCTTTTTTTTTCTTTCTTTCAGTCTGAACCAACTGAAGGGTCACCAGAGTCTCAAGTGAGTACCATAGGGCATGATATGTTGTGAGTTTGATAGCTTGTATATGGTCTTGGTATGAAATGAAACAGCCTTAAGATGGTTCATTTTTCATGATATTTTTAATATAAGTTCATTCAAAAGTTACTTCAAAGCGTTAAATATATTATAATATTTGAGGCAGAAAAAAATCACTGTTGGGTTTTACAAAATATTGGAAATATATTTGCTGTTCTCTTTGACAAAATAAAAACCATACTTTCTACAACACCATGCATAGTATTTTACAGATATTTCCGGTTTCTTGAAAGATAGATTTTTCAGTTGTTGGATGTGCCACAAACACTATTTTCTTGAGGCATCAGAAGTCTGCCAGATTGAGATCTGGGGATCGTGGAGGCCATATTGTGGGAAGGTGTCTACTGAAGACGATATCACTAAAGATCCATGTAATTGAAAGGATGAGAATGAGATAGTCCAAAGCCACACTTTTAACAATTTTTTTGTGCAAATTCATTTTTTATACATATGAGGAAGCTACCAATAAAATATTCCAAAAATTATTCAACAAATGACATAAGTATATGCTGAAGGAATTATGATATCGCACCTAATAGCATTGGACTAAATCTTCGGTACATTCTCCTGTAAAATTTAATCTGTGTGACTTAAGAATATATCATTCTCACTCCTTCAGTTGTTTTGCAGGAGTGTAGATGTGGGGCAGCATGCCATCTTGTATGAAGATTATATTTTCCAGTTCATGATTCTTCGGTTTAGTGGGAATGAAGTTCTCCAGCATACTGCAGTTGTGCTCCCCATTTACTGTGTCTGTTTCTATTATTTCATTGTTTTCTTCGAAGAAATATGAATCGTAGTTGAATTGGAAAGTGAAGCCATACCATGCAGTGATTTTCAGATCATGAAGACCTTGTTGAATTAAAACCTGGGGGTCATCTTCATATCAAATTCTGCAGTTACTTGTGTTAATTTCACTATTAAGAAAGAAGTATGCTGAATCTCTACAGAAAACTTCGTCCAGCCAATGATTAAGTTAAATTTGTTGGCACAAAAAAGGCAAAATTATCTATCTCCTGCTTGTCCCTTTCAGTGTGAACATTCTTTTTAGTTTATATGGATACAGACTAAGATGTTTTCTCCAAACTTTGCTGTAACTCATTTGAAGATGCCTGGACATTTGACTAACACTACTAATTCGTTAAAGTTTTAATAAATAAAGTGGTAACATGGAAATGCTAAAAGTAATAAATGAAAAATCCTGTTGTTAGCCTAACACAGTGATGCTTCTCTCTCCCCTGTCTAAAATGTAATATTTACAGCTCTTTAAAATTAGAAGTAACTTTTGAGTGGCATTCTATGTACTTATAAATTACACATCCCTGCCCAGTTCAATAATTTAATTTAAGAACTATATGAAATAAACAAAATAAGCAATAATTTTTCCCTTAAAATATTGAAACGAGTATAGTGTGATGCATGGAACAGAATTCTTCGAGAACAGAGAAATAAGTAAGAGAAGAGATGTCCAATCTTAAATGAAGGACAGTCAAACTGGGAAGGTTTTATATATCGTGTGTTCACTTATTGTAAGGTGCTTGCACTAAAAGTGCAGTTAATTTTACTATAATTTATTATAGATAGGTATTACGAAATTTCACATTATTCTACTTTAGATATTGAGGCTAGTTACTAGCAGGAATTAGCTAGTAGAATCATCTGCATATGCATAATGCTGATATGATTGTTTTCTTATAACATTATTTTAAGTGAGACCTTCAGTTTTATTTCCTTCATCCTATCCCACTCTGTGTTGAAAATTCATTGCTCTCAAATTTGTTCTCTGCATAACTACGTATATACAGTCTGTCCAGAAAGTATCCAGCCGCTTAATATTAATTCTCCTTCATAGTATTTTCCCTGAAACCTCACACACTAGTCTCATTGTCCCACTTCTTAAAAGTTTGCGAAGTTCTGTTTTGGGATCACCTTCAACTATCCTGTTGCATTCTCCTTAAATCTCGTTCACAGTAATTTCCTCAATTTCAATCACGATTTTAGCTTTGGAAAAAGGAGCTACTGTGAGCCAAATGTGAGCTGTATAGATGCGGGCAGACCTTGGTGATGTGATTTTTGCCAAAAAGACCCTTCACAGGACATTACAAATGGGTAGATTAATTGTCGTGATAAACTGTCAGTCACTATTTGTTTACAGTTGCGGTAGTTTTCGTCTTACTGCATCTCTCAGCTAGAAAAAGATCTTCGATGTATTAACTTTTATTTATTGTTTGATTTTGAGGGATAATTTCTGTGGGCGACACTTCGATGATTTGAAAGACCACAAGTGTGCTCTGACTTTTATCTCTGGTAATGACCATTTTGTGAAAAATTTTGGTCATTGTTAGCAGTTCCAAGCAATATATATATATATATATATATATATATATATATATATATATATATATATATATATATATATGTGATATGCTTAAATCACTTCGTGATTTAAGACGGCGCTCATTCCGTCGGATCCCAGCCAACTAGTCACTCATAACGAGTGCACCTCAGCACATGTGTGGACTTCAGTCCTACGTTCATAGACATCTATGACATAGTGCAGAGGACAGCCACTAGAGGGAACCCAAGAGTTGGAACTTAATCTGAGACGATTCTGTCCGACGCCGGGGTGGGTATCTGGTGTGGCTTAGTGGATAAAGCATCAGCATGTAGAGCTGAAAACCTGGGTTCAAATCCCGGCGCTGGAGAGAATTTTTCTCCGTTCCATTACTCTTTCATCATACTCTTTCATAGTTTCAAGCAAGTAGTAAAGTTGAAGGGTAACCTAGGTCCCTGAGAATAGTAATAATGATGGTAATAATAATAATAATAATAATAATAATAATAATAATAATCTGTGGCACTGATGGTCTTTAAGGGCCCAGACTGACCAGTTGGCAGCTGACCCATGTCTGCATGCTGAAGCAGAAGTGGATGATGATCCATTAAAGCTGGCTTTCATAATCGTATGTTGCTACCTATCATAGATCCACAAGTGCATCACTATGCTGGATGAGCACCAGTCCCATACACTGTCCAAAATTTCATGAGAGAATTTCTTCTTCCATGAGGACTCGAACCAGCGTGCATTCCATAACACGAGTCCTAGGCATTATGCCTTAGATCACAATGCTATAGTGTGGGATAGTCCCTGAGAATACCTATAAAGTATTTTCTATACACAGAAGATGACAGCTTTTACGTTTCTCTATTTTACTGTCCTTAGGGAGCAGAATTCTCTCCTAGCCCGCTACTGTCTGCAATGTCGAGCATTCTCGACTGTTGTTTCTGTAATACGATACAGAACCTGGACTTTTTCTCTGTCTCTTTCTACTGTGGTTTCTAGAAACATAGGAGAGATTTGCATTTACTAGCCTGCATCACGTTTATCAGAGGGATAGCACATGATACACACTGGATATTTTAAGTAGAATGTATTCACTGTAGCTTGATAGTCAAGCTAAAATTTTAATTGTTTGTAGTGTAGTTTCTCTTTTTGCATGGTGATGTGAGATGGTATTATACCATAATAAATCAGTGCAATGTGATTGGGTGGTGTATTTGAAAAAAGATTTTTTGTATTGTCATATGAAGAAAGATATATGATGAAGGATAAAACACCTACTCCTTAACTCAAAATTATGCAAAATATTGCTTTTAAGGCACGCAAGTTTCAGACTTAGTGGTGGCTTTCAGTGAGTGTAAGAGATAACAAAATATACAGTAATTTAACTGGGAGTGGTATCACCTCCTAGAAAGATGCTGAATAGAGCATATATTATCAAACTGCTCTTCTTTCAACTCGAAAACATAATGAAATAGTAAGCTGCACAGAAGATTCATTAAAATAATTTGTTATTTAAGAAAACAATGTTCCCGCAAGTATGGTGACAATGACGAGTCGATAAATCAAGGTAAACTATATTGAAATATTGGAACATCTCGCTCAAGAACAGTGGTTCATAAGGATCCACTTCTGGTGGTAAAGGAACATCGAGTGGCATTCAGAATGAGCTAATTAAATGTGTAACTTCAGCTGTGAATGAACATTCTACAGAAAGAATGAAATTCCTGTAAATTCGTGTTTGTTCAAGCAGATGAAATGGTAGGTGTGTCAGTCACAAATAAGCATTACTTTCTGTTGCTGTGTCATTGATACTGTTCAAGAAAGATTATTTTTACGTTTCAAAAGACAAAACAGCCCAAGGTCTAGATTGTCTGTCAAACTTAACAATGGAGCTTTAGTAATGCCTGGTTCTCATAGTGGTGTCCAAACCATAATCAGACAAGTGTCTGTATGCCATGTTTATTCACTGCAATGCACATAGACTGGATTTATTTAATCTTATTGCGTGGTGCTAAAATGAATACAAAAACTGTAACTAAAGAAACTAAAGAGAGCTCTTACACATTGTCATTAATGATGCTGACTGGGGGATTCCATCAACAGTGCTCAGAATTTGAGCTGAATATTTGAAGAACCAACATTTTTATTTCTGTAGTGCCTGTACCAAAATATCTTTGCTTTTACAGACTGTTTATTCATTGTGCTGCAGGCAAAATGTACATCAAACATTGTTTGTAATCGTGAAATAAAACTTGCTCCTTTGGATCTGAAATATCTTTGAAGAAAGTATCTTTGCAGCTAAGGTACTGATGACCTTCCAGGATCAGACATTCATGACACTAAAAATAACTGACATCATAGTGATACAAATGGAATCTCAGTTTCAAGACTCAAAATTTTCATTTTGCAAAATTGCTTGATGAAAGTCAACTTAAAACATTTAAATCATTCCCATAAAAGAGTTGGATATTCTGAAAAAAATGTATTCTGTTTTTAATGGTGAACAATTACAGGATGAATTTGCAAATGTGTATTTTGACTAAACAAAGCATTTACTCGAAAATCTGTTGCTGACAACGGTCTGGAAAAATTTTATAGTGAACTTTGATCATATTACTGATACTAACCTTCCTAATGAGCACAGCATTGAGTGAAAGAAATAGTGCACTTGAAGATGGTGAAAACATTTTTAAGGATCTCCATGACATCTAGACAAAGGAATCTGAGCAACATATCTAAGAAAAGGCACTGCTATGTGACCTTTCAAGGAGTGACATTTTCAGATAATGTGTCCTTAATATTTTTGCCAAGAGGAAAATTAGGTGACTTGAACTCGTCTGTAAAAAAATAAGGTAAGATTTACTGATTACCAATTTTCATTAGCTTAGCTTAGCTTTGCTACAGAGTCCTACACAATTTCAGTACGAAATATCTTCTGCTCTTGTCACAATCTCTGACTCAGTAGTTCATTGAATCTGTTTCCTATTCTCACATTGTCAGTGGCTGATTTGTTATTTGCAGCCTGCATGTATTCAACATTTTCGAATTTTCTCTTTGTTCATTTTGAGAACATGGATTGTTTTCAATGAATTTTCACTTATCTTTGAAACATAAGTACCACAGTTTTGTCTGTGCTTCACTCATTGAATTACCCTTAAAATCTCTTTTAATCATTGCAATAGTTTCCATAGACAAATGTCCCTGGTTGAAAGCGAAACTTTGTGCAAATTCACAGTTATTATGAATGGTCACAGTACACAAGTTCACTCAGTGTCATCTCACACTCTACCAAGTAGCTCTATTGGAGAGTGACTGTATGCATGTGTAGTAGGATCCCCCAGACTGGCTGTCAAGTTATCAAGGCTGTGTGTGACCATTCTGAAAACATTCAAAATGGCTGGATATTTTCTGGACAGACTTCATTGCTATATGGGCAAAATGGTTGCTGGATATCTTCATTTGTTATGTGTGTTCAAATAGTCCTAAAACACGTCGAAATAATTTTATTCGTGAAATTGAATTGTGTTAAAATCGGGAACAAAAGACGAGATGGGAATCATTTGAGTAAAAAATGTGAAATTGAATTAAATTTAAATGGTGAAAACAATGAAGTGCTTTTTTATAATAGCGTGTCCAAGAATTAAGTTGACGTAATTTTTTGTATGTATAGAGAGACCCATGGGAAACGGATGTTTTTCAAATGAACAGTACTCAGTTGATTTACAAAACAAAGCCATTTTACTTTTTTTTTTTTGCAAAACGAAGAACATCATCTACCATTTGATACATAGTCAGATATGAAAAATTATGTCACTCATGTGTTGGCCATCCTCTTGAATGCAGGTTTCAAGTCTTTGCCAGAAAACATTCGTAACTCAGGCCAACAGATGTCTGTCAATCAAACATCTCTCTTCTGTAATGGAATCTTTCAATTCCATTAATGTACGGGGTTTGTGGACATAAACACGTTCTTTCAAGTACCCCCACAGGAAATAGTCACAAGTGGATAGGTCCAGTGATCTTGGGGGCCACGGAAAGTCACCGAAACATGAAATGAGATGCCCAGGGAACATGTTTTTCACAACTTCCATGGATGCACTTGCAATATGCACTGTGGCACCATCCTGTTGAAAATAAACATTTCTCATGTTTGTGTTGTCTTTGCAGTTCTGGTCGAAAAATATTTGCAGCATTTGAACGTAATGCTCTGAGTTCACTGTCACTGTTACACCATTCTCTTAAAAAAAATATGGCCCTGTTATGCCAAAAGGGGCAACCGCACACCAAAATGTCACGCTGAGAGTGGAAAGATTTTTCATGGATGTTGCGAGGATTTTAGGGGGCCCAGTAACGGATGTTCTGCTTGTTGACTGAACCATTCAAATTAAAATGAGCTTCATCGCTCATTATCAATACAGCATTTGGGTCCTCGGACTGCATAGTCCCTCACTTTGAACTGCTGAACCACCATCATTTTATAGGGATGGAATTTTAAGTCCAAATGTAAAATTTTTCCCACATCCTCATGGCTCATCTGTAATTCCCGCGCATATTGACGTGTGCATTGACTTGGGCTCCAGATGAATGCCCCTTTCACTCTGGCTATGTTTTCAGGCATTCTTGCAGTTCCTGCAGAGCCTGGCAGCTTCTTTTTCGCAATGTTTCCTGTTGCTCTGTGAGCATTAAACCCATTTCAGGATCGTATTGTGGCTTGGAACTGTGCCATTCCGACCAATATTGAAATGGCGATGAAAGATCCAGTGTATTGTGGTAACAGACCTACCATTCCGAACATAGGTATCGTACATGAAAACACTATGCTCTACTGTCCATTGTAACTGAAACAGTAAACAACCCCACAGCAAATTACTACCCCCTCTCTCTAGCACTACTAGCCATTCGAAAAAACGTCTGTTTCCCCTAGGTCACTCTGTATATGTTTAAACATGGCTATTACAACAGCATAATTTTTATATTAGCTTAGATGAAGGAAGCTGCTTTGTATGAGATATTTTTTTAAATAACAGAAATGTTTTCAATAGTTTCATGAAGTCTTTCTGTAAATAGATTGGAAGGAGAATGGATATTAGCTGTCCTAGAACACACTGAAGAATGTAAGAATTAGTTTTATGTTTACATTGGATTTAAAAGTAAAATTTCTGCATACTGTTACTACTTGAGGAACTGTCATATTGTGTAAATTTTTAAATATCAAGAAGCTGCTCTCTTCAGCTATCATGAAATGAATTGGTAAACATGCGGGTAAGAAGAGTTAATAAATTTAAATATAATTGGTGTTCACTTCACATTCGATCCTGCTGATTGAAAATGAATGATTATCAACGAAGTTGGCAAGAAGTAACAAAACAAGTTACTGGATGGCCTGCGTTTTAGAGCAATATAAGTTCATTACAATATTGGACACTTGTTAAAAGTACTGCTAGAAAATTGTCTCTATCAAAAGCATTCCTCGTGTGTGTGTGTGTGTGTGTGTGTGTGTGTGTGTGTGTGTGTGTGTGTGTGTGTGTGTGTGTGTGTGTGTGTGTGTGTGTGTGTGTGTGTGTGTGTGTGTGTGTGTGTGTGTGTGTGTGTGTGTGTGTGTGTGTGTGTGTGTGTGTGTGTGTGTGTGTGTGTGTGTGTGTGTGTGTGTGTGTGTGTGTGTGTGTGTGTGTGTGTGTGTGTGTGTGTGTGTGTGTGTGTGTGTGTGTGTGTGTGTGTGTGTGTGTGTGTGTGTGTGTGTGTGTGTGTGTGTGTGTGTGTGTGTGTGTGTGTGTGTGTGTGTGTGTGTGTGTGTGTGTGTGTGTGTGTGTGTGTGTGTGTGTGTGTGTGTGTGTGTGTGTGTGTGTGTGTGTGTGTGTGTGTGTGTGTGTGTGTGTGTGTGTGTGTGTGTGTGTGTGTGTGTGTGTGTGTGTGTGTGTGTGTGTGTGTGTGTGTGTGTGTGTGTGTGTGTGTGTGTGTGTGTGTGTGTGTGTGTGTGTGTGTGTGTGTGTGTGTGTGTGTGTGTGTGTGTGTGTGTGTGTGTGTGTGTGTGTGTGTGTGTGTGTGTGTGTGTGTGTGTGTGTGTGTGTGTGTGTGTGTGTGTGTGTGTGTGTGTGTGTGTGTGTGTGTGTGTGTGTGTGTGTGTGTGTGTGTGTGTGTGTGTGTGTGTGTGTGTGTGTGTGTTTTTTTTTTACATGCGTGCTTGCGCGCGCGTTTTTTTCTTCCCTCATTGTTACTATGAATTGCAATAAGTTTTAATGCCTACATGAAGATTCAGAATAAAAAATTTGACTTATATGCGCTGTACTATTTGCAGGCTTTCCTAAAGTTAATTCACCTTATGAAAAGTAAACTATTAATTTCCTAGCCAGCTTGTTCATCAAGTATCAATGTCACAGACATTTGGCTATTAAAAGTTTTTTTTCATCATCATACAAGTCTTGAGGAACTGAAAATGTCTTTTTCATGACAGAGTGCTAGATATTCCTCTAGATTTACTAGAACATTGTCCATAATGTTGCTGCTTGTTGAACATGACGGATATGTTCAGCATTTAAATTGAATTTAATATGACTTTCTATACACTTCAGCTTTTAAGAAGTTATGGCAGTGTTAAAGTACACAGTGTTCCATTCAACCCTCCCTGATTTGAATTAATCATTGCTCACATGTTATGCGGATTTATGAAATAAGACTTGTACTAAAAGAAAGAGAAACTCAGAGAATTTGTATTTCATTTGTTTGAAGTTGCGCAACAATCGCAAAAGCAAAAATGGCAACTCCATAGCAATGTGGGCAGATGGTAGTGTGGTATGTGGAGACGAAATCCGTAATTCCAACGCAACGAAATTACAGATGAGTGTACGGAAGAGTTACACCTGTTGCAAAATCAGTTAGGCTCTGGTTCAATAAGTTGCTTACGATCGGCAGTGTCCTAAAACAATTTGGTGGAGCTCTGCGTTCCGTGACGGATGAAAAGGTGGAAAAAATTCGAGTGGGATTTCAGAGGAGTCCGAGTAAAT
This sequence comes from Periplaneta americana, assembly GCF_040183065.1. Taxonomy (NCBI): domain Eukaryota; kingdom Metazoa; phylum Arthropoda; class Insecta; order Blattodea; family Blattidae; genus Periplaneta; species Periplaneta americana. Next base: position 136,690,638 of record NC_091129.1, read on the forward strand.
CCATTTGCCAGGCATCAAGGCAGTTCAATGTGCCTCTGACAACTCTGTAATTTCGTTGCGTTGAAATCACGGATTTTGTCTCCACATACCACACCACCATTTGCCTGCATTGCTGTGGAGTTGCCATTTTTGCTTTTGCGAATGTTGCTATTGTTACACAACATAATGACGAAAACAATCAACTTCAAACAAATGAAATACAAATTCTTTGAGTTTCTCTTTCTTTTAGTGTCAGTCTCATTTCATAAATCCGCATGCCTGTTAGCAATGATTAATTGAAATCAGAGAGGTTTGAGTGGAACACCTTATACATATTATTTTGAATTAACTTGTGTATGTATGAAGAGACTTAGAATACAGAAAACATTTTATGATTTATGAACTTGGTTGCACAGCTGTGAAGGAGAGGAGAACCTATTGATCGTGTAGAGTTCTCATGTAATTGAGGAATGGAAATCTTACATAAATGTTTTCTTTTTTTTATAGGAAACCACACAAGCTGTGCAGAATACGACCACAGAGAGCAGCGCTTAAACAACCCACCCACCCATCACTTGCTGGCCTGGCGCTCTCTAATGCCACTTAGTAGATCCAAAGGCAACTTTAAATGAAATCTTAACATCCAATTTTGTGTTAGTGCATGAGATAAAACAAGCAAGCAGACCTGATTTTAATTTTAGAGTGAAGACACCTCCTTGAGAAAAAACGATAACCTGCGTCAAGTCCTCTCGGGACATAAACATCTTTCCACCTAACCGCCAAAAGTAAATGTATCAAGGCTCAAAATGAAACCTCGGTGCTCGAGACTCATAATCGCAAAGGAAGTCCATTGTGAGAAAAGAGATCAGGCATCACAAGTAGACAAAATTAACAGATGCACAGAGATTTATAGTTTTTTCTCGCATGAGGTTTTTCTTTTTCTGAAGCGTTTGGTAGTTAAAGATAAGAATATTTCCACCCGAGTTACTTCTGTTAATCATGTTTGTTTCTTTTTCCATCTTTGAATGTAATGGTTTTGTGTTTGTCATGTTTGTAATCTTCTGGAAGCGTCCAACATTTCGTTGGCTAGTGTATTGTCATCATAAAGTTTTGATATCCAACTGTTTTGAGTTTTTTTAGTTTGGTGCACTTTTCAATGGAATTATGGTTTGATTTTGAGTCTTGTTGGATGAGTCTTCTTAATAATAGGAGGAGTGTCCGTAGCACATAGCAACTGGAGGGAGAGGTTGATTGTACATCATATCTTTAGAAACACACCCCACATCTCCGGGTCAGGCATGAAATCTAATTTCGCAGCTTTGGGGAATTCAGTGGGGTTGATGGGTAATTAAGTAGTAAAAAAGAAGAAAACTGAAACTGAAAATGAATTGATAAAACTGCAACTTGTTTCTCCATTTGTTCTGCCCCCCTTTGTCAGTCTGGGTTCTCTATCGTGCATTGTTTTTCTGTGTGTAAGTTGACAGGGGCAGGTGTTGCTATGTGCTTGTTTGACTTCCTGTTTTTTTGTAGGATCAGGTGATAAATATAACCAACCAATGAATCCATGCTTGTCCAACAATGCATGTGTTTGATGAAATGAGAAATTGCATAAATATGTAAGGAAGAAGTGTACATATTTGGAAAAGAATATTAATCGAAACATCACCAGTTTTCACCAACACTGGGTTTTGATGGTACTATAAAAGCATAAATTTTTTAAGTACACAGCATAAATATGACTGGAGTTAGTCAAATCAGCTTTAAGTTTGTGACAGCAATAAGGAACTTGGCCCAAAATGATGGTCGGATGAGTGACCTGGCCAACAGTCAAGATGTAGAGAGTTATTTAATTTACATGATGAAACTATCCATCTTTGGCATATTTAAGTGAGAAATAAGCAGAGATGCTTTAAATTAAATCGAAAAGAAGATCCATGATGAAGTGAAGTTATATCAAGTTTGGTGTTCCAAACAGTGCCTGTCATGCACTGTATGTACAAAAAGAAACTTAATTTTTCACGAAACATGTGCATTTTGAATAAACAAGCCAAAAAAATTGAATTTATTTTTGTATTTATTTTGTTATGTTGCCTTACCATTGCTCCTTTCTTCCTAAATGATTTTGATGGTCAGGTACAGTGGTGTAAAGTAGCCTGTTTGTACATCTTGAAGCCGTGAGAAGAGCCTAAAATGTACAGCGGTTTCGGAAACGCTCACAAACCCTTCTGGTAATATTCTGTACCCAGGATTTATGATACAGATATCTTTCGACAGTATTAATCAAATTTGTTATATTGTAGGAAGTACAATTGTAACATACATTGCAAGTCTGATTGGTGAACTTCGTTACTAGTCAGCAATGCTCATGCAGTGGAAGGGGAAAGAAACTGATCATCCTATTCCCTTATCTTCTAGCTTAGCTGCTTCACGAGTGTTGTGTTATTGGTGTCACTTTTGAGGTTCTAATCAGTCTTCAATCTGCTGACTGATCTTGCATAAACATACTAGGCAGTTTTTTTTCCTTTGCTTTGGATTTCCACTGAGTCTTATCATACTATAGTCCCGTCGCTCTAATTTCTGGCGGCCAATCACATTCCATGTCAGCTACATTTAAACGTGTGCATCTTGTGATTTGCTTAAGATGTTATTCATTTCTTAAGGTCGATAAATACTTAATATAATCGCCCGCCATTTTGGCTCTTTCATTGGCGTTTGCAGAAAGCACATGAAGGCGTTATTTGCTGAATTACAGTGCGTTTGATTTATTATCATAGGAGCTACGACATGATAATGTTTAACGGTGTGGCAAATAGATTCCTCGTATGGTAGCTCGGGAATGAAAGAACAAAAATGGCGAATGATACTACCTACCTAGACTTTATAGAGCCTTCACTTCCTAAGACGTAAGCAAAGGGGAGGAGTCACGCCGGAAATAACAGCGTCGCGACTATAATTTCTAAGGTTATGACGTAATATCCTATCTTGTCAGGATGAGGATCAGTAACAAAATTCCACTCTTACTATTAATACTAGCTTGTAACATTGAGTGTAGACATTGTGTTTAGAGACTGCTACTGCAAGATGAAAGTAATAAAATCGAAATAACTGAAGAATATGGATATAAAGCAATGAATGAAGCACGAAATAACTGAAAAACGTGTGTATAAAGCAGTGAATGAAGCAATAAAGAAACATGACAGTACAAGAAAAATAATGGGGGGGGGGGGATATTTCAAATATACTACGTAGAGTGTATGCAGAGTATGTGATTTGTATAAGGTAACGGCCTTTCATAGAAAAATAACACGTTTTCGACAATAGTGCAAAAAATTCAATGAAACTGGATGTTTAAAGAATAAGCAAAAATGTGGAAAACCAAGGTGGCACTTGAATACAGTGTCATTCGTGGAATGATTCTAAAAGGGGCCACAGAACCAAAGTGTGTTTTTAAATGGTGTTTTAACTAAGCTTAACTTTATCATTTTCTCTGATTTACCGAGATTGTTGGAACATTTTGCCTATCTCTCAGACCTTTCAGACACAGAGTTTAACAGGAATGAGATCTCCTGAGGGACTTCTCTTGGCTTGCAAGTTTTGCCTACTTATCTGCTACTTTTAGAAACCAAATGACCTGGAAATGTACAAAAACTTGCCCAGACATGTTCAAACATTTTTAACCTGCATAGAATTGGAATATATCAGTCCCCTAACTGCCCATTGTGCAACTCAAACCAAGAAATGGATTCGGAACACCTCAAAATCTGTACTTCATTGGCTGGTCATGATAATATCTTTGAAAAATATTGGAGTGCAAGAGGTCAAATGACTTTATTGTCAAACGCCTGGCATTAGAAAACAACAACAACAATTTTAACAAGAGCCAGAACAGGTCACATTGTCACTCAATTGTGCCTACATCGATTTCACATTTCTGATAATCCTACTTGTCTGTGGTGTAATAATCATGATGAAGATCTGGAACACATTCTTATATACTGTCCATCCATAAACCACAAAAGTAGTAAATTAAAATCATCAGTACCAGTTCCAGAAGAGACAGCCCTGCAGTATATATTTACACCCCAACTCTGGCTACTAGCAACAGGCATCTATAATGAACACCGATCAAAATACCCCTCACTTCTCGCGAAAAGCAACTGGGTAGACTATAGTGGACTTTATGTTGTCAGCAAACAGCTGGATACATGAAGAAGATTGATTGATCTGCTACTTTTAGTGTTTAAAATTCTCTAAATCTAATCTTTTGGTTCCAACTTAAGCATAAGATTGAAACAAATATAACAAAAGTAAACTTTGAGTTTCAGTGAGTTGCCAATTGAGAATTCCATTTATTTCCCACTCTGTGACTTTCTAGCAGCACATACTTTGAAGGTAAATTAGAAGGTATGAACAATTCACTGAAAGAAGTTTTTACTTACATCAAATCTTTGTATTCATTCATTTAGTGTTTTGCCATAGGGTAGGTCTTTCACTGCAAACCCAGCATTCTCCAGTCTTTCCTATTTTTTGCCTTCTTTGTCTCATATGATCCATATATCTTAATGTCGTCTATCATCTGGGATCTTCTGCCCCAAACTCTTCTTTCGTTCACCATTCCTTCCAGTGCATCCTTCAGTAGGCAGTTTCTTCTCAGCCAATTCCTTTTCATCTTCCCGAACAGTTTTAGCATCATTCTTTCTTCACCCATTCTTTCCAGTACAACTTCATTTCTTATTCTGTCTGTCCGCTTCACGCATTCCATTCTTCTCCATAATCTTTGGATAAGGCAATATTATTTGATGCAAAAGCAGGAATGGAAGCATTAGCGAAACTTTCGCACCAAAACTGGAGAATAAATTAAATAATTCAATCTGTGAAGCACCTACAAAATCTAGGAATAAAGTTCACTTCAGATTATGGTAATGTTACATGATGCATGCGCTTGTAGAATTGCACTTGAAGCAGTTTCGGAACTATAATGTTTAAGCAGGAGTCATTCAATATCTGCGTCTCTTAGAGCAGCAGTAGAGTGTTAGCTTAGTAATTCGAAGGTTGTGAGTTCGAGTTTTGTTGTAGTTATGTTTTATTTTGTTATCGTTCATTAGCAATATAAATAATATTCTGTTCTTTAGTGATATAAATAATATTAAAGTTATTTGTATTCTTATAGTTCTTTAGCGATATAAATATAAATTTAATGTTAGGTTTGGAACAATACAGCTGCATAATATTAGTGTTTTTATTATATTATTACATTATACCATCCTGTAACATAATAAAATGAAAAGGAGTAACGAGGATTTGAACCTGAGACATTGACATCTAAATTCCGACTGAGCTACAGGGGTACAGGTAAAGAAGCATATACCTGTAAGGAGACAATATATAGGTTCCCCCCCCCCCCCTACTATAATAACATGGGTGAACCTCGGAGCTATTCTGGAAATTTTTGCAACGAGAACATTCTGCTACCACATAGAATTGACCCGGCACCTTTCAGCCCATAGGCAATTGAGTTACCCAACCAACCACAATACTTTATCCTAGTGCCGAGGATAATGAAAACGTGAAGCTCTCTAGGTGCATCTACATGGTTCAGTGTCCCATGCGTTTACGCATGTAATCTGGGGAGAATATTGAAAGAATCGAGTTGAAAATGAAGATTCAATTAAGATGCATGCAGATTTTGTGTCTACGTGGTGCGCCGTGTTGAATGTACTCCACCTTAATTTTTTTTTATAGTGAAGCATGGTTCCACCACAGTCTAGTATATACAATCACGAAGCTCAATACGTAGGGAATATGCATCCATAGATAGTTGCTAACCACTAGGATCGCTACTATCGCCACATCACATACAATGTGAAACAGTACGGGCACAGTCTATTGTTCCTAGTACCCTCATCAACTCAAGCTTCGTGACTGCTCAATACGTAGAGAATATGCATCCATTAGATAGTCGCTAACCACTAGGACCGCTACTATCGCCTCATCACATACAATGTGAAACAGTACCAGCACAGTCTATTGTTCCTAGTACCCTCATCAACTCAAGGTTCGTGACTATATACTAGACTATGGTTCCACCTCAGTGGTTACGTGAACACTCAAAACTATCGTTACTTGGACAGTGAAAATCCACACCGTTTTCACGAACAACCGCTACATGACATAAATTCGAGCCATTTCGGAGAACGAACTGTGGCGAGTTGCAGGAGATGTGCGGCCTCCAGATATAAGAAGGACGTCATTTCGAACATGAATTGTGAATTAGGTAAGTAGGCCTACATCATTACGCAATACTAACCCTAAAAGCGCGGAACGAATCCTTAGCCTATATGGTAGCGTCCTTACGTATGAATCAGCTGTCGTGAGTGCGGTTAGGAGTCTAGCCCTGGCTGGTTCATCCTGTAATCTACTTTCCGACATTTTCAATTTTAAAGTCCACCATCCCCAAACGAAACATAGTTCAGTTCATTCACTGCCCCCTCCCCAAGAGCCTTTATGGCACATAGAGGGAATATTATTACGATATTTTCTCTTGTCTTGTACACAGTATCCTCTTATACTATGTTGAGTCGTACACGAGAATGTTAAAAATAAATGGGAAAAGATATTATGCTTTCTACTGAAATGATAGAATGAGGTTTTTTTAAGATTATACCGTATATGAAAAATGGAGCAAGTAAAGAATAATTATAATATCTATGTATTTATAACAACTTCCTTTGTTATATTGTTATTTTGGCTTAACGCTATAAATTACGAGATATATTCGTACTCAGGTATATGGCATTCAAATCATTCTAACCTATTTGATGATATTTTTTTCCCTTTCTTAACTGTAAATGAGCACAAACGCTACTTAGGTGTAAATTTTTCTGACATTTTGTATATTCGATTCCCTAACCGTTTCAAATGTATATCATTTTACCATTTAAGTATGTTTCCAAATTATATGTAATACGCTTTGTCAAATCTGGCGAGCTTTTCATAAGGGAAGCTAAATTTATTATTATTATTATATTGCATACGTCTGTCTGTGTGTGTGTGTGTGTGTGAGTGAGAGAGACTCCGCCTGTGACTCATTGTTGAATCGAAGTGGCTCTGGAAACAAAACATAATCGATCCGTTCGCTTCGAGAACTTCGAAATTTAACGTGTAGGTGGGAGTCAGTTGTGTATGAATGTCTTTCAGAGGACGAGAAACATAGTTTCGTGTTTTCTTCACTGCACCATTTATTCTTCTTTCGTGACCAGTGTAATATCGTCACATTGCGTGTGAAATTCGTGAAGGTAAGTTTTATAAATCAACAGCTGTTTGTCTTCGACAGAAAAGCTGTAACGATCATTAAAAAATACGGAAGGAATAACGTACAAACCTTAGGTTCATCTATGCGATATGTTGAAATATGTAAAGCACTTAATTACTTTATTGAATGAGTAACAGTAGATTGTAACATACGGTGATTTAATGATATTGCTTTCCTTTTATTGTTCAATATAAACACTTAATTGAACTAACTATGATAGGAAGTACATTTTCAGGCCACCAGCATAGAACAATCAGCTAAGACGCTTGCCTGCCGATCCGTAGTTGCAGTTGCGCTCGGGCGCGGGTTTGTTCCCAACTTGGGTTGATTACCTGGTTGGGTTTTTTCCGAGGTTTTCCTCAACCGTAAGGCGAATGTCAGGTTATCTATGGCGAATCCTCGGCCTTATCTCGCGAGATAAGCGTTGAGCCGTATTAAATGAGGATAATTTTATGTATGGTATTCTCTATCTAGGATTCTATCCCCCCCCCCCCATTTGAAATCTTAATTCGCACCCTCCAACAACACTTTATAACCTATATTTAGAGCCCTAATTTTTTGGTCTTAACGATATCTGCGAAATTTGAGGCTGATCATTTCATGTACTCCGTCTAAATTATTTTCATTTGCACTTCGCCATTAGAATTGTCGTACGTAGTACGTTTTTAAATTCATTAAACGTCGTTCTGATTGAAGAGATGTTGCAGAAAAGATTTCGGAATGAGCATTCCTGTGTATTCCGGCTGAAGAATAGTCCTGGGTTTGACTTCACAGTTTCTGGGTTGAATTTGATTTGTATTCACTCTGAAATGTGATAGTCTCTCTGCACAGTATGCAAATATACAGATACATGAACAGATTTGAATATCCCAAGAGTACAGCTGTGCAACCTACTGCCCGAGGCACGTATCGTACCTCCGATTTGTATTTCAGCTGAAACTGTAATTTACAACGGACTCATAGATTGGGGTTGGACAAGACCAGGTCCTTAATAGGAATGGAATATGCAGAGGAATTAAATTCGGAATTCGGATATAACGCGCATCCGATAATGTCTTCCAAAATGATTCTGTTCTTAATGACGGTACTTTTAAACAATTTTGTTCCAGGTTTTGTTGTGATTTTTTTTTTTTTTTTTTTAAATAAAATGGTTCATATTTAATTTCGTTGACGCGGATATTAAATATATTTCAAAATGACTACATTAGTCTACTACATAAATACATTTATAAGTAAATAACAATGAATAGTAGGCAGACATTTAGAATCGCCATGCTTTCATTTATGACCTCTGTGATGGTCAGTTCTTAATCGTTCTACTCCTAGAAAAGAAAACATGGAACGGTATACCTTTTGTCACAGTTTAGTATATACAGTTGCGAAGCTCAATACGTACTAAATATGCAAACATAGTTGAAATATGCATCCATAGATAGTTGCTAGCCACCAGGATCGCTACTATCGCCTCATCGCAGACGATAAAATGTATTGTACTTTTGATATCGTGTTCTTTTGAAAAATTAACACCTTCCTTCCACTATTGAAATACGAAATACATAAGGTTTATATATTATTTTCATAAAGTATATATTATATTTTATAAACTCACCTTCCTGGATCTTTCGGAAGGATGACTCTGACCTCTTTTTCTTAGAATTTATAGTGCAACAAACGTCTCCTTGTCCCATATTATTACTCAAATTATTGTATTTTATCCATTTACAGTTATTACAACCGATAACGAAAATTTCACAGTTTACACAACTTTTCACAACAATGCGAAATACGGCACAGTCAATGCCTTTTCGATCTAGACCAAGCCGTAATATATGTTCGGGTTTTCTATTTCAGTGTATGGAGCTCAGTGAATTATATTATATTATAACTTTATTGCGTATCATAGCTAAGTTTTATTTAGTGTAATGTGTCCATAAGTTCCCTTTACTTCTTGTTGCATAATATGTTGCAGAAATAATTACAAAACTGTGTTATTTTAATGTGAAGAGAATTTTAATCTTTTCGCATCAACATTTTAAGTTTAGAATGGAAGCTATTTTGAGGTTTAATAAAAAAGAATTTATATTGTGATTTTAATATAGCACATCTACCTTCCTTGATAAAGACAGAAAATGTATCACACCACTCTTATGAAATTAGTGTACGTACGATTGTTACTTCGTCTTTTAGGTAGTAGATAAATACAATAATTCAATACTCCATTGTAGTATTAAAATACAGACAAATTGAATGTGCGGAGTATCATACATCATGACATTATGCTTAATTATAATGTATAATTGCGAATTTAGGAATATAAGATATAGTAAACATAACCTATAATATTTCCATATGAATGGCAGGGTATTGGAGACCACTAACATTAGGCAGAAAGGGGCAACTGGGACAGTAAACATAACCTATAATTTCAACATATCTAAATATTCGTGCGGTGCAACTGAAAATTATTGAAACGTGTATAAATGAATGTACAATAATTTCGCAATATTTAATCGAAATAAAGGCAGGTAGGTCTATTACACATACGAACAACGTAATTTTCACACCAAAAATAATATTACACCTTAACTCGCAAGGAATTATGTCTGAAGTGTCTCCTAATCATTGTTTTAAATTTTATTAATGCAATTACACTACATTTTGGAGAAATATATGTTACTTTTTATGCATTCCAATTAATTTATATGGTTGAAACGCCGCCCTTCGTGATCGGGTTAAGCGAGTCACATGGTCTGCCTTACGGCCTGTATTAGATCACGATGGCAGTGACACCAGCGAATAGGGATTATAAAGAATGGACACTTCGCGTCGGTACCTTTGATGTAGCCGGACTGATTTCAATGACCTTCAAGCCAGCTAAAGCGTGAGATTCTGCTTTCTCCCTAGAGTTGGCGCTGACATCACACCAGCTAGCAGTCGACACAGCGGAAATATAACACATGCAATTAATACATCTAGGTACATTATGTACTCAAATAAAATAAATTGGATCCATAAAATAATAAATCCTTCATTAACTGCAATGTCTAGACTCTAGAGTTCCTTTATAATGAGAGTTGAGACGTTGACCCCAACAACAATTAAAATATGTAATGATTTGATAGCCCTGAAAATGGAAAAACAAAACTCTTACGAGAAGTAAAACCATATACCTATATTATATTATTATACAAATATTAAACGAATTCGATACTTAATTTTATAATGTATTATATTATTTTATAATATTATTTTATAATATAATGCATTATATCTGAAATATAAAATATTATTATTACAACTAGCTTGTCACTGAGAAATAAGGAAAAGCTGTTAACTTGAATTTATTTGAAGCAAAGCGTTACTGGATTATGCAATAAGGTAGGCGATGTTTGGATCCTGTGCCTTAACTCTATTCTCAATTATTATCTTAGCGTATGCTCGATTACACTACCTCTAGCGCTTGAAAGTAGAACTAGCCGCTGGCGCACAGAGAAACAAAACACAGGAAAATTCGCTCAGTGTCCATTCTTTATAATCCCTATTCGCTGGTGACACAGTCTATTGTTCCTAGTACACACAGCGCTCCAAGCGGCTAGCAACTATCGCGAGAAATGCAAAAAATCACCTCAAGCTTCGCGACTGTATATATTAGAGACTAGACTGTGCTTTGGTTATAGTCTACTTGCTTATAATAGCAATGGCACTCTATCTATGGGTCTTTGTTGAGTTGTTTTCCAACTTCCTCTCCCTAACCCCTAAATAGCCTTCTGACTTTTGACTTCAAAGGCGGCCAAATCGAAGTTAGTCGACTGGTCAAGTTATGTTCAAAACATCTATACAGTACATTTCTACCAATAGGCCTATACAGTATGCATATTTTACCTGATGATTACTAGACCTACGGTTGCACTCCCAAAAATGGCCTCACATTTTCTTTCTTGCGAGTTTCGAGTATCAGAAATAGTTTAAACTGTGTTATGAGGCCTAGATATTTCAACCAATCCTCTCATATTCAAGTTTCATTTCTCTCCAACGGATGGGATAACTGTAGCAGTGAATTTTATTGTTAATTAAAACTGATTATGACACGATAATCCTACATCATATGCATATTCAAAAATAAAAGGAAAGTAAGAAACAAATGTAGGCTTTCTGTGACGCATTAGTCATAAATAAGGGATTTTGGTCGTCCCCTATATGATCCATACGGGAAAGTTTCTCCGCCCTCAAATAAGGAACATCGGATACAATACGGGACACCCGACTGCCCTACTTCCCATTCTTTATTTTGCAAGAATAAATTATTTTATATTTAAATTTGGCTACTACACGTAGACCTATCTTATATTGGATTTTTAGAAAGTAATTAATCTATTATACTACAGTCTAAAGAATTAAAAAAAATAATTTCGGTAAATAAAATTTTGTTTAATCAGAATAGCTTAAAAATTAATTGTAAATATTGTAAAAATTACTTTTGGTACATCTACGCGAAATATCAACGATACGAGTTAGTCTACTATAAATTTTTCTTTTAACTGTACTGAGTTCTGTATACGTTCATTTACCTTCGTGTTAAATTGTAAAAACATACAATTGCAAAGTTGATCGTAGTTAGATGTTTATGACCTTTTACCTCTAAGACACGGTTTCTCAACCTTGGATTCGCTAAAGGTTCTGTCAGATCATGACAAAAAAGGACACACAGATCGTTTTTTAATTCGCGCGCCGCAGGTAGTAGACAGTGACCGAGAAATCCCGTTATCAGTCTTGTTAAAGTTATACAAACCAACACAGATGTATAAACATTTTTTCAACAGGTAGTTCTGCATCCAAACTCATTGTCACACGGCAAGAAAGGGTTTTTCATATACATGTGTAAAACTGTGTTTATTATTAATATTGCCGGTACATCAGTTATTCATAGATTTCAAAAAGGCATATGACTCGGTTAAGAGGGAAGTATTATATGATATTCTTATTGAATTTGGTATTCCCAAGAAACTAGTTCGATTAATTAAAATGTGTCTCAGTGAAACATACAGCAGAGTCCGTATAGGTCAGTTTCTATCTGATCCTTTTCCAATTCACTGCGGGCTAAAGCAGGGAGATGCACTATCACCTTTACTTTTTAACTTCGCTTTAGAATATGCCATTAGGAAAGTTCAGGATAACAGGCAGGGTTTGGAATTGAACGGGCTACATCAGCTTCTTGTCTATGCAGATGACGTGAATATGTTAGGAGAAAATACACAAACGGTTAGGGAAAACACGGAAATTTTACTTGAAGCAAGTAAAGCGATCGGTTTGGAAGTAAATCCCGAAAAGACAAAGTATATGATTATGTCTCGTGACGGGAATATTGTACGAAATGGAAATATAAATATTGGAGATTTATCCTTCGAAGAGGTGGAAAAATTCAAATATCTTGGAGCAACAGTAACAAATGTAAATGACACTCGGGAGGAAATTAAACGCAGAATAAATATGGGAAATGCCTGTTATTATTCGGTTGAGAAGCTCTTATCATCCAGTCTGCTGTCCAAAAATCTGAAAGTTAGAATTTATAAAACAGTTATATTACCGGTTGTTCTATATGGCTGTGAAACTTGGACTCTCACTCTGAGAGAGGAACATAGGTTAAGGGTGTTTGAGAATAAGGTGCTTAGGAAAATATTTGGGGCTAAGCGGGATGAAGTTACAGGAGAATGGAGAAAGTTACACAACACAGAACTGCACGCATTGTATTCTTCACCTGACATAATTAGGAACTTGAAATCCAGACGTTTGAGATGGGCAGGGCATGTAGCACGTATGGGCGAATCCAGAAATGCATATAGAGTGTTAGTTGGGAGACCGGAGGGAAAAAGACCTTTAGGGAGGCCGAGACGTAGATGGGAGGATAATATTAAAATGGATTTGAGGGAGGTGGGGTATGATGATAGAGACTGGATTAATCTTGCACAGGATAGGGACCGCTGGAGGGCTTATGTGAGGGCGGCAATGAACCTTCGGGTTCCTTAAAAGCCATTTGTAAGTAAGTAAGTTGTAATTGCCGGTATTTCTCTTAATGTCTTTACTATTCTACATTACCAAGATGTCCATGCTGTATGTAACATTAATTACAATTTAAATTAAGTATATCGAGCCTATCTTCAGAAACGTTAAATCTCATTTGGCGTAAGTACGAGTAGTTATATAAGGAACATTTATTTTTTTCCTAAAGGTTTTTAAAATGTATGCAAAGGAAATATAGAAATTAATTTCAAGATAAATAAGTTACTCTTAAAAATTGTTTACATTTTCAATAAATATTGTGTAAAAATAATTACTTCTAATAAGTAGGAAAAAATTACTCTTTCACATATCATGCTTCATTAGCATTTAATACAATAGAAATTCGTGATAATATTTTTAGGTCTACTTGGGTAAAGTAAAAAAAGTAAACTGGGTTATTAAAATTGAATTTATTCTACGTTAAGTATTGACTTGTGTTAGAATTTATATCGCACGAAGAGGTTATGTCAGAATAAACAGATCCACAGAAAAGCATGATTCTTTACTTAAAAGAATATTGTCAATTATTACATGATCATCTGTATTGTATGGATTATGCTAACATATCTTGAATTGTAGACATAAAGATTTTATGTAGTGATTCCCTGAGTCCTTAAATTGCGTTCAGGATTTAAAAAAAACTGTCGCATTCATTTTGTATCCCATTTTCTGCTAGAATTTCAATGAATTCTACACCTTTATCGGGAGAAATTCCCCCACTTGTCTATAAAGTTATATACTAAGTAAATTAAAAAAAAGTGTTTTCCTGTATATTGTAAAAGAAAAAGTTGCAAGACCGAATTTCATATACAACAGCGCATTAAAAAAAAACCAATAATATTTTCTGATGTTTAATAGCGTTTGCCGGACAAACGAAAGCTAGTTAAAATTAATATAAGCCGGATATCTAATATAATTCCACGTTTGAGAGTACGGAAATAAAATATTAATAATTATTTTATAAGCATAAACTCGAGGATGGGTATAAAATATAGGCTTTCAACTTCTTGGAAGAGTGAAAAGGTGTGGGTATGCGTGACATCCACGAATAAACTGTAGTTCCCCCCCCCCCCCCCAAAGATGTATTACAAGTATCATCGTCATCGTCCGATCAATTCTTGGACCTAGTGATCCGTTGCGGTCTTTATGGTTTCCTGCCCTTACTTATAAATGGCTTTTAAGGGACCCGAAAGTTCATTGCCGCCCTCACATAACCCCCGCCATCGGTCCCTATTCTGAGCAAGATTAATTCAGTCCCTCCCTCAAATCTATTTTATATTATCCTCCCATCTACATCTCGGCCTCCCCAAAGGTCTTCTTCCTTCCGGCCTCCCAACTAACACTCTATTTCTGGATTCATCCATACGTGATACATGTCCTGCCCATCTCAAACGTCTGAATTTAATATTCTTAATTACGTCAGGTGAAGAACACAGTGCGTGCAATGGTTTAGTTTCCTACATAATAATAATAATAATAATAATAATAATAATAATAATAATAATAATAATAATAATAATAATAATAATAATAATAATACATTTTGTAGGCCAAAATAATGCTCGTCATTCCTTGTCTAGCTCACAGGTGTCGCCACTTGCTTTCTAGCGCGTCTCTCCTCAAATAGTTCCATTTACTGCATTGAGATGTTGCAACATTCGCTTTCCTGCATCGTTACGCGATTCAGCCGCCTTTAGCATGTCTGATTAGCCATCATGCACACGTTTGAAATAAAGAGGATTCCTGTGAAAAGAAGCTCAATAAAATAAATACAAATTAACTGTCTCCTAATTAGTTACAACGATTAAAAAATGAAAAAACTTCATTTTAGCTGGAAAAGAACATTGTCATTGAAAGTCAACATTGGGAAATATCTGTAGTAATATGGATAAACTCCAGAACATGGATTGCACCCTTTCCCTCTTACTTCAAAATTCCAACCTTGTGCACACAAAATAAATTATTGCCACTGAAAAGTGCCTTTTCGTAAGTATAATGATGCGCATTCGACAAACGCAGACAAATCTGCTCTTTTTAGTATTTTAAGACATAATTTGGTAGGTGCAATCCATGTTCTAAAATTTTCCCCAATACTTATTATTATTATTATTATTATTATTATTATTATTATTATTATTATTATTATTATTACTTGTTTTAAAGGTATGTCGGCGCGAATATTCACAATTACCTCATTTGTCATATTTCATTCAAATGTTAGTACCGTACTTTCTTCACACAAAATTGCTAGCAATAATGCAACTTGTTATTTTGAGTCGTGTTGTTCACATTCCGGAACCCTTTTATTCACGCCCATATTATGCTAGTCACATAATGAGTAAAGCAATTCATCTTGTCTTCGCAAGTGACAACATTAACAATTGAAGTTAATCGATGCGGAGTAACGTCTAGTATGCCTTACCGTGAAACGAGCGGGCCCATTAAGAGCAAATTCTGGGTAACTTTCGGCGCTAGATCCTGGACTCATTTCGCCGGCATTATCACCTTCATATCATTCAGACGTTAGATAACCACTAACTCTGTGTGACTTAAATTAAATTTTTCCTTCGAATTATTAAAATCAACTTTACAGGGAAAGCTTGATTTGCATAATACACGTCACTGTTCGTTAACAGAAACCCACAATTTAAGTCACACAGAGTTAGTGTGCACTCAATGTTGGTTGCATGACGGTTGTCAGCCCACTTTGAGATCTGTGGCTGCAGAGGGAAAAATTGGATCGGTGTCTGGTAGTTCCCGGGTAGCTCTGTTGGTAGAGCGTTGGTACGTTTAACCAAAGGTCTCGGGTTCGATACCCGGCCCCGGAACAATTTTTCCTTCGAAATTATTCAAATCAACTTTACAGGGAGTTATACCTGAAAGCTTGATTTGCAAAACTGTTGTTATTTCTCACTTCAGCTTGAAGAATGTACAGATTGGATTGATACAGCGCAACTAGCAATATTTTTAAGAATGACCTTCATTGACTTTTCAGTGAAAGAGGAGCTATGGAAAATTATTCCATTGAAAGGACATGCAATAGGACAGGATATTTATTCATCTCTTCGGAAAGTGTTCCATTCAGCAAGCTTGTAGACCTACAAATACAGAGTACCAGCTTTTACTGACAGTCATAATGATGTCCTTGCTGCATGCAGAAAAGATTATAGTTTTCCCAAAATTTGTGTCCTACCACTGCATAATTTATCAGAAAACTTTCTGTTTAAATATTTTTAAACCAAGCAAGGTTATGAAACTTGCAATCAGAACTGTTAACCAAGTAAGGGTACACTCTCTCAAAGATGCTTGTTCGGAGCCCTGACAGATGAGCTCAATTTGTGAATATGGTGACCTGCTCTTCATAAAGAAGTTCGCTGGCTCAGCAGAAGACGAGTATAGCAGTGCTTCAATGACTTGCTACCAGCAATATTGGTACTTTTTTTTTTAGAGAAGATGGTCCTTAGTGTCCTCAACTTGACTCTTGGAGTAGCTTCGAAACTTTGCCTTTCTAGTCGCTATAACAGAGAAACTGAATGAATTGAGTCTTAATCTTCAGGGCAAAGAGAAAATTTTGAGAGAGATGATATCTGATGTGTAAGCATTATCCAAGAAACTTGAACTCTGGGAGAAGAAACTCAGCAGAGGACATTTGAAACACTTTCCTTGCTTTAAAGGATGTACTGAAAATAAAAACGCTCCTAATCCCATCACTGGTACCAGTCATCTTTGAAATTCTCTCCACCTTGAGAAGAGAGTTTCATTATCGGTTCATTGACTTCAAAAATTGACTTCCTAGCGCAGTTCGTATCAACTCCTTTAATGAACATTGATTTGAAGAATTTTCTAATCATGTCTGAGAGATGTTTAAAGAAGACATCACAGCCCTGGTTAATAGAACTGATAACATTTCAGAGATACTTGTCACTGAAGAGTGTGGCTGTGTCAAGTCCATCACCTGCCTGGTCCCTTGTGGCAAAAGAAAAATATCCCGTTTTAGTACGGGCGACTTTACAAATAAATGCTTTGTTCTCCTCAATCTGTATCAGTAATTTTTGTCTTCCATGAAACTCGTCAAAAACAAGTGCCGAAACTGACTGATTCTCACCTGGACAACTGCATCAGAATGACAGTCTCACATTTAGACAACCCACATTTAGAAAAAAATAAAAAGCTAATGAACAGTGTGTCACTCTTCCCATTAACAAGGGCACGCTCGTCTTCAAAATGTTTCAGTTTCCTTACCAGAATGACCATTTTTCTGTAATCTAAGGAAATAACTTACCGTAATGAATTATTATTTGTGTCTGTAGTAGATCATCAGCCAGATGAAAACTTAAAGTAGCTCCTAGGTCAAGATAGTTCGGCGACCACTGCTCTAGATCAATATTCCAGATTCTGAATAAGTTTTCCATAATTTCTTTATCTTTGCGCAAATCTGGAGCCGAAACTATTGAGTAATTTTCATTCATATTGGGAGGTATGATCTCAAATGAAGTATTCCTGTAGTACATTGCCATATGTAGCTAATTTGATATAAAGGAAATTTTACGTGTTGCAAATAATTCAAATAGAACTTTTTAAACTTAAAGTTGTGTTCTTGTTGTATGCTTATAGAAGTTTGTGTTTGTCGATTTGAGGTAGGAATTTTGTAGATAACATTAAATTATTCGATGAAACTTACTTCTGTAGATCATCTATTCTGTCTCATAAGGAAATGAAAGACAAAATCTCAACAGTCTATTTTCAATAAATCACTTTTTTGTACAACTTTGGTGTAAAATCTTAATATGATCTACATAATTATTTGAGAGTAAATGTTATTATATTTCATGCTTATATATCGTGATGAATTAACTCATATATTTGGGTAACTACCATGCGGACAATATTTGTTTAACAGCTTATGAGAAAGTCTTACACAGACGAACATACAGATGGTAAAAGCGTATGTATATTTCCATTAAAATGTCTAAATTCATTTTTGCATCGTCACAACACTTTCTGTAGGCCTATACTTTATACGAAGAGTTAGATTAATATAGTAATGGAGAATACGAAAGAAATTGATTAGTATTGAACACAGTCTTAGATTTTCATGTCTGGTAGTCTTAATTGAGGAATGTGAGTTTAAAAATTAATGTGAACGCATATCTGTGAAAGAATATCATGATTCCCTATTGCAGCTGCAATAATTGTGAATCATGATATGTCTCAGAGCTCCGAAAGTCTTAGCTATCGCATTAGTTGAATAAGATCAATTGCACAGAGGTCCGTTTTACGTAATGACGGTTAGAATATTAAGTCACTACACTTTTTCTTTGGAAGAAAAATAATTCCATATTTAGTGAAAATACAAGAAAACTACGTCCTTATTTACTAGTAATAATGATCTCACAAAGATCCATACAGTTCTAATAAGAAAGGCCAAAAGACTTTAGCAACACGAATGTTCGTATCTGTTACATAACTATCATAAATTTTAAGCAAGTCCCTTACTCTTCTGATTAAATTTAATAAGAACCTTTCTTCATACTACCAGACGTTTCATTAACGCGAGAGATATTCTTAACTTTGCTTTCTTCTAAGTGGAGAGCGTAACTATCGTAAGAATTACAAGGCTTGGCTGGGCATAAATCAGAGGCGTTATATGTTTGCTTCAGATATTACTTACCAGCCACCGTTTCTTTTATTTAATTACTTTCTATGGACTTTTTCTTGGGTAGGAGACGCTAGATCTTTTTGTTTTACTTGGTAGTATTTTAGTGAGTACAGCTATTGAATTATTTTACATTCTTTCAGCAAGTTATTAAGTTATGTATGTATGTATGTATGTATGTATGTATGTATGTTTTTTTAAATTTCTAGTTGGTTATTTAACGACGCTGTATCAACTACTAGGTCATTTAGCGTCGATGAGATTGATGATAGCGAGATGGTATTTGACGAGATGAGGCCGAGGATTCGCCATAGATTACCTGGCATTCACCTTATGGTTCGGGAAAACCTCGGACAAAACCGAATTAGGTAATCAGCTCAAGCGGGGACCGACTGAGCCACGCCGGTGGCGTATGTATGTAAATGTTATGTTTTATTTAACGACGCTCGCAACTGCAGAAGTTACATCAGCGTTGCCGGATGTGCCGGAATTTTGTCCCGCAGGAGTTCTTTTACATGCCAGTAAATCTACTGACATGAGCCTGTCGCATTTAAGCACACTTAAACGTTCTATTCCTTCGTACCTGTCGTCTCGCTTCACTCACCTTTCTTCCCACCACAATCTGAACACACGCTCTCGCCATGAAACAATACTAACAATACCATCCCATCGCACCTCCTCATACTCATCCTCTTTCACAATAGCCCTGCCAAGACTCTGGAATTCGTTACCTGCTAGCATCAGGGACTGTCGAAATAAAATTGAATTCAAACACAAACTTACTAGGCACTTGGTCAGTAATTGAGACTCGTTCAGACATGGTTTCTTGTAAATAGTTCTCTTAATCTATCACAAAATATTTCAATATCCGGTAATTTCATTACTATAGATTTTTGTTATTGTAGGTTTAATTTGTAATTCAGTAAATACAAAAATATTCTTTGTTCTTAACTTCTATGATAAAATGTCTAGCTTTTATTAATCAGGTAATCTTGTCGTACTTTAATTTTTATTGTACAGTAGAACTTGGTTATAGCGACCTCGTTTTGTGCGACACCTCGCCTATAACGTCAAATATTCTGTGGTCCCAACTAATTCCCCATAAGACATATGCTTTCCTACCTTGCTTAATACGACAAACGCATATGTGTCTACCTCGCATATAACGTCATTTTCAATCTCAGTTTGGAATAAGATTTTCTAAGAACCAAACTATCTTAAGAAATATTTTGTTGAAATCTAACCGTGACAAATTCTTTACAGTCTCCTTCTGTCATAGACCTCTGGAATGCAGGCGGATTCCCCACCCCATTGTAACCTGCCCGAATTCATGCGGTATTAGATCAGTTTCGACAGGAAGTTTTCACTAAGTGCATGCATTTTAATGCAGTATGGCCATTAAAAGTAGTGAGTGACGGTTTAGAAGTCATTAGAATTATGAACATGTTCTATGAAGCTAGGGAAGGGAGCAGTGAAATTGCAACTGAAATTATGAACATAGAATGTAATTTAGCCCTAAAAAAGTGTGTATTGGGCAAGTAGAAGACAACAGAGTAAAATGACTGATTACTTCACTTCTATGTAAAGTAGTTAGGTGAGTATTGAACAAACTGTTTTAATACAGAATACTGTATTTATAAATTGTAGGCCTACGTGTATTTTATTATGTTCATTGTAGGCTTAAAAGTCAATACATAAATCTAAAATAAGTCTAATTAAAGTTGTTATTTTTCATTTTCCACCTCACTAGATTGATAATGTGAATCTCGGTTACTACGACACTCGTTTATAACAACATAATGTTTAAGGTCCTTTGGATGTCGTTATAACCAAGTTCTACTGTAATTGTAATTGTAAATTTAATGTTAATTGTAATTTTATTGTTCATATTATAGTTGTAATCCCCTGGTAGAGGGGCAGAGAAGGCCTGACGGCGTTATCTCTACCAGGTTAAATAAATAAATAAATACTAAATACTATGTATATATGTATGTAATGTATGTATGTATGTATGTATGTATTTTGTTATACATATAACATCCGAGCCTTTCAATGACTGAATTCTTAATTTCGTTACCTTTGTCATCAGTATCTTTATTAATATAAACCAGTATGGATTTATGAAACATTGTAAGCAGCAATTTCTATGCATGCTAGAAGTTGCTGCTTACAATGTTTCATAAATCCATACTGGTCTGTATTAATTAAGGAAGATACTGATGACATACTTACTTACAAATGGCTTTTAAGGAACCCGAAGGTTCATTGCCGCCCTCACATAAGCCCGCCATCGGTCCCTATCCTGTGCAAGATTAATCCACTCTCTATCATCATATCCCACCTCCCTCAAATCCATTTTAATATTATCCTCCCATCTACGTCTCGGCCTCCCTAAAGGTCTTTTTCCCTCCGGTCTCCCAACTAACACTCTATATGCATTTCTGGATTCGCCCATACGTGCTACATGCCCTGCCCATCACAAACGTCTGGATTTAATGTTCCTAATTATGTCAGGTGAAGAATACAATGCGTGCAGTTCTGTGTTGTGTAACTTTCACTGATGACAAAGGTAACGAAATTAAGAATTCAGTCATTGAAAGGCTCAGATGTTAAATGTATAACAAATAGCCTTCTGATTACTGCCCGTGTTTTACATTTTAAACATCGACGTTTTAATTGTGATTACTATAATATTATGTACCGATAATGTCTGTGTAAAAAGTTGGAATAAGTTTGGGAGGCCTTTCTCAGATATTACCCTGAAAAATGCACGACATCGTTTTGTTGAGGAACAAATATTACGTTTAAATTATGGCTGAACATGCTGCGCAGAAATCCATTATAACCCTGACAAAGGATTGTTGGCGAGATGCATAATTGATGAGCGAGCTTCTCTTGCTTTCTGGTCAGCCTCGGCGGCGCGAATGCTCAACAATGCGCAGCGCGAGAGAGATCGAGAGATCAATAACTGGCATTAACATGGAGCCCTTTGTTTATTTACATTGTAATTGTTGTAAACTGGGCCATCTGCTCGCTCGGATGCGAGATATTTCTTCAGTAGGAAAGTGAAACGAAGGACGGACCGAGCGAGGAGGAATTGGTTGCCTGGTTTACGATCTTGTTTTACGAGCGTGTGCAAGTTTCGGGTTGGAAAATTCAATCTAGTTGCAGCTCCTTTCCTTCCCTGGGCACTGACGTCCCATGGCCTACTAGCTGCATCCCAAACATGCTCCCCAGGATCCTGCGTAGAGGCCAAGCGAAATGCTTGCTATTCATCTCGTGATTTTACTCTGATCAGATATATGACATCTGATAATGAATAGTAGGCTGCAATAAATTATTATAGGTTACATTTTCATCTTTATTTTAGTTTTACATAGCCTATCTATAAATATGTATAGAAAGGAACACTAAATTAAACGTGTTATCTCAAAAGAATATCTGAACAAATGAAGGTACTTTCGTTACAAAGTTCAAATTGAAAAAAAAAAAACAGTTCTCTACATAATAAACAATTACAGGTGTTCAGGTGCTCTGTAAACACATGGGAAAAGCTGGCGGAAAGAAAAGAAAATAAATAAATGTATAATTTAAAATCTGTTTCAATTAACTATGATTTCAACGAAATTAGTAAGTTTACGAACAAAAGCACGTAATTTTGCTCGTATTCAAACAACAATGAGTTAATTTGTACGGCAACTATACGAACTATTTTAAAATTTTTATTAGTAACAGTTTTTCATTAGAATAGACTTGAAAATTACGTAAATTGGCTGTTGTAAAAGGCCTCGTACAATTTTATATAATTAAATAATGCCTATGAATTTAGTGCACGGTATATTATAATAAAAAAAGTATCTGCTTTCTAACGAGAATTTTCATCACAGGAATTTTTTTACTTTCTCAGAGAATAAATACTAGTACCAAATTTTAAGAGAATAATTGACGAAAATTATGTTTTTTGGGATCTAGACGTGACGCATTGTCCGTAGATTCATTATTTACGAACTGTGATGCGAACAAATATTATTTTGTGCGAGATCGTGCGTATTTGCTTGGTTTCCGCACAAAACCAATCCGCGGTAAGTCTAAACTTCCACATTCAGTATTCCCAATCTAACACACATAACAATTTCCCTCTTCTTACCGCTTAAGTGATATATTGATTTTACTGCTTTAGGCTTTTAAAATATTATTTTTAGAGACGTTCAATATAGTAATAATTATAAATTAGAAACTTACCACTGCAATTTCACCTAAATTGCACTGTTAATTATTGTTTTTAAATATTTGCAAAAATTAAGTAAACTCTACAACTCCACTAAAGTTACTATATTCGTGATGCAAGTAACATTAAGGAAGCCGTGAAAAAATCAACAAGATTCCAGATGCCGATGTTATTACTACAATATGTTATATAAATAATATTGTTAAAATATTAAAATGAAAAATAAATCATTACATAACCTTACCGTTTGTTTTAAGTTCGCATTTATAGAGTGGGGGGGGGGGAAAAAGACAGACGTATATCACGGCCTGCTGGAGTATAGTGAACACAGAAAACATTTTAAAGCAACAATGTTGAAGATAGATATTTTTGTTTTCAAAATTTGCCGTCATTAAACAGAAACCAAGATGGAGATTTCATTGCAACTAATTAGAAATTCCTCTTTCAGGTATGTAATAAACGATCTTCGCACAAAATAATGTACGATACACGAGCGGTATGTTTTCTTTCAATTCTCGAAAATTAAAAAAGCTCAACTACGTTTCGCTTTTTCAAACTTTTCCTCGAACATGAAAACTACAACATACAGCTCTTGTAACGCATATTACTATTATATAACTCTCCGAGTTCTTCCTTCGTTCAGTCTGTTGAAGATTTTCATCAAAGGTTCAGTCTTCGGCATATTTTATGATATTTATTGTGGTTAAAGCGGCTTTAGGACAGATTTTCTCTGAATATTTAAGTATAAATATATTATTTAACTAAATTACATTTTCAACTGCAGAGGTTATTCAAAGTCGAAATTCAGCAGAAAGGAAATGGAGACTCTTATTAATAAATCTATGACACGGAACCCAAAACTTCGCTTCTCTCCCAGACGAAGCCATTGTAAGGATTTAACGCCTTTTAAATCCATCGTCCTCGGCTGGTTTGATACCGCAAATCTTAGATCCAACGGCTAACGTGGTAACCGTTAAAACACAGACGACTGATTTCTCATTTGAATAGTTATCAATATCATCCATTGCTACTACCTAGTTAATAAATTATTTGTTATTCTTCATTGCAGTTTTTTTTTTCCAGTTTTTTGCTGCATAATACATAATTAAAATGGCGTTAATGAATGAATAAATAAATTAATTAATCAATACCGCATCTTACATAATTTATTAATTACATTTTCATATGAGTCTATGACTTCAAACTTAGTATGAAATTCATTAGTTAGATACCGGTACCTGAAAAGGTCGAAATGGGAAACAATTTGTATAGAAAATTATGTTATGAAGCAAATCATTGTTGTTAAACATCTGTTATGGGACATTTCTTCTGAACCCACGTAATCATAATATTGTATATATTGTATAATCTGTATGTATATTTATATTCTATGTATAATTTGCAAATTCTAATATGAATCAGCAAATTAATGTAGATGATACTCGGGAGGAAATTAAACTCATAATAAATACGGGAAATGCTGCCATTATTCGGCTGAGAAGCTTTTGTCATTTAGTCTGCTTTCAAAGAAACAATGTTAGCATTTATAAAACATTTATATTGCCTGTTATTCTGTATGGTGTGAAACGTAGACTCTCACTTTGGGAGAGGAACATAGGTTAAGGGTGTTTGAGAATAAGGTGCTTAGGAAAATATTTGGGGCTAAGAGGGATGAAGTTACAGGAGAATGGAGGAAGTTTCACAACATAGAACTGCACGCATTGTATTCTTCACCTAACGTAATTAGGAACATTAAATCCAGACGTTTGAGATGGCCAGGGCATGTAACACGTATGGATGAATCAAGAAATGCATATAGAGTATTAGTTGGAAGACCTGAGGGGAAAAGACCTTCAGGGAAGCCGAGATGTAGATTGGAGGATAATATTAAGATGGATTTGGGATATGATACTAGGGACTGAATTAATCTTGCTCAGGATAGGGACCGATAGCGGGCTTGTATGAGAGCGGCATTGAACCTCCGAGTTCTGTAAAATTCGAAGTAAGTAAGTAAGTAATATGAATCAGACTATGAAATTCATAATCTAGCAATAATCAGCCAGCGTACTAAAACTCCACTACCCAGAAATTTATTTTATGACATTTATTTTATGAAATCGCCTACTATATTCGTCACTGAGTGCACTTTCACAGAGAATAAGTACAGAAGGAAGCCTAGGAAATGGGACATATTACACTTATTGCAGTATTCCATGACTGTGTGTGAACATACGAGTTTACACACAGGATCAATATACTTTCTCCGCTTCAAATTTTCCTTAATAACATATAAAAATATATATTCTCTTACTAGAATTAACTTCTCTTCAGTTTTTTCGTTCTCTGCATCTCCCTCATTTGAAGGCCTAGAGAAACAGCTTTCAGAATGTTGGTCTTATTCATTCTAGGGACTTTTCTTTCTACAAATCCAGTATTATTTCATGTATCGCTTTAATAGTAATTTGCACAAGCCCTAGTTTAATGTGATAAAATATTTGCTGGATTAACAAAGTAGAGATTTTACATTTTGTTCCCTGAAGTAAATGACTTAAGTTGGTTATCGGCTCTTTCTCATATGAGGTGGAATAGATAAGTGATTAGCCTAACATGGAAAAAGTTAATTTACTGTATCTCAGAACAAATTGTTATTTATTCAACATCCTTTTATGTCTGTAGTTTGCACAAGTCGTAAAGCAATTCTAAGCCTCTTGGAAATTCGTTTGGCTTGGTCTGCAAACCACTCTTTCTCATTACTTATTACTGCTTCATTCAATGAAAACTTCTTCCATTTCAATTTTTTCTTTAGTTTTGGAAATACTGTAGATGATAATCTGGAGTGGTTCTATATGGCGAATGTGAGGGTTGATCAGTCAATTCAACGCCAACTTCATTAATTCTCTGCAACGCAAAGAAGAACTTGTGAGCGGGTGCATTGTCTTGCAAGAACAGCACAACTTTTGAAATGTTACCACAATTTTTTCCGAAGCGTAATCTATAATTATTACAAGGAATACTTTCCTATCACAGTTTTACCTTGTAAGTAATCTAGCATAAAGTGTTTCCATCTTTGTCACACATACAAAAAACGAGGATCCATTCTACCGATTTTTGAACATGAAATTTCTGTGGGAGGGAAGAACCAGTGTGTTTCTAGTCCTTCGAGTAGGCTTGCCATATCCTGAGGCATAAAAACCGAGACACTTACGACTTACCGTATTCACATATCCTGAATTATGAAAACGGGAACAAACACCATATGACTTATTGCTGGAATAAAATATGTATTATAAATATTAAAAACATTACTTTTCTCTTCAAACAGTATATTTATTTAAACAATCTTAAAATTAACTAAAATTAAGTACAATTACTAATAAAACACATTTCTTTCCATATTACATAGCTCTATGTTTTTATTGACATACCAGTCATATTTTTCTGACTGATGCACAAAGTCCAGTAAATAATTTTTGTATCTTATGATTTTGAAGAAATCTGAGCATCTGACTTGCCTCATGTTATATTGAACTTGCAGTACAGCCCTTAATGAATTTATGAAGAGTCTGTTCCGTTCTTATGTCTATATTTAATTGAACTTTGTTTTTGTCTCGTAGACATTTTATATGTTAGACATTTGTAATTTTTAAGCCCAATATCAACTCGAAAATTCTCTAGATGAAAAGTACGTGTGCACAGACTACAAACAAGAGGAAAAAGAAAGCAAACGCAAGCAGGAGGTAAAGCGCGTGGTAAATCGGAAGTAGATCTCTAAAATCACAATCGATAGTTATTAGCATATATTCGATACAACGAAAAGCGGAAGATACACAATCGATCATTATACAGATCGAATAAATCAATGTACTCTGAATCACAAAGTTTTGTGGTGTATCTACGATAGCTCTATTCACGAAAATCCGAGATTTTCATAATTTGCTGGCCATCCAGCCGGGACAGTAATTTGTATCTTAAAAATCGGCACAGTTGCGGTTTTCCGATACCTTTGACTGTTTCTAAATCGTAATTAACTAATTATGGTTTCATATTTGATCCATAGTTACAATACGAACCAAAAAGTTAAAAGAATCCTCTTAAAAATGGCGGCAAAGCGACTTGGAAATTATCAACAGTAATATCACTAGACGTTTTGATTTATCTAGAGAAAATCAAAACTCGAGTGGGATTTAATTGACTATTACAAGATTAGAAGAAAGTATATAAAGATTATAAATAACAAAGTACTCCAATACAATAAAATATTAATTGACTTACGAAAATACAACTGTCTTCAAATGTATTATTGTACCATCTCAACATTACAAATATTACGCTAGATGCATGCTAGATGGCAGTAGTGAGCAATGCCTTCTCGTCGAGAAGTTCTCGATCTATACACGCTGGCAATGTTACTAGTCAAGAAGGCTTTGTTGATTCAGTTTCATTTTTATTAAAATGCAACATTCCACTTCAATTATCCGAATCCCAGTAATCAACGTCACTTGACAGATGATTTTCAATAAATCTTAATATTAAACAATCTCTGATACGTGACTATCCATAATATCATATAGCAGAAGCTATAACATAACCTAACTAATATACTCTACACAAGTGTTAGAAAAGTTTTAATTAACGACGATGACATAAAAAATAAACATGAATAATTTTAAAAGGAATAATTATTGAATGTACAATTTTCAAATTTGAATGTGGTTGGTGGTTCAATTGATGTTATATTGGAAGTATGCGTAATAGAAGTGGAACTCGTTGATTTAGGCCTACATGGTGTATTCAACTTATTCCAGAATTTCCGAATGAATAATTTTAAGAGGAATAATTATTGAATGTACAATTTTCAAATTTGAATGTGGTTGGTGGTTCAATTGATGTTATATTGGACGTGTGCGTAATAGAAGTGGAACTCGTTGATTTAGGCCTCCATGGTGTATTCAACTTATTCAGGATTTCCGAATGGTGCTCTTCATTTATTT
This sequence comes from Periplaneta americana, assembly GCF_040183065.1. Classification (NCBI taxonomy): domain Eukaryota; kingdom Metazoa; phylum Arthropoda; class Insecta; order Blattodea; family Blattidae; genus Periplaneta; species Periplaneta americana. The sequence goes on from NC_091129.1 coordinate 136,718,861, forward strand.
GTAAATCGGATTTCAGAAAATGCATAGGTATGATCAGTGATTTTTATTAATTCTTGTTCTTGAATGCCAATGCGAGTCATATTTGAAACTGCTGTGCATCGACTGGAGTGGTTTGTAATTATATATATATATATATATATATATATATATATATATATATATATATTTTTTTTTTTTTTTTTTGACGTCCAGACCAGCGCAGTTTCAAATGTTGGCAAACAAAGAAACAAATGCTAGGGACGCGATACAATTAAACAAATGCTAGGACGCGATAAAATTGTGCGATAAGCAGCCATGATTGGTTGAAATACGTCCTTTCGTACCGTTTTATTGGTCAAAAGTAGTATGACGTAGTAAGAGTGTAATAGTCACTCTAAATCTTTTCCGATCAGCGTTTTAGACATTTAGGGATCCATCTAGCAGATAATGTTTTCATACGAAAAATCATGATCCATGCTGTGAAATACACGTTCATAGAGAACTTTTAAAGTCTTTGGAATATGTTTGAAACCAAATTGGCGATCTTCCAAATCATGTTATGCATGCTTCAATATTTTCTGGAGTGGTCACAGAAGGAGGTCTTCGAACACGGTGTCCAGTTTTGATCTCAATTTTTCCTCTCTTAAATTCTACAAACCAATACTTTATGGTGACATATGTTCAACTTCTTATCTCTTAATATATCTGCATAAATTTCTATGCCGGACAAGTAGTTTAAAAATGGGCTTTGGTTATAACTAAAGTTCAATGCTAACTATCATATCATTACCCTTGGTATAATTGCATTCTTTGTCCCTAACATACTCCCACAGAAAATAACACAATTTCTACAGTAAAGCTGAAAAAAAAGAAAGAAGCTATATTTTTTCAACTATCAGACTTTTTAAAAAAATTATGACCTCGACAGGAATATATTTCCATTATGGAGAAGCTTTTAAACAAGTTAATGAAATACTAACTCTTTTTAAAATTTTTAAAATTATCCTGATGTTTGCGGGGAGGAGAAAAGGTCTCAATCAAGAAAATTTCTGCCTTTTAACCTGAGCTACATTTCGGAAAAATTTAAATTACATACCAGGTTATTCAGAGCTCCTTAAATTGATTTTTAGTAAGTTATTTAACGACGCTGTAATAACCACCAGGTCACTTAGCGTTGATGAAAGTGGTAATAACGAAATGGTATTTGGCGAGATGAAGCCGATTCGCCACTTAATTGTCTGACTTAGTTTAATAGTTGGGAAAACCTCGGGAAAAATCCAACCAAGTAATCAGCCCAAGTAATAACCGCACCCAACCCCAAGCGCAGCTCCGGATCAGTAGGCGAACTCACTACCGCCTGAGCTACGCCGGTGGCTTCCTGAATTAATAATTGAGACTCAGGAGAAATACTTCCTTCGAAATTAGAACTATGAATATAATTTTCTCTCTCTATCTTTTTTTTTAGCAGGTATCTAATGATACCTAATAATCTAATGTCTTTAGTCATCATCCACCATCACAATGTGACGTAGAATATATAGAATATGTAATATTCTGAAAGTTATTGAGCATAAAAAGCCTCTCGTAAGAAGATCATTACAGAAGACAAAATACTTCGGTATATGTTTCGATTTATATGCCATCCATATGAGTTATAGCGTTTATTAAACAGGAATCAAAGTCTGAAGAGGAGTAAATACAGAAAACATACGTATTGCGAGAAATACCCGTCAGATGTATAACGAGGGTTAGAAACATTTTTTAATTCAGCTATTTAACGACGCTGTATCAATTGCAAAGATTTCTTGTATCTGTGGTTTGGTGGTAGCAGGTGGTATTTGGCGATATGAGTTACGGAATTACCTGATATTTGCCTTACAGTTGGGGAAAACCTGTAAAGAAATCAAGTGAGATAATCAATTAAAGCGAAATTCGAAAACATGCTCGAACGCTGACCCGGATCTTGGAGTCCAACTCGCTTAGATGCGAGAAATTCAACTCTTATCTTGGTTACCAGTTTTACAAACAAAATAAGCTCGTATGTTCATAACACTTTTAAGCGAGTGGTGTAATGTTCTGCCTTTGAAATTGAAAGGTTACTTCAAAATACACGCAACAGAAAGAATGATAACTGATCTGTATATACATGCATATAAGTATACATACATACGTATACATGCACGCACACACATACATATGCGCCGACTTATTTGAAATATTGGGGTGGCAGGACATTGCACAAAAGTCCGAGAACATTTTAATTGCTGTTTCAAAAAAAATGTCCTTACATATTTTTTAGAAAATAACATCGTCTGATTTTTCATACAGTACCCATGGAAATGGCTTAACGCAAGATGACTGAAAACACGATGTTTTTAGAGTATATTTTCTTTTTCACTTCTTTGCTCACCCTTCGTTGATCCTTGCTGCGATGATGAATATGAGCTAATAATTTTATTGTCACTACTACAACCCAATTTATCATTTTATTTCCGTTCATTTCACTTTTATTTCGGACAGTTTTCTTCATTAACAATTTGTCCATTATAGTCCCGTCGCTCTAATTTTCGGCAGCCAATCGCGTTGCAGGTCGGCTACATTTAAACATGTGCGTCTTGTGATTCGCTGATTCATTTCTTAAGGCTCGATAAATACTTAATATAATCGCCCGCCATTTTAGCTCTTTCGCTGGCATTCGCAGAAAGCACGGCATTCGCAGAAAGCACACGAAGACGTTATTTGCCTCTCAATTATTTGCTGAATTACATTGCGTTTTATTTATTATCATAGGAGCTACGACATGGTAATGTTTAACGGTGTGGCAAATAGATTCCTCGTATGGTAGCTCGGCAACGTAAGAACAAAAATGGCGAACGCTACTACCTACCTAGACTTTATAGAGCCTTCACTTTCTAAGACGTAAGCAAAGAGGCGGAGTCACGCCGGAAATAACAGCGTCGGGACTATACCAATAGTTGCATCACAATTGCTGATCGCTTAATAAGCACACATCTGTGATGACGATCATCACAAAAGATAGTCATTGAAACTGAATATTTATAAGAATTACTGGTGCTTTTAAATTTCGTAACAAATTTAATTACTTTTGAAAAAAAAATGTTGAACATTAACAATAATTTCTTAACTGATATCATAAAAAAGTACTGTTAATTTAAACTGTTAATTCGGTGTTATTATTTCCACTTAGTAATATTTGTCATTGCCCCGCGCCGTGGCGTCGTGATCTAAGGCATCCTGCCTAGGATTCGCATTATGGAATGTGCGCTGGTTCGAGTCCTCATGGAGGAAGACATTTTCTCATGAAATTTCGGTCCGTGTATGGGACCGGTGCCCACCCTGCATTGTGATGCACTTGGGGAGCTACGATAGGTAGCGAAATCCGGTTGCGAAAGCCAGCTATAACGGCTGGGGGGATCATCGTACTAACCACACGATACCTCCATTCTGGTTGGAAGATCGTCCACCTCTGCTTCGGCATGTGGGCGTGAGGCCAGCAGCCGGCTGGTCGGTCTGGGCCCTTCACGGGCTCTAGCGCCACTGATTATTATATTAATATTTCTCATTATTACCATTACTGTTACATTGCAATAATTGAAAAAATTGAACTGCTAAAAAGAAACGTGAATCATAAACAAAGAAGTGGAGTCACCTTTGCATCATGTGTGGGGATTAATCGATCTTAAATATAGGAGGAAAGGAAGGGAGGGGGTATTTTGAGTTGCATCACTAACAAGTTTATTGGAGCAGCTGTCCCTCTCTGTGGATTTGAAATAATCATTTTTGGCTTATGTCCTATTTCATCTTTCAAATTATACATTAATTATTTTTTTAACATGAGAAATCTCCCTTCGTATTTCTTGAGAAGGCGAAGTCCCTCTATCAATTTTATTGGTGGGGAGGAGCGACGATCCTGGCTGTATAAGTTGAGGAGGCAGAAAGTGCCGTGCCCTCCGAAGTCGGCACCCATACATACATATATACTTTTTTTTTTACTTTTATGGAGGAGGGACCCGAAGGCTTACATTGCAGCTTGCGGTTTGTGCTAACCATTGCTATTCTATGAATGGTTGGGTAGCCGAACGGTCGCGCTCTTGTGCATGTACAGCACGCCGCATTGTGAATAATGGATATAAATGAGGGCCTTCAGACGCAGACACAGCCACAGAATAGTGGCGCTGCAGACGCTTTGAATGGTTGGCTTCGCCGCTGGTGGCTGTCACTAAAAGTGGCGTTTCCCGTCGCGATACATGGAATTAAATTGTAGCTTTCAGATGGGGCCACACCCACGCCACTATTTTAGTGGCGCGTTTGTGGCGCTGCTAACGGACGTCTGTTGGGCCACCAATTCCTTACACCACCACGATAATATACCGCCTATTGTGCCAAGGTGTCTTTTTTTTTTTTTTCATTGGTAATAATCCTGCTAGAAGCTCTTGAAATTATTTTTTAAAGATGGGAAAGAAAAAAAACTTTTTTATATTTATGATGTAAATCGTCAAATGAAGTACGAAATAGCCATTTGTGTTTCCAAAACCAATGAATGGAACCAGACTCTTCTTCTATTCTTACGTTTATTCTTTCTCCGTATGAGCAGAGTTGCCAAAAGAATTTCTCCATCTGTGTCCATGTTCACTGGAAGACTGAAAAATTCTCTATAAAAATTTAGTGTATTAAGCAGTGCTTCAAAAGCGCGTTCGCAGCGCCACTAACGAGCCACTAGTGGTGCAAAATATCGTACTATCGTACTTTTCATTTTTCAAAACTTATAAGCATTCCCTTGAAATACTTTGCCAATCATTTCATTCGTACGCAACTCAGTGTTTAAGTATTAAGAAATTTATATTTTTATATTGTCTGTTCTTTTTAAACCTAATCAAAAACCATTGTATCAAATAAATTGTTTTAGTATTCTGAATCTAAGGACAAACCTCGTTGGAATTAGATGTATAAAATAAAGGTAGCGATGGCATGCCTGTGGTGGTGCTGCTAAGTGGTATCATCTGAAGGGGCCCTTAACTCGGGCTATAGGCCTAGTGTGGATAATGATGATGATGATGATGATGATGATATCGTAGGTTTACAATCAAAACACATCAAGTAAAAAAATATTGTTGCTAAGTTTTCTGATAACACAATTTAAAATACAATACATACGAGAGTTGATCCAACAGAAATGCCTCTAGCGTATTTTTCTTTATAATTATACGAAATATAAAATAAAATGCTTGTAATGCTGCAAAATACCTATTTCGAAATTTTCGGGGAAATGCACGCCTTCAACATCTCCGATACCAAACATTTGGTTGTAGTCATAGCGCGCAAAAAGGGATGAAGTAACAGGAGAATAGAGAAAGTTACACAACGCAGAACTGCACGCATTGTATTCTTCACCTGACAATTAGGAACATTAAATCCAGATGTTTTAGATGGGCAGAGCATGAATCACGTACAGGAGAATCCAGAAATGCATACAGAATATTAGTTGGGAGGCCGGAGGAAAAAATACCTTTAGGGAGGCCGAGACGTAGATGGGAGGATAATATTAAAATTGATTTGAGAGAGGTGAAATATGATGGTAGGGACTAAATTAATCTTGATCAGGATAGGGACCGATGGCGGGCTTATGTGAGGGCGGCAATGAATCTCCGTGTTCCTTAAAAGCCATTTGTAAGTAACAATCTAGTGTGAAAATGAGAGGTCGTAAGATCCAGAAGATACATAGGAAGACCACGTGAACAAATAGGCGTAAATAACGTCCTTTTATGACAGAACATATCTCTGACTTCAGGAAGTGAAAAAGGAATTGTTTGGGTCACTGGCTGAGAATAAACTACCTACTAAAGGATGCACTGGAAGGAAGGTGAACGGGAGAAGAGTTCGGGGCAGAAGAAGATATCAGATGATAGACGAGATGAAGATAAATGGAGCATATGAGGAGACAAAGAGGAAGGCAGAAAATAGGAAATATTGGAGAAAGCTATGTTTGCAGTGAAAGACCTGTCCTTGGACAGGATACTGAATGGATGAATACCTCTTATTGAGGTTCTGGCTGATATGTACATCTATTATCAGGCAGTACATCTCAATTGACGATATGTGTCAGAGGGAGAACAAATTGTTTGTATACATCTGAATTTGTAGCTAGTCGGCGATGTATGCAATGGAGGGGGGGAAAGGAACTGTACACTCTACCTCATTATCTCTTGGTTTAGTTGCCTCATGATGGTGTCTTGTTGGTATCACTTGTGAGGTTCAGACCTGTCTTCGGATAGTTGGATAGTTGACTAAACAACAACTATGACGGAACAGACCTGAGTGGTTTGTTCTTATAGTCAATGATGATGATGGACTGATGGTGGTGGTATTGACTTCCAAAGGTTGGAAGGAATTCTTGCTAATAAATATACAGAAAAACAGAAGTGCAGGCAGATGAAGAGTATTAAAAAAGTCTTTTCGGTATAACAGAAATGTAAAAAACGATTACTTTTGTGAAAATTCGAAACAATAATTGCCTCCAGTATATAACACAATATTTATGTATACCTACTACTCGTGAAAAGGGAGAACATCGAAGCATACAGTAATATCACAGTCTACTATATACAGTCACGAAGCTTGAGTTTTGAGGGTGCTAGAAACAATAGAATGTGACGGTACTTTTTTGCATTGCCTGTAATGAGGCGATATTAGCAATCATAGTGGTGAGCAACTATCTAATGTTTGCGTATTTACTACGTATTGAGCTTCGCAACTGTATATACTGGACTGTGGTAATATCACAGCCGGTTTGAGGCGGGAAAGAATGAGTTTGGATTAAGAACCGAATTTAGTCAGAGTACGATTATGTGAGGATGTGTGGAAAGAGAAAAACTTCTGAAGTAACTCAAAGAAACTGTGTTTAAATGAATGAAATAAAAGTTAAGAACTTATCAATTTATTTCCAACGAGAATTTTGAGGGGGATGATTTTTTAACATGACCGACTGTGCTGGTTCGTGCCAATAACGGATTTCTGGCCACTCAACTCATCCACTGGTGTAGCAACAAGTAGGGCAGAGCTCCCATAGGAAACATGTTTTTGTGGCGGCTAGTAGAGTGATTCCCCGGAGGCTCGCAACAATACGACTCAGGCCGGACCCAATCTACTGCTGCTTTATTGCTAAGGGTGGGAGAGGTGCGAACAGTGTCGAGCTGTCTCCTTCCCGAAACCTACCCCTCGTGTATTGCATCGTCAGCTTCGTAGGAACGTGCTCCCGTTGCGAGATCGGGTGCTAATGACAAAGTTCGAACCCAGATCTTTTTATATCCTGCATAAACGAATTCCTCATCTATGTGCTGTTTGTTTCCAATAGGCACAGGACGCAGATTATTTTTCATATTGTTGCGCACACGAGTTTATTTAATTCAGTAATTATTGCCCATTAAGTACACTTGCCGCCTGAGATCTGCAAGCATGAAAGACGTCACGGGGTGGGTAGAAACAGTACTGTAGTATATGCTCGCGCATGCGCACTCCCTGTTTTACAGACGAAGCTAACGGCCGCTATGCTTTCAGAATCCAAGCGACTAGTATAATTTATTTTATGCTCGACCATGCCGAAATGTAGTAATTATACACCTGGTAGCAGACCTTTAATGCATGCCATTAAAGTACACCTACTCATTAAAGGTCAGGTCTTTCAGCCAATGACGACTCAGGTTACAACTGTTCAGCCAATGACAGGTCAGCTTTCTACCGATATAAAACCGCAAGTATCGATTATTCTCGGATATGCAATCGAAAGAGAATTAGCGAAAAGTCACGGAGGCTGGAAATCCAATACTGTCGCAGAAGGTTATGTTCTGTTACTATAATAATTAGCGTTAATTGTAAATAATATTCAAATAAATTCAATTTGTCATCTCGTTTTTCAATGTCTAATTTAATTCCAATGTTATCTCTGTAGGTTCTTATGGCCTAGCAAGGTCAATGTGGACATCTGTTCCTCGGAAAAAATCAATACTTTCGCGTCTGCGCACATCTCACAACATACGGGACATTGCTCCAGGTCAGATACAATAAAATTAATAATATCAAGTTAGAAATATGGTCGAGCATAAAAAGTCGTATGAAACTCGCCTATAATGGTAATTAAGAAGCTCGTATGAAAATTATGAAACTCGCTTGCGCTCATTTCATAAATATCCATACTCACTTCTTAATTACCTTCATTATAGGCTCGTTGCATAATGTACTATTATGCTCGACCATGCCGAAATGTAGTAATTATACATCTGGTAGTCCACACCTGTGGAGTAACGGTCAGCGCTTCTGGCCGCAAAACCAGGTGGCCCGGGTTCGAATCCCGGTCGGGGCAAGTTACCTGGTTGAGGTTTTTTCCGGGGTTTTCTCTCAACCCAATATGAGCAAATGCTGGGTAACTTTCGGTGCTGGACCCCGGACTCATTTCACCGGCATTATCACCTTCATTTCATTCAGACGCTAAATAACCTAGATGTTGATACAGCGTCGTAAAATAACCCAATAAAATAAAAAAATACATCTGGTAGTAGCCCTTTAATGCACCTCATTAAAGTACACCTATTCATTATAATTCAGTTGTTCAGCCAATGAGAAATCACCATTGTACCATTATAAAACCGCAAGTATCGATTATTCTCGGATATGCAATCGAAAGACAATTAGCGAAAAATCACGGAGGCTGGAAATCCAATACTGTCGCAGAAGGTTATGTTCTGTTACTATAATAATTAGCGTTAATAGTAAATAATATTCAAATAAATTCAATTTGTCATCTCGTTTTTCAATTCTAAATCAATTTCCAGGTTATATCAAGACTAATGTTCATGTTATTCTCTAGATTATATCAAGGTCAATGACATTCGTGCCTCGCAAAAAATCAATACTTTCGCGTCTGCGCACAACTCACAATTCAGGTCAGTTCCGCTCCTCACTTACATAACCATAAAATGAATACTTATGAATAATTTCAAGTTAGAAATATGGTCGAGCATAAAAAGTCGTATGAAACTTGCCTATAATGGTAATTAAGACGCTCGTGTGAAAATTATGAAACTCGCTTGCGCTCGTTTCATAAACAAACATACTCGCGTCTTAATTGCTACTATTATAGGCTCGTTGCATAATGTGCTATTAAAATATTGTAAGTTTGGGATTGAGGTAATAAAATAACACTTTTCTCAAGATAAAAGGGCAGGCTGTATTAATTAGCTAGAAAACTTGAGCTTTCTATCGATTCAAAATTAATTCTACTGATACACATGTATACAGATTAAACGTCATACCCCCTGTGGCTGCTGAATGGTCAAGACCTTCAGTCTGTCAGCAGGCGGTTCGGATTCGCGTCCCAGTTAAGCCTGCTGAAAAATCCATAGTGACACTTGTGGAGGACAAGGTCGCAGTTGTGGCTTTTGTCCATATTAGCATCTATATCATTCCGTCAACATTTCGCCATTCCCTTTATCATTGCATAGCATTCCCCGAACGCCGGCTGGAGGCGCACGGAGGGGGCTGGCCTGTGGACGACGGAGGTTGCCTGCTCGAAATCTGGATACGTAGCGAACCTTGGTGTAGTCATCTGGTGTGGGTTGGGAATGCACCTCGCTTGAGGATTAGCACAATAGATCATGAAAGGTCGCAGTACTGGGTCATAGTGCCCCTTCCGAAATTCCATTCCATCCCAAACGTATCCTATACACACACACACATACTTTCTTCTTCCTCTCTCTCTCTCTTTCTCTCTCTCCCTCCCTCTCTAATATATACAGTATATACAGGGTGATTCAGGAGGATTTACCATCACTTATGGAGCTTATTTCCGAAGACATTCTTAGCAAAAAACATATAAAAATTTGTCCTAATGTCAATATTTTCAAAGTTACATTAATTTGAAGTTGTTAATAAAATACTTTTTTCTTCAGTTCTTAAGGGTAAAAAAATATTAAAAATAGAGAATGAACTATTCAGAAGTGTCAATTCTTTAATTGGCTAGTGTTCTGAAGCTAAAAATGGGTTGTTAATTGATTTGTACAGATTTTATTTTTCAATGTTTAACTAAAAATGACATCATTCTTACTTATCACAAAAATTGTTACAAATCATACGACTTTAGGAATTTGATTCTTTACAGTTTAATTATGCATTGTAATGTACAGTTTTAAAGAATTTACAAGAGTGGCGTGATTTGTAACAGTTATTGTGATAAATGCGTAAGAAAATGTAATTTTGAAGTTTAAAAAATTCTGTACGAATCAACTATGGAATTCACAACACATTTTTAGCTTCAGAATACTAGCTAATTAAAGAAATCATACTCCTGAATAGTTCATTCTTCATCTCTAATATCCCTTTACCCTTAAAACTCAAGAATAATGGCATTTTACAAACAACTTCAAATTAGTGTAACTTTGAAAATATTGAGATTAGGACAAATGTTTATATGACTTTTTGCTCAGAATGTCTTCGGACATAAGCTCCGTAAGGGACGGTAAATTCTCGTAAATCCTGTTTTTCCATATATTTACCATTACTTCAATATTATGGATTTTGTAAGAGAATTTAGATCTAAAATAAATTACAGTCATAGAAATTATGTTGTAAGTACCGGTATGTATGTTTGTGCGAGATCGTGTGTATTTGCTTGCTTTCCGCACAAAACCAATACGCGGTAAGTGTGAAATAACACATTCAGTATTCCCAACCTAACACACATAACAATTTCCCTCTTCTTACCTCTTAAGCGCCTTATTCATTTTACTGCTTTAGGCTTTTAACATATTATTTTTAGAGACGTTTAACATAGTAATAATTATAAATTGGAAACTTACCACTGCAGTTTCACCTAAATTGCACTGTTAATTATTATTTTTAAATATTTTCAAAAATTAAGTAAACTCTACAACACCACAAAAGTTACTGCATTTGTAATGCAAGTAGCATTAAGAAAGCCGTGAAAAAATCAACAAGATTCCAGATGCGGATGTTATTACTGCAATACGTTATATAAATAATATTGTTAAAATATTAAAATGAAAAATAAATCATTACATAACCTTACCGCTTGTTTTAAATTCGCATTTATAGACTGGGGGAAAAAAAGACAGACGTATATCACGGCCTGCTGGAATATAGTAAACACAGAAAACATTTTATAGCAACAATGTTGAAGATAGATATTTTAGTTTTTAAAAGTTGCCGTCATTGAACAGAAACCAAGATGAAGATTTCATTGCAACTAATTAGAAATTCCTCTTTCAGATATGTAATAAACGATCTTCGCAACTACGTTTCGCTTTTTCAATCTTTTCCTCGAACATGAAAACCTCAACATACCGCTCTTGTAACGCATATTACTATTGTGTGTAGTATTTCTGTAAAGCCAATCATAATCCTAAAAGTGATGTAGTTTGTACAGATCACATGGTGCCGCAAAATAATCATATGTTACGCATTCTCTACATTAATATTACAAAAAATTAGTTTAAAATATCAACCTTACAAAGTTAAAACATCGCATACAAAACCTAAAGTGTTTGTCTTGTAAAGGTACTTCAACGTTCAGGTCCTCCACAAAAAAATAATAAAGTACGGAGCCGAGATGTGAATGCAGTAACGACTTGAAGTAGAGGGAACGTAGTCGTGTGTGCGAAACCGACGTGCCAAAGCTCTGAATATCTGCCCAAGGTCAAAGCAACGGAAGGTCAAGGTAGTGTATGAGACGGTGTACAAAATTCTACACGAGACCGTTCGAAGAAACAGAGGTTTTATTTGCACTTTTTATGATTGCGGGAACGAACAATGTTCATCGAATGAGATTTTACCTTCATACATCTGTTTAAAACTGTAACAGCCAATTTCTCTGTAATTGTGTCACCGACCATAGCGATCCCTACTCTTTGCGAGTGAATGAACATGTGAGTAGTACACTGGGGTGAAAGGAGGGGAGAGGAGGGCTGCTACTACGAATCCCCCAAGGCCGGCGTCCGACATTCCTGTGGTCGTCCAGTGTGAATCAAGGAATTACAGAACAAGAAAACTTGGAGAAGTAAATAGAATAAAAAGTTAGAGCAAAGATAAAGAGAATTCACAAGTTCTCAAAGAAGGAGAACTAGACTATGAAAAAAAGTTTAATAAGAAACAAAAGAAAGAACGACCTTGGACAGTGAGAGGTATTTCCTGAGTGATCTGGAGGTCCTGTGTTTACAGAATGGCCCGGAAGAGCGGGTGGAGACAGGTGTGTCCGGACCCGGTACGAAATCGGCAGCTGCTAGCTCTCTTCGGTAGCTCCCGCCTCTTCCTAGTGCGCCAGAATGGACCCGCTGCCTTCGCTCTGCAAGAGGAAGGGCGTAAGAAACCCCTCGTGGTGAGTACGCGAAGAGGTGATATGGCTAATTGTAATTAGCATATTACTCAAATTGCCCTGACTCCTCTGCTGCTACTACTGCGAATGGTACTAATGCCGCTAATATTTCTTCCGTTGCTATTATACTGTACAGTTTTAGAAAAAAGTTTTGTCGCACAGATACTTGGTAAGTCCCAGAAAGGAGGCAGTGCGCATGATCAGAAGACGAGCGACCTGGTTCACAAGAGAAGGACTAGTTGAGGTAATAAAATCATTGTATGTCTGATCATACGCACTGCCTCCTTTCTGGAACTTGTGTATATGTGAGACAAAACATTTTTGTGCGAGATCGTGCGTATTTGCTTGGTTTCCGCACAAAACCAATCCGCGGAAAGTGTAAAATTCCACATTCAGTATTCCCAACCTAACACACATAACGATTTCCCTCTTCTTACCGCGTAAGTGACATATTGATTTTACTGCTTTAGGCTTTTAACATATTATTTTTAGAGACGTTCAAGATAGTAATAATTATAAATTGGAAACTTGCCACTGCAATTTCACCTAAATTGAACTGTTAATTATTGTTTTTAAATATTTGCAAAAATTAAGTACACTCTACAACTCCACTAAAGTTACTGCATTCGTGATGCAAGTAACATTAAGGAAGCCGTGAAAAAATCAACAAGATTAAAGATGCCGATGTTATTACTGCAATATGTTATATAAATAATATTGTTAAAATATTAAAATGAAAAATAAATCATTACATAACCTTACCGTTTGTTTTAAGTTCGCATTTATAGACTGGGGGAAAAAAAGACAGACGTATATCACGGCCTGCTGGAGTATAGTAAACACAGAAAACATTTTAAAGCAACAATGTTGAAGATAGATATTTTTGTTTTCCAAATTTGCCGTCATTGAACAGAAACCAAGATGGAGATTTCATTGCAACTAATTAGAAATTCCTCTTTCAGGTATGTAATAAACGATCTTCGCACAAAATAATGTACGATACACGAGCGGTATGTTTTCTTTCAATTCTCGGAAATTAAAAAAGCTCAACTACGTTTCGCTTTTTCAAACTTTTCCTCGAACACGAAAACTTCAACATACCGCTCTTGTAACGCATATTATTATTCTAAGACTTTACACTACCATTTTGCTAGGTACTACTATTACCCTAGGTCATATATGTAACAGATAACTCATCGCTATGTTAAAATCGGCAGCACTTTGAAGGGAACAACCGCCAGGATCGCCACCCGTCCGCCGTAAACGAACACGAGATGGAAGTACAGTCGCTAATGCAATTCAAATGGGAATTATGACGTGACTCCTTATGTAACAACTAGATAGCAGCGTAGTAAACCTAACAAAAGTTGTTAACCTCAAAGCCGACCTGTTGCATATATGATCTAGGCTACTACTACTACTACTACTACTACTACTACTACTAATTTTCACTTTTTTATGTAACACTGTTATGTGTTGTTTATAATATCTAGAAAAGGAAAGAAACTGTAGATGTCAACCTGTAGGCCTAATGTGAATTAAAGAAAAGATTAACGTAATATGGAAACAAATTGGTGATAATATAATTAATGTTACTATCACATTATGAGTACCTAATCTTGCTTTACGTGGTCACAGAGAAGAATCAAGGATGAAAGCTAGTAGTTTTTGGAGTTACTGTCAAGTATGATCCGGTATTACGAAAACTTATAAATGAATCGAAGGTATCTGAAATGTATCTCACAAGCAAACGTTCTGATGGGGGCAGATAAAAAAGTTAAATTTTTTTCTTCCACCATGTTAATAATGTCAAAAGAAGTGCTTATACAAATTTTGGCCACTCGACCGCAATTACGAGGCCGTCCAGAAAGTGATTTTCCTTTGGGGCCGTTTATAGAAAAAAAGCATAATTGCATAGAAATATTTATTGAAACAGATACAGCAATTGTTGCGCTATTTGTCAACATATCCCCCACTGGAATTAAGACATTTGTCATACCATAGGATCAATTTTTGTGTCGTAGAAGTCAGTCGCCTCAGATTGGAGCCAGCATTTGACTGCGTCTGCACCTCTCTCTGTCGATCCCATGATATGAGAAATGTCTCAATTCCGATGGAAAATATGTTGAAAAATAGCTCAACAATTGCTATGTCCGTTCCAATAAATTTGTCCAATGAAATTGTGTTTTTTTTTTTTTTTGTTAGCGGCCCCTGGCGAACTTATTTTTTTACGGCCCTCATAATTGCGGTCGAGTGGCCAAAATTTGTATAAGCACTTCTTTTTACATTATAAACATGGTGGAAGAAAAAAATTAACTTTTTTATCTGCCCCCATCGGAACGTTTGCTTGTCAGTCCAAAACGAACTAATTCAGCTTTCACCACAAAGAACTAGAAAATAAAATACAACTGAATGAAATAAACTGCACACATTTTTTGTAATTGTGGATACTACACGAGATGTGAACAAAAGGACCAACTAAGTCAAATCTGCAAATACGTTCATATTGTTAAAGATTTGGGAAAGCTCAGTGTAATAAAATTACCTATAGGCCTATTAAATTTTTTAGGATTCAAGAGAATAAAAAAATCGCACTGCTGTTACAAGTGACATTTCATTTTGTGAGTAGGGATGTTTACGAAACCAGGCTGCAGACCGAGTGTAGCAATACCTGCGACCAAAATAAAATTATATATATATATATATATTAACATGTGTGCCTTACACAATTTTTTTAGACAGCCGTTCAACCTTGTTGGTATAAAGCAATATTAACGAGACTTCTCCACTGCTGTGGTCCCTTTCATTGTAATAATGAAACTTACCACATTAAAGGTAGATTATGGTATAGCTCAGTGGTAGATAATTTGACTGTAGATAAGGAAGTACTAGTTCAAACTCTATTTTTATTACATTTAATTAATTTTTAATAACTGGCCACCTTACCCATTATCTCCTGGCTTAGTTACCTCATGAGTGATGCCTTATTGGTGCCACTTAGAGGTTCAAACCAGTCTTCGGACAGTTGACTAAACAACAACAATATGTACCTATAGTTATCAATAGAAGAGTTGTTGAAGCTATCTATTAAAATTTGTGTACATTTCTTAACAAAAACAGTCATTTTTAAAAGTGGGCCTGCAATTGTTTGAACCGCTTTATTGATCGGTTGCAATTGCAGCCGTATGACATATGGTGGGAAACAGTTGAAGGGTTCAGAACCATAGTGGGCCAAGCGCCATTTATTAAAAACGGAGAAAGCAAGGGTTAAAATTAAGTGAATATCATAGTTTAATGAAGACTGAAATATCATTTAGTTTTAATGTGCATACTTTATATTACTTGCTATATGTTTCATGGAATTATGGTATTCACTTAATTTTAACTCTTGTTTTATTCGTTTTTATTATATGGCGCTTGGCCCACTATGGCTCTGAACCCTTCGATTATCAATCGGTGCAAACAATTGAAAGTCAGTGTTAAAATACTTCTCGCACTAGTGTTATAAGTACTTTTCTCATTCTACCATATAATAGTCAATCTTAACACGCCAGTCTAACGTAAAAGTTCTGCTTTTAGAAATGGCTGTCTAAAAATATACATGAAATAATTACTAAAATTTCATTGAAGGTACGTCTTGGAGATCCGCACTCCTGTAGTTGCCGGCCATACCGCCAAGAGCATGAATTGTGCCTTCATATTTGTTGGACTCTTTTAAGGAAGCTGAGACTGAAACCAGAAGACCCTCTCTCGTTCCAGGTGACTTTCAATCACAATATTGTCAAGTAATACAAGTGGTTTATAAAGGACAAGAAAAGCGCAGTTCGTTGACAGGTGTCATTTTTAATTAGGATATTTTACGACGCTCTATCAACATCTCAGGCTATTTAGCGTCTGAATGAGATGGAGGTGATAATGCCGGTGAAATGAGTCCGGGGTCCAGTACCGAAAGTTCATATTGGGTTGAGAGAAAACTCCGGAAAAAGCCTCAACCAGGTAACTTGCCCCGACCAGAAATCGAATCCGGGCCATCTGGTTTCGCGGCCAGGCTCGCTGACCGTTACTCCACAGGTGTGGACGACAGGTGTCATTTCTTAACTATGTACAGATTCAGTCGCCAGTAATTATTTCTTGTAACACGTGAGAACTGAAAAACAAACTTTATAGTACATTATGCAACGAGCCTATAATGGTAGTAATTAAGACGCGAGTATGTTTGTTTATGAAACGAGCGCAAGCGAGTTTCATAATTTTCATACGAGCGTCTTAATGACCATTATAGGCAAGTTTCATACGACTTTTTATGCTCGACCATATTTCTAACTTGAAATTATTCATAAGTATTCATGTTATGGTTATCTAAGTGAAGAGCGGAACTGACCTTCTAAATTGTGAGATATGCGCAGACGCGAAAGTATTGATTTTTTCCGAGGCACGAATGTCATTGACCTTGATATAATCTAGAGAATAACATGAACATTAATATTGATATAACCTGGAAATTGATTTAGAATTGAAAAACGAGGTGACAAATTGAATTTATTTGAATATTATTTACAATTAACGCTAATTATTATAGTAACAGAACATAACCTTCTGCGACAGTATTAGATTTCCAGCCTCCGTGACATTTCGCTAATTGTCTTTCGATTGCATATCTGAGAATAATCGATACTTGCGGTTTTATAATGGTACAATGGTGATTTCTCATTGGCTGAACAACTGAACTATAATGAATAGGTGTACTTTAATGAGGTGTATTAAAGGGCTACTACCAGGTGTATAATTACTACATTTCGGCATGGTCGAGCATAAAAAATATAATAGTTTTTATCGATTTCTAACAGAATCTGAAATCCAACAGTTCACGTTTGTTTCAGTATCAATTACGAGTACCTTTCTCGTCAGTTCCACATTCAAATCTGTTTTCCAGTCTAATCTGTCCGCTTTCCGTTCAAAATGGTACTGTTAGAGACAATGTACCATAGATCAGTGATATTCAATCTATAGTACGCGTACCCCTACGGGGTTGTCTCAAGGGGTACGCATTCCATCAATTAGATATGTAAAAATGCTGACATTTTTATTTTATTATACTTGTTGATATTGTTATTGCATTTTACATATTCTTTTTATAATATCAACTCTTGTTTTTCCTTGCTTCAAGAAATACAGTATTTCTTTCTTTATCGTTATCGTCAATATTACATTTTTTTTTTAAATTTTTGATTAAGAAAGAACTTTTCCTGAAGTAATAGATACAAGACCCTACAGTATGTTGTTGATGTAGGTACTGTATTTGTAATATTTCTGTAAAAGAATCATGGAGATGTTTAATTAATTGTAGATTTTATTACGTAAATTATTTAAGGTTGTAAAAAAATACAAATTTCATATTATTTTTACAGATAATATAAAATGTAATGTAGGTATATTAAACATGAAAAAATTTGTTCATTTGATTTTATAGTAGCTGAGATATAAAAAAAAATAATTTCATTAAATTTTTGCAGGCCAATGGTGTACCTCTCCCTTAAGGGAATAATCATTTAAAAGAGATTTCCAACAGAATATGCGTTTGTGTACACAATCAAATAAATACAAGCAAAGTCGTCACCAAAGACAATTTTTAATGAATGTATCTCTTCTAAATACAGACTGGCATTTCTAATGCGTGAAGATTTCGGTATTGCTTTAGAGGACAGAAAAGACCAGAAAAGTGAGAGAATTGGTTGCCCAAATTAAAATCATAAAATCTGTTACAATTTTATAACTAGGCCTATTGTTTCAACTGAACATCTGAAGTTAGAATTTTGTTTATATTTCCAATGAATATTTGCTATATAGCATGGAATATACTACAGTCCATTGGTTTGTTCGTTCCACCTAATATTTTTAAAATTTCTTTCATGTTTCATGTCTACAAATGTTCCTAAGATCTCATGATATGTTGTCGTACAGAAACAGTTTGGAGTCTCGATAGAATTTAGACTCCAGAGGCATTTCTGCAACGGAGAAAACTTAGTGAGATAAGGAATATCTGGTTGATGTTTTGCCTTGACTTGAAGTAAAGATCCTTTTTGCCCAATATTAATTAATAACAACATGTGAATACTTCACCAAACTTCAGATTCCAAAGCAGCTATTCTATCAATAGTCTCTAAACACACACCTTCATCTCAAACAGCAGAAATAATGAAATGCTCTCTCAATTAATATCACTCAATAAAAGAATTGTATTCCAATGGATACCATCCCATTGTGGAATCCTGGGAAACGAGAATGCGGATGCTTTAGCAAAGAAGGGCAGCACTGCTACTTACAGACCTGTTACTAAATCTACGTATTACTCTGTGAAAAGGTGTATTAAATCTACATACTTAGATTTCAACAAACAAAATTTGATAACACAATCTCAAGGGAAAAAATGGAACTTTTTGCATCATAATCCACAGTTAATTCCCGATTTACCACGAAAATCGTCTGTAGCTGCATTTAGATTGGCAACAGGCCATGATTGTTTGGCCAAACACCTGCATAGAATTGGAATATATCAGTCCCCTAACTGCCCATTGTGCAACTCAAACCAAGAAATGGATTCGGAACACCTCAAAATCTGTGCTTCATTGGCTGGTCATGATAATATCTTTGAAAAATATTGGAGTGCAAGAGGTCAAATGACTTTATTGTTAAACGCCTGGCATTAGAAAACAACATACTTCACCTCATGACGTGTGCCTAGTCATTTCACAATTTGATGGAGGCAACTAGATTTCTATGGAGGTGGCTGCTCAAACAGTCATAGCTTGTAACTAGACAGAAGTTAGCATAAATTGCTATATGTGATAATTGTGGAACTGGTTTAGTGTTAATTATGTATTTATCTTACAGTAGTTACTCCAAGACATTCAAAAGAATTACTTTCTTTACGATTATCGCAGTTATACATTCAATCATTAACCAAAATTATGACATCGACTATATATTCTCCAGGAAGGTTCTTCAAATACTGGCGAGTTTAAATTCGCGTAATAAATTCCCAAATCGGACACTCTAATTTCTTATTACATTTTCAAACATCATTGTCATTCTTTATTTTGATTCACTTCAACTATTTTCTGGTTCTTTGTTAATGAATAAAAATGATCCCAATTCAGTATCTGAAACTAAAGGAACATGCAATCTTAACGAATTTAGAAAACATACATCTTCTTTGAGAACTACTTTAGACAAATAAGACAAATATTATTTACAGCGAGGTCTTGTGCCTCACGAGCTGAATGACTTGGTTCAAGGAACATATGTTTACCACTCCCGAGTGAAGAAGAAAAACTCCAAACCCACAGACACGGTTCAACCCAAACCGATTAGTAACCAGGATTTGTGTCCTATTTGTCTGGAAGAAATGATGAAAGCACGGAGACCTGGTATGTAAAACTCTTTAGTCCATTTATAGTGAGCGTTTTTAGGATTATTGTTATATCGAAAACTGCTACCTCGTAGCGTTATTAAATCATTTGAAAACGAAGGAAGGAATATGTAATTATTTTGTCTCATAGTAATCTCTTAAATATTTCGTGTAAATGTAACTTTTTGTTTTGCAAAGAAATTTTACAATGCAACATTTATTCGGATTAAATTTCTGCACGTTTAAAGTACAAAACTAAAATTCTTTCAGTCATTTATTATCATAATACAGTGCTTTCTTAAATTGACTGAGCATATCTGAAATTAATCAATTACTTTCCCAAAATAAGCTATGAAATATTTAAGATAAAAGCAAGAACGAACAAAATTGTATGAAACCTTTTTGTTTGAAATATCTCGAAGAATAACACTCTGAAAATAATGACAGAAGCCATTCGACGGTGGTTGAAACATGACCTTGGATGCGCTGTAGACAAAAACGCGTTTACTCCGTAGATTTCCATGCTGTCGCCCATGTAACCTGCGCGAGATGACAAGGTCAAGCTTCAGCTAAGGTGGAACGACTTCTACTTTACTTATGATTCACTCTGTACATATACTATATATATATCGGTGACTAAGAAGTAATACATCATATCTGTAAATTTGCAAGTGAATAAAAGAATGTAGGCCTATTAAAATTATTTTTTCTCAAAATAGACAAACTTCTATATTTCTGCTTTGCATCTTCTACTCAAGGACGAAATATTAGTTAACTGTCCAATTTTGCGAACTTAATGTAGTTACACTAAATTACCATTTTTGTAAATACGAGATATCACTTCTTAGCAATCGATGTGTATATCCTATTTATATGCGTATATACACAGGATGGAAGTGAAATAGTCTTGAAGATTTCCAGAGCGAATAGCTCATGTTGTTTGTAACAAAAAACTATAATATCATATTGGTGGAAAGTTCATAGTTTTTTCAGAAAAAAGTGTTTTTTTTTTTTCTCAAATGTTTAACACCCTCTTATTCGGTAACTGTTGCGAGTAGGATCATGATTTTTGTCCATATCGATAGAAAAACTAATAAAGAATAATTTATAGCTCTGGCGTATTTCAATAGTGTGGACGGTTTTCGTGTAAATTTAATTTGAAAAACTTCTAAATTCAAGCCACTGCACGATGCGAACTGGTTGCAACACAGCGCCAGAGAACAGCTCATCAGCGAGACACACCGAATTCGTTGACTTCTTCATTGACCTCACGAGAAGAGTGTGTTAGCGGTGATGTTGCCGAACTGCTAAAATTTCAAACTTAATTTTCTAATTAACCTTGCATTTAATTACAAAACATAATGTAGGTTTACTCTCTGCATCATAATCCACAGTTAATTCCCGATTTACCACGAAAATCGTCTGTAGCTGCATTTAGATTGGCAACAGGCCATGATTGTTTGGCCAAACACCTGCATAGAATTGGAATATATCAGTCCCCTAACTGCCCATTGTGCAACTCAAACCAAGAAATGGATTCGGAACACCTCAGAATCTGTGCTTCATTGGCTGATCATGATAATATCTTTGAAAAATATTGGAGTGCAAGAGGTCAAATAACTTTA
Source organism: Periplaneta americana (assembly GCF_040183065.1). Lineage (NCBI taxonomy): Eukaryota > Metazoa > Arthropoda > Insecta > Blattodea > Blattidae > Periplaneta > Periplaneta americana. The sequence goes on from NC_091129.1 coordinate 136,740,273, forward strand.
TTGTCAAACGCCTGGCATTAGAAAACAACAACATAATATAGGTTTTCTCTTTATTTAAACGTACCCTATCGCCCTTTCAATCTGCAACGTTATTTCACTTCAACTCTGTATATCTTTTTTCATATGCCTTCAGATACTTTAACTAAATTCTTCGGCCGTAACAATGTTGCAATGTGAAGAGTTTTTTTTTTGTCCCTTAAGATAATTTTTCCCAGTGAATTTGAACTCAGAAATATCGTGATATAAGTTAATAGCAAGACAGCGACTCGGCCGCCGAGTACAAGTTTCTGATAAATAATGATAAATATTTTCTGACACTAGTAAGCACTATTGCTATCCTCTTGGTGTTGCAATGGGGCGAGGGATCATTTAGTGGCTCAGACCCTTCTGCACACGGTATTGGTCATAGTGATTCAGGTTTTGAAAGTACTTCTTTTTTGTGGGGGGCAACCTAAAATGGTTCGTAATACAGTATTTAGATCTACTACCACGGCTCATTGTGAGCTCCATCCATAATGATTAAACAGGAAAAAAAAGGCATAAGTTATTGATACTTGCATAGATTGACATGTTTAATCCACTCAGAGTTCTCAGGATATAACTAACAGACTCCAAATGTCATTCAGTTCTTGATAATTAAGTAGAATACTTAAGGAAGTTGCTTCTTTAGCTTGTCTACTTACTAAATCCGCTAAATATCTAATGCATTTTCTAGAACGTTGATATACCGGTTATTTAGTAACATTTTCTTAACTCATGATGTTTCTACAGTCATAAATTAGCTTGGATATCATTCTAATTAAATTATTGCACCCAAACAGATTGATTAACAATGAATTTAGATACGTACTGGGGTTCTGTAAGAAGGGAGAGCTACTGCGTAACAACAGACACCATTGTGCCCGTACAGCAATTGCCAACCTGCTAAGAAACAGAGGATGGGAAGTACATGAGGGGATTCATTGTGTGTCTGAAGATGATTCCCATAGAAGAGTCGATATAATTGCCATAAATAGAAGAACCCAGAAAGCGATGGTCTTAGACCCTACGATTTGCTTTGAACGATACACGAATCAAGCACTGCTGATAAATGATGACAAGCGAGCTAAATATGTACCTTGTCTTCCATACCTCAGTAAAAAATATGGCATTTCGCTTTACAACTGGGATGTCACAGGCTTACTATTTGGAGCGAGGGGTTGTTTACCAAAATTTACATGTAATATCCTTAAATAGTTTAAAATTCCCTTTTATGAGGTTCAGAAGATTGTAATGGAAATTCTGAAGGCCTCTCTTCAAATTCTACACTATCATCTATATGTTAACACGTAAATTTTCGTTTTAATGTACAAATCGAATCAGTATTTTGCTCGTTTCATTTCCCTTTATCTTTTATATTTTGTTAATTCCGGATTCCAGTGGTCAACCTCACTTGAGGACGGATGATTTGAAATCTTAGTAGTTTTACATGTATAATTGTACACATTTCTACATTGTATGTAGAACAATTTCGTATAACATAATGGAAACGTATTTTATTTTATCTTTTTATCTTAGCCCATGAATGTTAGTTCTTGCAGTTTCTCGGTTTTTTGTCATCAGGAAGCTTTCAGGTCGGAGCTAAAAACTGTGTACAGGTTGAATTATATCCGGCGCTTTTCTGAAAAAGAAACAAAAATTATTGCTACTCCGTGATCATGTTAGGCTAAGACATTTTGTAATCATGCGCATTGTTCCAGTGACGTTCTGCCGGCATGGATGCGGAAGAGCAGTGCACATTGCGTGCATGAAGGTGGTGGCACACTACCAGTTGGAGCTCGACCAGCACGACGCAAGAGACGACGTAACGCTAACGTGTCCGCTCTGCAGGTACCATCCAACAGTGCTCAATATGAAGTAGTCTTGTAGTACACAAATAATAAAACGCCGTAATCGTTTAAGAGATATAAGAAGTACATTGCACAACAACAACAACAAATAATAATAATAATAATAATAATAATAATAATAATAATAATAATAATAATAATAATAATAAACGTCGGTAACGATCGACCGACTTAGATTTCACGAATGTCAGTAGTCTAAGTCCTTGTAACGAGTGTGGTCGAATTTATATTTGCAACTTTTCATGAAAATTCCACAGTACTAATTACACAAAATAATACTCACACTACAATCTTAGAGCATTTAATATATTATTAAAATATTTAAAATGATACAGTAGTACCCAATAAGATGTAATAATTTCGCTAACATTAATGGATTAAGAGATTATAAACGATCAGTAGGGGGAAAGGAACGACCCCTACCCCATTATCTCCTGACCTAGTTGTCTCATAAGTGGTGCCTTGTTGGTATCACTTGTGAGGTTCAGACCTGTCTTCGGACAGTTGACTGAACAACAACAAACAGTGTAGGTCTAAAAGTAATTGTTCTCAAAGTTGACAATATTTTTTGTAACATAAGACACTTCTAACAATACCGTATTTTCTAGAAGCAAATATTAAAAAAAATCAAAGAAGTAAAATTTGGGAGCAAGGTAAAGTAATGAAGTTGTTTCTGATTTGCATGTCCTACAACTGCCTGCTCAGCAAATGTCAGAGACTAACTCCGTCTAGTTTCACTTTAATTTCAATGCACAGCGTTTATGTTGAAGTGGTCGTTGTTAATCTGTATGTGTCGAAAATGCGTATGACATAAAAATAGTATATACGAATATTTTTTTCTCCTTTAGTGGAAGGCCCCTTTGGTAAGCATCGCAACGTTTAGGCTTATTGTGCAACTTCCTTAAATCGGGATAGTTTTTGAAGTCCTTAGGATCGCTTTTTTTTTTGATCACGTGATTCGCTACTTGGTGCCATCAGCATCCAGATCTGACAGGAGACCATTCCTCCACCACCCTGTGATATTTCTCTGCAGCATTCTCAGATCGATGGCATCTGTTCGCAAATCACGTGCTTGAATCTGCTGCATCCTTAACCAGAAGGACACGCTTCCATCGATTCCGCTATTTACCAAGGCGTCATCTATCCGAGGGAGCTACACTCCCTCGTCAAACGGCAATCAGGTTACTGAAGTCTCTGCGGCTTCACTGGGATTGGGGTACGTGCAGCTCCCGCAGACTGGTGGCATCTGACTAATGAAGGCGAAATGAATCCGGGGTCCAACGCCGAAAGTTACCCAGCAATTCTGCTTGAAGTGGTTGAGGGTAAATCTTGGAAAAAACTTCAACCAGATAACTTGTCCCAATCGGGATTTGAACCCGGGCCCGCTCATTTCATGGTCAGGTAACTTAATCGTTACTCCATAGCGGTGGACATAAACGAGTATAATATCATATACGAATTTGGGGACGGTGCTTTGATTGTGATGTAGTCTTTGAATACTGCAGCATGTTTTGGAGGAAGCTGTCTCGTGAGAAGTTCTTGTGGCTGCTAAAATGCGTTGTGTATTACTCAACATTAAAAGCATAGTTTGTAAATGTGATGTTAATACGAAGTTACGTTGCCTAATCTTCTTATTTCAAAGTGAATGTCATTATTCATAGCGCAAGTTTTCTATCGTTTAATTATCATGCTATCTCATTTATCCATTTTATTATAGAGGAATGTTAAAAAAATAACTTTCATAAACCGACATACAATGAAAATACCGAGCATTTTACAGACAGCGAAAACAGATCTAATGGGCCTATCTGAAATCATGTGTGACTTATGATATAGACAACCTGTAATGCAGATGCGTCAAAGAAGTTGCCTTTCTTGCTAGGCTGACTGTGATACACAGTACAAGAAATAATTTACTCTCTCATTGTGAGGCACAGAGGAAGTTATGTAATGGTGCATTAGTGTTGTTTTCTTTAATTTGGATGAAGATATGTTTTCACTGCTCATGAATGTTAAAAAAAGGCTTCTGATCTTTATCTATTTGTTCGTTTGTCTGCGTAATCTTCCTTCAAATCTTTTTTAAATATTCATTTGTTTCCAGTAATGCCTGTGATGTCGAATGTTTCTGGAATTAACTACCGCTCTTTAGGACGACATTTTGTCGCCATAGAAACGCATCCTGTCACCCTCTTAAGGAAAAACAGTGCTCTCCTATATGAAATGACTAATGCTTGTTTACTTGTACATGAGATATATCAATGATTTGTTTTTTATTTTGCTGTAAGATGCATTGTTCTTATAAGGCTGATAGCAATTATATTAGGAAACAAACGGCAAACCGACGCTGTAAAGCACCTCGACATTTCCCCCGTTAAAGTAAGTATTATACAGTGCATAGCCCTTTCAGTTCTTCAGTAAAAAATCTTGGCATTCACATGGATAATAATCTCAACTGGGACATGCAAATCACAGAAACCTGCAGAAAAGTATATTCTACTATCCACGTACTAAAATGGATAAATGTTCATCTTCCCTCTTGTTAAAAAAGTCCCTTGTGCGGACGCTTGTATTTCCCTATATTGACTATGCTGACATTTTACTGACTGACCTTTCCAGCGACAACAAAACGAAACTTCAACGTGCTCGTAATTTGTGTGTAAGTTTTGTAAGTAATGTTCGCAAATATGATCAGATTACCCCATCTCTGGAAGCAATAGGTTGGCTTAAACTAGATACGAAAAGAAATTTATATTCACTTCACCTTCTCTTCGAAATCTTGAACTCTTCTATTCCTTCGTACTTGTCATCTCGCTTCACTTACCTTCCTTCCCACCACAATTTGAACACACGCTCTCGCCATGAAACAATACTACATCCTATCGCACCTCCTCATACTCAACCTCTTTCACAATGGCCCTGCCAAGACTCTAGAATTAGCTAGCTGCTAGCATCAAGGACTGTCGAAATAAAACTGAATTCAAATGCAAAGTTACTAAACATTTGGTCAGTAATTGAGACTCGTTCAAGTATGGTTTCTTGTATATAGTTATTTTAATCTATCACAAAATATTTCAATAACCGGTAATTTCATCACTATATAATTTTGTTATTCTAGGTTTAATTTGTAATTCAGTAAATACAAAAAAAATCTTTGTTCTTAATTAACTTCTATAACAAATTGTTTAGCTTTCATTAGTGAGGTAATCTTTTCGTACGTCGATTTTTATTGTAATAATTATAATTGTAAATTTAATATTACTTGTAATTTTATTCTTCATATTGTAGTTGTAATCCCTTGGTAGAAGGGCAGAGAAGGCCTGGCGGCCTCATCTCTACCAGGTTAAATAAATAAATACTAATACTAATAGTCATCGGTGATCTCTTGATTACCGTGCATACTTATATTGCGGGTTTTTTAAATTGTATGTATGTATGTATGTATGTATGTATGTATGTATGTATGTATGTATGTATGCATGTATGCATGTATGCATGTTAAAGAAAGAAATTGAAGTCTCAAAAAATATTTATCAGTTAAATTAAGTATAGAATATTTTCTCAAGTTGGAAATATTCTCAGATTAAACTTTACATCTTGAAGAGATGTATGCCTACATGAATTACTGTACTTTGGAAAATTAATACTTTTTTAACTGTTGAGTGAATAAAATAAAAAATGGAATATGTACTCATAGATTTGTATAACTCCAATAATAATGTTTTTTTTTTAAATAAATCCTTTACTTAATTTCTTAATAATAAGAATGAAAATGAAGCGTGTCTTTTAATGACACCTATTTTTTCCATGTTATTGCATAATCACAGCGGTGAATTCTGAATATTTGTTGTAGGGGCGACTTCTGCACGTGGCTCGAGCTGAGGGATGAGTGCCGCAACGCACCCCACCTTCGCAAACAGCGGCCCATCCTGCCGCCTCTTGTGGGGCCCCGTCCCCTCCACGAAGGCGTGACCTGCACCTCCTGTAACTCCAGTCCCGTGGTGGGCGCGCTGTACCGCTGTCTGACCTGCCCCTATGTGCTGATGTGCGACGTCTGCGTCACGGAGCGTCAGGGGCCCAGCGTCATGGGGCTGCACGTGGACCACGGCCTGGCCGTCAAGCAGGTATTGATAGGGGACATCGTATTGATCCAACCCTCTCACCGTTGTCTTACAGGTTCGAGTCCCACATATCTGACCTTCAGCTGCATTTCGATTTAAGAATTTTATTTGGCATTTCTCTAATACAATCACCAACGGAAGATTAACAATTTTTACCCGTTTACTGGAGTATTTATTTCGTTTTCATAACAGTGACACCCTTCATTCATGACGAGATTTGCCTTATTTTTCTCAGCACTTCCAGCTTTTTACAATATTTTCTTCTCAATAGAACTTGATGACAAGAATTGTTATCAAGAGTCGTGGTTCGAATTCCAACGTGTTCTGATCGCAACTCACTTACGACTTGAGCGATGACACTGCGAAAGACAACCAAATCCGTTCTATCCCAGGGATTGAAAAATTTAGTATTTATTTACTTAACCTGGTAGAGATAAGAGCGTCAGGCCTTCTCTGCCCCTCTACCAAGGGATTACAACTACAATATGAAGAATAAAATTACAAGTAATATTAAATTTACAATTATAATTATTACAATAAAAATCGACGTACGAAAAGATTACCTCACTAATGAAAGCTAAACAATTTGTTATAGAAGTTAAGAACAAAGATTTTTTTTTGTATTTACTGAATTACAAATTAAACCTAGAATAACAAAATTATATAGTGATGAAATTACCGGTTATTGAAATATTTTGTGATAGATTAAAATAACTATTTACAAGAAACCACACCTGAACGAGTCTCAATTACTGACCAAATGTCTAGTAACTTTGCATTTGAATTCAGTTTTATTTCGACAGTCCTTGATGCTAGCAGCTAGCTAATTCCAGAGTCTTGGCAGGGCCATTGTGAAAGAGGTTGAGTATGAGGAGGTGCGATAGGATGTAGTATTGTTTCATGGCGAGAGCGTGTGTTCAAATTGTGGTGGGAAGGAAGGTAAGTGAAGCGAGATGACAAGTACGAAGGAATAGAAGAGTTCAAGATTTCGAAGAGAAGGTGAAGTGAATATAAATTTCTTTTCGTATCTAGTTTAAGCCAACCTATTGCTTCCAGAGATGGGGTAATCTGATCATATTTGCGAACATTACTTACAAAACTTACACACAAATTACGAGCACGTTGAAGTTTCGTTTTGTTGTCGCTGGAAAGGTCAGTCAGTAAAATGTCAGCATAGTCAATATAGGGAAATACAAGCGTCCGCACAAGGGACTTTTTTAACAAGAGGGAAGATGAACATTTATCCATTTTAGTACGTGGATAGTAGAATATACTTTTCTGCAGGTTTCTGTGATTTGCATGTCCCAGTTGAGATTATTATCCATGTGAATGCCAAGATTCTTTACTGAAGATCTGAAAGGGATATGCAATGTAATTACTTTAACGGGGGAAATGTCAAGGTGTTTTACAGTATCAGCTTGTCGTTTGTGTCCGAATATGATTGCATATGTCTTTCCAGGATTGATTTTAAGATGGAGTTTCTTTGTCACAATCGAGTCAATGTCTTCGTTCAATTTGTCTATAGCGTCGTTTACTCAGTCTAAGCGGGAAGAGATGTAGCATTGAAGATCGTCAGCATACAAGTGATAGTTACAATGCCTTACAAGAAATGTAATATAATTGACATATATTGTGAACAACAATGGTCCGAGTACCGACCCCTGTGGTGTACCTGATGTTATGTTAAGTCAGGAGGAACTTCGATTCCCGGATACAATACATTGTTATCTTTCCCGCAAGTAGGATTCGAACCAACTCACAGCAGTCTCTGACAAATACAAATTTCTCAATTTATGGGTGGGCAGGTCAAAATTTATAGAGTTGAAAGCTTTGCTAAGGTCAAGAAGTGTTAGTATTGTTACTTTATTAGAGTAAATGGCTTCACGAATGTCTTCGGTCGCTTTAAGTAGAGCAGTGCTTGTGTTGTGTCCATCTCTGAAACCTGACTGATACTTATCGAATAGTAATAAAATCTTTGCTGCTGGACTAGTGGTTAGCGAAAATGTAACCCCTCGTTGCCTGTACTATTATTTCTTTAAAATTACTTCAGGATTAGCACTTTCATGTTTATTCATTTCATTCAAATTTTTCTGTCCAAAGATAGGTCTTTCACTGCAAATCCAACATTCTTCAATCCTCTGTATTTTCCTTTTTCCTCTTAGTCTTAGCATACGATTCATATGTTGTCTATCATGTTGTGTTTATTATTACAGCTCCTTGCGTTAATTTTTTTAAATTTTAGAACATTTTTATATAAATATAAGGGCATTTTATTGATCATTTTCAGCTATTTTTAGGTCATCAACATCCACCCCCTAATCATAACTCCTCACGAACTGGATACGACAATGTAGACACAACTTGCGGACTTTTATAAAATTATACCAAATCATAACTATTGACAGTAGAGCTTTCTTCTTGAACCTCGTATAGGCAATGAATTTACGTAACACATCATTTATAAGTACACCTAATGTTATGGGACATACACCGTGTCTCGCTTAGAGGGATCGAGAAATAGAGCTACTTTAAAGTATTGTAAATTTATTCCAATTCAACAATGTAACTTTATTCTCACACCAATAATAATCACTTTCTACAATTTAATTCTACTCCCGTCAACAATGGGATTTGCACTCCACACACGACAATGACAATTTACTTGGATTATTGAGGACAACAATGAACTGTTAATCTTAACTAATGTTCACAAAGCACTATTTACAAATCAACTGTCAGTTCTCAGTTCACAGTGCGTTTGCCTTGGCTAGCTCTTCTAGCTCAGTCACTCAAGTTCACAGTATCTCGAACCCCGGACCTTCAGAGACAGTACACTGAACTTCGAACTCAGGTCCTCCAACTGCGGTCCACTGCACTCAAACTCAGGACTTCCGGCTCCACAGTTACGGACACAACTCAAGTCGAACTCCTGTCTCGAAGCTGGCTTCACTGCTACACAAGACTGGCTGGCTTGCTGTCCACTGACTATAACAACACTGCTCAAGTTCACTCGCGCGTTGTATTTATGACTAAGCCATAGTTTCTGGAGAGTTCGCGGTCGGTCGACAGATGCCTAGAAGATAACGCCTATCCAGACTTCTCTGGATTTTTCTCCTCAGTCACCAGCTGCTTTACTTTCCCCTCTCTGCCGCGGAACAGCATGTCGCCTCCTCCCCTCTCCTCTCCACGCCGCGCGCCGTCCCCCAGTGCTCCGTGGAGCCCGTGTCGACTCACGCGCGACCTGCTCTCTTGCGGGACGCGTGATCGAGTCTCGATGTGGCTGTCACAGTATAGATAATGGTTTTATAACATAACTTTTTGTACAGCTTGATGTAAAAACTCTTCGAGTTTAGGAGAATGGCCAGTGCAACTCGATGTGTGCGCCTCGAGCTACCCTGAATACATCTAAAAGGTACTCAACCTTCTGCCAAGTGTTCCATAACATTTGTGGGGCGATTAGCGCAGCTGCATTTATAGTGCGTTGTCTCAGTTTTTCCAAGGTGTCAACTGTACCAGTTGGTACACAACATTCGTCATAAAGCCCCAGAAAAAGGTCAATAGGCGTCAAGTCGGGTGACCTAGGTGGCCAGGGAAGGTTTCTCCTTTTCCGATCAACCTATTGTGAAAGTTTGCATTCAAGAAGCCACGCACTACTCCATAGTAATGGGGTGGAGCCCCATGTTGCTGAAAAACTGATCCTGGAGGAGTTGATCAACAACAAAAGTTCTGCACATGTCCAGATACACATTCTCTTTGATTGTCACCTCGATGAAAGAGAATGGTCCAATGACGGAATGTTCTACTGAATGTCGCCAGGCTTGTTTCCACGATAAACGTTAGTGCGCATGCGCATGAACATGCAACTGTTTTCAAACATTGGTGCATAAACTTGGACAGTTTCTGCATCTTGTCAGATGTAAATCAAAACAATATCTTCATCTGATTTTAAATGGTGAGCATTTATTTCTCGATCCCTCTAAGCGGGACACGTTGTATTAATGTAAATGATACCAAAACATAGACTCGTCTGAAATGTTACGCGATTGTAAATGATTTTGGAAACCGAATCACTCAAGTGAAGTGGGTATGCATTGGATATACGCATATATATATTTTTTTCTATATTGAAATTGTTTCATATTTTTCATATAGAATTGCAAATTTGCCAATTGAAAGATTTGTAATGTTTTGTGAGAACACCGGAGTCACTGCTTTGTGGACACATCGCATGTCAAGTACCTTTCACTGCCACACTGCGGCAGGCTGTCCGCCTACTGCTAAGTGATCGTTCAGTTAAGTGATACAGTAAAGGCTGAATTACACATGAGCACGCAACCATTTCCTCTTCTATATTAGCACAGTAATGCTCTAGGAATGCAAATGAGAACTTTACCTTACCAAAATGTTCTAGATTTTCACCCACCACTCCTTCAGCCCAATTATTAAATCGTGCAATATTATAGTTCCTTATTTAATGATGCCTTCAAATTTTAGAGGGTATTTATCATAGGTGTGTTAATGATATAATTAAGATGGCATGAGCAAACCCAGAGGAAATAGAAGTTATAACAGAAAATTTGCTTCATAATCGTATGAAATTTAGGCGACTATCGAAACCGGTAGTCTTTGATGATAAATTTATTGTTTAATCTAACTCTGTTAATTTTAATTTTAATTTTTCTACTACAATATTCCTCGTTTTTATCCGACTATCAGATATGAGAAGAATGAACAGGACCAAGCACAAGATGTGGACCAAGAAAGAAAAATATTTATGAGCCTTGCTTTCCTTTCTTTTAGGAGAATTAAAGAGACAAATTCCCTAATTTCAAATTAATTTATAAGGTTTACTTTTTGGTGCTAAGAAGGCTATCTATCACAACACTGTAATTTTATTTAACAATTTTGGCCTCAATAATAATACCAAATTTTATTTGCCGAGAACATTATTGCTGAATCTATTGTTATTTAAATCATCACATAAATAAAAATGTTTAAATTAAAAAAAAGCATGTCATATAATGTAAACCTTAACACTAAACGAATATGTATTTACTATATATATTAAATTATTATCTTAAATGAGTGACAGTGTCAGCCGTGTCTTAAGGCAACTTGTTAAACACATGCAGCTTCATTTATTTGTTTCATTGAATCAATAAATGTTTTACTTTTACATGAAAGGAAAAAAGAAATAAGGAAATTAAAACTAGCTTTGTTGCTTTTCATGTTTGAGAACATTCTTGGTAATCCACATGTTGTTATGATAATTCCAAGCGAGAGCCATACAGCCATTAACCAGCTCATTCATACTCGATTGATCTATGAGAATCTGATTACACTGATAGTAGGCCTGGTACTCTAAAATTAATAATCGATCATTTTTCCCTTACGTCATTTGTTTTTCCTACGTTCATTTTTTTACCATCATCTCTGCTCCGATAGTAAGCCTGTATTCATGTGTATAACCTCAAATGTTTAGTTTTCTTCTATAATTCATTCGTTTTAATCCTATCATCTCTGATTCATTCAATTACGGCAGAGAAAATATGTATTCTGCTATAGATTAATGGCGGTTCATTATGTTGCTATAATCTGAAATGTTCAGTTGTTTTTAAATAAATTAAATTTCAGATATCCGCGTTGTTCTCCTTGCAATTAAGGTTATAAAATTTGTGTTTTTTGTGAAGACGAAAGAAATAAGTCATTGCCATGAACATGAACATCATAAGTATATTATAAAAATTCCAATCTTTCTCGCATCGGAATTATCTCACTGAATACAATTCGTGCTTGATATTTTCTCTGTGATAATTTAATTGAGCTTCTAAACTCATAACCTTTGATCTCGAAAAAATATCATGACAACATACATTCGTTAAGCTCAATTAAATTATCGAGAAACTATTAGCACTCGTATTATAGAGGATAATTTTTCGTATCTTTTTGCACAATTCTCAGCTTAAATCTAGTTTCTAGATAGAATTTTGGTAATGTATTAGAGATTTTTAACATATCACTTACCAGTACTGTATTACTGCTGGGATTACAATAATTACATTTCAGGGTAATACCACTAGTATTGAGTTGTGAGGGTGCTAGAAACAATAGACTGTGCCGGTACTATTTCGCATTGTCTGTAATGAGACGATATTAGTGATCGTAGTGGTTAGCAACTATCTACGGAGGCATATTTACTACGTATTGAGTTCCGTGACTGTATATACTAGACTGTTGTTATACATGCTCTTATTTTATTTTATTTGTATTTTTTTCACTTGGGTTTTGAGTTGCTTTAACTGCGAGATCATATCGTGACTATCTATTGGAAAGGCCAAATTGTGATTCACTGGATTTTCATTTTGCTGTCGTCTACCGACCACCGTGTACAATATGGATCCATGTCTCGCAAATTAATATTTATATCTGTGTTACAGTGGAAGTGGGAACCAACCCGTCATTTTCAAATAATCAGTGTTTAGTCTATATCTACTTTTATTCAATTTAACCTTAGTGACTAATTACAGAATGATAGTCTAATGATAATTATGTAAGAAATTGTTTTTGCGATCGAACACCGACTCATCCTGACGAATGTTAAATGATGTTAACTAATAGTCTACAGTGTCATGTTTGGTTTACACTTTAAAATAAGGACTTTAGAGCTATGTCCACGCCCTGTTGGAATGAAAGGAGTAAATATTATTCAGAAAATAAACACTTTTAAGCACATCTTATCCGTCATTATTCAGTCCGTTGGAATGAGAATTTCTACCATGTAGTTTGTGTCAACACTCGCTTCTTATATGCATCATGTCTTGTAATGGGGAGAATTAATCTACGGGCGTACTACGACATATAGCGACATATATATTGACAGCTACTGTCACGCTTTCAGTGATAGAAATATTTCCTTGTTTTAACCAGTCCAATACATTTGAATTAAATGGTAGCAGAGAGATGGCAATGTGACAACTAATAAACTGGTAATAATATTGAGGTATGGTATTCTGTTAGAAGCAGTTTGATATGAATTAATATGATTCGATGTAAATTTTGTATTGCTTACGGATTAATATAAGACCGAGTCGATAAATTTGGTGTTATAACAAACGAATATTAAATTAATTAGGCTTAGTATGTATTAAGATTTTACACGAGATATCTGTATTATATCCATTTATAATTTTCAATAAGGTAATTTATTCTGCAAATTAAATTCTACAAAATGAAAGTCACTAGTAAAAAATCCTTTTTTAAACTGAGTATCAGCATTTGAAAGAAAGTAAGCTTTGAACTATAGGATTTATATTCGTTATAGCAATTTTTCTCTTATGTTGCTCTACCAGGTTAAATAAATCATTATTATTATTATTATTATTATTACTATTATTATTATTATTATTATTACAATTCTTAAGTAACGACATCTTTATACTTGAGTTGATATTTCAAGCAGCGGCAGTATTGTTGCTGAAGATTACAAATTAAAAAGTATTTCATTTCTTTAAGAGTGGAAGGAGAAGTAAGTCAAAATTTGAAGAGAATAGGGGACAGAATGACAAAAGTCGAGGAATGTCTGATGGTGCCTTTGACTTATTTTGTCTCAAATTCAGTTTAATATCATACTTGTCTCCATTTATGTATCATTGTGTTAAAATACGTGGTTAGTATTACCCTGTTGTCACTAGAGTTCTTCAAAATCTTCAGCTTCGGGTTACAGCCAGTTATACGGCATTTGAGAATATATTTTTTTTTTCGTCTTATCCAGTAAAGTTCCACATTAGTCCACTATTACCACATCACCAATTACGGGTTCGTATTTTCATCACAAAAATTGTCCTTCACGTTAAATATTCATTGGCGATAATATTGCATCAAACGTTCTAACAGACTTACTTGTACGAAATATGATTAGATGTTTATGCTATATGATGTCACAATTCCCACACACCTATGTCCTTACGAGATCGACGTCTAGGGCAGAGGCGAAGTCCCATGCTGCCGCTACCGGCAAGGAGCGCGCGGGCTGAAGCTCGTTCATGTTGCAGAGGCCACTGGACCGCTGGCGCCCCTTGCCCGGCTGGGAGCCCCCCCGCAGGAGACCTACTCCTCCACAACAGAGCAGCACGTGAGTACGAGGTGATGAGGGGCTAATTGTATTGATTGTGCCGGCCGTGTCAGCCGCCCGCCGCAGTCAGCAGGTCCGGGGTTCCGTGCCAGTGCTTAGGGTAAGTCCACGAAGACGAACAGGACACGCGCCGCTGCTGTTGGTTATGGGCTCCAATCATGCATGGACCGACCGGGTGGGTATCAAGCTTGTGCTGTAGGCTTTCAGAACTGCAGGTAAGAGTTATTTTATCATAGTATTTCAAACCTAGGCTTGTTGATTGCGGGGTTAAGAAGAACATTGGTTCCTACCTCAGCAAAGACAAGGTATCTTTATCATTACATCCAGAAATAACATCTGATCTAGGTAGATTGTTGATATTAACGGAAGTAAGACGATTTGAAGTCGTCTTCAATAGCTCAATAATTAGTGATTACTAGACTTCGTGGAATTGCCACGAGAATCGTAAGGTTTACTACGCACGCGGTATAGACTATGAGAAGGGGACGTGCAACGGATGGAGTATGCCTCTGATGTAAACACTGAGCAGTATATTGCGGTTACAATAAAACCTATATCCTGCATTCAAGAAATATAATGAATGATCATTGAAGTAGGAAATATCTAAACATGTAAATACACAATTATTTTGTAGTAAGATATATTAACTCTTAAAATTTAATGTAATATACTCACAACATCCTTGAATATGTGCATTGCAGTGAAGAGTTACGTACATTTTGAGCGATTGCAAAGTGAACCTTCTCCGATGGTCACTTAAACAGTTTTTATATTGGGAAAATGTACGTTCAACAACACACGATGTAATACGTACATATTTGAAGAACGGAAAGTCACTACTTTTTAGTACACCAACTTCAGACGTCTTGTCGTGACCTGATAGTACATCATTTATAATACGAAGTTGTGAATAGGCAGAATTTTTAGCAATAATGTTTCTCAACTTACATTTCATTTTTTCTGAAATTAGTGAATTGTTATTTTGGATATCAGTTTGTGATACTTTATGCACTATATTAAGGGCTTCTGAGAGTTGTGGTTTAGACGACTCTAAGAGGATGATGCTTTTGGAGACGATTTTAAAATTAGAATCAATGAACAGAATATCTTCCAATAGCTGTTCAGAAGGCAATGATTTTACAGCTGCAACAGCGGAACTGTCTATGCTATCCAATGTATCAATTACCTCCATTATTTTGCCGTAATATTCTGCATAATAATTAACAGCATCCAACCACTGCGGGTCAAGACTGGCTGCGGGTGTAGCGGTATTCCAGGGGAAACTGTTTGGAACAGCAACACAGCAACACTCTCACTGTAGTATGTTTGATTGAATTCTTGTCTGCACTGAACAAATGTTAAGCTTTGACTATTCCAACCACAGTAATGCAAAAACAAGTGCTTACATAGGTATACATTAGCTGTAACTGCTGTATCTATTTGGACCGGTCACAACTCTTAATATAAACTGCTTTTACTACGAGACCGGGCGGTCGCTCACCTCCTCTATACTACCGTACATCGGCAACCTGATTGCATGCTGCGTGTGGCAATTCAACGAAGTCTAGTGATTACCATGCTTGCCATTATATGCAAGTTCAAGGTTCAAGCTCGTCTAAGGGCGATGGTTTTAAGTAGCAAAAAAAAAAATCGTCCGCATGAGAAGTGAAGATGGAATTCGTTAGCGGAGATTTACAGCATATAAAATAATACTACTTATTGGGGTTTCAGGCAAAATTATCCATCAGTTATTATAGATTTATTAATTTGTCCTACAGAATAATATCTGTAATATTAATTGTCAATATTACAGATATTATTCTGTAGGACAAATTAATAAATCAATAATATTCTCATAGCTGCAGTGCATAATTTGTACAGATTACTGTGCACATAACTGCGGAATCCCGGCCAACAAGTCACTCAGTTGAGTGCGCTCCTAGTATAATGGCAGTTGACATTGGACATATACGTCAACATATATGCCTAACTTGGAGTCAGGCCACAAAGGGAAACATTGAAGGAGGAGGATTCGGTCCGGTGCTGTGGATTGAATTCGGCATAGCTCAGTGGTCAGAGTGCTTGGTACGTATAACCAAGGACTCGATCCCCGGCGCCGGAGCGAATTTTTCTCCTCAAATATTAATTATCCATCAGTTGTTCTTCACCCTAAATTTCCTGCTTTGTAAACACATGTCTCCACGGATCAACGTCTGGACTGAGATCATAGACATCTCTAGCGAACTAATCTCGGAACAAAGCAAACACATTATGAGATCAGACACAATAAACTGACATAATGTTTTCTTTGAACTTATTGCATATCAAGATCGTACATTAAGTTAAGATTACCTTTGCAATTCATTTTGAGAGTGTTCAGATAACTCTCTAAGTAATATAACAAAACATCTATTTGATAGGATTATCTTGTTTTGAAAAGTACGGTACCGTATAATCTGCAGCGGAAGACTCTCAGCTTTGCTAACTTGCTGAGCAACGAAAGCGGATGGTTCTTCATATCTCCATAGTATTTTACAGCTTTATTTAAAATGCATACCGGTACTAGTTATGAAAAAGTTGATTGAGAGATTACATAGCAAACATAAGTTTTGAAGTCTCCAGTTTTTTTTTTTATACAGATTTCGCAATGAGAAACATGCATGGATTTTGTTTTCTGTCGAATGTGGATTTTTCATTGAGAATTCTGATACGATCTCATATTGTATATTCGGAAACTTGAAGAACTTGTTATCACTCAATTAAAATGTAATTTAAATGCAAGAAACAGCGGAACAGCCGCATGACTCAAGAACGTCTTTTCGTTGGTGAGACGTCATAACACATGTTACCAATATCATTTTTTCATGTCGGATGGGGTGAAACTGTTTTATGCTTCCTACTATATGAAGAAATCTTGTATCTGGTGAATTGTGCATATTATGTGCAAAAACACATTGCTTTCGTCGACTGTGCTTAGTGCAACTGCACAGTGCAGTACCGTAAATTTTCAGCGTGTGTTCCATCCTACTTTAATGCAGTGTGTTACTCGATCTGACATTCCTCTCTTAATCTTAAAAGTGTTGCTATGAAATGTGTTGAATAACATGGATGGACCTTTGATTCAATCCGCATATAGATGCAGCCTCTGTCTGAAAAAATATGTTGTTTCACGCGTACCTCTAGAAAAAATCTAGAGGTGTAAAGTCTGGTGACCGTAGAGGCTATGATTGAATCCATCTCGTTCAGTCTAGTGTACATCAAACATGTTAGTTAATTTCTCACGATCTATCTGAAGCCACATTCTCGTCTGTTAATTCAGTAGTAAATCACAGGAAGTTCATTACAATGGTATCCAACAATTCACTAAATGCATACTGGTTCACATTTCCATTAAAATATGGATCCGCAATCATATTGCCTAGTATTCAACACTATAGCATTACTTTTTTAGAACTAGAGTTATTGGATTCACGCATCCATCATGGGTTTTCTTCGAATTAATATTATGTATTTCGTATATGAACATATACCATCCAGAAAGAATTGGCATTAATCACTGAATAAGTCCACGCTATGGTCTCGTGGTAGCATGTTCGCTCCCGAACCCAGCGGGCCGGGGTTCTATTCCCCGCTTGGGACGAGTTGCCTGGGTGAGGTTTTTTTCGGGGTTTTTCCCTCATTCCTATGGATGAATATCAGGTAACTTTATCAGGCGTATGGAACCCCAATCATTCTCGCCACTTCCTTTCCCCCCTCATCCTTTCCTCATCATTCCGGTTGTCTTTCTTGGTTTTCAGATCGCGCCTGCGGCGGCCCTCCGAAGCTCCTGATGCTCTCGGCCGGCCTCCATTGATATGTCCAAGCATGGTAGTTGGTGAACCCACTCCTCTCCCGACGGGAGGGGTGGCCTACACCTCAGACCGTTGGCTAGACGGGAGTGGTGGCGTACACCTCATTCCGTTTGAGGGAGGGCTGTTGGAGTGGAATGGTACACGGACTTAGAGGAATATAAAAGTCGTTAGGGTGTTGGGAGTTCGGTCGGTTCGGCGAGAATAGGTGGCGATAATGAATGGGGTTCCATACGCCTGATAAAGTTACTTGATATTCATCCATAGGAGTGAGGAGGAAAACCCCGAAAAAACCTCACCCGGGCAACTCGTCCCAAACGGGGAATCGAACCCCGAACCGCTGGGTTCGGAAGCGAAGACGCTACCACGAGACCACAGCGGTGGACTCAATGTAGTCGTACAAAAAAGTTATAATTAAATGTACCTGTAAGTTTATTACAGAACAGGCCAAAACCGCACAAGTAGTCGAAAACTCTTTAACTATTTATAGCAGAAGGAGAGCCGCAGACGGTAGGCCTGCTAAAAAATTCTAATCAGGAGTGCTGAAAATGTGTATTTTCTTCAATATATTAAATAATTTGTACGTTAATTAATGATATTAAAGGAAAAGATGAAAGGATGACCATTCAAAATATTAGTGGATCTTCATCTAATCTTGGGTCTTTCTACAGTGAAATTACTGCATTACCTTTCTCAAAGATGACATTCTTCATTAGAAGATACGAGGTAAAAGTTATGAGTTACGACATTCAGTTGTTTAAATAGTTAATCTATTTATTTTTACCACTTTACTTAGGAACATTGTTAATGGGCATAAAGAATAATGTATTGGGCGGTTAGAGCGACGTACCCTATTGACAATCAGCACACAGTAATAGGTCTACTTGTCGAGTTCGAAAATCGAAAAATCGAAGGAGAATTGGGAGGAAAATTTAAAAGGTACGCAAAACGCGTCCTTGCAAGGGGTTGGGGGCTGTACAAAACTAAATATGTGAGCTCCAAGCCTGTTGGCCACTAGTCTCACTCCGGGTTACGCTGCTCCCCTGAAGGAGCTCTAGAAAATTTTGAAGGGGAAGCCGAAATTGGACGTAACCTCTTAGGTACCACATACGCGAGGGGGGCTGAGATTGATCAATTGGTCACGGAACGGGGCGAGGAGGAGTTGGCTGGTGTTTGCCGTTAGGATGGCAAGACGCCGTCATCTGTTGTTCGATGACAAAGCAGGTGAAGGCCGTCGGAAGAAGCGCCGTGAAATCTAAGCTGCAATTTGAGAGGTCCCTGTCCTTTCAATTTGCGACTTATTGAGTGACCTCGTATGTTTAATAGACTATTAATATTATCTGAACTAGGGCATACATAATTTATAATAAAGGTGGAATATATATGGGGAAGGGCATATAGGTCCGTGGCCCATTTCTTATAGGGCTCATCCCGACATTTGTCTTACGCCTGAGGAAAACCACGGAATACCTTAGGCAGGATGAGTTGTCTCATGTATAGGAGACTAGCCAATTTGGCTATTATGTAGGAGGTCATGAGCCTTGTTGATTTGTCTCAATTTCGAGACCAGCCATTTGGCTATATGATGGCTCAATTGCGAAGAGGGGGGAGAGATGTAATTGTTAATTAGGGAGATTCATGGGGATATGAGTGCAGGTCCGTGGCCCATTTCTTTTAGGGCTCATCCCGACATTTGTCTTAGCGCCTTAGGAAAACCACGGAAAAACCTTAGGCAGGATGTTGTCGAGTTTGCATTTCGGTCTCTTTTATATCTCATCCGGAGTCATTCGGGTGGAGCCCACAATGCACGCTACTGTCGCGTGCAGCCTAAGTCATTAAATTAAAAGTGCAGTGCCATTTGGCTTGTCGCAGCGACACCACTCACAAAATTTACTTATTTGTTGCTTGTAGTTCAACAGTTGCTCATTCGTTTACGTGGTTCATGAAATAAAAGTGTTTCCAATGGTACATTATTATGTCCAACATTTCGAAACAACCTATTAGTCCCTCCTACTAGGGAAGAATTATTATTCCTTACGTCAAATATATTTTCAACCATCATATACGTCATTTAATGGGGAATCTTGATTCCATATAAATTCAGTATCAAAGTTTTCACCGACTTTTAGTGTAATTTGTTCTACAAAAAGACAGAATATGAATAATTGCAGTTCAGTGTTGTTTACTTTTATGATGCGATAATCTACAGGATGTTTCAAAAGTGATTGTCAAAAAATTAGGGATGAGAAGTAAATTCATTAAAATAATCTTACTTGTCATAATATTTTAATGCGTAACGTTCATCTTCGAATATCAAACGGAGAAAACGTTACGGAAGTTTCAATATTTAACGTCACTTGCTTATTTTCTTACACGAATTATATTAATTTCTCACTTCCATTGTCATATATCCTTTCCAACAAATCAGATGCGACACAGTAATTCCACCCTTCTTGTTGGAGTCGTTAGAAACGGCTAAATCTACCTAACGAGTAGGATTAGCATTCTCATCCCGTTTTGTTCATTTGAACCTTCGAAACATCGTGTATTCCTATATTTATCATATCAGTTGAAAATGTCCAAGACTCATCCTTCTTAATAATACACCACTACTTTTCATTCAGAACGAAATATTTTTACGCCAAACGTTGACAATTTCAAATTTATTCTGTACTCGTCAGTAGTGTATTTCTAAATTTAAAAAAAAGTGCACAGGCTCTAGGATTTCGGTAGTACCGGGAGCAGTTGTCTTCTCGTCGCTATCATCATCATCATCATCATCATCATCATCATCATCATCATCATCATCATCATCATCACCATTACCATTATCATTATTTCTGCATTATTATTATTATTATTATTATTATTATTATTATTATTATTATTATTATTATTATTATTATTATTATTATTATTATTATTATTGAGAGTGTTTGACAATAAGATTCTCATGAAAATATATGGAGTTAAGTTGGATGAAGGTACAGGAGAATGGAGAAAGTTAGACCTACACAACGCAGAATTGTACGCGTTGTATTCTTCATCTGACATAATTAGGCACATTAAATCCAGACGTTTGAGATGGGCAGGACATATTCAGAAATGCATATAGTGTTAGTTGAGAGACTTCAGGGAAAAAACCTTTGGGGCGAGACGTAGATGGGAAGATAATATTAAAATGGATTTGAGGAAAGTGGGATTTGATGCTAGGGACTGGATTAATCTTGTTCAGGATAGAGACCGACCGATGGCGGGCTTATGTGAGGACGGCAATGAACCTCCGGGTTCTTTAAATGTCATTTATAAGTAGGCCTAAGTATTATTATTATTATTATTATTATTATTATTATTATTATTATTATTATTATTAAGTGGTAGTAGTACTACTAGTAGTAGCAGCAGTACATGCACGTGAGAATAGTACACGTGATTAAAATGTTAGCCTACATACTAATAGAACAGTAGGGAAAATGCATATATAATAGTAGCAATAAACTTTGAACAAGTAATATTTAACTTTTTTACAACATGCATTCTGTTTAAACAAATGAAGCTGCTTACATATAGACAACAAAATTGGAGCGACTTCCTGATAGCAAATACAAAAAGGTTAATAGGTGTGCAGAGTTGGGTTCATTATGAGATTGTTTAAATATGAATAAAATATTACTTTTTATAACTACAAAATTATTTCAACGATAATATGAAAATCAGAAAAGTGCCCTGGTGTCCCCCAGCTTCGAAAAATAGTCCCTTGGCGCCGCCAGGCGTGAAATACACACCTGGTGCTTGTCACATATCGCTTTAGTCCTAATTATTAGATTAAAAAATACTGACTGTGTTTTACTTAGATAGTGATGTGACGAGGTATTCAAGTAGGCCTATAAGTTAAAATCAATACGATTCTGTTAAGCCGTATGCCCTTATTAACGTCCGGTTTTCTGCGTGTATTCACTTTTGAAGATGGACAATTCTTCAGAGGGTAATTTAAATAGTATCAGTAATAAACAATACAAAGGAAATGAATTGATTTGGAAAGGAAAATGTCAGAAAAATGTTCTTTCGACAGTAATAAATTTGGAACCTGGATTCGGAAAAATAACGGTGAATTCCAACACGACTGTGCGGTTGTCATATAACAGTAATTTTTCTTTTAACCCTCTCATGCAGATGTCGGGCTTTTATGAGAACGGTAATAAATCTGTCTTAAGGAACTCAAGTCTTCGTGAACTCCTTGACAATACTGTATGGTCAGTAATTCTGTATCCGAAATGTGTTATCCTCTCATTTCCTAGTTAAGGTCCATGCGTAATATTACCTCTCCTAATTGCAGACTTTCCCAAGAACTGATTGCCGAGCTGCCTGTCCTACGAGTCAGCAAAGGTCAAGCATTACTCAGCAGAGGGCAGCAGTGCTGTCTATGTCTCCAACCTTACCAAGTATGTTTTGCGAGAATATGTATTAAATCGTAATCAAAGTCAAGATAACTGAAGTTGAATTAATTGAATCATTGTTAAGTTATGTATAGACCCTAATAATTCGACTTAAATAGATGGAAAAGCGTACTTCAATCATCCTTGACAAGGGGTTTCGATAGAATTGCTAACTTCTTTTTAAGAAAATACGGAAGACTAAGGAATCGACAGAATTTCACATAGAAAATGGACAAATTATCCAGTTCCGTTACTAAAAAACAACTTTATTCTACACTTCGGCAGACAGACTTAAATTTAGAGTCTTTTGAGACAGATTTTGTCTCGCGAAATAGTTGAAATCGATTGCACTTTGCAATTCTGATTTGATTAGGTGCGTTGTGTTCCTATATCGAACGTATATCCAATTATTTATTGTTCACGAAATGAAACATTCTATTCGTATGAGCATTACTAACTACTTGGTATGGTTAGAATAAAATTCGCCAGTTTTTCCAAATTTATAACATTAAAATGATTTAAATTTAAACGAGTGAGCACTAAAATTCATTTCTGTCAAGCATAACCTGTATTTATAATTTGTGTTGGGAAAGCCCGTGTTCCTAGCAATATAGGGGTTTTCCCCTGTGACATTCCAACAAGTCTTCATCATTATGATGACTGTAATGTGGACTCACCGCTAGTGGTGCACTCTTGATAGTCTCTGACGAACTAAGTGGTCTACTCTTCTCGGCACTGGCGGTATCTATAAGAAGCTCGTAGAGTCCGGGTGAAGAACAAATTAATGACACTATCTTTGATCGAAAAAAAAACAACTTTATTAACTGAATGTTTTGTGCATTATTCTTATATAATATCTTAATTCTTAAAATAACCTTTAAGACAGCATATAAATTACATTTAGCCTTTCTTTATTTAAAGTTATACTATCAGATAATAATAATAATAATAATAATAATAATAATAATAAATGATATTATTACAATAATAATATATGATATTATTATTATTATTATTATTATTATTATTATTATTATTATTATTATTATTATTATTATTGTATTTGCAGTGATCTAATATTATTAGCAGATTCTGAAGTCGCCTCAAACGTTCTGTTTTCTAATTACAATTCATTTATAAGGAATACGGGATGGAAACTTCAGTTAATAAAACTAAAGTAATGGGATTCATCGGAAAAAATCATCTCCGCAGCAAAATTTGCCTTTATGATAAACCTGTAGAACAGGTCCCATGTTTTAAATATTTGGGTTATCATTTGAGCTATGAACAAGAAAAAGATAATTCTACAAAACTGAATTATTTTAACTATGCACTGAATACCATTAACAACATTTCAAACCTTCTCTTGTCCAAAAACATATAAGAATTAAAGCCTATAAAACATGGCGAGAACTGTTCTCATGTATGGAAGTGAAGCTTGTACCATACGTAAATGTGATGAACACGAATCATTGCCAATGAAATAAAGTTTTTAAGAAGAACCGCTGGCTATACTAGATTAGATAAGAAAAAAAATTGCTATTTTGAAAGAATTAAATATGTTGTTTGTTGTTGTTTTCTAATGCGAGGCGTTTGACAATAAAGTAATTTGACCTCCAATATCTTTCAAAGATATTATCACATGAAAATGGCAAGTTGTAGCCGATTTAAGTGAACACCATATTTTAACGTTTTGGTGGCTACTTCATTCACACAAAATCCCCAATATTGACCCAATTTTAGAGAAAATTCAAAATTATAGACAGAAATGGAAATCTCATATTAGGGCCTACTCAGGATGCCTAGAACAAGGATACCACGCCAAGCACTAAATTACCGCCATTTAGGAACAAGACCATTGGGACGTCCGCTGAAACGGTGGAGCGAGACCGTAACAGGCCACCAGGCTTAATACATTATAGGAAGAAGAAGAAGAAGAAGAAGAAGAAGAAGAAGAAGAAGAAGAAGACTATTATTACATTATGCGTTCATTAGCAATTTTTTATTCATCATGGTAATTTTACTGTTTGCACAAATTTGTAGGTATTTGTAACAAAACTTATAATCTCTATTGACGAAGATAATTAAAACTCATATCACAAATACACTAACGTGTACTCTGCCTGTATGATTTGGTAACATAATTTCTTTCGCCAGTTACCAACTCAGGCTGTGCCCATTCTACATTATGTGAGATTCAACCCAGACATGCAAAACGTAGGAGTTCTGACAAATACTGACGTTTACAATTGAGGACCTAACATTCTAAATGTGATAAGTGCCAAAAACAGCTTTCTGAGATATTGATGAAAAACACACTGCGAAATGCATGTTGAGATACCTACAACACCGTCTTTTGGCGCACGAATATGTCACTTACAATTGAGCTACGACAAAGACAATTTAGTATGATATTCTCATATGGATGTTCCTCCCTTAGATTGAATAAAACGAAATTTGAAAAATTAGCACTTAGCACATTTAGAATGTTGTCTTTGAATGTTCACAGAAAATGGTGGGAGTATTTTATTACATATCTCCATGCTGATCTTTTAGATTTCTGCTTTGTAATAATTGCAGATTAAACAGGAAGTCCAAACACTACCGTGCGGTCATCAGTTCCATGCCATCTGCGTTTCGCGATGGTTGTTGCATTCTTCTGATTCCTGTCCTCTTGATGACTCTCCCGTCGCTCCTGCTCTCCGACGTCGAGCTCTTTTGTAAGTGTTTGTTTCCTGTTGAAATGTTTAAATTAAACTCACACTGTGACGACTTTTTTGCTAATAAACAAAGTACGGTATCTAAAGTCGCGACGTTGTTATTCCCGGCGTGACTCCTCCTCTTTGCTTACGTCTTAGGAAGTCAAGGCTCTATAAAGTCTAGGTAGGTAATATCGTTCGCCATTTTTGTTCTTTCGTTGCCGAGCTACCAGACGAGGGATCTATTTGCCACACCGTTAAACATTATCATGTCGTACTCCTATGATAATAAATCAAACGCACTGTAATTCAGCAAATAATTGAGCGGCAAATAACATCCTCGTGTGCTTTCTGCGAACGCCAACGAAAGAGCCAAAATGGCGGGCGATTAATATTAAGTATTTATCCAGCCTTAGGAAATGCTTTACATCTTCATCAGCGAATCACAAGACTCACACGTTTAAATGTAGCCGACCTGCAACGTGATTGGCTGCCGGAAATTAGAGCGACGGGACTATAAAACAGTAGCCTCTGCGAATAATTTTTTTCGTGAAATAGTCTAAATTCTAAAATACCACTAAGTGCTCGTAGTATTCTCTATGATAATTCTGTTACAAAAATAGCTGTAAGTGCACACTGTGTTTAGATTTCTTTGGGAACTCGCAATTCCATTCCACCCTTACTGCCATTTGTTCTAATCAGTTTTGTACAGTCCTTGCAGTTTAAAAGAGTCATTAAATAATGAATAACATATTCATCTCTTGAAAGAAGTGAAACTATACTGTAGATGTCTTTTGTCCTTGGACCAGAATTCAACCTGATAGCATCAGCTTCAACAGCCGCTATAGAGCATGTCTAATGAAAATGTATTTTTCAGTTGCTTCAAATGTTTTCCTACCGCTTCCGAAAAATACCCAGCAGGCATCCATGGCATTTCTCCTAATCAGACACGGGTAAGAGAGGTCTCCACTGAATGCAGGTCTTTGTATCTGTTCCAGGCGAGGGTGCGAACTCGCCCCGCTCCAGACAGGAGGCGTGCGGCAGTACAAGAAGCAGAAGAAGAAACTGCCTCTACAGGCGCCAGTACATCCTCAGGAGGTGGGGGAAGCTCTTCACGTTAAAGGACTGTCCCTCTTCGATCGCAGGTTCGTGTAGAATTGCCTAATAGCTTTACTTTTCATCTCTCACTCACGTTTGTTTTACTGACTTGTTATGGCATGGAAGTATTGTAGAAAGATATATATTTTAATACTATCAATAATATAGGAAATTTCACTTGACATTGCGTAAGAACATATTATTAAGGCATATTTACCTTTTGTCAGATTATCATGTACAGTACTACGTAGATTGTTTCTACTCCTCGCTCGGCTGCGGGTTCGATCCCCCCTTGGACTGATAACCTGGTTGGGTTTTTTCCGAGGTTTTCCCCAACCGTAAGGTGAATGCCAGGTAATCTATGGCGAATTCTCGGCCTCATCTCGCCAAACACTATCTCGCTATCACCAATCTCATCAACTCTAAATAACCTAGTAGTTTATACAGCGTTGTTAAATAACCAACTAAAAAAAAAAAGAACTGGTTTCATCTACGTATTCAGCTATTGTTGTCTTTATGGCAGTACTACAAATCAATGAATAAAAGACAAATGTTGCCGTAAAAGGCGAGTATTTTCCCTGGACCAAAAGTACAATATAAATGGAGTAAAAATTAGTATTTTGCCGTGGAAGAAATCTGTGGTACAACGGTTTAAGTACACATTTCCGTGGATCAGTAAGCTGTTCCCTTTTTTCACTTGTTTAAGTACTATACTGCTATACAATGAATTTTGAAGTCTGTCATTCCATTATTTAGCCAAACAGTATCATACTGGATCTGAATACAACGAAGTGCGGGTATATTCTGCCTAGCCTGCTAATTGTCGTGTGTAAAAATCTACATACATCGTTCTAATATTCACAGAAGTGTAACCAGCAACACAGAAGTGTAACCAGCAAGAACTTTATCTATGCTCTTTTCTGGGCACGTAGTTGTGAAAGATGTTTAAGTGCTATATTTGTTTGTATTTCAATAATAACGCTATCCTGTTACGAAATTTAATCAGTTTTTCCAACGTAATCTTGTGATTTTACTTTCCAGTCATTCAGTATAGGTCTGTTTCTCGAAACGAAGACGTCATACGAACGGAATATAGCTAGTATAAAATAGTTTAGGCCAGGGGTGCTCAATCTTATGAATACTGCGGGCCAGTATTTAAAAAAAATGTTCTTTTGTTGGGCCGCAGACATCCTCCAATAATAAATTCAATTTATAAAAATGTCTTACTAATTAGTGATTACTGTAATTTATAGTAATTAATAATATATTGTGACTTTAAAATTCAAAACAATAATGTAGTTTTATTCCTACAACAATAACCCTTCACTTTCTACAATTTAATTCTACTCCCGTCAACAATGGGATTTGCACTCCACACGACAATGACAATTTACTTGGATTATTGAAAACAACAATGAACCGTTAATTTTAACTAATGTTCACAAAGCACTATTTACAAATCAGAACGGTCGGTTCTCAATTCACAGTTCGTTTGCCTTGGCTAGTTCTTCTAGCTCAGTCACTCGAGTTCACAGTATCTCGAACCCCAGACCTTCAGAGACAATCCGCTGAACTTCGAACTCAGGTCCCCCATCTGCGGTCCACTGCACTCAAACTCAGGACTTCCGGCTCCACAGTTACGGACACAACTCAAGTCGAACTTCGGTCTCGAAGCTGGCTTCACTGCTACACAAGACTGGCTGGCTTGCTGTCCAAAACTAGCAATGACTGCAACTAACTAAACTGCTCCTCTAGTTCACTCGCGTGTCGTATTTATAACTAAACCATAGTTACGAGAAATTTCCACGGGTGTCCAGAGATAGCTCTCTCGAATTATCTGGATATCTCCCCTCTCTGCCGCGGTCGTTCTCTCTCCTCTCCTCTCCTCTCTCCACTCCATGCCACAGGAAGCAGATGCGCGCGCACTTGCGCCGAACTACGGCCGACCTTGTAATCCTTCTGCCGGTCGTGAGATCGTATCCCAGCTCTGTCACAATATGTTATTTACTTACAGGACTTGTTACAATTCGAATACAAACAACAAACTGAACCAACATTCCGCAAAAAAAAAAAAAAAAAAACCTCACGCTACGGCATTACAAATGCAACGCTTGGCTATTGTGCATTGTCTCAGAGTGTCTTGCTGACTAGCGCCACTGGCGGTTAAGTTTGAAAAGTATGTTCATATTTTTTTTTAATTTGAAGTTTGAAACTTACTATTGGACCGCAGCAAACATAGTGGAGGGCCGCGGGTTGTGCACCCCTGGTTTAGGCATACATTGTTTTCATAATATTTTAGATTTTTAAGTCAGAATAAGTTTATTTACGTATTGTTCTTTTATAATCTTTCATTTAGATTTTTATTAGTGAAATTAAATTTTAATAAGGTTAGAAATACAGTACGTAGTAAGAGAATTGTTAGTACTTTGAATATCTAGTTCAGTAGCGTCTTAAATAGTGGAACTGTGTGTTTGCAGTCTAAGTAGAGGTTTGTGGAAATATTTAAAAAATGGTACTGCCGCAACTTCAAGCAAAATAAGAAAAGAGAAAATTCCAAATTTTAAAAAATCATCAGAAAACATACAGATCAAATACTGACTCAGCCTTAGTTTATTATTATTATTATTATTATTATTATTATTATTATTATTATTGCATATAGAGTGTAGTTGGTAGACCGGAGGGAAATGACCTTTGGGGAGGCCGAGACGTAGATGGGAGGATAATATTAAAATGGATTTGAGGGAGGTGGGATATGATGATAGAGACTGGATTAATCTTGCACAGGATAGGGACTGATGGCGGGCTAATGTGAGGGTGGCAATGAACCTGCGGGTTCCTTAAAAGCAATTTGTAAGTAAGTATTATTATTATTATTATTATTATTATTATTATTATTATTATTCACTCAGCCTTCTATAAAAATTGAGTACCGGGTCTTTCCCGGGGGTAAAAGGCGGTCAGAGCGTGGTGCCGACCACACCACCTCATTCTAGTGCCGAGGTCATGGAAAGCATGGGGCTCTACCTCCATGCCCCCCAAGTGCCTTCATGGCATGTTACGGGGATACCTTTACCTTTTTTTTTTTTATTATTATTATTATTATTACCGTGTGTATAGTGTTAATATATTCTGCATTTAAGTTTATAATTCACAAAAACAAATTTAAATTTTCACCAAACTTTTAAACCTCTTTAAGGAAATTTCAGTTCTCACCATAAATAAACTACGACTTGTTATACGTGCAAAATTTGGCAATGTTGACTTTTTGTTGTACTTGTCAGCTCCAACTGTTCCAGTTATACTTGGAGGAAATAACAGTAGGTTCGATCATTGTGTTTTTATAACTACTCATAGTTGATAATAATTGGAATAAATCGACGGAAGCCCAGAGTTTTTGATACCCTTTGCTAATATTCCTCTGATGCTTGTGTTTTCTGCCAATTTTAGCTTAGTTAAAACTATCATTACCTTTTAGTTTCATTAATTCACATCCTGAAAAACGTATAGTTTCAGTCCGACTGAAGGTCAAGGTTGTTTCAGAGATTATGAACGGCAGCAACGGCAGCAGGAGCGGCATCACCATCACCACCGACGAGTGAAGCCCATCATGTCGGTAGAAGCTTCCCCAAGACAGTATGCTTCCTCATTATCTGGTAAGTACGGATCATCTTGTATCCTTTGGAGTTGAAGCTTTCAACCGATCTGACCCAAATATAATTATGCTTTCAGTACGTTGTCTTCTTTATATAACAAACATGTTTCGTCGGCAGAGCTTGTAAACTTCTAGTTATGCTTATACATATGAAGGGGCGAGAATGATATAATTCTAAGCCAAGCCACACAGACGAAATTTTGTAGAAGAGAGTATTAAATGTTTAAGAGTTCAATGCTATTAGGTGCGGTATCATAAATTCTTCGGCGTATACTTTTT
The DNA here is from genome assembly GCF_040183065.1 of Periplaneta americana. NCBI lineage: Eukaryota > Metazoa > Arthropoda > Insecta > Blattodea > Blattidae > Periplaneta > Periplaneta americana. The sequence continues at coordinate 136,770,426 of NC_091129.1, forward strand.
CTTTTCGCTGTTATTTATATTCGCTTTAACATCTCTGGTCATACCGTGAGCTAATCTTTTGGGTGAAATCCGAAGGCCTGTGTACTATTTTGAGACAGGTTCTATTGTTGTGAACTATTATGGCGTCTGTAGATGTATTACTGATTTGTTATGAACATGATTTTGATGATGAATGAAGCCGGTGATATTCAGGGATGTTGTGACCCGAATTTCCTGGCATTTGCCTTACGGTTGAGGGAAAACCCTGAAAAACCTCAACCGGGAATCGAACCCGGGCTCTCTGTGTAATAGAGCAGCATGCTGATCTCTACACCACAGAGGTGGTCAGGCGTATACTCACATCTTTTGTTGAGTAATTTTTATAATATTGTACTAGTAGCTTCCTCGTATGTGTAAGAAATAGTGTGACTTTGAACTATCTCATTCTCACCCCTTCATATCGTACTCCTCCTTGTTTGAAGTTTTACCAAATAGTCGGCTTTGTACTGTATTTAATAAGTATGAAATATATTTTTTGTTGTATTTTCCTGCTTACGTCATATTTGTGAAATTTGGTGCTTATAGTAAAATGTATGATGGAATTGGAGTAGCTACTTAAAATTGTGTTTTTGATTACTTAAAAGTTTTGTTTTATTAGTTTTATTTGAAATACGATTACTATTATTTACTCGCATAATTTTCGCACCCCAACTTTTAAACTTCAATTTTGAACTTTATTTTTTTCCCCGCGTAATTTTCGCACCTAAATGTCTAAATTCCTATTTAAATTTTCTTTTTACGTTCATTTAACTGGTCAACGCGTGTCTGAGTTCTCTGACAACAAGGATGATTCTTGAGATAAAATTTACCGGCAGTTGTTCTAAAATGAGTGTTAGAAATACGCAAAATTACGGCAGAACTTAACCTGATGTTTTATTATTCGTTTCAGAAACATCGCGATTTTCCGTAGTTGCTTTGTCTTTTCACTCATTTTTAATCATACCAGTGTAATGTATAGGTTATAATTCTTTGAAATAAAATGCTGTTCTTCATAATATCATGTCATTTTTTTTTATTTCCTTGCGTAATTTACGCACCCCTATTTCGGAACGGATTTTTTTCCCTAAAAAAGTGCGAAAAATACGCCAGTAAATACTTTCAGAATTCATAAGATAGTAGCATCTATAGGCCTACATAGAACGTTCCATTACTCCTCCTACCTTAACATGCACAGATGCATTATACAAATTCAAGTAATTAAAAATTTTGTGCGTATTCTTTTTATTTTAAATGCAATTATTTTCGAATTTACAATAAAGTAGTAGCATTAGCAACGATCCACAACATTTCTGATCTTAAATGTTTAAGTACAAAAACTGCTTTTTAGTAAGTTCTTATCACTCGATAAACCATTTGTAGAGTTATTTCATTTTACTGTTGCTTTGAACTATTTGTAGCCGATCTTTGAAGTAATTAGGCAGTATGCTGCTAAGTTAATAATTGTTTCAACACTAACGTTTTATGTTGTGTCTTACAACTCCACATCATAAGCACTAACAAACTGAAGCTGCTACTGCTGAGAACAAGTTATCACGCGGTATCAGCGAATGATCGAACTTTATTGTTCTACACGAAAGAAATTCCATATGGGAAAGGAAATTATAAACAGAAACATTCCAGTTTGTCATGTAGTCTTTTTCATCACAAACATTCATTGTTCTCAAGAGAGACATTCTTGCCTTTATGTTTAGTTTAGTATGTCTAAAGAGTCTGTATTGTTTTCTTTGCTCAAGAAATTAATACAGTAACGTCCATCCACTAATTGAGTATCATCCGAGTTTCTGTATATCTCCAGTTGAAGATAGGCTGCCTGGAACGAGGATTCTTCAGAAACTAAATTAATGTTATTTTTTATAAACTCACCTCCAAATTCTTTACTCTTTCTCAGAGCCCAGCTAGTCTCTATACCTTTTTGATATAGAAGTAGTAAACGGTCTAGAAAGCCACTTCCAAATAACGTTATCGACGTCAGTATTAAAAAGCGTTTATTTTGAAGTCCATCACTCATCAGATCTAACAGGTGAAATGCTGATGGATAAAATCTCAATTATATTGTGAAAATGACAGGACAACAGAAGAAAATTATAGACTCATTATTTTGTCAAGGTGTGGTGTTTTACCTTTTATCGTTATACTGAAAAGTTATTTTAAAATCGAATTCTTACAATCTTGACCTCTCTTTTCTTCAGTGTTTTATTATAATGGAATATGTTAATTAGGCTTATATGATCTTGCTCTAGATACACACTCTTTTCCATGAATGTGGTGCAAGGGCGACCGTTGTTGGCATGTCTTCCTCGATCATCCACACGCCTAACTCACCGCTTCACAGTTGCGATGTCAAATAATGTGTTTTCTCCTTAGAGTTTCTTCAAACGGCATAATGTGCTCTACATTGAGAAACTCTACCACTCATCACTTATCGAAAATAACGTGTCTCATCTTTCATTTTTTATTCACTACTGTGGCTATACCATCTGGTGGAGAGAAGTGATACTGGTTTGTCGACTACGAAGATGAGGATTACTTAGCACAGTTAAACTTCTTTTTTATTTACAATATAAATATACATGGTATTATTTTCGAAGTGACTCTTGTAACAGGAAATTTCCTCTTCTACACCGTCTGCCTATATCTTTCAGTAGCCTAAGTGCATATTTCACGATTATAAATTGTGATATTTATCACTTAGGAGTATGTGTAGCTATTAAAATGTTAGCAACTGTTCTACAGCTCCGTATGCGCCTTCAAAGATACATACAGCTTGATTCAGGGATTTTGGCCCCTGCAAAAAGTAAGTATCATAAATTATGTCATAAATTTCAATCAAAGACACAACTATTTTTTTTTTTACGCTTTTCTATTTTGGCTTTTTGAAACTGTTCTTTAGTATTTGGATTTGTTCTGTAGTTTTTGATAATTTTGGCAGCGTTATATCGTAAGTAATCTTTATTGTCATGGTTACTGTTTTGTATGACTGACTCAGTTTCAATGATTAAGTTTTCTATAGTTTTATCTAAATTTGTTTGTGGATAATTATGTTTATATCCTTTATTTAATATTTCGATATCCTCATTTGAAAATTGTGTGTCAGTTAGGTTAACGAATCTATTGATGATTGTCGGTTGTTGGGTATTACATGACTCTTGCGTCGAATTTGACCTTAATTTTTGTAGTTTGTTGTTCAATGTTGCATATTTGTTCTCCATTAAGATCTTTATTTTGTTATTAATTATTTGGTCTAAAATGGGCCATGCAGATGTTGAGAAATTAGAATTTTGTAGGTGAAGTTCGTATAACTTTGTATTCATAACATCTTTTTTCTTGTGTAAAAATTTAATTTCGTTTTTGATCCATGTTGTTTCAGCTGAAATTTTTGTTTTCCTGGCTGATTGGGTTTTGCTCTTAATTTTAATCTTTGCATAATTAGGTATTAATTTTTCTTTTAAACATTGTTGGTTGAACCAAATGTTTGCATTAGTGTTGTGTAATTTAATCTTTAAGTTCAGATAACGTTTGTATAGTGCTGTCTGATTGACATTGAGTAATTTGCAATTCATTTTATATTTCAGATGTGTCTAGTAATTTAATAAAATAATGTTATAAATTTTATGACATTACTAGACACATCTGAAATATAAAATGAATTGCAAATTAAAAAGTAAGTAGATAGATTGAGAGCGAGTTACTCATCACTACTGGCAGGCTGGGTCACACAGGTCAGGCCGCGCAGTCATAACACCTAACACTTCCTTCGTATCATGTCGCGGTACACTCCGTCTTAAAACACAATATTCTTCCACACGTTCCGTTACTATAGCTCACGAAAGAAACGATTACCGAAAAGTAATGGTGGCGTTGCTGTCTGTTTTGATGTGTGTATGTAGGCACACCGAGGGGGGAGAGGTGCGAGCCGATGGAAGTGCTGTCTCTTCCAAGAAGATGAACAGATGAGGACATCGCTGTGGAAATAAAGAACGTAGCAAGAGAAAAATTCGAACCTAATTAAACGCGCAACGTATTGTAACAGCGACGTGAGAATCGAACTCACGACCAGCGTCCCGCAAGAAAGCAGATCGCACAGGCTCCACGGAACATTGAGTGACGTCGCGCGGTGGAGAGAAGAGAGAGGGTGTATTACGTCAACGCAACGAGTCTGCGCGCAGCTGCTACTAACGCAGTGAATGTGGAACGACCTTCTCGACTATTCCAGGAGTCTGTCGATGTAGAGATATGAGATAATTCTCTACACACCTGTAGAAGGTTCTCGCAACTATGATTTTGCTATAAAAGAGCAGTCGCCAGCGAACTAGAGTCAGAGTTTTCAGTTATTCAGTCAGTAAGAAAGCCAGAGCAAGCAAGCCAACCGGAGTTCGACTCTAGTGTGCGTCCGCATCTGCGTCAGCATCCGAAGGCCTGAGTTCGAGTGCAGTGGATCGCAGTTGGAGGGACCTGAGTTCGAGTGCAGTGGACCGCAGTTGGAGGGACCCGAGTTCGAGTACAGTGAACTGTCTCTGAAGGTCTGTGGTTCGAGATACTGTGAACTCGAGTGACTGAGATAGAAGAACTGTGAACTGAGAACTGATAGTTCTGATTTGTAAATAGTGCTTTGTAAATATTAGTTAAGATTAACAGTTCATTGTTGTGCGTAATAGTCCAAGTAAATTGTCATTGTCGTCGGTGGAGTGCTATAACGAATACTGTGTTGAGTGAAGATACAATTGTTGACAAGAGCGTTTAAGGTGAATTGTAGAAAGGAATTATTGTTGTGACGAATAAATTACATTGTTGTAACTAATAAGAATCACATTGGTGTCAGAACCGGGACATTATCGACAATGGAGAACCTACAGCAGATCCTGCAAGCCATCGCAGAAATGAAAGCAGAAATGAACAAGCACATCAGTGAGGTTAAGAACGACATAAGTGATGTGAAAACGGAGATGAAAAGTGACATAAGTGAAGTGAAAACAGAGATGAAAAGTGACATAAGCGGAGTGAAAGATGACGTCACTACGCAAATTGAAAGCGTTTCGGCCCACGTAGATGGAATTGTCGCCATCGTAAAAGACGAACTTAAGGCCGATTTGGATAAACTAAACCAGAATTTTACAACTATAAACGAGACAGTAGCCGAGTTGAGACAGGATGTAGGCCATTTCGACGGCAAAATCCGCGATCTCGAGCGTCGTCAAGAGCAGACGAGTGAGGTGATGGACAAACACGCTGAGGAAAACAAGCACATACTCGCGTTAATGGACCAACACGCTGTAGAAAACAAACACATCCTCGCGTTGGTGGATCGCCAGGCTAGAGAACAGAAACAGATAATTGCCGAGGAAGTTCAACGGGCCGTGGAAAGATCGACGTCAGCATTGAGGACCTCACATAGTGCCCCTGCGGAACCATCGGCTTCAGCCAGACATCACAACGTCAAGACGCCGAAGTTCGACGGTACGACGTCTTGGGCGATATTCCGTCGCCAGTTCGAGGCCATCGCAGAGCACAATGGGTGGACGCCGGCAGAGAAAACTACTCAGCTGCTGGCCGCGCTTCAGGGACAGGCGTCGGAGATTCTTCACAGCGTTCCAGAAGATGGGACAGCCGCTGAGATAATGGCGGCCCTGGAGGGACGTTGTGGTGACCATCAACTTGCTGCAGCATTTAGGACCCAACTAAAAACGAGGGTCCAACAGTCAGGCGAGTCCCTGCAAGAATTCGCGATGGCGGTGGAACAACTGGCCCATAAGGCGCTCAGGGGCCTACCTAATGACTTCATCGCTGGAGAGGCGGCCTACACCTTCGGCAGCGGAGTTCGAGACCCGGAAATAAAGCAACAGCTACTCTTGGCAGAGCATCGCACCATCAGTGCAGCTCTGGCGGCGGCCCTCAGGATGGAGGCAGCCAAGTTGACGGTGAACGTCTCGGCATCGCACCGGATTAGGAGCGTCGCGGCGGCCGACGTCGAGGAACGTCAACCGAAATCACCCGAGCGACGAAGACGAGGAGTGCCCACCTGCTGGTCCTGCGGCGAGCCTGGACACCTGAGGAGGGACTGTGACCGATCTGGTCACAAACAGGAAAACTAAAAGGGGCCGATGCGATGAGGGGCACGTCGGCGCCGTCATCACCATCCCCTCGGCTGATCTTGAAGACGGTTAACAGAAGATGCGACGATGGGCTGATTGCTGACGGATGGATAAGAGGCCGCCCATGCAGAGTACTGGTAGACACCGGGGCGTCGCTCACTATCGCCAGACCGGAAGTCGTGCGTGGACTACCTGGGAGGACGCCGCTGCGCCGGTATGAGCTACGTACTGCCTCAGGCGAGAACCTGCCCATCCAAAAGGAGGTTTTCCTGGATCTGACATTGGGAAAGAGGAGACTGGAGATGTGGGTGTTCGTCGCCAACATCACTGAAGACGTCATCCTGGGACTCGACGCCATGCGGATCTTCGATGCAACGGTGGATGTCAGGCGCCGTATCCTGCGGTTTGGTCAGGATGAAGTGTTCCTGAGGGACGTCGAAGACCAACCCATTGCAAGCAGACTCACCTTGGAGAATCATGTGACAATCCCGGCAGGCTGCGAGATGGTGGTGACGGCAAGACTGGACGGACAGCCGAAGAGAAACCTGCTCCTCGATTCGCAAACAACTCCGATAGATGGGGTTTATGTGGCCAGATCCCTACTCCCGAATCAGAAGGTGGTACCGGTGAGGGTCCTGAATGTTACCAATCGGGACAAGGAGGTGCCTAGTGGAACTGTAATAGGTAGCGTCGAGCCGGTAGTGTCTGTGACGTCGCTGGCAGAAAACGAGGAGTGTCACCGACCACATCCAGATCTAGACCCATCACTGAAAGAGCTGGCTCAAGAATTGCCGGCGAATTTAAGCAAAAGAGAAAGAAGACAAGTCCACGATCTACTGACAGAATTTCAGGACGTGTTCAGTCTGTCTGAAAATGACTACGGGAGAACGGAGAAAGTTCAGCACCGCATCGACACCGGAAATGCTCGCCCAATCAGACAACCTCCTCGACGCGTCCCTCTAGCTAAACAGAGGGAGATTGACAGCCAACTGGAGAGCATGAAAGCAAGAGGGGTCATCGAGGAATCCGACAGCCCTTGGTCATCATCTGTGGTGCTGGTGAAGAAGAAGAATGGGGACCTGCGTTTCTGCGTGGACTATAGAAGACTGAATGACGTCACCAGGAAAGATTGCTTTCCCCTTCCACGAATTGACGACACCTTGGACACTTTGGCCGGAGCAGAGTGGTTCTCGACGTTGGATCTCAAGTCAGGATACTGGCAGGTGGCGCTACATCCTGAGGACAAGGAGAAAACGGCATTCTCTACTGGCCAGGGACTATGGCAGTTCACCGTTATGCCGTTCGGCCTCTGCAACGCCCCGGCTACATTCCAGAGACTAATGGAGTCCGTAATGAGAGGCCTGACATACGACACCTGTTTGCTGTACCTTGATGACGTCATCGTGGTGGGCAAGACTTTCGGCGAACAGCTGTTGAATCTGAGGAAAGTGTTCGAGAGACTGTGACAAGCCAGACTGAAGTTGAACCCGAAGAAATGTCATCTATTCCAGAAGAAGGTCAACTACTTGGGACACGTAGTAGGGACCAACGGAGTGGCCACGGACCCGGAGAAGCTACAAGCCGTCAGAGGATGGCCTAGACCGAGGGACAAGCAGGAGCTGCGCCGCTTTCTCGGCCTCTGCACTTATTACAGAAGGTTCGTAGCTGGGTACGCCAACATCGCTAAGCCTCTAACCCAGCTGACCGAGGAGAAACGACAATTCCAGTGGACAGACGAGGCGGAGTCATCCTTCCAGTCACTGAAAGAGGCGCTCTGCACTGCTCCTGTACTGGGATATCCCATCCCTGGAAGGAAGTTCACGCTCGACACGGACGCTAGCAACGTAGGCATCGGCGGAGTACTCTCTCAGGAACAGGACGGGCAAGAGAGGGTGATTGCCTACTTCAGCCGAACATTGTCCAAGGCTGAGAGAAACTACTGCGTGACCCGTAGAGAACTTCTTGCTATTGTGGAAGCCCTGAAGCATTTCCACAAATATTTGTATGGCCAGGAGTTCCATCTGAGGACAGATCATTCTGCACTCACCTGGCTATTGGGCTTCAAGAATCTGGAGGGGCAGACCGCCCGTTGGGTTCAACGACTGCAGGAGTACAACTTCACCTCCGAACACCGACAAGGGAAGAAACATTCCAACGCTGATGCCTTATCACGACGCCCGTGCCCGGATGGCTGTAAACACTGCCTGAAAGTAGAAGAGCGGGATGGCGCCCACGCAGTCCGAGCAATTGCCGCCCAGCCGAGCCCAGGATGGGATAACGCCGCCATAAGGAGGGAGCAGCTGGAGGACCCAAACATTGGACAGCTACTACGTGATGTGGAGTCCGGCCAGAGACCAGTATGGGCCGATATCGCCAACCGTAGCACCACTTACAAGAGCTACTGGGCCCAGTGGGAATCCTTCACTGTCAAGGACGGTATCCTGAAGAGGATTTGGGAGTCGGCCGATGGAAGGACCCACATAGAACAACTTGTCCTGCCCAGGAGCAAGGTGAAGGAAGTGCTGGAGGAGACTCATGCTGGAGTGACTGGAGGCCACCTGGGAGCCAACAGGACGCTGGACAAGTTAAGGCAGAGGTTCTATTGGTTGCATCAGAGAACCGACACGGAACAATGGTGCCGAAGATGCGACACCTGTGCAGCCAGTCGCGGACCAAGGACACGCAGCAGGGGAGCCATGCAGCAGTACAACGTGGGAGCTCCTTTTGAGAGGATCGCCATCGACGTTGCTGGACCGTTCCCGGTCACGGATCGGGGGAACCGCTACCTGTTAGTAGCCATGGATTACTTCACAAAATGGCCAGAGGTGTACGCGATTCCTAACCAAGAGGCTTCGACGGTGGCCGACGCGCTGCTTGACAACTTCATCTGCCGATTCGGGGTGCCCCGGGAATTGCATAGCGATCAGGGGCGCAACTTCGAATCCAACCTGATGGGAGAATTGTTCGAGCGTCTGGGGGTGCATAAAACCAGGACCACTCCCCTCCACCCACAGTCCGATGGTATGGTGGAACGCTACATCAAAACCTTGGAAGAGCATCTGCGGAAGGTGGTGTCCAACCATCAACGAGACTGGGATGCCAGAGTCCCACTGTTCCTCTTGGCCTACAGAGCTTCGGTCCACGATACAACAGGGATGACACCGGCAAACATGGTCTTCGGGAGAGAGCTGCGCCTGCCCTGTGATCTGCTGTTTGGCACGCCACCCAGCGCCGACCAGCCAGCAACTGACTATGTGGCAGAACTCACCGAGAAGTTGAATGGAGTTCACCAACTGGCCAGAGAGCACCTCAAAATGGCCAGCGACAGGATGAAGGTGCGCTACGACAGATTGGCCAACTCTGCAGGATTCCAGGAGGGCGACCTGGTGTGGCTGTATCGACCTACCAGGACCAAAGGGAAATCACCAAAGCTGCAGCGTGCCTGGGATGGACCATACCGCGTGGTGACCCGGATCAACGACGTGGTGTACCGGATCCAGCGACAACCTCGAGGGAAGATGATGGTGGTGCATCTGGACCGATTAGCAGCCTACCAAGGGACTGCCCGGGACGAGCAGCCCTAAGGAGGGGGCAATGTGACAGCGACGTGAGAATCGAACTCACGACCAGCGTCCCGCAAGAAAGCAGATCGCACAGGCTCCACGGAACATTGAGTGACGTCGCGCGGTGGAGAGAAGAGAGAGGGTGTATTACGTCAACGCAACGAGTCTGCGCGCAGCTGCTACTAACGCAGTGAATGTGGAACGACCTTCTCGACTATTCCAGGAGTCTGTCGATGTAGAGATATGAGATAATTCTCTACACACCTGTAGAAGGTTCTCGCAACTATGATTTTGCTATAAAAGAGCAGTCGCCAGCGAACTAGAGTCAGAGTTTTCAGTTATTCAGTCAGTAAGAAAGCCAGAGCAAGCAAGCCAACCGGAGTTCGACTCTAGTGTGCGTCCGCATCTGCGTCAGCATCCGAAGGCCTGAGTTCGAGTGCAGTGGATCGCAGTTGGAGGGACCTGAGTTCGAGTGCAGTGGACCGCAGTTGGAGGGACCCGAGTTCGAGTACAGTGAACTGTCTCTGAAGGTCTGTGGTTCGAGATACTGTGAACTCGAGTGACTGAGATAGAAGAACTGTGAACTGAGAACTGATAGTTCTGATTTGTAAATAGTGCTTTGTAAATATTAGTTAAGATTAACAGTTCATTGTTGTGCGTAATAGTCCAAGTAAATTGTCATTGTCGTCGGTGGAGTGCTATAACGAATACTGTGTTGAGTGAAGATACAATTGTTGACAAGAGCGTTTAAGGTGAATTGTAGAAAGGAATTATTGTTGTGACGAATAAATTACATTGTTGTAACTAATAAGAATCACAGTATGTTTACGAATGAAATAATAATACCGTGCGATACAAGACACGTATTCACATGCAGTGGAACAAACTAAAGTTGTAATGTAACTATCACAACGCAAGACTGGTTCTATCGATGTCATTTCTCTTCCGACTGTACTCTTGAATATCATTCAAGTTATCTCGTGACCTTTCCTGTCGCCCGCTCTTCCTTATCGCAGTGTTTGATTCGCATTCCTTCCGTCGGTATTCCGTGCTTGCGAGACCTATAACCACTACGTCTATTGACTAAACAATGTCATGATGACTTATTTTCTTGACATGAGTGTCCCTCAGCTTCTCTTCTCATCCTATGCACGTTTGTGATTAAATTTATTTCTTATGATGCAATACACAGCTCGCTCACTAGCCGAACAACCAAGGACAGGGGCCATTAACGCTGAGTCGAGCTGTACTGTTCTCCAACCAGGAGATAAACCGTGAAAGGAATGTGCTTACTATTGCGTCATCTATTGGAGCGACGTAGATAGATAATATTAGAGTTATAACGTCAGTTTAAAAATCATGCGCTCTCCTGCATATGTTATTTCCTGTATGGAGGGATTAAAAGACAAGGAGATTAACAGTGATCTAATTTTGTAACTAGGGTAGTATAAAAATGTGTGCATCAGTGTTATGGTTTGTGCTTTGAGAGATAGCCAATAGAGATACGAGTACCCACGTGTGTGACCTTATGACATCAACATTCATTCACAGCATCACCCCGCGTCGTTTCATTCCCTGGAGACTTTCTCGTGGTTGGAGTGCAGTACTGATGCGTCAAAACTTCTGACGACGGAAAATATGTGAACTACTACTGCAGATCCACTGACATCTGGCTGACCTTTCACCCAGCCACTAAGACGCAACTCGTCCTTATCAGCTTGTTGTATTTCTCTCCGGTGCCTCCTGTGTTGTCACCTACTCTCGATTAGTGGTAAACATAACATAATTTTCATCATCCTTAATGATGATTTTATCAGACGTGGCAACTCAGTAACTGACGCAATCATGAGAATCGTATTCCAGTTGCAAGTAGCTTGACACTCCCACACCCCAGTTGGTAGGTGATAAGACTGCATTAGCGCTCGATTTTGTAGGTCAAAGCTGCAGGAGTTTTGTAGTGCAGTAAGCTTTTCTTTGTTTCTGGCAGTAGCGGCTGGTGTTCAAAATAATGATTGTGCTACAATTTCTATATCGGCCTACTATATACACTTGTATGTATTTATCTTAATTTGAGACTCGCCTAGTGACGAAATATGAAGTCCATACGACGTTCTTTCGTACTGCAGAACTTGTCAAATTACCCTGGGTTGAACCCCTCCATCTTGGACATCATACTCTATTCTATTGACAGTATTGCAAGAGCAGTGAGACATAGTGTTCATTAAAAACGTTTTTATGCGTTTCAAGCAAGAAAAACATCTTTCTGGCTCAGCAGTGGCCATTGGTGTTGTAACCAAAATATTTAACAACTTCGTTACTTCACAGAATGGATCCTGTAAATTGTTGAAGACTATGTATTGTAACAATTGCACAGACATCTACATTTCAGAAGTCGGGTCTTCCGTATAGAACTCCAAGTTGTGTCTGTATTATTTGTCTATGGTCTATATAGTATAGCTGTTGACAGCAATTTCAACAGGTAGATGGCAGCAGCAGTCAGACACTTGAATTACCAAATACATTGTAAATAATTCCGAGTTCCTCCACAAACAAGCATTCTTTCGTTACGCTATACTTTTGCAATCTCCAAGCTGTGTCGTGCTGAAGCTGACTACAGCACTTTCCCGCGTAAAAATAGCCAATCAGAGCAGTGATTTCAGCTTTGCACATGCGCATAACTGTCTTCATTCTCATGTGGAGGTTTGAATAGCACAACGAACCCCATGAGGCACCAAAGACTGAAGAGCGAAGACTAAACACTCTACAACGCGTATGAACATAACCGCGGGAAATTGTCAAATGACAGATCAAATACTATGGCATTGCAATCAGTGGCGTAGCGTCAATGTAAGCTAAAAGCTCAGCTTCCCCAGTTAATAATAATAATTTCATAATAAACCTGCAGTTTATGAACAAAATTATTTATTAATTTTAATAGAGTTTATATTTATGCGTTAAATTTTGTGATGCGGCAGCTCAGGATGATTTGTGATGCAGCAGTAAACAAGAAGCCTGCGCACACCAGCTTCCAAGCAGACTGGTTTCTTTCACTCATTCTTCTGTGTAACCCATCCCTTTCTAACTAAACTACCCTTGTCGCAAGGCACGGAAGAAGCTAGCTTTTACATTGAAAGTTTCCGAGTTATCCCTTTCGTCAGGTGTGTTCAGTTGAAGTGTTGGTGTGCATTGCGGCTGATATAATAAATAATGAGCGAAATAACAGGTCCTGACACCAATTTACTTGACCGTGTCTATTTGTTAGAGATATGTGTAAACCATGAAATCATATTTTACTACGTACCATTTGAGGTCATGCCTTATTGGTGTTACGAGGTTCCAACCAATCTTCGGTCTGCTGACTTGACATTGACTACTATTTATTTTAAGACTATATTTTTGTAATACGTTTTCTCATATGTACATGAAAGACAACTTGAGTTAGCTTCCCCTGCTCAAAATTTCATGCTACGCCACTGATTGCAATTAATATATTATTTGAGCAAAAATTATCATCGTACTGTAGCACATAAGGACGGGACGCCTGGCTTGCTGAGTTGTGGACAGATTGCTGTGTTGTCAGGTTACCGCGCGCTTGCAGGCAGCACGCTGAGCATCACATCGCTCAGCCTACCACTCGAGCTGAGCACGACGCCCCCCGACAGGAGGAAGCTGTTGCAGCGGCAGGAGGCCCACGCTGCGGCGTCGCGGTGCTGGGCGGCGGCGTGCCGGCGTCGCAACTTGTCGGCGCTGGAATACCCACAGCTTACTTGCTCCCGACTGCAGCTGGCCGCCCGCTCCTCTCGTAGTGTGTCGCCACCATTTCGATGTAACAAATAAATCTTCCAGTGATTTCTCTCCTGTTTCCTTATATTATCCTCATCTTCGTTTCCATCTTCTGGAAATTCCTTTCAAATTCCTCCAACATTTCAGTGTATTTGATACAATATCGTTAAATAAATTCTTTATTACTAAATGTCTTATTAATCCATCTGCTCGCTCATTTAATTATAAACCAGCCAGTTTGTTATTTCTTCCTTCGTCTACTTTGTCTCCTCCTTTTAATATCGACACTACAATCCAATGTAGTGTTGGAGAAGATAGACCTACTCTACATCTTTGTATCGAAACTGAAGACAAGCTCACATTACGGGCTTTCCTATACGTGTGGTCAACACGGCATAGTGCCATCGCCGAGAAAACACGACAGCACATGACAGGAACACTCACTGCCAGTCGATAAATATCTTAATATCGACCGTGAGGTAAAGATTTTTTCTAAATGCAATGTATTCTGGTTGTTGTATTGGTAGAGAAGTCTTAAGGCTGGTTCATAATAAATTGGTGAACGAAAACGACAACGAGAACAATAACGGAAATAATGTTAAAATAAATGAATTTAAATGTGAACATTCCCAGTTTATTGTGAACCAGATTTAATATGATTAAAGGAATATTGGGTTCAGGGGCGTATTTTGCGGACTACCGGGGCTACCGGCGGTAGCCCAAGGAAATTACAAAAGAAAAAGTTTATAACATAACATAATGTAATAATTTTGTATTATTAGTTTTATCACAGTAATTAAAATTAAAGTAATTGTTAGATTTACATGCACTCTTTGCTCTCGAAAAGAAACAAGTTGTCAAGGCGGCATCGCTAGAGAAACCGCTGCTACGAGAGGTAGCCTGTGACCGTTCCGCGCACGCTGTCCTGTCGCATAACTGCCCGTCCCCCGCTCCCTTCTGTTTCCATGATGCAGTGTAGGCCGGGCGAGTTGCCGCTCTCGTGATCGGTTTCTTCGCAGGCGCGAAGCAATAATACGCTTAGTACGCTAGCTCATGAATGTGATTGTGTTCTTACAGTGCAGTATTTTAAATTTGTGATTTGTTCGAGTGTCTAAAGAGTTATATTAATTGTGAATTATTAAGTTTTTAATTTCCCAATTAAGTGATATTGTGAAAAATATGACAGAGCAAGTTTTTGGAGAGGTTTGTGTTGAAAATGACTGTGTAGTAGAAGGTTTATTAAAAGTGCCTTTTAACCGTCGTACATATGTACAACGAGAAAGTTGAAATTGTGAAAATGGAAAGACCAACTTCTGAGTTAAATTTGCCCATGGACGTAAAAGAAAAACAGCGTGAGTACACACGCCATTTCACTTCAACATCATATGGTAATTGATAAATGGAATTGGTTGTGTGGTTGTTCTAAACTGTCTAAACTATTTTGCTGGCCATGTTTGTTATTTAGCCGCGAAACTAATGTGTGGTCAAAAGAGGGGTTTTCTGATATGAACTCCCTTCGAACGGCAGTCCTAAAACACGACAAATCAAAAGCTCATATCTGTAGTAGCATTGGGAAGACAAACTTTGGGAAGACAAGAATTGATTTACAGCTAGATAAGCGAAAAGCTCTACACATCAACCAACACAATGCTCTTGTGAAAAAAAAAATCGGGAGTTTTACTGCGTCTTATTAACGCAGTCTGGCTTCTAGGACAACAAGAATTGGCTTTTCGGGGTCATAACGAGAGTGTGGAATCAGACAATAGAGGAAATTATATTGAATATTTAAGTTCCTTAAGTGAATTTGACCATTTACTGGCCAATCATCTTGAGAGTTCAACAGTATTTCGTGGTACTTCTCCTGCAATTCAGAATGACTTAATATTTGCTATAAGTGGGGTTATGATAAAGAACATAAAATCTGAAATAGAAGAAGCACCTTTTGTGGCCATTGTTGTTGATGAAACAAGTGACTGCTCTAATCAGAGTCAATTGTCCACTGTTTTAAGATACGTCGACAGTACTGCCAATGTTCAAGAACGGTTTATAGGATTCACAAATGTCAGTTCGGACAAAACTGCTGCTGCTTTGTTTCAGCATGTGGAAGGTGTTATAGCAGAATACAATGTCGGCAGTAAGTTAATTGCACAGACATACGATGGTGCTTCAGTTATGGCGGGAAATATTAGTGGCTTAAAAACAAAAGTTCAAGAAAAGTATCCTCAAGCACTATTTGTTCATTGTTACAGCCATGTTCTCAATTTAGTTTTGCAACAGACTACTTCATCCATTCCAGAATGCCGCGTTTTTTTCAAAACACTGTCGGGTTTAGCTGCATTTTTCTCATCATCTCCTAAAAGATCAGAAAACTCAGGGAATTTATGAACAAGAAACTCTCAAAAGTAGCACCAACTAGATGGAATTTTACATCTCGGCTTGTAAATACAGTAAAGGAATACAGAGAACAACTGACTGCTTTCTTTGAAAATATCATTTGTAATGACTCTGAAGAAAACTGGGATGATGATGTAATTGTGCAGGCTCAAGGATATTTGTTTTTTTCACACAGTTTCAGAATATATTTCTTCTTGAAGTCTATGCTAGAGTGTTCGCACATACAGATGTTCTCTACAACATTCTTCAGACAAAAAGTCTAGACATAGCATACTGCTTGCAAGAGGTATCAAAGTTAAAAAATACTATATCCGAGTTCAGACGCAGTGGGTTTCCGTCCATATGGAGTAATATGGAAAATGAAAATTCTTCAGCCAATGCAATGGAACCACCATTCAAGCGAAGAAAAGGAGATGATGAATTGAAATACAGGCAGCTGTACTACAGCATACTAGATCGTATACACATGGAAATTACTGACAGATTTTCTGATTATGGAAAGCTTCAGTTCACACATCTCCTAGATTCTCAAAAAATTTCTGCTTATAGAGGAAACTTCCCGAATGAGGCACTAAACAAATTATTTCAGTCCTATAACAATCACTTTGATCAAGTACGTTTGAAAAATGAATTAAGTGTAATATATTCAGCAGAAGTCTTTGTTTTTTCGAACAAACCTATCCATGAAATATTATCTGCTATATATGAAAATCAGCTGAACCAAGTTATTCCTGATGTCCTTAAATTGGCAACGTTAATTGTGACAATACCAGCTACGTCAGCATCGGTAGAAAGAACATTTTCTGCGTTGAAGAGAATAAAATCCTACTGTAGATCAACTCATACACAAGAACGTTTATCCCGCTTGCTACTGATGTCCATTGAAAAGTCATTTCTACAGAAACTTCGCAAGCGGCCCAACTGTAATTTCAAGGACGAAGTCATCAACGTATTTTCGTCCCAATCAAGACGTCTGGAATTCACATATAAATAGGTAAGGAATTTTATTATAGGGATTTTAAAATATATTTTGTGTAATAATAGGGTCAGTGGTAGCCCAGATACTTAAACCAGAATACGCCACTGATTGGGTTTATTAATTATAGCTGTTATATGGGGTAGATTTCCTTTACACATACTGGCCGGGACGTTCGTCAGATTAAATTTTGACAGCTATGGGTTTGGTGGGGGAAGACGCCATAATTATTGTGAACGACAGGAGTTATGACCCGAATTATTGCTGCATTTGACGATGTTTGCGATTTACCAGCTATTGTTTTAACAACTGGCAACTGTCGTCTGAATTGAACAGTCAACATTTTGAGCGGAGTTTATGAAAATTTTGTCTGCTTTGGAGCATTCTGAATTATGCACTAATCAACTAAAGGTTTGGTAGGCCTATATGGTAAATGTGCAGTGCAATAACTTATATTAAAATACCACATGTCAGCTGATACTATAGGGCGGTACTTGCAACGTATATACGTACGTGATAATCCCAATGAAATTTTAACTTATATGCTGGCAATAACTTATATACAGTATCTTTACTGCCTTATAGCATATATTCGCAAAAAACTCATACAGAGTTCCTGAGTCATTTTTGTGTTATTCTGATCCATCCTGTAATTCAGTCTACTCCAAGCGTTCCAACGAATGCTGTATTCTTTCCTTCTGCTTCGAGAGGGAAAATTCGTTCGGACGTCATCGATTGGCGAGTTGGGAATAACTATACTTAATTAACTATTAGACATAGTTTATCCGGAAATTTGCATATGAAATGAATCATCTTTAGTAAAATATTATTAGGCCTTTGTTTTAAATGTCCCGCGCCGTGGCGTCGTGGTCTAAGGCATCCTGCCTAGGACTCGCGTTACGGAATGCGCGCTGGTTCGAGTCCTCATGGGGGAATAAATTTTCTCATGAAATTTCGGCCACTGTATGGGACCGGTGCCCACTCAGCATCGTGATGCACTTGAGAAGCTACGATAGGTAGCGAAAATCCGGTTTCGAAAACTAGCTATAACGGCTGGGAGGATCATCGTCCTAACCACACGATGCCTCCATTCTGATTGGATGATCTTCCATCTCTGCTTCGGCGTGTAAACGTGAGGCCAGCAGCCGGCTGGTCGGTCTTGGCCCGTCATGGGCTGTAGCGCCACGGATTTTTTAAAATAAAAAAAACATGATATAGTCCAAATCAAAGGCAGCGATTTTCTTCGTAATTCTTAATTACATAGAATGCACTGAAAAATTAAACGGTACAGTTGATATGGAACGATACATTTTTGCGAATATTATATAACGAATTATTTATGCTTTTACTTTAATTTCATTGTAATATTTTACTCCCTCAAACTCTGAAGTTTACGCAGGCAGCCACTTTTTTTAATTAATGGTCTAAATTCCTCTCGTTACAGGAGGGTGAACCTATGCATAGTTAATTAACTAATAGGTTTCCATTGTCGTATTGACAGCACCGATGATCATTTGAAAAGAAAAGAATATAAATCATTAATATCTATCACTGTTAACGGGAGGAACACTTTTAAATGTTCTTGATATTTTAAGAGGCGACTAATAAAAATGCTGAATTGCCTTGTGTACATTTAAAGAATAAAAAAAAAAATGTTAGCAATATTAAAACAAAATTATAACTACGAAATTCAAAATTAATACAAACATTTAAAGATAAGGTCACCATTTGTCTCAAAAGTCGAAATGTTTAAGATGCGTACTTTGTGTATTACAGTAGATTTTGAAATAAAGCTGATTCACGAATGTTATAAATATGATGAATATGAATTCAATTTGGAAGTCGAACTTATGAAATAGAAGTTACACTGAAAATGAGTAGGCCTACACTTGAAAAATTAGTGTATTGGTTAAAAGTTACACTAAAGGATTTTATATTGAACTTTCAATTGAAATAAATACTATGGCATCGAAATCTACAAAAAAATTAAATAGGAGTGTATTTTATAGGCCTATAATTTATGTTATATACAGTAGTTGTTCTAGAATAATCCTCCCGAGATATACTGTAACTCTAGAAGAGGAACAAAATCTTCTTCTTCCTCTATTGAACGTTTCCGTTTATACGGGTCATCCGACTTAGCCTCCTCCAGAGAAAATATTGCTCTTAAATTACGAGTAATTCATGAATGTCTATTTCTTTATTATTATTATTATTATTATTATTATTATTATTATTATTATTATTATTATTATTATCATTATCATTATTATTATTTAATTTTGTCGTTCAGTAAATTAATTAGTTAGGTATGTAGATTACATTTTCTTTCAGTGGTTATTTTACGACGCTTTATCAATCAATATGGTCATCTAGCTTCTGAATGAGATGAAGGTGATAATGTCAGCGAAAAAAGCCCAGGGACCAGCGCCGAAAGTTACCCAGCATATAGATTACGTTATGCAGCTAATTAAACTAAAGGTTAGACAAGAGTATGCATGAATGTGCAATTTGAAGACGCAGTCTCTTCTCTTAATTTCCGGACGGAAACTCATCGGGCTTGTAAGAGACACCATTTCTATGAAGCGGAGTGCAGCAAGTAATACTGCACGGGTGACGTCATTGCGGCTCACACGGGCTCGTGTTGCATCTGCGTGACGTCACATCCGGAGAAGGCAGGCAGCAGTAAACGAGAGGCAATTCGGCAGAGTTCCATAGGGGGTTGAAGCGGGGATAAAGACAGATTAGGGACTGCCGCACCAATTCGACTTTTGTACGAGAATGGGGGTGATTTTTTTAGGAGCTGTCGGTCGCGTGCCGGGTAATCCCTTTTGCGGGGGTGTCAGGTGCTTCACTGCGTTCAGACAGGTGGTCTGGGTTCAGACACCACGAAGAATTGGCAAAATACTTTTTACTTGGTAGATAATGTTTATTTTGAGAGATGTATTGTACCAACATGAAACTGCCTAATAAAAGTGAGAGTAAATCAGCTTCAAGCATACTCACTCCAGACGAGCAAATTATACTTCTGTTCTTCTTGCTCGTGGGTTACAAAGCAGAATTCTTGTCAGGCTCATATTATTTTAGAATTTGGAGATAGAAAAGTCGTAAGTTGTGTCTGTGACTCAGCGTTAGCGTGCTTGTCTTCCATCAGGCGGCCTAGGTTCGATACCCGGTCTGGTCGTGGTGGAAAAAAAAAAAACAGTTTGTAGAGGGTGTTTCTCGAGATACTCGTGTTTTTCTCTTTCATTCAACTAACACTTTCCATCTCCCCCTCATTTCATCTGTTATCTGCAACAGTTAAAAATAGGTGGGGCTGATATCTTCGGAGTAGTAAGTTTCTCCGTTGCTAATATAGGATTTAAGCTGCTACGGGCCTTCAGGTTCTTCAGGTACTCGCCTGGGGATGAGCCTGGCTCTATCATGGTTGAGGCAAAATGGCCCGCCTGTAAGCATCAGATTCACAAATGCCATCCAGGCTACATGTCGGACTATACCCATATAGCAGTAATCGCACACAAAGTGGACTGAGGACCAATGTAAGTCTAGGCCTCGAAAAACCAGCTAGTAAGTCAGCTCGTATCTTACATCAACTACTGTAACCAGAATAGGTATCTACTTTATCAATTTGTAAGGGATATTTGTTTCTTGTTGCATGGTCTAATAAAAGCTTCTTTTAGAATGTGTGTATGTGTATATATGTATGTGTACATTTGTATGTTTTTCCACACCTGTGGAGTAGTGGTTAGTTCTTCTGACCGCGAAACCAAGTGGTTCGGGTTCGAATTCCGGTTGAGGCAAGTTACCTGGTTGATATTTTTTCCGGAGTTTTCCTCTCGACACAATATGAGCGTTGTCATTTCCCATAACTATGGTCCACGATACAACCATTCGAATTTTATACTCCATAACGTAGTACCTCGTTTATATTTTTGCTGTACTGTAGTTTGAAGTCGAGTCACTGCAGCTAATTACGAACGGTCTATGTTACTTCTACAATGTTCTTTGAATGTTTGTATCGTGGACTATAGTTGTGTTCCAGGGAAATGACGGTGGTCATCGGTTCTGGACTCCGGACTCATTTCACAGGCATTATCACCTTCATTCCATTCAGACGCTAAATAACCTGAGATGTTGATACAGCGTCGTAAAATAACCTACTAAAAATGTATGTATGTATACCTGGTCATGTGGTTAGCATAATGCAAGACGGCCACTTAAAAGAACATAGGACAATACACAGTACAAAGAAAAAAGATTTCCACTTCCCTAAAAATTGAAACCATATAGGCCTACTCGTACCTTGGTTTTGTAACTGGGAACAACGGAGGACCGAGTCACGAGATATTATCCTAATTTATTGCGTCATCTCATGCAATTTTTACGAAAGCAGTTGTGTACTCACTGTTCAACGCACTTTTACGATATAAAGACACACACACACACACAGATATATATATATATATATGTCTGCTTTCGTAAGAATTGCACGAGATGACGCAAAGAATTAGGACGATATCTCGTGACTCGGTCCTCCGTTGTTCCCAGTTACAAAACCAGAGTATATCGTTTAAATTTTCTAGGGAAGCAGGAACTTATTTTTTTTTCCAAAGGGGAACTAGATGTATATATGTACTGTGTATTGTCCTCTGTTCTTTTAAATAGTGTCTTGCATTATACTGACCATACATACATACATACATACAGTCCCGCGTCGTGGCTTCGTGGTCTAAGGCATCCTGCCTAGGACTCGCGTTACGGAATGCGCGCTGGTTCGAGTCCTCATGGGGGAAGAAATTTTCTCATGAAATTTCGGCCAGTGTATGGGACCGGTGCCCACCCAGCATCATGATGCACTTGGGGAGCTGCGATAGTTAGCGAAATCCGGATGCGAATGCCAGCTATAACGGCTGGGGGATCATCGTGCTAACCACACGATACCTCCATTCTAGTTGGATGATCGTCCACCTCTGCTTCGGCATGTGGGCGTGAGGCCAGCAGTCGGCTGGTCGGTCTAGGCCCTCTACGGGCTGTAGCGCCACATATTATTATTATTATTATTATTATTATTATTATTATTATTATTATTATTATTATTATTATATGATTAATTATTTATGTAAATTTGTGCAGAATTAATAATACATTTATCGTGCTAGATTTATGAAGATAAATATATTACATACAGACATACACATAGGTAGACTACATGTGATTGCATTTAAATGGCAAACAACCTTTCACATACTAATTAACCAAAATATTCGTAAATATTAAATAGTTTCGGAATTCTATGAATAAGTGAACGCTTCGTGTTTCTAATTGACACTGTCTTTTGTGTTCCTTGGTACTATTGTTCAATTTCGAGTTTGGAAATATCGATCTTTTATCATTACTTCGTTGCGAAGTGTGTGAATGCTTCATTTTAGGGAAAGTTTGTTAAACAGAACGCTAAATGTGTATAAACGCTTCTCTCACACAGATTGAGCTCTAGCGTACACCACTGTGCGACAGAGTGACGCTACGCTGTGGGGTAGGTCGGGAGGACAAGGAAGTCACACATGTTCCTCCATCTCTCACTGCTTACCCAAAATATAACCACAGTCTAGTATATACAGTCGCGAAGCTCAATACGTAGTAAATATGCAAACATTAGATAGTTGCTCACCACTAGGATCGCTAATATCGCCTCATTACAGGCAATGCAAAATAATACCGTCACAGTC
The DNA here is from genome assembly GCF_040183065.1 of Periplaneta americana. Taxonomy (NCBI): domain Eukaryota; kingdom Metazoa; phylum Arthropoda; class Insecta; order Blattodea; family Blattidae; genus Periplaneta; species Periplaneta americana. The sequence goes on from NC_091129.1 coordinate 136,792,996, forward strand.
TATTGTTTCTAGCACCCTCAAAACTCAAGCTTCGTGACTGTATATAGTAGACTGTGATATAACTGTAAATAAAAAGCACTACAATGAAAATAATGTATTAGGGTTTCAGTGACAATTTGGAAACAGTAAAGCGTGGCATAAGTACTAATGATGGGACCATAACCCAAGGAAAAAATCCGCTAGCACATAGTAGGCCTCTATTATTTAATCTGTACGTAATAATGAAGTCACTAAAGAATAGCAGAGAAAATTAAGAAATCATTTCATTGCATGTATCCAATTAAATACATTTCCATGTGCAAATAATAGTACTAGCTAATTCAGAAAGCGATCTGCAGACAGTACTGCACAAATTATGATAATCCTAAATCAATATAACGTACAAATTTATATTAATAAAACAAAAGCAAGCTTCTCTTGGGAGAAAACCCACTTATTGTTAGAATAATAATTTTGTAGCCTGAACTATCAAATCATGGAGCAAGTGGATTCCTTGAATTGCCTTGGTTGCAGTCTCTTGTATGTATCTCCTCCAGATAGATCAATTTCAACCACTCTTGGTTACAATGAAAATTATTTTAGTAATAAAAATGAAGCCAGAAACCATATTAGAATTTTATAGAACATCAGCAATTCCATCACTACTGAATGACACAAAAGACGTGAACGCACGAAAACATAACTAAAAAGAATAGAAACAGCAGAGATGAGATTACAAAAGCCTCTGATAGGGCTTAATAATTAAATTAGCCAAGATTTGAAAATTGGAAATGTCGACACAATTAATACGTACAGAAGAAATTGACTGATTAATTTAAGAAGAATGGCTACAGACAGAACCCCACATAATTAAAAAAAAAACTGTACAAAATTAACCGGGAAAAGAATAGGACGGCCCAGAAAACGATAGAAGAACCAATTTTTTTCATAATTTCTGAAGACGAGAAAGGCTGACTGATGCAATCCAGAATTTTATTGGTAATGAGAAATTATAGCCCTAAAGATAAAATATTGAGATGTTTTAAACATGTCGATTTCGAATTATCTTTGGCATAATTGTAATCTGCCTGCCTGTCTGAATTGAGATTAGCAATTTCTCCTCAAGTTTTTGGGCCAGCTTTTTAAATATTGAAATTTATATCGCATATTAACTATAGAGACAACAATTTGTATATAGGCCTAGTGCTTTTCTTCTGGAGAAAAAGGTGACGGAACTCTGTCTAGAATATTTATAGCGGACGGGGAGATGATTAGTTTCCAGTTCACAAAAATTTGGCTGTTTTTAACCTACGTACTTTTCGTCCAACTTTAAGACTTTCAAGGTCTACGCGGAATTCATGTAAAAACATAATTATTAACGCATTTTTCGGTTCCACGATGAAAACTACAATAAAAAGGTCCCGCCAGAGAAAAAGCACTGGGCCTACTTATTGTTCTCTTGCATATTCCAAGTTAGCTTATTTTTTTATGAAGCCGTGAAGATTCAGAAGTTCTGACTCGATTTTGTTCCATGTATCTTTATAAAACTCACATTCTTAATAATGAGCTACAATCCTAGTTAGAATTGAAGAATTATCATTGTTACGTTTTTATAATGCTACATATTTAATTATACATATTTAGATAATTTTCGTACATACTCATGTACATAACACTGTATTTTACAATATGATACTACATACATGTCATAGTTTTAGTAATGAGTTCGAACTGAATACCAATTACTGTGATGTTGCTGTCTGCATTCTTTTGTTCCGATGACCTTCATCCCTCCTCACTACTGTATGTTGGTTTGGACTCGTCCATTATAAGAGGGATGGGTATCTTCTTTACCATCCCTCTGTTGTAAAAATTCGCCTTTAGCTTTTCCACCCTACTCCTTTCGGTATAAACAGATTCGATAAGAACTGCGCTACTTGTTAGAAACTGAGAAAATATCATTGTATAAAATAGAGACAAGCATGACAGTTCAAATGTCTCAATTAAACAGAATTTTATAATTACTTAATTATATATGTAAGTCGGAGATATTTTGTTTCTCTTATGAATTATTCATATTTTCACGTTTTGGTGTACTTGTGGCTTAATACTTCAGCACAGAATGTCTCTTTAAGAAGCCATAATAAGAAAGATGTAAGATTGGACGCTCTTGTAACTGATACAAGGATCGCAATAGCTTCGAGTACGTCATATTATCGATAATATAAGAAAGTGCTAGTCTTTGTGCACGTGACTATACGAAACAACCCCCTGTTGCTGCTGCTTCCTCCTCTCCTAAAAAAAAATTCTTTCTTCACTCTTCTCCGCCCCGCACAGCACTTTCTCTTTGGGGTACATTCGTTGTCCAAGGTCAGCAACTTGGGATGGGTGCAGCACTTGTTGATAGCTTCTGTTCATATTCACATTACATTGTATCTGCGCTACAAGCATTCAACAAATTTCTGATTTAGTAATATTAGCATTGTGAAGTTTCTTACTAACGAAGAATCAATGATCTTAATTTAAAAGTTCAGTTTAATTTTTATAATTATAGGGACTCAGTTTCACTAAGAAATATAAATAAAAAAACTGCGAATGTGCTTTCGCGTAACGAACGAAGAGCCCTGCATTTCCACCTTTCAAGGACCAATTCCTTCACACGTTGTTCTTTTTCTTCTTCTTGACGTGCTACAACATCATCTAGTTCCAAAATTTGGATGTTGAGGCTATCTTTATTAATGATTTCCATTTTTTTTCTTATCCTGTGTACAAGTATGTCATGTTTACAACAATAGACATATCTACTGTACAGTAAAATTCTCTGGTAGTGATGTCAGCATAGAGCAAACATAAGATAAGAGATGCATACAGACATAACTCTTTCGTCAAGTAGATAAATTTCTACTTTTCGATTTTATTGGATCTGCTTGTTTGGTACAGTGATCAAGTTTCTATCTTGTTTTTTTCAGCTTGCTTATTTATTCTTTTATGCTCTTGTAACAAAATTAATGATACATTAAGCAGTCATTTTCAACCGGTGTGTTGCGGCACACTAATATGCCGCGAATGATCCTTTGGTGTACGCGAGAATATCAAAATAGTAAAGGTTGTCGTTGCAAAAATTAGAAATATATAAATGAAAAGTTATTGTAAAAAAGTGAGTTCACAAGACTCGACATTCAGTAAACACATTCGCTCCTAAAACCCTCAAAATTCCTTCCAGTTAGGAACCACTGGTTTAGGTTATATATAAGTGTGCCGAGGGTTTTTAAATTGCACTTTCAGTGTGCCACATGTTGAAAATGGTTGAAAATCGCTGATTAAAGTATATTATTCTGAATAACAAAATAATGGCAGTATATTAAACTGCCACTACATACTTCCACGCCAAAAGCATTCCTTAAATGTGTTAGTAAAATTTGGATAAAAAAAATATAAATTACTGGAAATTGAAAATAGTTGAAATAAGATTCTTATGACCACTGGAAGGCCTAACAAAATTAGAGACACAAAAGGTACTCAAGGAAAATTAAACGTAAATAACAAAGAAGAAGATAATATACAGACATGATAGAAATGGCGACATCATTTGCTGTTGCGAAATATATATATATATACAACTAGTGGCTTGTGCAGCAAATGCTGCAAACTAAGTTCATTAGACGTTCAAATAAACATTTTTCAGATTTATTTTCAATGAAGAATACCAGACATTCTGAAAGTTATTTGCTTCCATAATAATGAAAGATACTCTCTCTCGAGCCAATACTGAAGAGAACCACGCATATGAATATCTACACCACACCGCCATTAAATATATGAAAAAGACCCAACCTCACTTCATTAATAACTACAAAAATATTTGATTTTTAATAATATTTATTATCATACGTAATTTTATAGCTTTCAGTAACATATACTATATATACTATATAGCCGCCACTCAGTAAAATATAGAAATCAAAATCTAATTTAAGTTGTTCTCTACATCTACTTATATAACCCCAAAACACATCATGGCATTAACTACAATAATATTTCATTTCTAATGGTAATAATGTCATCAAACCACCTCAAGTTTTGTAGTTTTTAATATCCAATACACAGCTGTACCCAGAAAATTCACACCACAGAATCGAAACCGTAAATTATTTTTAGTAAGATAAGCTTTTAATAACCAATTTAATTTGAGCTCTAAATTATGTCAGCATTCTTGCAGATCATGGTCTTCGTGTAATATTGTTTACTGTAGTGTGTGTTTTGTTTTATTCTGAAATGCAACACGGCCGACTTGATGCTCGCTTCGTTGCTCCTTTACAAAAAAAAAAAAAAAAAAGCGAAGGGTAGGCCTATATCAAGTCGGCCGTGAATGCTATTAGCTAGTTCTCAAAACTGACGACAGATGGATTTTGGAAAATAGGAAAATTATGTTTAAAAATTCACATTTCACTGAAAACTACTATTTTTCCGAAAAACTTTGAATTCCAAGCTTCAAAATGAGGGGTAATTTATTAAAATCCGTCCAGCCGTTTTCCCGTAATTTCCATTACCAGTTCAAATTATATATATATATATATATATATATATATATATATATATAGATATACGTCAGACATCATCGTAGTATGGCGGGAAAATATTCTCTCAAGTTTGTAAATTCTTAAATTTATTATACTTTCTTAACTGAAGCTTGAGTCCACAAATGTATAAAAAGTATAATGTGAAAGAAATAAAAGAATAGGCCTATATTGCAATAATTAATGCTTAAAATCGTTTTGCTGTTTCAATTAAAGCTTATTCTCGCAAATTTATGAGAAACATAACTTAATATGAAATAAATTAAATGATCTATTACAATAATTTACCCTTTAAAGTATTTTACTGTCTTATTTCAAGCTCCTGTCCAGAAACACAATGCAAAATAAACGAAATAGCGCAACATCATAATGTCGGTATCCTATAGGAAGATTTCTGTTCAACAAATGACTGTGCGACCTTGATCGTCACTAGTTTCGTGTTCATTTGAAAAACAATAAGAACTACTATTCCTCTTTTTGGGAATGATTGCTCCAGACGAAAAAAAAAAAAAAAAAAAAACAAGTTTTATATAAATTTGCGTGACGTCTGCGAAAAAATTATTAAAATTACAATTCAAGGTACCAGCAGAAGGCTACTGAGAAAAAGCCGATTGTGGGAATGAGCCGGTATTACATGTGGCGAAGCGATACATTGCGTTAACATATTCTTTCAGTGCCTCGAGCCACATTTCTTGCGGTGCTTGTTTCTGCAGAAACACACGTCTCTAGTACTGAAACGATTAGAAGTTATTGTGAATATAGCATATTTCCAATACTTATATAGGCTTTCACATTTATTATTATTATTGATATACGAGTATATTTATATTCTTGCGTTTGGTATGTTATTGATATATTACATTGTACCATGTTACTTTTTTTTTCGTAGATTAAATCAAAGGGCCTTCAAAGTTGATCGGTTGTCATCTATGTAGTTAGTAAGACATCACACGAACAACATAAAACGGATACAAGACTAGTTGCAAGTATTCGAAATTTATAGGAGAATGTTATTACGCAACAGTTTTTACAGTAGTGATGTACCAAAAGAAAACTTTCTTAACTTACTTACTTACTGACTTTTAAGAAACCCGGAGGTTCATTGCCGCCCTCGCATAAGCCCGCCATTGGTCCCTATCCTGAGCAAGATTAATTCAGTCTCTACCATCATATCCCACCTCTTTCAAATACATTTTAATATTATCTTCCCATCTACGTCTCGGCCTCCCCAAAGGTCTTTTTCCCTCCGGCCTCCCAACTAACACTCTATATGCATTTCTGGATTCGCCCATACGTGCTACATGTCCTGCCCATCTCAAACGTCTGGATTTTATGTTCCTAATTATGTCAGGTGAAGTATACAATGCGTGCAGCTCTGCGTTGTGTAACTTTCTCCATTCTCCTGTAACTTCATCCCTCTTAGCCCCAAATATTTTTCTAAATCTTATTCTCAAACACCCTTAATCTCTGTTCCTCTTTCAAAGTGAGAGTCCAAGTTTCACAACCATACAGAACAACCGGTAATATAACTGTTTTATAAATTCTAACTTTCAGATTTTTTGACAGCAGACTAGATGACGAAAGCTTCTCAACCGAATAATAACAGGCATTTCCCATATTTATTCTGCGTTTAATTTCTTCCCGAGTGTCATTTAGATTTGTTACTGTTATTCCAAGATATTTGAATTTTTCCACCTCTTCGAAGGATAAATCTTCAATTTTTATAGTTCCATTTCGTACAATATTCTGGTCACGAGACATAATCATATACTTAGTCTTTTCGGGATTTACTTCCAACCCTATCGCTTTACTTGCTTCAACTAGAATTTCCGCGTTTTCCCTAATCGTTTGTGGATTTTCTCCTAACATATTCACGTATCCGCATAGATAAGAAGCTGATGTAACCCGTTCAATTCCAAACCCTCTGTGTTATCCTGAACTTTCCTAATGGCATATTGTAGAGCGAAGTTAAAAAGTAAAGGTGATAGTGCATCTCCCTGCTTTAGCCCGCAGTGAATTGGAAAAACATCAGATAGAAACTGACCTATACGGACTCTGCTGTAAGTTTCACTAAGACACATTTTAATTAATCGAACTAGTTTCTTGGGAATACCAAATTCAATAAGAATATTATATAAAACTTCTCTCTTAACGGAGTCATACGCCTTTTTTAAATCTATGAATAACTGATGTACTGTACCCTTATACTCCCATTTTTTCTCCAATATCTGTCGAATACAAAAAATCTGATCAATAGTCGATCTATTATGCCTAAAACCACACTGATGATCCCCAATAATTTCATCTACATATGGAGTTAATCTTCTCAAAAGGATATTCGACAAAATTTTATACATCAACAAAAGTGATATTCCTCGAAAGTTACTACAGTTAGTAGTTACAGTTTCTTAACTTACTGAGGTTATAATGTATACACGGCAGAGAGACGTCGATTGTACTCAACATTTAGGCCGCGTCTTTGGCTCATCGCTAGCACGCTGATCTTCTATCCAGATGGTCCAGGATCGATTCCCGAGCAGGTCGTGATTTAATTTGTGGTGGACATACTAGATGTTGTAGAGAGATTTTCTTGGAGTAGTTTCCTTTCCCTCTTCTCTTTCTACCAACATTCTGGGTCTTATCATGTACTCCTCTAAGGAGTGGACTTGACTCTGTTAGGGCTGATGTAGGATGACCATCCGATTTACGAATACCACCTAGGCCACCTGTCGGACATGGACAGTCATCGAATATATAGCCTCCTGAGTCCTGAGACATTAATTTGTTGCTTTATTTTTATTAAAATTCAATACAATTCTACACTTCAAAAAAAAAAAAAAAAAAAAAAAAAAAAAGTCGCTGATATGAGGAAAAATGCTGAAAAAATTTTGCAGGTTACAGTTAGGGCACAAAAGCAAGTATATTATGCTATACTTTGGATCTCTGCACATACAGTAAACTTCTTATATCATCGTGTATGAAATACAGTACAGGAGGTTATGGTAAGCAATTGGTCACGTGTAAGGATCGGTTCAGAGTCCGACCATCGAAAAACCAAGTCAACCCAAAGCTCAACAGTTTGATGAGACGCAAATTTTTTCTAGTTTTTCAGAACTTAATGTAATGAAAAATCAATTTAATGAAAACCAAAAAGATATTCGTTAAGCTCTTAATTTTGTCGAGACATAGAATTTGTCTTTTCGGGCAGATCGTGATGGAAATCCCGTGACGTGAAATAAGCCTGACTCTTCAAACCAAACAGAAAAGTCATGACATCAATTCACGCAGCTTCAAGGTTAAGTTTTTAGATCGTCTGGAACTATATTCAAGTAACAAAGCGATGCATGTGATAATGAAAAAGATGGAATTTTTGAAGATTGTACTTTACAATGGTTTTCTATTACAAGAACATTTTGCAATTACTTTTAAATACATAATTACATACAACACATTACTAAATAATAATCATAATAACACGATCAATGATGTTATTTTTCTTTGAAATGCAACCTTGAAGTCATGCTGAATTTGTTCTTGCCTATCTGCATTCTTTTCTCTTATTGATCTCAGTTTCCAATTTTTTCCTCATAAAATGTATCTTTTTCTTCTTTGCTTACATGATAGCAACTTTTCTCCGATATTGAGGTTACAAATCGAGACACTCACTGCCACTTTGCTACTCTTATTTTATGTATTGCCTTTTCTTCTAGAATATTTTCATAATTGTGCCTATTACTACATCGATCGATGTCTTTTATCTGTTTCCTCCCGAGATTTATTTCGTTAATGAATGAATTAATTAAGTTACACATGTATGATCGCAAATACCCCAGATGTTTTACTGATATTAATGGTATAGGTACACACTTGAAACATTTTTAACGAGGAGACTAGATTTTTAAATTAAATTGAGATAAAACAGTATAGTTAATTTGAAATACTGATTTTACTATTGGATGAGAAATGAAGGTCTTAATGAAATAGTAATGACCAGGGAAAGGATTTATATGTAAATACATATTTACTTATAAAGCTAATATAATTTATATTTTGCATTATCTTTATGTTTCACAATGTGTAGGGTTGAAAAATCCTACTTTTATTTTCCATATTTTTCCATATTTTAGAGTTTAGTACATATTTTCGTTAATTTCCATATATTTTCCATATTTCATATAAAACAGTCCATATTATATTAGGTTTAACAATAAAACTAAACAAAATTCCATTAACTTTTAAAAATACATTTCAACAATAGAGATTTAAACACATGTTCAGTAATCCCTTTAACATCAGAGTTATTTGAAAATTAGCAGTCCTATCAACAATGGGAAAGTAAGTTACAAAACTGTATTAATTTAATTTAAAATTTTTAACAGACTTCAGTTGTGCAGCTCAACAGTTAAATGCCAGTCAGAGTACACATAGGTTCAGTTTTGTAAATCATACTATAAAGACGGTAAATATGCCAAAAGTACGTCATTCAGTCAATTTAAAATCAAAACTAACAAGTTACATTTCAGAATTTAAAGAAGATGGTTTATCAACTGACAATAAAATATTATTTTGTAATTTGTGTCAGTGTGCAGTATCATCTACACAAAAGTTCCTGGTGCAACAACACATTACAACTAGTAAACATCAGGCCAACAAACAACTAAATTCCAAGCAGAGACAATTGTTTTTAACACAACCAACAACATCGAATGTAAGATCTGAGTTTAACATCGACCTGTACCGTTCTCTCATCTCTGCTGATATTCCTCTCTACAAACTAAAGAATAAGGTCTTCAGGGAATTCCTTGAAAAATATACTCAACATACAATCCCGGATGAGTCAACACTTAGAAAGACGTATGCTCCATCCATCTACGATGAGACAATACAGAAGATAAGAGATGAAATTAAAGATAGTTCAATTTGGGTTTCCATTGATGAGACTCCCGACAAAGAAGGTAGACTTGTTGGTAATGTAGTTATCGGTTTGTTAAGTGAACAATATTCTGAACGAATTCTTTTACATTGTGATGTTTTAGAAAAGTGCAATAACAAAACTATAGTTAAACTGTTCAACGAAGCTATGGGTATCCTGTGGCCAAAGGGTATTATGTACGATAATGTGTTATTCTTTATTAGCGATGCTGCCCCTTATATGGTCAAAGCTGGACAAGCATTATCTGTTGTATATCCTAAATTGACTCATTTTACTTGTGTGGCGCATGCATTTCATCGTGTGGCAGAAGTGGTCAGAGACAATTTCCCTAAAGTAGATTTGTTGATTTCATCAGTGAAAAAAGTATTTCTCAAAGCTCCCAGTAGAGTTAACGTGTTGAAAGAAATGTACCCTGAAATTCCATTGCCACCAAAGCCAATTTTAACTAGATGGGGTACATGGCTAGAAGCAGTTGAATATTATGCCGAACATATAGACTCTATTAACAATGTTCTCCTTGCATTGGACTCTGAAGATGCAGTCTCAATTGATACTGCGAAAACAGTTACCTGTGACATAAGTGTGAAGAATGACTTAGCTCACATTCAGCATACATTTTCATGCATCATAAAAACGCTCAAAAGTCTCCAAAATAGGCACCTTTCACTATCTGAAAGTTTTGAAATTATAAATAGTACTGTGGAACAACTGAATCGTGGTAGAGGTAAAATTGCAGATGCAGTAAGAGCTAAGGTGGACACTACTTTCAAAAAACCCTGGATATGAAGAACTACAAAAGTTGTTGCTGTGATGAGTGGTGAATCAACAGTGAAGATTAACTTGGACTTATCCCCAGCAGACATTGTGAAATTGAATTATGTACCAGTTACTTCTTGTGACGTCGAACGCTCTTTTAGTCAGTATAAATCTATCCTCAGAGACAATAGAAGAAGATTCACTTTTCAGCACTTGAAAGAAATGTTTGTAACCTATTGTTATGGTAACAGACAATAAAAATTGTGTTTTGTTGAAACTACATTGGAAGATAAGGTACGTCCATTATATTTTTTGTTTAGTTTGATTAAAATGTACCAATATTTAACGTACATAGTCATTTTTTTATAATTTTAAGTCCATATTTAATTCCATATTTTGGTAAAAATAACTACATATATATTTACATATTTCATATATTTTAGTCCATATAAATCCGTTCCCTGGTAATGACACTATTGTTTTAATCACGTCAATAATATTATGTAATTGTTGAATTAAGAATAGTTTAAAGAATTTTATGCATATTTAATTATTTTACACCCTTTCAACTGCAAAAATTATTTAACTTGATTAACTAAGGGCATGATAATAAATTTAAAGCAGGGAGAGTAATGAAATATCACGTGGATTATTTTATTATACTATTCCAAAATTTTACAGATGGTCGAATTATGAAATTCTAAAATAAAAAAAAAATGGTTTATTTAACGACGCTCGCAACTGCAGAGGTTATATCAGCGTCGCCGGTGTGCCGGAATTTTGTCCCGCAGGAGTTCTTTTACATGCCAGTAAAACTACTGACATGAGCCTGTCGCATTTAAACACACTTAAATACCATCAACCTGGGCCGGAATCGAAACCGCAACCTCGAGCATTGGAGACCAGCGCTATACCAACTACGCTAGAGGCCGACTCTGAAATAAATACTACTCGACAATATACATATTGTTTCATGTGTTCACGTTTAATTCTCTGAACTCACTATAATCCATGACAATCTAAGATAAGGGATTACTTGTTAAAAGTTACGAATCTTATCGATCTGTAACTTTAAATCATATTGTTGGTTTAAATAGGCCTGCTTAACTCTGTCATGAGTCATGACTAAGGCTTCATCAATATGGGACACCAGTTAACTTTACAATCGCATTCACATTTGTATTTTGAGAAAGTCCAGTATATAATTAATGTGTCACCATAGAAAGATTGTCCTTAGATACAAAATTTGCGGTTTCAAATCCGAACAGAGTGATAAGAAACGTTACTACGGCTTTCTTTAGGAGACAAAATTGACTTTTTCGCTTTTTCCTTATAGAGGATAAAAATATAAACATTTTAATACAAAAAAGATCCTGATACCACAAAATTGGACTTCCTCTCGCTTCAATGTAAAATTCCATTACGACATGAGGTTCCTTTTAGCAGCAGTGACTGTGAACTATAGGATGTTTGTGCAATCTAACGTTGACATATGCAATTAACCGAACATTTAATGGGTAGAAAATATACCAATTAAAATAGATCAACAAAAAACAGAAATTAGGTATTTATGACCTGAACTTTGCTTTTCAGCTCTCCTGTACATTTTTCTTGGAAGAAAAGAGGTCCCTTTTCCTTTTCCGCATCACATATCTACAAGTGTTTACAATTAAATTACTCTGTTTAATCTAAATTTGTTTGTTGGAGAGTCATTAGTATAGATTTATGAAAATTCATGCAAAGAAGTGAGTTTGTCCCTCTAGCAAACACTATGCAGTAAATGCAAGAGTCTGATGCCTTGCTAAGCAAGTGGCGTCAGATATAAACTTCAATAACGTTTTGTCCATTTGACCCTCGAGCTTAAACGTTTCATATTAAAACTCCAAAGTTTGCTATTTATGAGCCTTTATGTGAAAATTGGTGCAATATACAATAGGCAAACTTATCCTATGTGTGCTGTTTTTTTCCGAATCGTGATGCATACTAATCGACTGTAATAAATTTGAAACAAAAGATAATTGATTGTGCGAAAAATGTCTTTATTTTGACATGTTGATGTAAAATTCGATATGTAATATACAATTCCTAACCAAATGTATTTTATTTCATCAGGGATTTTATAGTTAGATGCAGTGTTGCTTTCCTTAACTTTATAAAATAAATTTATTTCGACGTTTTCGCGGAAATAGACTTTTTGTGGTTGTGATATCTATGATAAAGCAATGATTATGATTGTGTTGATGACTATGATGATGATAAATGGAAATGGGGCAAGAAATGCTGGCGATGAAATCTGGATGGAATAATTTAGTTCATTATAAACGGAACTTATGTTATATCTTCTTGAGAATGGTATCCATTGAGAGAGCATAAAAACATTTCTCCGTTACGAGTTCATTTCAAAGAAACCTCACGAATTCTTGTGAAGCCCTGGGGCACTGCAGTTTGAAAACCACTAATTTAACGGGAAGAACCATGATGCAAACTGTAATAAATTGTTACGCTTCATAACAGTGCACTTTTAATAAAACATAGTTTGAAAAATGCAAAAAAAGAGTATAAACTTCATGATATCTGCAATTGTGGTGCTCTGTCGACCCGTATTACACTTACAATTCCCTACTGCTTTCTTTCTCAGATACTGGGGGAAAAAAATCTTCGCATCGTAAGTTGGATTTGACTCATGCTAGACCTATATTAATTCACTTTTTGACGTAGAAATCCGTCTTTCTTCTTACGAGGGACGAGGAGTTAATTTGGGAATTGACCGTTACATAAAAAGTTATATATATATATATATATATATATAAATTTGTTTTATTAGATTTATTTTTTATTTATTTTTAGAATTATTTTGGTTTTTATAGGTTTTTATTTTGTTATTAATGATATAATTTATTTTATTGAATGGAGTATTATTAGTTTTAATTCTGGATCTGTTGTTATAACTTCTTTATTTGATTCAACCATCTTTCTTGTTGTCTTTATATTCTCTTTGTTCACCTCGTCTTTGCTTGTTCTTCTTGTCTTTCCCTTGTTATCCTTGTATTCCCCTTGTTATCCTTGTGTTTCCTTTGTTCTGCTTGTGTTCCCATTCTTTTCTTTGTTTTTTTCCTTATTTTTCTTGTTCTCATGTATTCGCTTTGTTCTCCTTGTGTTTCCCTTCTTCTCCTTGTATTTATCTTGTCCTCCTTGTTATTCCCTTTTCTCCTTGTCTTCGCTTTGTTCTCCTTTTCTTTGCTTTGTCCTGCTTAGATTTACCTTGTTTTCCTTGCATTCCTCTTATTCTCCTTATCTTATCTTTGTTCCCCTTATTCTCATGTATTCTCCTTTTCTTCTTGTGACTCTCTTGTTCTCCTTGTTGTTCCTTCCTTCTCTTTATATTCTCCTAGTTCTCCTTATATTCTCCTTGTTTTAATTTTTCGCATCACCCACACATAGTTCTACGTAAAGATATGCAGCATAGTAAAATTATGTACCTGTCGACAGGTAATTGCACCCACACGCAGTTCTACGTAAAGATATGCAGCATAGTAAAGCTATGTAAATGTCGATTTCAGTTTTTATAATGCACTTCCTTGGAGAGCAGATTAAAAGAAACCCGATGTGACCAATAATAAAATTATATTTCTCCATTCGTTTTTATTGTTGCCTGAAGAAAGCACTATCACTACTTATCATCATCATCATCATCATCATCATCATCATCATCATCATCATCATCATCACCACCACCACCATCATCATCATCATCATCATCATCATCATCATCATCATCAATTTTCACGTATTTAGATGTGCAAATTTCCGCTAAAAATTACCATAAATAAATAAACATACAGGCTATGCGAAATTACAAAATTATCGACTAACAGTCTCATTTCTATATACAACATTTTGGCTTGCGCCATGAATGTATATGGGAAAATGGGAAAATTTTACCAAGTACTTGCTCTTAGAATTAGTGACTTCTTTGTATGGTAAGTCTCTCGCATTGCAACGAGTAGCGTAGCTCTCAGTTAGCTAATTTTTTTATTATTTCACAGAAAATAAGTTCGTGGAAGCAGCCACGCCATGTAGCACTGAAAAGTATTACATGGCATGAGCTATCGAGAGAATGAAGTCGTTTGGGGAGAATAGGACTTCAAGTATGTTAATTAATTTTATTAAAATTTTCTAATATACGAGTATTAATGCAGAATTTATGAAATGTGTTATATAGCTTTATCCCTAACTGTCATTTAAGTATATATTTGTCTAAAATGCGATGTGTTTGGAGAAATGTAGGCCACACGAGATTATTATTTTAAAGTCGAAGGAAAATGGGCGGTTCTGTTTACAGCATTGTTAACCTTCAGATTCCGTTCACAGGCTCAGATTATGTCGTGGCAATTAATAGCACAATAGTGGAATAAGTGTGATGAGTAAGATTGAAGTTATGAAGGAAAAAGCTGAACACTAAAATCCAAACAGAATCTGCCACATATCGAACTTAAGCTATAATAAAAGCAAGCAGTACAGGTATTTAGATCCTTCCTTTATTCCTTTACTTCAAACTGAATATAGAAAGGAGACTCAAGTGTAATGCTGTTTATTATCTACTTGTATTCTCAAAACATCATTAAATCTAGCATGTTGTAGAAATGACTAAGTAATCTTTGAATTGAGTCAAGACCGAGAATAAACACACCATTAGTTGACATAACATTATAATGGAGATAATAATAATTGAATGAATGATGGATAGAGAAGTAGGTACACTAGCTACTTTTCATCTTCGCATCACATTCCTTCACTAGTTTTCCAACCAATTAGTACTATTGTCTCCATTCTGCTTCTCGCGCCATTTGTTTAGTTATTTTCATATCAACATTGACTGGTTAAGGTTTTTTCCGGGGTTTTCCCTCAACCAAATTTGAGCAAATGCTGGGTAACTTTCGGTGCTGGACCCCGGACTCATTTCACCGGAATTATCACCTCCATCTCATTCAGACTCTAAATAACCTGAGATGTTGATACAGCGTCGTAAAATAACCTACTTAAATAAAAATGATCATCATCTACGTTCAAATTTTGGACTGCCTGGCACATTTCCTCGTAATAAAGATTAAAAATTTACACTAGAAATTTATTAAAAACGTGATTCCTAAGGCATTTATCATTAAGGCGTAAGAAAGACAGCACAAGTATAAGACAAGGCATATACATTCAGTACTTTCGAAGGAAGATAAATATCCATTTTGCTGCCGGAAATTGAATCCTGGTCCACGGATTTTGTACAGTGGCGTACGCAGAATTTTGTCAATGGGGAGGTCATTATTAAAATTGTTTACAATTTACATTATCGGTATTTAAAATGTTGTGTATTATTATTATTATTATTATTATTATTATTATTATTATTATTAGGACTATTATCAGCTGCGTTTTCACAGGGGAATGTGAAATTAAGGCTGATTCACAATAAACGGGAACGGAAACGAAAACGGGAACGAGAATGAAAATATTGTTAAAATAAATGTATTTAAATGTGAACATTCACAATGAACTATTGTGAATTCTCACATTTAAATACATTTATTTTAACATTATTTCTGTTCTAGTTCTCGTTGTCGTTTCCGTTCCAGGTTTATTGTGAACCAGCCTTTAGTTCCTGGAAGAACGTTCGCGACAACATTTTCACGCTGCGGTTGCCAAGAAACCTTTGCCAATGCGAAATTTTTACTTACATCGCAAGACACCACTTTTTGCTAAAAATTATAAAATTGAGCTTTGCGGTCCCTTTAGACATATCAAGGAACCCACAGCGATAATGTGAAGTTTTTATTAAAAATCTGAACTGTCAAATGCACAAAATGTTAAACGAACATTTAACAATAGGGCTAAAGTCAGAACTCAAACTAATGAACGGAAAAATACCGCTCTTAAAGTGAGTTCAAAATCGACAATGCACAATTTTTAACATCTGCACTACAGAACTGCCAAAACAACTTTTTCAATATGTTTCACAAGTTAAATTTCATATTGTGTTAGAAGCATTTTATTACAAAGTCTGTACTAGGCGATAGGTCTCTCTATAAGAAAGATAGAATTGTTATAATTCGAACGTGCCGCAGTACGAAGCATAGGAATTATATTTAAGGAGAGGTAGAAGGACTATGCCTTATGTCGATGTAGATTTTGTTACTCTGACAGTGAAAAATTAAAGGAGAAATAATTATGGTTAAAAAATACTCAAATCTAAATATGTCATTTTTTTTTTTAAGTTTAAGGGGAGGGTTCAAATCCGGTAACCCTCCCTCTTTCGTACGCCCCTGATTTTGTAGCTGTGCGCAGTAAGAAGATACTGAGGGAATTATTTTGATTTAAATTGCAATCAGAGACAAAATTGGATGTATTACTATTAGGCCTACATTTTCTCATTGGTCCACACCTGTGGAGTAACGGTCAGCGCGTCTGGCCGCGAATCCAGGTGCCCCGGGTTCGATTCCCGGTCGGGGCAAGTTACCTGGTTGAGGTTTTTTCCGGGGTTTTCCCTCAACCCAATACGAGCAAATGCTGGGTAACTTTCGGTGCTGGACCCCGGACTCATTTCACCGGCATTATCACCTTCATTTCATTCAGACGCTAAATAACCTAGATGTTGATACAGCGTCGTAAAATAACCCAATAAAATAAAATAAAAATATTCTCATTGTCCTACAAGAGAGTGATACCGCTAGGTTAACACAGCTGAAGTCAAATGATAACCCCACCTCTTACCAAGGACCGCATAAAGTCTTATAATATTATTCGTGATCTTTTCCGTTCAAAACAAAACTGTAGTTGATTGCAGCGTGCTGTAATGCCGACTATGGCGTCTTGCCTCACGCACGGCCCCCTCCGTGTAGCATCGTGCCGTGCCGTGTTCCAAGAGGCCGAGGGCAGGAAATTATAATGTCGCATCATGCTGTATCGTTAATTAAAGGGATCAGAACTCAATTTTTTGACAGCAGAAAGGAAAATTCACCTTCCATGCTAGATCGACACAAGAAATGTTGTTTCTTTACTCTTCACCTATTGGTTTGTTTAATTTTGGAGTCATAATATTTAATAGACAGCTATAGGCAACTCGGTATCGTGTCCAAACCGGTCTCTTACCACGGCGAGGTCATGTAGTCGATTCCCGAAATAAGCAGATGTCCCGAAGACCTTGACTGGCTGTTTTATTGTGTACAGAATGCTTTTGGCTGACTCCGCAATAGAACAACGTTCTGAGTATACAACGCAGTTAACAATGATGAACAATTTTCAGTAAACAATTTTCGCAGAATAAAGTTATGTTTAATAATTTATATGGAAACCTTTTCTTTTAAATGCCTACTTTAACAACACTGAAAAATAATATTCCAGTATTTGACATTGTGCGGACTGAATTTATGATAATTTATTTCGTAAATTGAATCATATAGCACGTACTGAATATGTGTTCACGACATTTTACGTTTCAAATATACATTCTCTTAAGAAGATTAAAAAATATGAATCGCTTTTATTTTCATGGCTATATCATTATAGTGTATAAACACTGACATGAAACTATAAGGGCCACATTCTTAGTTCCTGCGAAATGAAAGCAACTCTCAGCTTCCTTTGTCGGAAGTGCTCAGGTTCGCTATTTTGTTAGTTACATATACTGAACTATTATCGACTTTTGTTTTCATGTTTCACGTGCTTGTGTTAACATATTGTCAATATTCAACTTGTGTTAAAAAATTTAGTTTTCTTCAGAAAATTACTGAATGCAATATAATTGTTGTTGTTTCATCTGTCCGAAGACAGGTCTGAGCCTCACAAGTAACACAAGGTATCACTCAAGAGGCAACCAAGCCAGGAGATAATGGTTAGGATGGCCAGTTCCTTTTACCGTCCATTGCATACATCGCTGACTAGTTATGTGTTTATATATGTAAATTTAGTTTTCTTCAGAAAATTAGTGAATGCAACATAATTGTTGTTGTTGTTGTTTAGTCATCTGTCCGAAGACAGATCTGAGCCTCACAAGTGACACAAGATATTACTCAAGAGGCAACCAAACCAGGAGATAATGAGTTAGGATGGCCAATTCCTTTTACCGTCCATTGCATACATAGATGACTAGTTATATGTTTACATATGTAAATTTAGTTTTCTTCAGAAAATTATTGTCCACACCTGTGGAGTAACGGTTAGTGCGTCTGGCCGCGAAACCAGGTGGCCCGGGTTCGAATCCCGGTCGGGGCAAGTTACCTGGTTGAGGTTTTTTCCGGGGTTTTCCCTCAACCCAATACGAGCAAATGCTGGGTAACTTTCGGTGCTGGACCCCGGACTCATTTCACCGGCATTATCACCTTCATTTCATTCAGACGCTAAATAACCTAGATGTTGATACAGCGTCGTAAAATAACCCAATAAAAAAATCAGAAAATTATTGAATCAACATAATTGTTGTTGTTTAGTCATCTGTCCGAAGACAGGTCTGAGCCTCACAAGTGACACAAGATATCACTCGAGAGGCAACCAAGCCAGGAGATAATGGGTTAGGATGGCCAGTTCCTTTTACCGTCCATTGCATACATCGCTGACTAGTTATGTGTTTATATATGTAAATAATTTTGATTGATTTTTCTTAAAATTCCGCCTTTTAATTTTTACGAAATTAAAGATTTGCGACTGCAATTTACACGCGGAATCAGTCTATGTCTGAGATTTGTTCAGTGTTGCCTGTTTTGTCTGTTAGAAGCCTCTGCTTAAGATTTTTATCTTAGTCTTTCGATCCAATGGCAAGTATCAGGCATGATAATCACAAGACCACCTATTCATGACTAACATAATTTGGAAAGAAATCAGTGCTGCTGTGTCATAAACTCATAAGTTGTAAGCTCACAGAGAGAATAGTTGAGGAGCTTAACTGAGAAGTAGAAGTAGGGTTTGTGTTGATTAGAGGGTGAAGTAGCAAGATGCTGAGCACATATGCAGTTTATATCCTGAGCCAAGCATAGCCTGCATTATGCATTAGAGAGCGTATTTATGGCTTATTACGCTTCTTCATCACTTCCCCGAATCCAAAGCCGCCCATTCCGCTTCCCCATTCTTCGGACTTGCCATCGTTCAACATTTCAGCCGATGAGTAAACCAGTGAATTGAGTAAATCCAAATTTGATTTTGGTAGTCATTAGGCTATGAGTCCATTAAGGGGTTAGGTACAGCTTAAAGGAGTAAAATTTTGGAAATATTCAACTTTTTTTCCTCCATTACTCTATCTTGTACAATAATGAAAATTAGTATGTGTAAAACACTGTCCTTCTGCTATATGATAAACATATTTTTACGACTAAAAAAAATTATTTATATATTTTTTTCAAAATTCAAAGTTCACTGTGCAGTGATGAAGCATTTTGCTCATAACTCAAAAAGTATCCAATATTCTCTGATGAAATTTTTTGTGTGCATTTATGTGTGTCATATCTACAATATGACATAAAATCACTTCTCTACCTCTGATAGATTGTCTGATAAAAAATAAATTCATTTAAAAATGGTCAAATAATATAACACAAAATAAAAAAAATATTGTTTATTAAGGAATGTAGTTGAAAGAGCATGATATTGTAAACATGAGTTTCAGCAATAAAATAAAAGAGAGAGAACATGAAAAAGTTAACAAGTTTTTTTTACAAATATTTTTTTTAATCGTAAAATATTTTTTATATAGCAGAAGGATAGTGTTTTACACATACCAATTTTCATTATTGTACAAGATACAGTAATGGAGGAAAAAATGTTGAATATTTCCAAAAAAATTACTGCTGTAAGCTGTACCTAACCCCTTAATCTGTAGCGAGAATTACGAATTTATGGACCTATGCAGTCATTTCTTCCATGGGTAATGTTCGCGTTCACATTTGTTTTAGAAAAGGCAACAAACTTTATTGAGGTCTATATTATCTTCGTATTTGTATATGTATGTCCCTCCTGATGGTTATTATACAGGGTGTCCGGGACAAAATTTACCAATAAGAAAGTTTAATAACTCACCAAATAATTGATGGATGAAAATGCTGTTTGCGGGAATTGACAAAGGGACTTCCAAAGTTTCGAATGACCACTAATAAACTTCTATGTGTGCACCTCTTGTAGCACGACAGATGTCCAGGCTATATTCAAGTTCTTGCCATGTGTTTCGTAACATCTCTGGAGTGACAGTTGCACAAGTAGCGACAATTCTCCGACGCAGATCCTCCAAATCTGCCACTACAGTCTTGTACACAATGTCTTTTATGTATCCCCAAAAAAAGAAGTCCAGTGGGGTTAGGTCTGGAGATCTGGGAGGCCATGCTGTAGGTCCACACCAAACATTAATCTTAGGGCTGTCTCTTTCCAATTCCCTCACTACATGCGGATTTTCTGATCCCCAGATGCGACAATTATGCTTGTTGACGATCTCACAGACGTGGAAGGTGGACTCATCACTAAACACGACCTTCTGCAGATATCCATTTTCAATATCAATTTTCAACAGCATGTCACTAGCGAAATCATATCGTGCAGGCAAGTCGTTTGGTTTAAATTTTTTAACCAATTGAATCTTGTATGCATGCAGACGTAACCTCTTGTGCAGAACATCGTGGATAGTTGACTTTGGAATTGCAAGTTCCCTGCTGGCACGGCGAACAGTCTTACACGGGCTCCGTTGGAAAGCTTGCTGAATTCTGTCGACTTGCGCTTCTGTCACTTTCTTCCCGCGTGGTGTTTTCTCTACAAGAGAACCGGTCTCAAGAAGCTTTCTGTGCCAAGTTGTTATTGTGTGCCTATCTGGTGGTTGCTTCTCAGGTCACTGTTGTCTAAATCTCTCTCCACTATCTTCGGATACTTGAATTCGGCAAGCCAATAGCAGCATTGAACTTTTTGTTGCACTGTGAACGCCATTTTAATTACAGCTATGTCAACAACAATTACCAAATGTTGCCAACATCACACATAAAAATTAAAATGTCCCTCTTTCATTTGCCGCAAATTTCATTTTCCTATCTCCATTATTACGCGAGTTATTAAACTTTCTTATTGGTAAATTTTGTCCCGGTCACAGTGTATTATCATTCGTTTATTTTATATTGAATTTATTGAATATAAAATTTAGCTATGGTCCCACCATTCATGGCTTGACAACACTTGTCAATGTAATACAATTAATCTAACAGCAACAAATTTTACATAAGATAGAATATATGTGATCATAAGTTTAGACATAATATTATACAATGTAATTGATAATCATTTACATAAATAATTACATAGATAATCAGTTTTTCAATTTAATTGTGAGTACATAACGTAATAATTTTTAATCTATATTATGTATAATCAATATAATATCTGTGACGAGGTTCTGGCTGATATGTACAGTCTTAGACGAAAAAAAATGACAGGCTGCCATACACTAAGGCCCAATTGTATAAAACTCCCTAACTAAAGATCAACTTGATCGAAGATCGAAAAGTGAACCGAGTTGAGACACTTCTTCTATTGTATAAAACTTTTCTGCGATCAAATTACCTTGGTTCAAATGCAATCTAAGTTCACGTGAAAAGGATTTGGCAACATCGCATAAACAGGTGAAATATGTGATGCGCGGACCATGTTGTACAAGTTTGTTCAGTGTTGCCAATCTAGCGACTTTACTCTTTTTCAATAACAATTTCTTTTAACTTTTATATTGCTTAAATAGGGATTTAGCGAACTTTTTAGCACCTCATAGGGACAAAATTTAATCTTTCTTGTTGATAATGAGAAATCTAGCGATTTTACAACTACTTTTTGGCGACATTCCGTACACTCTGTTGGAGACACTGGTTTCTTTTGTACAATGTAAATAATGGCGGACAATAAGGAGAAGGTTGACTTTCTCCAAATTGTTATCATGTTATGGTGTTTGATACTGCTAAACATAATAAAGCTTTATAAAACGACAAATTGAAAATTTATGAATATACCTATCACACCCATTAATAATTAATGGTTGTTATAAACATAATATAATTATAGGTTATGTTATTTGATACTGCTGAACACGATAGAGCCTTATAAAATATAAGATTGTTTGTGTATTAAGGCAAGAAATTGAAAAAATATATATAAATGTACCTACCATATGTATTAATATTAATAACAATGGTTATTCTATTTGCATAGTCTGCCACTCGTATATTTCAAACAGAAAAGAAATAACTGAACTTGGATCATATAACTTAATCGGAGAAATTTCTTCAGTCAAAGTTGACTTTAGTTTGAGACAAATTAATCTCAGATTAGACTTTATACAACATAAAATTCCAAGTTCAGCTAGAACCTCTGATCTAAGATTAAATGGTTTATATAATCGCCCTAAGTCTCTTTCGGATGGCTTCCTCTGATTCCGTGAGAGCTTAGGCTTACATGTGAAGGAATTTCTTTTGCACGACTCCGCTCTATTTTTCCTTTGTTTTGTTTGTTTGTTGCTTTTTCTATCTGTTTGTAGGTCAAGTATTATGAATAATCTATAGCGAAGATATATTCACTGAATAAATTAGGTGAAATAAACATGTTTTCCTTAGTTTTGTGATCCAAGCGCTGCCCGAAGTGGATTTAGACAAAATTCACGTTACAGGAGACCGGTTATTTTTTGTGTCTAAGACTGTATATCTATTATCAGGCAGTAGATTTCACTTAACGATATGTGTCAGAGGAATAACAATAAGTTTGTATACATCTAAAGCCTGATTAGTGTAATATGTTACTAGTCAGTGGTATATGCAATGGAGAGGGCAAAGAACTGGCCAAGCTACCCCATTATCTCCTGGCTTAGCTGCCTAATGAGTGATGTCTTATTGGTATCACTTGTGAGGTTCGAACCTGTCTTCAGGCAATTGATTAAACAATAAGCAATATAAGCTATCACATTATTATTTAATAATTTCATAGTCATAAAATTTCCGAAGTTTGAAATTTGATTGAAAATCTAAGGCACTTAGTAATTTATACATCTTTTTCCGTAAAATTATGTATTACTGTTGAGTGTAAAATGCATCTATTCTGATTGTGAATGTTGTCTTCATGACTAGATCTCATTTTATATTCTTCTGAAAAGAAATAATTTAATATTATACAATAATGCAGCTTACATACGAAAACTCACCGATCTCTTACATCTGTATCGCAAGTAGAGTGTATTAGCGACGATGTTGTCGGACTGCTGGAACTTCAAACTTAATTTTCTAATTAACCGTGCATTTACTCACCAAATGTAATATAGGTTTTCTATTCTATTTTACGTGTACCCTATCGCCCCTTTCAAGTTGCAAGGTTATTTCATTTCCACCCTGTATAGTTAATTAATTATATAAAGTAATTATGAAAAGTCCCGCGCCATAGCTGCGTGGTCTAAGGCGTCCTTACTTGAATTAGGCCCAATTGTATAAAACTCCCTGACTAAAGATCAACTTTGATCGAAGATCGAAAAGTAAACCGAGTTCAGACACTTCTTCTATTGTATAAAATTTTTCTGCGATCAAATTACCTTGGTTCAAATGCAATCTAAGTTCACGTGAAAAGGATTTGGCAACATCGCATAAACAGGTGAAATTCGTGATGCGCGGACCATGTTATGCAGGTTTGTTCAGTGTTGCCAATCTAGCGATTTTAACTCTTTTTCAACAACAATTTCTTTTAACTTTTATATTGCTTAAATAGGGATTTAGTGACCTTTTTAGCACCCCATAGTGACAAAATTTAATCTTTCTTTGTTGATAATGAGAAATCTAGCGACTTTACAACTACTTTTTCGCGACTTTCCGTATTACACTCTGTTGGAGACACTGGTTTTTTTTGCAATGTAAATAATGGCGGACAATAAGAAGAAGGTTGACTGTTCTCCAAGTTGTTATCATGTTATGGTGTTTGTTACTACTAAACATAATAAAGCTTTATAAAACGACAATTTTCATTTAGTAATACAGTTAATTGAATATTTATGAATGTACCTATCATATCCATTAATGATTAATGGTTGTTATAAACATAATATAATTAGGCCTATAGGTTATGTTATTTGATACTGCTGAACAGATAGATTCTTATAAAATATAAGATTGTTTGTGTATTAAGGCAAGAAATTGAAAGAAATATATGTAAATTTACCTAACATATCTATTAATATTAATAATAATGGATATTTTATTTGCACAATCTGTCACTCGTATATTTCACACAGAAAAGAAATAACTGAACTTGGATCATCTAACTTAATCGGAGAAATTTCTTCAGTCAAAGTTGACTTTAGTTTGAGACAAATTAATCTCAGATTAGACTTTATACAACACAAAATTCCAAGTTCAGTACGAGGATCAATTTAACCTCTGATCCAAGATTAAATGGTTTTTACAATCGGGCCTTAGCGTTACAGAATTGGCGCTGGTTCGAATCTTCATGAAAGAAAACATTTCCTCGTGAAGTTTCGACCAATGTTTGCGTCCGGTGCCCAACCAACATCGTGATGAATTTTAGAAGGCTCAGTGAGTAGCGGAATCCGGTTTCGCAAACGGCTGTAACGGCTGGGGGGGGGGGGGGGAGATCATCGTGCTGACTACACATTACTTCTGTACTGGTTGGATGATTTTCCACCTCTGTTGAGGCATATGCATGTATGTCACCGATTTTTTTAGTTGTAAAAGAATAAGAAGAAATATCAGAATATACAGTAGAATAAGCAAAACAAGGAAAGCTGTGTACGCGCGCGTGCGAGTGTGTGTGTGTGTGTGTGTGTGTGTGTGTGTGTGTGACAAATCCAGGTCGGTTGGATCTAGTCCTTGAGTAGGTATCTCTTATTAGTAATTATTGTTAATATGACCGGCGTACTAAGCATGCGCAGTATGTTATAACTGGAACTCGGAAAATTCAGGTGGCTCAAATTTATTTCTGGGTCTGTGCATGATTACAAGTTAGGTATGAGAGTAATAATGATTAGTTAAGTAGAGAGTATTCTCAGAAAATCTGCAACCAATGTCATCTTCGTCTATTACTTCATTTTACTCCTTTCGAAGTAAGGACATTTCCAGCAGAAAATATGAGTTTTTACTTTAGATGTTACAAGATTTTACTTTTTCCATTCTAGTAACATGCAGTAAAGACGTTTCCAAGGTCGAAGGATTCAAGTGAATAGTGTTATATACATCGGGGCCTTTAATAACTCTGATTCACTTGAGTGACCGACGATTGAGAACAAAAGTCGAAAAATTATAAGCAAAAAAACAGAGAATGGAAAGGCATTTAACATAACTGTATGAGAGACAGAAGTAGTTATTGATGTGCGTTTACGAATATGTCTTATAGATTCCTTACTTTATGAATTCTAGAAAACAGTACAACATATCTACAACATTGTCACTTGAATAGACACTCCGAGGTTACTGACCAGTTTAGACATTTCCAAGAACTCTGTGAAGCTAAGCTCAAGTACCGTTTTACACGCCATGCGGGTAATGGAATAGCTATTAGTCTATACAAAGGAACATATATCTTCTTATTTCGCCTATTGTTAACAAAAATGACGAATACCATTGCTCTTATGAACCGAATAAATCTTTCCGTTGAAGGCGTTGGGTATCGCGCTCGTGTATTCTTGACAAGCCATACCCATGCGCTGCACTGCACTTGTTATCAGAAATTTCAGGTTACAGTTTTACTATTAGTAAAAGGATAAATCGTTTATATTCCGTGGAAAATGGAATTAAAATGTAGTATAAAATTAACATTTTATTTATTTATTTATTTATTTATTTATTTATTTATTTATTTATTTATTTATTTATTTATTTATTTATTTATTTATTTATTCTGGTGTAGTTAAGGCCATCAGGCTTTCTCTTTCACAACACCAGGAATACAAATACAGAAAAAAATACACTATATACAAAATAAAGCTACACAAAAAATAAAGAGAGAGAGAAAAAAAGCACTATAAACAAAGTAAAGACACGCAAAAATATACACAGGTTGCAGTCACACAGACTTTAAATGAGTGATTAAGTATCATGATTAATTAACATAAACAAGAAACTTGCAATTTTAATGTAGATTAAAAAAAAACACACACACAAATCAATACTTCTAGCAATACCTAAAAACATTAACTAAATTATGTGGAATAAATAAAGTTTAAGTAGGGCTATAGATTACTGTGGCTCACTCAAAGATGTAATTAACCCTTTCCGCTCGAGTGAATCCATTTGGAATCTCTAGCAACGTAATATATAGTACATTGCTTGGTCCATATCCTTATCGACATACCAACGATGCAAATTGGAATCGTTTCAGAAAACCTAACCTGACTTTTTTTTTTTCAGAAAATATGCAATATTCTATGAAAATTGGTATAACTTATATTCGTAAATTACGTTGAATCTCACTTAAAATTTAGG
Source organism: Periplaneta americana (assembly GCF_040183065.1). Taxonomy (NCBI): domain Eukaryota; kingdom Metazoa; phylum Arthropoda; class Insecta; order Blattodea; family Blattidae; genus Periplaneta; species Periplaneta americana. The sequence goes on from NC_091129.1 coordinate 136,819,713, forward strand.
TTACATGGCGTTCAAAATACTTCATTTCAAAGGGGCGTTATAAAGGGGCCTGAAGTTAATAAATCCAAATATCTCGCTAATTATTAGATATTTTCTGAAAAAAAAAATCAGATTAGGTTTTCTGAAATCGGTTCGGCCAGTAACATACAGACAGACATACGAACAAAAATTTCAAAAATGTGATTTTTGGTTTCAGAAGACAAAATTATACGTTTATACCGATCATTATTGCAAAAGCCAAAATTACCAGAAATAAATGTATTTAGGTTACAGGTTTATTATTAGAATAGGTTTCAAAATAAAACTATTTGAGATAAACTGTGCATACCATTGTGAAGCGGCTCTGTACCTTCAATTACCATTTCAAGGCTTTCGAAATCCTCGGGCCTCTTCAAAAGTTGAGAAAATTATATAAATATATGAAGAGGTAAGAATGATATAGTTCTAAGCCACACACACAGAATTTTACAGTAGAGCATATTAAAGGTTTAGAGGCCAATGCTGTTAGGTGCGGTAGGCTTATCATAATTTCTTCGGCGTATATTTATGTCATTTGTTGAGTAATTTTTATAATACTTTAATAAAAAAAAAGTAGCTTACTCATATATGTAAGAAATGAACTCGCACAAGGAAACAATATTTTTTGTTAAAAGTGTGGCTTTTGACTATCTCATTCCCACCATCTCATATATATATATATATATATATATATATATATATATATACTGTATATCATCATCCTCATCATAATATCCATGGTTTAGACTTATGTTCTGAACCCACTTCACAGTAAGCCTTCCATCTTCTTAAGAAAAGCAAAAGGATGCACTTTATTAGACCACATAAATAACTAAATAACGAGAGAATTGAAAGTAAGTGCAATAAATGAAGATATAACACAATACAGATTTAAATGACTGCAACATTTAGACAGGATGGATAACACATGACTTCCAAAATAAATCTACAATTTACAGACCTTTGGATAAAAGAGATATAGATAGACCATACAGAAGTCTGTCAATTTATATTTAAAAGTGATTGAGTGAATTTTAGTTTTGTCCTTTAAATATGCAAAAATTTGATTCGAACAAATGTAAATTTTCGATCTATAAAGAATTTTAAAATGTTATATTTGTTCGGATCTAATTTCTGCGCATTTAAGGAACAAAACTAAAATTCTTTCAATCATTTATTATCATAATACACTACTGTCTTCAATTGACTGAACATGGTGGGAATTCAATGAATGACTTTTCTAAAACACGCTATGAAATGTTTCACATAAAACAATTTTTATCTCGTAAAGGAAGCAAAAACGAGCAAAACTGTATTAAACCTTTTTGTTTGAAATATCTCAAAGAATAACCCTCTGGAATTAATGACATTAATTACGGTTCAGTCTTTCTATATAAGTCTATCATGAGACAACTGAAATTCTGCTATTTTGTAGACAGTTCGTATGCAGTACTTCATAAATGATTAATACACGTAAGTGTCGCTATATGAACAGTTGTCAACTAATTAACTTGATAGAGAACTCTCGTAAAGCTATGAACAATGGAAATACAGGATCTCGAATCCATCCATCGTGATTTATTTCCTGTAGAACGAATTTCCCAAGAAACAAAGCGAGGATCCAGAAGCCGGACAGGTTGGCTGTGTACTTATTTGAGAGTGTTTGTGTATCCCACCAGATGCTCGCATGGGGCAGGTCAGGGCAGCTGTCGGCGTGCAGCGTCGTACTGGGCACGACTCTCCTCTTTCTCTCTGCACTGCCTCATCTTTCGCTGGCCAGTGCGAAGCTGCTTCTCCACCCTGCCAGGTGCGGATTGTTCCTCTTAGTTTGCGATTCCCATGAGACCCTTGTGACGTCATGGCAGGTTCAGGGTATATCGATCATTATTGTATATCATGTTAGCTGTTTAAATGTTTCTATATCAACTATATCTTCTTCAAAGATTTTTTTCTTGAGAAGCTGTGGCTGTGGCTAGTGGAAAATTAAGAGTCGAAGTGGGCTCTGAAATGCGGTATTTTAAAGTACTATCCAAAATAGAAATTATTATTCAACGTGGATTTACCTTCCATGCTGTGATGATCTCAGTCATAAATATAACATTCAAGATTGGAATGTCATTGGACTTATGTTTGGTGCGCGAGGAACAATTCCCAAATTTACATTGGAGATCCTCAGAAAATTAAAGATTCCTGATAAGACTCTTCAGACAATTGCATCAACCACTTTAAAATCTTCACTGAACATCATCAATCACCATCTCTATTCATCTTTATAATATTCAATGTATATTATTTATTTTCAATACATTTTTATCGTTTTGATAGCCACCACATCTCGTCGCAGAATATTCTTTTTTAAAATTTCATTATGTATTTTTTTAACATTAATTTACATTTTCTTTTTTGTTCATTTGAATTGATTAGGAGCCGATATTTTAAATCCAAGATTTGGACGGCTATCATTTCGATGATATTCTCTCTTAACCCAATTAATTTCCAACGACGATTGAACATTATATAACGTCCAAGACGTGCTTTATAATCAAGATCATCTCTATCATAATATTTTAGTAGGCCTACCTATTGACTGCAGCATTTTTAATTTGTTCAATTCAATGTTTTTTTGAAGCTCTAAATTTCCTTTTAACAATTCGCCGTGTTTCTTAAGTCACAGAGGTAGTCTTGAAATTTTCGGATGTTGTACGTTAGATCTCCAATTATTTTTTAAGTTCTTTTATTTTATTATTGAAGTAAAATGTTTGTAATTATTCTCTAATAAAATTAAATGTTGTTTTTCTTACGTATTTCCTGACTATTCTCTTTCTCTTTCTTGGCGTTTATTTAATTTTATTTTTCCTGTTTTGCTGTTGTATAATATTAATATAGATTTTAATGCAAGTTTTAAGTAGATAAGTAGTCATGCCCTTTTCTTTCTTCATTTTTTTTAAATTTCCTATGTTTACATATTATATTTATTTTTTGAGGATATACTGAATCCGTAAGAGCTACCCTTAATGGTGGGCAGTTTGCAATTAATTAATTAATTAATTAATTCTATTACCATTAAGTACGAGAAAAATTCGTACCAACTGAGCCATGCCGGGACACGATCCACGGCGCCGGCCGAACTCCTCTCGTGTCCCGGCATGGCTCAGTTGATTAAGAGCACTCAGCGCGCACAGCTGAGAGGTCCTGGGTTTGATTCCCGGTGCCGGTACGAATTTTTCTCGTACTTAATGGTAATAAAACAAACTGACTAGTTCACACTAGTCATGTAATATGCAATGAGGTGGGCGAGATCTCATTCATATTCGATACATTAATTAATTCTAGTTATACATTGTGAAGACAGTTTATGAACACCATATATTTAATTGCATTTCCTTATTTTTTTATATTTTACTGTACTATTTACATAAGAATGTGTGTTGTTAAGGTTTTAAATTTATTAACTTTTCGAAAATGCTTTTCTTAACATTATTTTAGATCTGATATTGTATTTTTCACAAAATCCTATCATTTACTTTTACTACAGGATAAAACTATTTTTATAATGTATTCTCTACTATAGTGCACCGTATATTATAATTTAGTAAACAATTTCAAATATCATTTTGATTAAATTATATGAAATATATGAATGATATTTGTTGTATAATAATCAGTAATATTTCAAGTTCATGGATATGTACAATTTTTCAATTTGGTTTCCGCGAACCATGAGAAACACATTCTATCGAAATTCTAGTCCCTGCCAAGAATTCCTCATCCATGAAAGCAACGGCGTTTCTTATTCTTTCTTTAAACTGTTCCAAATTCCACGGCATAGGTAGCACATTGAATTGTCTTTTATACAAAGCCCAAAATGTAGACGTCCAGGGATGTAAAGTCTGGGGATCTGGGTTGCCAGGCAATGTGTCCAGCGCGTCCAATCCAACGTTGCGGGAAATTTTCCTATTTTAACAAATTTTAACTTCTCTTTAATTTTGTATAATAAAAATACTTGTGTCATTATATTATATACATATATATATGCATATATAAATATATATGTATATGTACAGTCAACAGTTATTTGTAAAGACACTTTTCATAACAGAAAAATCCATGGAAACAATCAGATATATTAAAATATATACGTAATTTTTTTTAAAGTTCAAGGGAAAGGGTCAAAACTCGGTAATCCTCCTACGTACAACAGCAACTGTAGCGGGAGAAGGCAAGCTCTCTGAGAGTGGCTGTTTCCCGTCCCTGTCCTAGATTATTCGACACAACGTTCCTTGTTACGTGTAGGTACCTCTTTTTTCCTACTAGGTCATCTCTCATTAGTGTTTCATTATAGCGTCTTCTTAAAAATAAAGGACACAGGTACTGTAGCGTTTTATGTAATTTATTTTGTTCATAATCACAGCACAGTTTACCGAACTATTTTTATTTGAATATAGGTATAGTACTTGCGTATATAGGCTACTCAATGTCGAGGATTTTCATATCCCTATCGGAGGTTACGAAAAACTCATTTTGGATTTTTCTTCAACCTGCACTATTCGGATACACGGTGGAACTTGTGTGTGCAGGACACCTAAGACAACATAATATGACATATCCTTGCCGTAGTCGATATTAGAACCCAAGAGCATTGCTTCCACACAACTTTAAAAGTCGCACGTCTTGAAAATAATGGGTTCGCAGAGGCTATCTGAAACACGTAGTTAATTTCGTAAATTGAAGACCTCAGAACAATAAGTAGGTTATCGACCAAATGTGGCATTTTCGGATTTTCAAACTTTCCTACTATTCCCGCCTTATGGAATCAGAATCTGTCATTGGTTCTCTCATAAACCCATTTGTAGTATTAGAAACTGAATTTCATGTAATATACTCTTCCAAAAAATAAAGTGAATAGAAACTTTGTTTTTGCTCTCCCGAAAAGTTGCCTTTTGGTTCATAACCTACTTATTGCACTGAGATTTTCAATTATTATTATTATTATTATTATTATTATTATTATTATTATTATTATTATTATTATTATTAGCCTATTATTAATACATTTTTACGTCGTACAGCATGTTATACACGATTATATGAAAGACGAAATACCAACATTTTGGAAGAGTTACACATTAGATCTGTTATAGAATATATTAACTCATATAGGAACAATAATTGGAAAGAGCGTATCCAAAGGGCTGACCCATATACCCCGTCAATTTCTGAATTATCGTCCTAAGGACAGAAAATCATTAGAATGCCAGTTAAACGCTAGCGAAAACTATAGCAGGCCATTGGCGTAATACGTGAGAAGCTGAAGATTACTATTATTCCACTTTCTATTTATTTACAAAAAAATATACTTTTGCCTATCAGTGTCTCTTTCTAAAATATATTTCCCATAAATTAAATTGAACTAATATTTGAGAAGTATAGTAAGCTATCAACGTCAAACAATTCCATTTTTTGCGATTTCGAGATATTGATTGTTTCTCATAGAATTTTGTGTGCTGAATGCGATTCTGGAACTGTTTAGGTTCAAAAACGGACAGAACAGAGCGAAAATAACACTTAATTGTGCGCTTTAGAATCAGAATGTAGACAACTCCACTGTGGCTTGGTTTCAAATTAGGACAATTCCTTTAGTAGCTAATGAGAAGCCCACATTCGTACCACCTTTTCCTATCACGCATCGCTAATCCAACATGGCTGATTGTTTATATAATCGGTTTGTGGATGAATAAGTATTGTTTTACGTAAATTTGCTTTGAAACCGAGTTAGAAGAGACTTAGATTCAAAAGTAGACAATTTCACTTTAAATTGGCTTCGTTTGGTTTCAAAAACAGACAACTTCACTTTAAATATGACTTCATTTGGTTTGAAAAACAGACAACTCCATGACTTAGTTTCTGAGATGGACAACTCCACTTTTTAAACTTAAATTTCGACCTGAATATCGATTTGAATCACTTTTTGAGAGTGAGAAAATATTTCTATGACCCATGAGAATCTTTAAAAAAATGCCCATATAACGGTGACATTGGTTTCCAAGGATCTAGTTTTTCGCCTCTCCTGTAAAAAAGGTAAAAGTGGAATTGCCTAACTTTGATACCAAGCTCTTCATTTTCCTAATCTTGTTATTTTTCCACATAATAAAAACAATTATTCAACTAATTTGAATTATGTTAGTACAATAATTTTCTCAGTCGTGAATTGTTTCCACTAAGCATATTTGACTCTACTAAAGTTCGATATAAGTCAAATATGGCAATATGAGCTAAAAAAAAAAGCTACGCAAGTTACTATCTATGCACAGTAAATTATTCATTCTCTGCAACTGCTTGGTGGAAGTTTCATTTTTTTGACATAAAAAAATTTAAGTAATCTATCATCTCATTAGCTGAATTTCTTCAATAACAATTTGCATATATTTTCAATATTGATATTTCTTTTAATCTACATTATTTTAGTAATTTAATCGTTCGTCTATTTTCAATAAAGATGTATGTATAAAGCTGAGTATAAGTTCAGTACATACAGTATATTAATTTTCATGTTTGGAATGCATTTTTTACTTTATGTGTCATTTACACTTAAGCTTTCCTAGAGACTGATGAAAATTTAAGATTTTTATTCTGGGATCTCTGATAGTTGTTTATCTCATCAAGTGGAAAAGTAGCTGTGGTCAGGGATCAGGAAGGTCCCGTTAGTATGACTACAGCGTGAGAGAATCTTCCCAACAAATAAAAGACGGCGAAGAGGCAGGCAACAGCATCCCCTTGCATCATGGTAATGACCTACTTTCTTCTTCTGAAAGGGAGAGGAGGCCGTGAAAAGGCGAGCAACGGCCCCGCAACACGGTAATAGTCTGTCGCGGGACGGGGCGGGCGGGAAACTGGTCCTCACAAACCGTTCCAATCGGGGGGCATAACCCCTCCCTCATTGCTTAATCTCGGGAAGATTAATACTGTCATGCTCGCAGTAGAAGTGAGAGGGGACAATTAGTTGATGTGTTTTGTTGAGCTTCTCATACGTCCGTTGTTTAGTGATGAGACATGGATTCATTTATTAAGACTGGTTCCGTGAAGAGACGCCTTGCAGAGGACCGTTGTGCAGAAAGAGATTAAGAATTTTTTTTACCTCAAAACTTGTAGCAATTAGCCTATCTGTGAAAATTGCTTCCGTTTCAGTTAGATTAGCTGCTTTAGCTGGTAGCAGATTTAAAGAAGCCGTAGAAGATACATGTTTTCACTTTCGAATTCAATTACACTCCCATTACATAAATAGGTTTGCTTCCATTTTGACACATTCCGATTCCAATTCATGTGTGAAGTCGGTTTTTCCATATCTTGCTTGGACACTCGAGTTGTGTCCCCGCGTTTTAAAATTGTTGTAGTCTGCAGTCTTATATTCTTGAAAATTTTCGTATCCATTGCCATCTGTAATTTTTGGGTTTTGGTATTTAATTCATCAACCGAAAGATCTTTCCGTATATTTTCTGTCTTCATTTTATCTAACAGTTTAAAGCGTGTTATTATTCGGTTGAGAAGCTTTTGTCATCTAGTCTGCTGTCAAAAAATCTGAAAGTTAGAATTTATAAAACAGTTATATTACCGGTCGTTCTGTATGGTTGTGAAACTTGGACTCTTACTTTGAGAGAGGAACAGAGATTAAGGGTGTTTGAGAATAAGGTTCTTAGGAAAATATTTGGGGCTAAGAGGGATGAAGTTACAGGAGAATGGAGAAAGTTACACAACGCAGAACTTCACGCATTGTATTCTTCACCTGACATAATTAGGAACATTAAATCCAGACGTTTGAGATGGGCAGGACATGTAGCACGTATGGAGGAATCCAGAAATGCGTATAGAGTGTTAGTTTGGAGGCCGGAGGGAAAAAGACCTTTGGGGAGGCGAGACGTAGATGGGAGGATAATATTAAAATGGATTTGAGGGAGATGGGATATGATGATAGAGAGGGTATTAATCTTGCACAGGATAGGGACCGGTGGCGGGCTTATGTGAGGGCGGCAATGAACCTTCGAGTTCCTTAAAAGCCATTTATAAGTAAGTAAGTAAGTTTAATGGTGTTATAATAGTGAGGCAATTAATTTTATTACTAAACGTAACTCATGACCTAATTATCTGAACTGTTAAGTTGTATATGCCAGGAGCTCTCACACTTTTTAAGACCGAGCCACCCTTCACAAATCACATTTTCCGTGTGAGGTCCCCCTATCCAAAATAAAAAAAAATGCCCAATTTCGATTTGGTGGTATTTTTTAAAGAAAATAATTTACATTGCTAACTTGTAACCTATGCTTTGAAATATAAAAATACAAAATAAAAATAAAATAAATATGTACACGTACTAAACATTTCCATGTTGCGTTCCACTCCGCATTATAAATTTTGGTTTCTGGTTTTAACGGCGACGCACAGTTTGAGAATCCCTGATATAATATACTTTATATTTCATAGAAGAAACTTGCAATCGATTCTGGCGAAAAAATTGAACCTTAATCAGCATAGGTTTGATGTACTTTGCATTCCTTAAATTTCTGTAAAATAATAGATTTCACATTTCTGCCCTATTGCGACAAAGTATAAATGAATATGAATATTAGTAGAACGGGAACATGCCAAAGGACTTAATCCTAGAGAAGAAAAAGAATATGATTATGACAGTGTTATTGATTTATCGTCTCTAACCCATCGCTCAATTTTTTTGTATTTTAAGTAGTGCTGATTGAATAATTTCAAGGCAAAATTGTTCCGGGTTCGGGTATCGATCCCGGGACCCTTCACTTAACGCACGAATGCTCTACCGACTGAGCTACCCCAGGAACTACACACGACGCCATCTGCCTTCCTCTTTGTTTCCTCATATGATCCATATATCTTAATATCGTCTATCATCTGATATCTTCTTCTACTCTAAACTCTTCTCCCGTTCTCTATTCCTTCCAGTGCATCCTTCAGCCAGTGACCCCACCAATTCCTTTTCCTCTTCCTGATCAGTTTGAGCATCATTCTTTCTTCACCACTCTTTCCAACACAACTTCATTTCTTATTCTGTCCGTCCACTTCACACTTTCCATTCTTCTCCATATCCACATTTCAAATGCTTCTATTCGCTTCTCTTCACTTCGTCGTAATGTCCATGTTTCTGCCCCCACACAATGCCATACTCCATACAAAGCACTTTACTAGTCTCTTCCTTAGTTCTTTTTCCAGAGGTCCGCAGAAGAAGCTCCTTTTTTTTATCAGCTATAATATTTAAAATTTTGTAAACCTTAGCTCCGAAAAATATGAGTAGGCCTACTGCATAGTTTACCGCCTTTTGTGGAGTACAGATGTTCGGAGTTGGTAAAATGGCGACAATTCTGGTAAAAGAGAAGTGATGGGAATCATAATGCTTGATAGTCTGTTTCCTAGGAAAAGAATGTGCCAGGAATTGAAACCCACTCTCTTTGATTAGAAATCTGCTAACTTTACAAGTGACTAGTTAGATATACTAAATGTTGGTAGCAAGCGTGACAAATCATTGCAGTATTATGATCAATGTCGCGTTCTTTTGCTGAATTTAATATTCTAATTTTTAACGTTATTGTAAATTGAAATGGTATATACAAATATTAATCTTGTGCATATAATAAAATTGGAATGCAGAGAGATTTTGTTTGTCCACGCTCAAATGAATTCAAATACTCCAATAATGTCACGAATCCCTATTATTGTTGTCATCCAATTATATTATTTAAATGCTAATTTATTAATATTCAACGACGAAGAAACAGGTCGTCCGGTATCACTTATCGGGAAACAAACTGACATTGACAGGTAGTAGAACAAAAAATAAAATGTTAACGTTGGAAAAGTCAAGGGATTAAATTTGACAAAAATTGGGTTTCCATGGAAACGAAAAAAAGTGAAGAAGGCTACGTAGCTCGATTGCATTAGTTTTAAACCACGCGCTTCGGTAACATGAGACATTAACTCTAGTCTAATTTTAAAGTATGACTATGTAACTGAGGATGAAGTGGATATTGTGTTTATAAGTACATAGTACCGATATTTAAATTAGAGCCCATATATAAATATTTATGAATGTCTAGAATAATAGTACATTATGCAACGAGCCTATAATGGTAGTAATTAATACGCAAGCATGATTGTTTATGAAACGAGCGCAAGCGAGTTTCATAATTTTCATACGAGCGTCTTAATTACCATTTCAGGCAAGTTTCATACGACTTTTTATGCTCGACCATATTTCTAACTTGAAAGTATTCAAAGTTGTGGTTATGTGCGAACTGACCTGAATTGTAGATGTGCGCAGACGCGAAAGTATTGATTTTTTCCGAGGCCGAATTTCATTGACCTTGGCACAGAATAAGATGAACATTACTCTGGTATAACCTGAAAATTGATTTAGAATTGAAAAACGAGATGACAAATTGAATTTATTTGAATATTATTTACAATTAACTCTAATTATTATAGTAACAGAACATAATCTTCTGCGACACTATTGGATTTCCAGCCTCCTCGCTAATTCTGTTTCGATTGCATATCCGAGAATAATCGATACTTGCGGTTTTATTACGGTACAAAGCTGACTTGTCATTGGCTGAGGTTTTATAACGGTACAAAGTTGACTTGTCATTGGCTGAACACCTGTACTTTAATGAGTAGGTGTACTTTAATGACATGCATTAAAGGACTGCTACCAGGTGTATAATTACTACATTTCGGCATGTTCGAGCATAAAATTTGTAATATTATTTATAGCCATAACAAGACTGAATCCTCTATTTCCCATTTTCAAAAATAAAACTGTTATGCCTGCAGTCTGTAATTGTTTATCCAAATTGTATTGCACTACTTCAGAACTTTGTAGTATATCTCACACACACTTGTGTGCTCAATTCGCCAACCTCACAAGCAACTACAATTCCCCCTTCCATTTCCGTATCTCAAGAGGTTGCTTGTCATGAGATTTCCGCATCTTAATACCCTGTTGGATATTTGCTTTCCCCAACCATTTCTACAGGCTTTCTCGGAATAGATGACAGACGTTATACCAGCTGAGATCGCAGTGCCATGAATTTACTTTCTCTCTCAGATAATCCCAGCCATTAAAAATGTTTCCACATGTAGCGATTCTTTAGTCCTTTGACAGACATATTAATTATTTGTCTTCAAAGTATTTCCTCTCAACATGTAATGGCCATAAATGTTTTAGTTTAATAAGCTGAAGTTAAATGCAGTTCGTAGTTGATAGTTATTTATTCCTCACTTTAAAACGTAGCGTCATTTTTTATGAAGGCAATATTATGTCGTAATCTGTGATATTCTTCATGATTTCAGCTATTTTTTCTGGAGTGTACCGGACTTTCCTATCTGTTTATACCGCAAAGCATTCTGTCCGGGACTTTTCTTGGAAATTAAACTTTAGTTTAAATTTATTTTTTTTTTCTTAAACATTTGTAACCTCTTAATTTATTTTTAGTTTGCTTCGTAATTTCAAAATGTATCATTCAATGTTTGTGTTACATACAGAGCTTTTATTTCAAAACTTCCCAGGCCAAATAACTGATTATTTAAACTGAATTCAATTTAAACAAAAAAACACGTCAATTTAGATATTGAGGGGGAAGTCTGAAACCAGGCTTAATTGCATTTTAGATTTCACCCCCACCCCCAGCCACTCCCACTTTGAAATTTCAAATGGCACCCCTATATTTTTATACTTAAATATGAAAGAGCATTCAATTGTTTATACACCTCATTCATTTGTTTTCGCATCTTTTGTTTTCTATCGTAGTATGGCAACCTGTATTTTTGTTATTATCAGTTGATTGTAGGATGAAAACACAGCTTTTTTGTGTAACTTCATAAATTTAATCAATAAAGGTGATTTATGTTTTCTCTTGAAGGGTATACACCTTTTTAAAATAATTTAATATACAAACACAACTATTACATTAAATGCTCAATGAGTTTTTGTAGCTTTATTCTCTTCAGCGCTAATCAACAATAACAACAATCCAGCCCTCGAAATGTCAAACTAAACCAAAAACGAATTATGTGTGAAAACTATTACAATCAACATCAAATCAGCTGCACATTTTCTTTTCTTTTTTTTCTTCTTGTGTTTTTCTATAGTAACTTTTTTCTTTGTTATTACGTACTATCAAGAAGACACTTGAATATCGAACAATGTATTGCAAACCATTCGTATAAACATGATTTCCCCTCAAATTTCGCGCAGTTTTATGTATTTTTGTAATCTTAGATCTGTACTAAGCTAACTTTACATATCTAAAATCATTGTTATACAACATGAATAGAAGTGGTATTCAGTTAATTTCCTGATCTTCGATAAAAGTGAATTCCAGCTAGTAATGATTATGCGACCAATCCTTAGGTATAATTTTAATTAATACTTACAATGCATTATCAGTAGAGTCTTGCGTTTGGTTACTTTTAATACAAGTTAGCCTGTACATCGATCATACTAACTTCGTACGGAGAGCAAGTTTCAGCCTTCCCACACGCACCGGTACTGTGCGTCTACACTCTTTATTCGTGTACCTGTGTACAATAAGTGGAACGCATCTCGATACTTTAGACCTAATTAAAGTTTGGAATTAACAAATTAAAAAATGTAAATGTCAGCACAAAATCAATAAAACACATTATGAGTGCGTGCTTCACGAATCTCTACAAATTACAATCAATTACTCTAAAAATTTTAGGTGTTTCAAATGAACAATTTTTCCTTCTTTCTGATAAAATACGTTTTCTTCTTTCTTAATGACGTGCTCGTTACCAAATTATTCTAGTTGAGCACTGATCTCCAAGCGCCCAGCCTTGTTTTGTTTTCGTACTGTATGTCCACTGAACAGCAGACCTGAACTTAAGTATAGTCCGGGTCAGCTTACTTAATACCCTAAGGGTGAAACCTAACCATTTTTCCCCCATTACTACATATGCTAGTGGATTATGGTGATTTTATAGTCTGTAGGTTGAATTTTCTTTTGCCAACTTCGTTTCGAATTTCGGTACTGAGAAATACTACAACTGGTAGTGATTTTATAACTGTTATGTTGGCAGCAGTGACACAAGTTGCCAGTAGTTTAAATTCTGAAAATTCAAATTGTTCTGGATTTCTGTGCCCATTACTGGAAGCTAGTGAAATTTGAACATACTAATAATTAATTAATATCAGTATTAGTATTAATACGTAATAGTTATTGTACGTGTTGCTTTGTGTTGTGGTTATAGTCAGGTAGGCTGTGTAAATAAATATAAAATATTTCGTGTGATGCATGCCCTTAGGTAATCGATAGAAATACCATTTCACATTTTAATTAATTTCTTAAAAGTTTAGACTTTTATTACAATAATGGATTAAATATTCTAAAGCATACATTTGAAAGTGGCATTCGTTTTCGGAATTCATACTAATCATTTCACGTGATCAAACAAAATACATTTTAGGTTAGGTCTCGTGAATCGTAAACTGTTTAATCAAAGCAATGAATTTCATGTTGTCAGACAATATACATTTTAATATTAGATCATACACTAACTACTAACATAATGTGCGAGAGGTCCTGAAGAAAAATATACTCTTTCACAAATTATTGAACCTTTTAGAAAACACCTTCCCAACATAAAGATGAGATGTGGTAAATAAGCAAGGCATCGTTATTGTTAATACTATCTTCTTCTCTTTCTTCTTCTTCTTCTTCTTCTTCTTCTTCTTATTATTATTATTATTATTATTATTATTATTATTATTATTATTATTACCGGGTATTTCACTTGGTAGAGCAACTGGCTACGGACTGGAAGGTCCGGGGTTCCATCCCAGGTTGTGACAGGAGTTTTTCTCGTTGCCAAACTTTCAGAACGGCCCCGAGGTTCACTCAGCCTCCTATAAAATTGAGTACCGGGTCTTTCCCGGGGGTAAAAGGCGCTCAGAGCGTGGTGCCGACCACACCACCTCATTCTAGTGCCGAGGTCATGGAAAGCATGGGGCTCTACCTCCATGCCCCCAAATGCCTTCATGGCATGTTACGGGGATACCTTTTTTACTTTATTATTATTATTATTATTATTATCATTATTATTATTATTATTATTATTATTATTATTATAATTATTATTATAGTGCTTGGCATTGTGTGATTTGATCCTCTTTTGGTGATATCTAGTATTAGTTGGCAACACTGAAGAGACGGCCAAATAACTACACAGTTGCGGTTGCTTGGAAGCTTTAGGTAACCAAACGCATAACTCTAATTAACTATTAGTAATATACAAATACTTTAGATGCTTACTAATATTATCATTAACATTATAATAATACTTTCATATTATATAAATTTGACAAAATTGACATGAAGTGAGAAAATTTGTTTTTTATTCAACCATACACCAAGGAAACAAGTGAAGATCACAACAACATCATACGTGAGATGATATGGACCATGAATCGCAGCATTTTCCTTATGTAGTTGAATGGGCTCTACCGCCCGTCGCTGCAGGGGGCTGCTGAATACCGCCGTTCCCACGGAGATAATCGGAGAGCTCCCCTGTTGATCTGTGCCATCTGGCGCGAGCAATTCGTGAGCCTAACAACAGTGCGATGCGGTTCTGTGAAATTTCAGTTTTAAAGCGTCGTTTGCCCTAGTCGAGTGTAATTAAGGATTTGGGTTTCAAAGCTGTAAATATGAACGAAAGAAGGATACATCTCGCGAGATATAGTATGCGTTTATTGACGTGTTAATCCATCTACTGCCGGTATGGGATGCTCCATCTCACTATTATACAGGGACATCATTTTATTTTTACTTCAATTTTTATTGTACCTGAGTTTTTTTAATGTACTTCACTCCCACCCCTCTACTAATGAAGTTTCAACTGTTTTCAAGACAGAATCAAGGCCGCTTGTAGTAAACAGCTCTGAGTTACTGAGTATAGTAAGTTCCAGAAATATTTCCAGTGACGAAAGAACTTTTAATATTGAATCATATTTTCGCACAGGTACTGTCCGTTTGCCTACGTCGCATCCCGATTTCCCCCACCTGCTTCTGCACGGCCCTCTGTAAAAGCTGGGCTGTCTTAGCTCTTTTCTGAAAACATTAATTTCTGTTAGGAATTGGACGTTTACGTAATATTACACAACTGTTTACAATAACTTAAATAAAAGGACCTCGTTAAGTAATTAACTGTCACGTGATTTCCCTCCTTTCTACGATCCTGCGGAATAACCACTTGGACGGACAGTAGATAACATGTCTGAGTAATTTTATCTATGCGAGTCGGGCAGAAGTGAAGACTGAATTTACATTACATAAGGTACTCTTTTATAGAGTAGGTATAGAATTATTTCAACATGAGTTACTAGTACGAAGGACGAAACTGGTAATTGGAATTAGATGTAATAGTCTATAGTGCGATAATATGCACAAAAGAACTGAAGCCTGTAGGCTATCGAAATTAATGGCTACCATCTTCAAAAATGTGTTTAAATATCCATATTATGATTATTTTTCAATTGAACTTCATTATTCTCTATATTGTACGCTAATGTGCTGTAGACAGTATAATATACAGTGCATAATGAATACGTTCGCATGGATAGCTCAGTTCGTGAGTAAAAACACTTATTCTTTATACAGTCCTGCATTTTGATTAAATAAAAATCCTAATGAAAATTATCGAACTCAAAATCGCGATATTTCCTAGTTTACGTAAATGGATGAAGTACTTTTCTTCCCTCCTATACCTAGTAAAGTGATTTGTTTGTTTTTTACGCCAGTATCATCGAACTCCAGTTGTGGAAGGGGATAGCGAACGGGTTTTCCGGTTCTCTAAAGGTATAGCCAGGTTAATATTAAAAATGTTAGTAAAAATAAAATGATGTCCCTGTAGTTGTTGTTTAGTCAACTGTCCGAAGACAGGTCTGAACCTCACAAGGGATACCAACATGGCACCACTTATGAGGCAACTAGGCCAGGAGATAATGAGGTAGAGCGGCCAGTTCCTTTCCCTCTCCATTGCATACATTATTTTGCTTCTCCAGAAAGGCAATAAATACAGTAGTTCATTAAAATAGTGTGACTTCTGTAAGAATGTCGACAATCGTAATGTGCTGTATTATTGCATACCACACTGCTGTGCCTTCTTAAATTACTTTATGAACATTAATATTTCAGATAGAGTCACGAATTGCAGTGATAAGCGGCAATTAAGCCGGCAGTCAGTGTACGCATTTCATAACGAAAAGTCGGCCGTGCGATAACAGGCCGAGTCCCGGTATTCCTCGTTCCCGAGAGTGCCAATCTCGAGAATACGATTCTCGGAACTGGCGTTATCGGCCAGCTAGTATCGCCTACGAGAACGAGCGGGAGTAAGAGTCTGTTTGCCCGACACTACATACATCGCCGATTAATGTTGTTTTAACACGAAGTAAATTGAATACATTGTAATTGATGTCACATTTTTTTACTATAAAAGAAAGGGGTACTTAATACACGCAAAACTACATACATATTATGAAATAGCCCCAAAGAAGCAAGCATACCTTCTGATACAAAAATGGAAATATTACATCCCCAGACACAACTTCGATCTTGTTACTTTTCTTGTACCTAATCCTTAAAAAACACATATTTCTTTAAATACCTGTCCCTTGATTTCTCAGGAATCAATCGGCATTCAGCCTCTTTAACATCGTTTAAAATTGTGAAGAGGAGGAAACCTGAGTTTACACAATTGCTCATTTTGATGTAATACAATTAGTGATTTTCATATAGCCATTGTTCAAATAAACAAGGCAATGCTTATCAACAACATGACGTTGAAACTTGTGTGTCGGTTTCTGATATATTGTACTTTATATGAAGAATGGTTAATAAATAATTAATAACCCGGTACACTCGCATTTATACACATTTTCAGACTCTAAACACCCAAGAAGGAAGATTTTTTGAGAGCTGAACCTGAAAATCGAACTCAGGACCTTTAGATCTGGAAGCCAGCATGCTACCACCAGACAACTTGGATACCAAAAACTGTAACGACACTACCCTTCTAGAGGAAACAATTGATGTCATATATCTCATATTAATACAGTTATTAAATTTAATTAATTTAATTAACTTAAGTGAGTTTGAAAACTTCTACAATTTTATTTTATTCAAAATTTATGAATTTCAAATAACATGAACATGTTTACAATACTATCATCTGTATAATACAGTATTTAGTGCCTTTAGGATTAATTAGTTTTTAAATTATATTTTTAAAGATAGTGACATCACTAAAAAGGCTCCTTGTGACAAAGTTTTCAAAATGTTTAGTTCGTCTTGAAAATAATCATGGGAATATAAATTAATTAGCTCTTTGAGCTCAATCTAAATAGAGAGTCACAATACATTTTTAAGTGGATTTTCTTAATTTTTCACCATTATTTCACTGCAGTGTCCCCTTAAATAGAGTTTTCGTACTTCCGTGTGCTAAAATATTGTACGTAACTGGTACGAAAATGTATTTCTCATATTCGCTTCGAAATTCAGACTTCGCATAGGAAAGTACGCGTATTACTTTCCGTACTTAACCCTGATCACATATAACAGATTGATCAGTCTAATAGACTTTCAAGGCAACAACTTTTATCAGTTTCACTATGCTGCCATCTAGCGACTACAAAAGAAGCCACGTTATAACCTTGGATGGAGTAATAGCTTGCAGCAGTACTTTCATCTAGCGGTCGTTATCAAAAAATTCATTTTCGACAGTGGAGGCCCTGTTGGTTGTTCTCTTTTATATCCTGCCATCCCATAACATGACAATGGGCAATTTCATATATATGTGATCAGAGATAGGCCCTGCTAGTCACTTAAATAATTACTTATTATTAACTTTATACATGCTATTTGCAAAAAGGAAATTGTACCTGACCAACGGAAGGAGTCCATATTGTGCCTAGCTTTAAGAAGGGGGAAAAGACTAACTCTAGTAAATTTCGAAGTATATCACTTTTATTTATTATTATAATAATTATCTGGTTGGTTTGGCTTACAGACGTGGTAAGCAGGCCATTACTGATTAAATGACTTACTTATGGTTTTAAGGATTCCGGAGGTTCATTGCCGCCCTTACATAAGCCCGCCTTCGGTCCCTGTCCTGTGCAAGATTAATCCAGTCTCTACCATCATATCCCGCCTCCCTCAAATCCATTTCAATATTATCCACCCATCTACGTCTCGGCCTCCTCAAAGGTTTTTTTCCCTCCGGCCTTCCAACTAACACTCTATATGCATATCTGGGTTCGCCCATACGTGCTACATGCCCTGCCCATCTCATTCTCCACTCTCCTGTAACTTCATCCCTCTTAGCCTCAAATATTTTCCTAAGCACTTTATTCTCAAACACCCTTAACCTCTGTTCATCTCTCAAAGTGAGGGTCGAAGTTTCACAAACATAAAAAAGTACAGCAAGATTATTGTAGGTCGTAAGTACTTTATCATGAGATTAAAAGTGGTGGATTCCTTTGATCTAGATATTTCAAGATGCATGAAATTTTTTGGTGTTTATTATGTAAACTCAAGTCTTAACACATCCACGAACTTGCGTTTTGGCACTTTTACTAATGAAAGAGTGTTAATAAATAATTGTAACCGAGTGAAGTGAAATTTCGGTCAGTATATGGGACCGGTGCCTACCCAGCATCGTGTTGCACTTGGGGAGCTACGATAGGTAGCGAAATCCGGTTGAGAAAGCCAGCTATAACGGCTGGGAGGATCATCGTGCTGACCACACGATACCTCAATTCTGGTTGGATGATCGTCAACCTCTGCTTCGGCATGTGGACGTGAGGCCAGCAGCTGGCTGGTCGGTCTAGGCCTTTCACGGGCTGTAGCGCCACGGATTATTATTATTAACCGAGTGAAGTTCGTCCCTATATTGAACATTAAAGAGATGAATATTACTATTGCCATCATTTTTACTCAAGGGGCCCAATTATTACTTTCGCCGGAGATTCATACCATTCTTGATTCGTCCCTGATAATTACTTATCCAAGCTTACAAAGAATTAGCTCATTTATATTGGCAGCATACGAAAAGCAACATTATTTTAAAACCGAGAGCGAATCGTATGGTCCTGTGTGACATTTAAATCGGCCTAAACCGGGTTGATAATGATGTTAATTTTTAACATTTTTATCTATAGAAGTTTTCGGTTGGAGGTACAGTTATGTAAACAATAATTAATTTATCCGACTTAAATGTATTATAGGCGTATTTAATATCGGTAGACATGACTGGTATTGCGCAAATCAAGCTTTCAGGTATAACTCCCTGTAAAGTTGATTTGAATAATTTCGAGAGAAAAATTGTTCCGGGGGCGGGCATCGAACCCGGGACCTTTGGTTAAACGTACCAACGCTCTACCAACTGAGCTACCCGGGAGCTCTACCAGACACCGATCCAATTTTTCTGTCTATATCCACGGACCTCAAAGTTGGCTGACAACTGTCAATCAATCAACATTGAGTACACATTAAATCTGAGTGACTTAATTGGGTAAAGGGAGATCCCGAGAAAACCTCAACTACGACCTTGGCGCCACAAGTGTCACTATGAATTTTTCATATCCCAGGCCTGGCAGACTCGAAGCCGGACCATCTGCGTGGCAGGCTAAAGGTGTGACCACTCAGCTACCGGATTGCATTGGCAATTTTTTTTTCTTAGAGAGTTTTATTTTTATGACTCTAATTACAATTAGGAGGAAAGCCAGTAAATCGCATGGGGCAGTATATCGTATTTGTTAGAAACACAACAGAGAACTATCAGAACTATTCTTGTGATGTTACAACCACAATACATTAAAAAGGTGGCTATGTTAAGTGATGCAATATAATTAAAACACAAAAAGAAGGCACAGATGTGTTGGAAGAATGCTGGGACGATTGAATTAAAAACTAAATCAAGTGTGTAATTTCAGCGTCCACGTTTAACGGTTTCAACTAGAATACAGTATTTCCAAGGCGAACAAACTTTGGAAACAAAAGACTTACCTCTTTTCGAGCAGGTAGTCAGGATACCCCGTTAAAGGGTATGGACTCATATATAATATTAGTGATCACCATCAGTGAGTCCTCTTATATTCCAACAAATACACACGTTGGTGGAAGATGGGCAAGAACATGATGTATATTACAAATGAATATTGTGAAGAGAAATGACCACGAAAATGATGATTAATGGAAGGTGCCTACAAATAACGGTAATTCACTCTTCCAGAAAGATGAGAAAGTAGATGGTCCAGGAGATAACTAACCAAAGATTGACGAGATGAAAATAGAGATTAGGAATTGGACAATAACAAAACAGATGTACTTATTGTTTAGGACTACTCCTCGTACAAATTTTACCTGGACAGTCCGGGAATCCAAATACTTGTCCGGATTCCATAACAATGCAACTCCGAACGCCTGAAGTTTGGAAATATCGAAGCACTTACCCATTACATTACAATATTATTAAAATGAAATGTTTTCTCATGTGATGAAAAAGTAGCAACAACTACTTACCGATTAATACTTACTATATCGCTGCATTGATGTTGTGAAAGTAGAAATTCAGTGTAAAGTCAACCATTCCCAGATATGTTCATTTTTATGACTGTTTGCTATCCAAGTGAAATAAATAAATAAATGAAATTGACAAAAAGTGGACATTATAAAATAGGCTATACAGTCTGCATACTTCTGATCGGAGTTTCGTCTAATATGTACAGTCTTTCCCGGGGGTAAAAGGCGGTCAGAGCGTGGTGCCGACCACACCACCTCATTCTAGTGCCGAGGTCATGGAAAGCATGGGGCTCTACCTCCATGCCCCCCAAGTGCCTTCATGGCATGTTACAGGGATACCTTTACCTTTTACCTTTATGTACAGTCGCTCCAAAAAGATTGAGCGCTCTCTTGATAGCGCATATGACAGGATCCCGACGCTGCGTTCACACGAACACGTTTTCTTAATTTCAGATAAGTTTACATGTTAACCGACTCTTATTCAGATATGGAAGAAAGAGAAAGGACACGTTGCAGAGCTGCGAAGTAGCTAAGCGGTTAGCAGTAAAGTAGTGACTGGAATCGACGGGTGGCAGGTGGAGACTGGCGTAGGTTCAAATCCCCCTACCAACCTTTTTTTTAATTTAGCTTATTCCACGTTACGAGAGTGTGAATATGATCTTGGTGTCCTTTAGGCTTACAATTTCAGTAAATTTCGTTACGATCCTTGTCACTGTTGTATGTGAAATTGGATTGTGATTTGGATACATATAAAATAAATTCGCCGCCTCTCGATGAGATCATTGCCTGTCTCCATAGCCAAGCATAATTAAAATTAGATTCTTTCTCTCTCGCTTAATATCAGATAGGATTATTTAACGCACTAGGTGTCAGATTCAGTCCCTTGAATAAGTTGTTTCTGTATCAATAAACATGATTCCGTGGATATAAACAAAGGACAGTGAAGTCACAGTAAACAGAAGAAGCGTTTTTCTTGTATTCCATGGATATAAAGGGCAGTCAAATCACAGCAAAAAAAAAGTTTTAATCGTATTATCGTTAGACTACACTTTTCTGTTCTCTTGATTTAACAACAATATATTTGTACAGAAACATCTAACGTGGATGCTTATTAAAAAAGCTCTTAATGAGCATTATTCGAAAATATATCGGTTATTTTATTTAAAAATAAGAGACTTGGACTTACTTCCAGAACATATTAACCAAAAACGCAATCTATGAAATGGAAAAGAAAAGTAACGGACTGTAATCGAACTCACAATCTTCAGCTTTGTTGTTCTTTGCCTTAACCATCTACGCTAAACTTACACATGCGGGAATGCTGTGTATCATACTACTAAACGTTGACGGATGTCTAATTAAAAGCGATGTGTATTTCTTAATATACCGTGATTAAAATAGGTTAATTTAAAGGTCAATCAATTCAACCATTTCGTTCTCCAGAGTTTTGTAATAAAGTTAGAGACTGAGGAAAAGGCTTTAAATAACACAATATTATTTTCCATATTCTGTGAACTAATCGAGATGGTATAACGCATGCGCAGATGTGCCCAAGAGATACTTTGAAATATTAATCGGTCAATCTTTTTCGGAGTGACTGTACATCTATTATCAAACAATATTTCTCACTTATCGATATGTTTCAGAGTAAGAACAATACATTTGAAGTCTGATTAGGGGAAGGTTCAGACCTGTCCTCGGATAGTTGACTAAACACTACATGGTAATACCTGTCCCAATAAGGACCAGGTCCCTTCTGCAGACTTGTACCCTAATGGGCCCCAAGCACTTCCTATATCAGCATTGGAAACCCATACTGCCCAAGACTTCTCCCTAGTCTGTTTTTAACTATTAGAGATAATAGACTGATTTCTGGTCGACATCACACGTTTAAAAAGAAACTCCTTCCAGTGTATTAAATTAATCGTGCAAAATAAATTTCACAAACTGAGCCGTTAAGTTGTGTATTGCGAATGGTGGCGGCAGTCCCCATGCAACCTAAGAAAAGCTGATCCTGTACATAGTTATTATCGCCGCGCTCTCATGGTTAACATTCGGCAGGTCTTTGAAATTTAATTGCATTATTGTTTTCAATTTCTTACGTCGCCGCTCCAATCACCCGCCTCAATTTCAATATTGCAACCAATAAGCTGCTTCCATTATTAAATGACACCTACTTGTCTAATCCACGTGGACTAAAACCGAGGTTGCAATGTCTTGTGCTGAGAACGAACGAAGAACGAACGAGAACGAAGAAGGTATGTGATTAAAAATTATTATTAAGAGTTAAGAATGTCAACGTACTCATATATGAAATAATAGCCATTTAACAATATAACAAACTAGTGCTTATTCTTATCGAGGAAGTAGACGTGACAACGTGACGCTTAGAGCGAAACTACAGAGCAACAACCGGTGGGCAAAATTATGTTTTAAAAGCACACCGCACGTTATTGTATGATGCCGACATGTTAACCATGAGAGCGCGGGGATAATATATTTAATTCGTAATTTCATTGAAAATGGAATCTCTTTCTCCATGTTCATTATTTATTTTTCTGTCGGGTGTTAGATCTATATTGCATAGTTTGAAGGCCATTTTCAGGGTGCAAAATTTTTAAACATAAATTAACTGCAATCACTTATGAATAACAGTACGAACCGCCACATAAAATTAACAAAGATATTTTAAAACACATTTGTTAGGTCATTTTTTTTTTTAATTTTTGACCTCTTACAACTCATAAGAGCATTTTTTTATTCGGTCATTTTGGGGTATTTTAATTTAATTTTGGCCATGAATCCCCATTATTAATGTAAAATATTATTTATTTCGTTTGATATTTTCTCTACATATTTTTTTTTCAATTAATACCAATTATATTTGTATATTATTTTAATCGTTTTTCTACACAAATATTGTCATTTTACCGCAGCACACCCCCACATAATGGATCAGTCCAACCACTCCTTCAATATAGACTCCTCTATACCTGCTAGTTCCGTATAGTGGCCTTGTGGTGGACTATATGGAACTACATCAGGTAAAATAATTAAAGTGTAAAAATGATTTAAAATTAAATAAACTTGAATGTTGGTACTAGAATTTAATTACTAATCTAAATATTAATATCCCTACTAAGCCAATTATGTAAGATCAATTTTTAGGGCTTTTTGAAAGATTTCTAGTTTATAAATGCATTGTTTTTAGGACATTTGTTCATGATTTATAGGTCAACAAAATCCTAGCCCTATTCATAACCAATACCACTCGCAAGTGAAATTAAAGCACGAAACTAACCATTTAGCTGCTATCTACATTTTCTCCAGATTAGAAGAACTACAAATTTGAGGAAATTTGTTACGAAAAACATTTTAAAACGAGGGAATGGGTAAATGGAATTGAAATTCAAGAAAAAAAAAGAGCAGTGTGAAAAAAAAATTTGTTTTTATGAAAATTTCTTTAATAACCTAAAAAAACACAAATGGCGACACTGCGTCGCATTCTGTGATAATATATGTACAGTAATACTCGTTATTGCTGAGGTAGTAGTAACAAACACTAACACAAGTTCAACTAATAGCAAAAACCCGTCATTTTAGGAGACTAAAGATTTATCTTACATCTTACACAATAATAAATTATAATACAACAACCTTCTGGTTACTTGGCACATTGTGGAAAGATGGCACTCGGAATGCGAGACCAGTCGTGGACAAGCAATAGTTGCCTGTCCGAGAGTGGTCTGGAGGTCACATTATTGTCTGTAACACAGGGAGAAGCAAACGCGTACAGAAAAGGCTATTTACTTCTATTTGCCTCTGCTAGAGACCATTGATGTTCACAAATTTCGAAGGACTGCAAAATAGTCCATTATATGATTTTGCCGAGAGTATATCGTATCACTTATTTCCAAATGCCTCTTACACACCCGTAAGGAACAAATATCTTTTTAAACACTTAAAAAATCTTTTAATAAATCAGCAATTATCCATAACTTTTAACAAGATAAACACCAACATAATGGCTTCTACGTTCAGAATAGCAACAGTAACACCAAAACTGCTAGTTGCTCAGTAACCCTGGATATGACCTTAATTTGAGTATCTTACATTATCAGTCTTGTAGAAATAATACAAAATAATAAGTCGGCTGTCATGATATGAGTGGAAGATGTGCTTCAGCAGATAAGAGATCGACCATTCAGGCACGGTTTGAAAGCTGAGGAAGAAACGCATAGTTAAATATCACGCAGGGTCCTTGAAATTAATAAAAAATATTAAAATAGAGAGCAGCAGCATCTTCAGATATGTAACGTTAAATCACTGAGACGATCCGTTTATGTGAAATGTCATGAAAATGTATAAAGCAAATAATATAAAAATCTTATCTTACATAATGTAATCTCATATTACATTGGGACATGAACCAAATACATGTGTAAAATTTGGAAGCTTATCCGCATAAAATTTAGGCCTGATGAGATGTGAACAAGACGGTTCACAAACTGTACATTGGATTGATATGATTGATGCCTATTATAAACCTTCGAAAACTTTCACATTTTTACTCTCCATATATATAGATTCATTATTATTGCAGTCAACAACTCATCTCCGAATTAAATCAAAACAATACTATGTAACAATTTAGTGAATATCTTAACAATTGACATCATTTAGAATACAGTATCACTCCAGGAACAAATAAACCATAATGCGCCACTTCCAAGAACCGAGGAGTACAGTAAAAATGATGTACAGCCTTGAAACCTGTCTTCATAGTTAAATAGCAGGTTTTTTTGTACCACATATAAAGACAACCTTCACAATACATCACTTAAGAAAATTATATTCACAATGAATTTAACAGGAACATAAAATAGGAGACTTACAGCATTCGTTCAGCATTTCTATGAAGCCATATTAAAAATCCATACAACTAGTCTCTAAATTCATCTTCAGGTCACAATTACATATGGCTTTCACTGGGCAATGGCTGAAACCACTGGCATGTTAGTGAGGTGAGCATTCTTTCTGCGATGCGTTTCACAGTGCTTCAGCATGTGGTCCTTGCGTATGAATCCCTTCCCACATACATGGCAGGCGTACGGTTTTTCACCCGTGTGGAGACACATATGCCTCCTCAAGTCTGTCTTATGATTGAACTGTTTAGGGCATATCTCACACTTATATGGCTTTTCACCTGCATGTTTGCTTAAATGCTGGAGGTACATGTATTCCGCAGTGAACCTCTTTCCGCAGCGGTCACACTTGTACGGTTTGTGTCCAGAGTGAAAGCTCTTGTTGTGTTGAGTGAGATAACAGGCTTTATTGAATACTTTGTCACAATCTAAACATTTATGAAGATCACCCCTTGATATGGACATAGACTGGAAAACTGAATTCTTATTAATGACTCCATTGTTATTCGTGATATTTTTTACGTTATTGTTGTTGTTAATTACTTTTGCAGATATGTCTTCTGTGCCAGTACTGGAAATATCATCTTCATTCTTCATATCATCTATTACACTCTGTAAGGACTTCTCATGATCACCGTTAGTTGTACAGTCTGGAGTTGTCGCCGGTGATATATTTTCATCTCCACCGCCACTTCCGTTCGAGTCTGATGGAAGTGCATTGCTATTGCTGTCGTCAAGAAGACTCCCTTGATCTTCGAAGTTACTGGTCCAGAAGGAATTATTATTGTACGCGTCACTTTGCTTCATTGTTGTCAGTAAATGTTGGTTGTGTGTTATGTTATCACCATTCAAGAGCCCCCCCACATTGTCAACTGCTGTTGTGGTCGGTCCCGAGCTCACCAAGGAATAACCGGGCGATGAGGCCGCCGGATATACTGCTGTCAATCCACCAAAGCCGTTCACAGAGTTTGCCACGAAGGGGTTATTTCCTATATGAGCGAAACTCGGCAGCGGTTGGTTATCCTGCTGTGACGAGGATGACATAGACAATAGGAACTGCTGTTCATCCTGAGCATTGAGCGGGGACACGCTACCACCACTGTTGTTGCAATTACCAGAAATAGTTATGTGGTGGTTGCTGCTGATAGAATCCGGCAGCATTTGCTGGTGTTGTGGGAGCATAGAAATGTGGGGGGGCTGTGCGTTTGGGGAATACATCTCTCCGAGATTCGTCATCTGGAGCGTAGAAGGTGGTGTAGGATGTCGGGAAGGGTGAAGTGATTGGTGCTGAGGGATGGGGTGGTGGATAAGGTGATGTGTTTGGGGCTGCTGGGGTGAAACCACTTGGCCCAACATGTAATGGTGCTGGGAAGAATGTTGGGGGTGCATTAGTGGGTGGTGTAATACTGCCTCGGGTGGCGCCTGTGGAGTGGGAGATGTACGGACGGAACTGGAAGGGTCGTGCACCAAGTTGTTCTCGCTGTTGAAGTTGGAGGTGGTTAAAAACTGCAGGCCCCCCGTTTGTGCCTCCGCTGTTATCGAGGGACCTGCCATCAGGTTTGGGGGACTCCCTTGCTGTTGGCCGGCAGGTTGCAGAAGACTGCTATGTTGTAGCGACGGTGTGATCCTTCCGAAGTTTCCATTACTGCTCGCATCGTCACTTCTCGAAGATTCTTCAGCAGCCAGAGACACAAGGGAAGGGCCTAAGCCGCCGGGCACTGGACTTGGCTGAGATACGTGCGATTCTCCTGTAGGAGTTCCCCTAGAACTGCTTGGAATATCGGGTGCCGCACGACCGGGATGGTGGTGATTGCTGATTGGCTGGGTGGCGGGGTCGGGTGCCCCACTCTGCTTCACAGCGTTTTTATGTAGCGTTGTGTTGTAGTGTCTCTTGAGATGGCCAGAACTAGTAAACCACTTATTGCAGGCGGAGCAGTTATACGTTTTCGGCCTTCTCGCTTCGTTAGATTTCCAAGTCTGATTACCTTGCTGCTGGGAACCCTGCGACATAGTAGGTCCATTTTTGTGCTGGTGAGGAGATGTGGAAGACATTGGGCCTGGAGGAGGAAGACTAGATGTTGGGATGTTGTTAGGAACGGAAGATATGTGATGAAGATGATGAGGATGCATCACTTGCCCAGGAACTGGCACTATGTGGTGAGGATATCCTGCCCGCTGATATGTCATGGACTGTTGCTGAGGAACTGTCATACCTTCTTGTGATGTCACACATTGAAATCCCGGTGGTGTCGTGGAAGACGTGGGGTTATGTTGTTGCATATTTCCCCAGAGCATGGCAGACACAGAATGGGGATTCCCGCCTCTGTTATTACTCTCACCAGCTGCAGCCCTTAAAGCTGCTGCTGCTGCTTCTTCTTCAGGATGGTACACTTGATGAACTTTGTGAGAGTCCAAGTCTAGTATCTCTGCTGCTGGCTCGTCTTTGACTTTCCCACCACCACTCTGTTGACCGACGGGTGTACCAGGGTCTGGACTTTCATTATTGCCCTGAAAGTTCTGATACATTGATTCCTGCTGGAACCGCATCTGATTATTAATGAAGGAAGGCGATGGTGCTGAGGGGTGTGCAGAGCTGAGGTGCTCCATCAAAGCCGAACTGCTGTTGCACACAAAACCACATTTGTCACACTGATTCGGCGTAGACGGAGGTTGATATGACGATGGAGATGGTCCAGAAGACGTCACACCATTGTTACGATCAGGTACGTACATTTGGCTCGTCGATGTCTGTGGTTGATGATAAGGATGATATCGGTACATACCGGAAGAAGTAACAACAGGACCGATAGATGACGACGGAGACGGTGATGTTACTGAATTTGGTGAAGATATTCTGTGATTGTCCACACTGGAAGATGACGAAGGGAAGTCTACACCTGAGCCTAAAATGTACCCTGAATTGTTCCCACTATCCACAAAGAAGCCACTGGCTTCACTGCTGGTTGGTATGATGTTGCCGTACTGCTGGTACGGATTCAGAGCTCCGTTTTGTTGCTGAGGAGGCGTCCTCTCGCTTAGAGTGTAGCCTGTCGAGGTCTTGGGGGAAAACCTCTGGGCCGACGGATCTTGGAAGGGTGACGGCGCACTGCTGAAGCTGCTGGGTGTCGGGGGGTGGTTGTAGGAGTTGGGCTGCGGGCTTCCGCCCCCCGTCGGACGCCCCGTTTCGGTCTTGATCATGCTGTCACTGGAGTCTGCCGGTGCAGTCGTGATCCCGCCTCTCTGCTTGTTGGAAGATGCATTATTGTTGTTGGTCTCATCTGAAGGATTCCCCCACTTTATGAGCAGGTTCTCCTTGTGATATCGTAGATGCACATCCAGCGACTGAACGCTGTCGAAGTATAATCCGCAAGTCTTGCAGTGATGTTCCTGCTGCACACCACTATGTGCCATAGCTATGGCCCCTTGTTCTTGCACCGAGGTGCCCCGACATATATGTTATAAAAATATCTATATTCTTTGTCGCAAACAATAACGAATGATTTTCACTGCAGCGTAAGTCAATGGTAACTTGTATCAGGATGACGAATGTCTATCCATTGTCACTAGCAGCAAAACACTTTGCACTATTTCCACTTGCTTCCCAGCACCTGCTACTGACAGCATTACCTGCGAACACAAAGTGCCAAAATTATCATACGGGAAACCAGATTGCTACACGCAAACTACTATTGTATATATTTATAAACAATTATTATAATCTTTAACGAGAAAGATCTAGTTCAGTAACATCTGAAGTTTCATTGAAAACTGGTCTATGTCCGATGTCGTCAGGTATGACCTTCCAACCAGTAACAAAAAAGACCTGTTGTATTCTCCTTTACAACTCACGATAAAAGGAGCGGAGTAAATTTGAATATACGAAATTAGGTAATGGTACACACATACAAGTACGACTTTCTATTAAAAATATTCAAGCAACCTCCGCAAAATTTTATTTAAACAAATACATATCGGTAATCAAAACTGTTAAACCGTTTTAATGACATTATGAAATAAATTACTTTAAAATTAGAAAATATAGTACACAAAATCGACTACAAAAATCTAGACTTTTTGTCTTTTTCTTAATGTGACATTTAAATTGACAGCACTAATAAAATTACAGAAAAAAATTATTAAAGATTTTAAGTATATCGTTAGAAATGTATGGTACTCGAGGATATGTTTCTCATGTCAGCAATTAATCCTGCATTCTTAAAAATTAAACACTGAACATTAAAGGCTTCTTGGAATAAAAACAACTTAATATTTGAGGTACTTTTGAACTATTTTGTCATTACTTATATATAATTTTGAAGAGTCCATGACTGTAACTGTTAACGTGCCTGACCGTGTAACAAGCGGGCCCGGGTTCAAATACTGGTTGGAACAAGTTAACTGGTTGATTTTTTTTTCCGGAGTTTTCCTTCAACCCATTAAAACCAAATGCTGGGTAACTTTTGGCGCTGGTCTTTGGATTCATTTCGTTGGCATTATCTTTATCTCATTCAGATGCTGTATAACCATAGCAGTTGAAAAAGCGTTGTAAAATAAACCAGTAAAAATATTTGAATGTTTAATTGAATTGCGAAACATTGTAATTAATTATTCTTGCATGTTGAGACTGCGAGTCTGACGTGTTCGCTGATAACAAAGTAGAGACGATACAAATGAATGTAGGAGGAGAAAATTATCAGTTATTAATTTGAGCAGCAGCATGCTTTTAACTACTGCATTAATGTAATTCGATTCTCATTGGTCAATCTAGCATCAGTGAGCTCGTTCATTAGGTGAGAAACGTTCGCGTGGGATTTCGTCGTAATCAGACCTGTGATTTCAGGCACTAATTCAGCAAGTATTCAGTGAACATCACATATCTACATTTAGTTTCAATTGGCGTACAAAGTCATGGCGAAATGCAGTGACGAAGCTCTTAAGAGGTTTTTGAGGCTTAGCCTCCCCAAAAATTATAATCTAATAACAGTATAAATTTGTAATAACTAGAGACGAGAATTTCATGCACTATAAAATCCAAAAATATCCATGCATTCATGCACTATCAAACTATGAAACATGCACGAACAAGCGGACAATACATGAAAATATGCACTTTCATTTTTGTTCCAAATTTCTTATTTAACGTCACTTTTTTGCATAGTTAACAACATATCTAAAGTGGTTTGTGTGAGGTTTCTGCGCTTGTCAGTCAATATGTTTTTGTCGGCAGAAAATGACCTCTCTACATCGCAAGAAGTTATAGATGCAAACTTGAATAAACATTTTTCTGTCATTTAGTTCTTTCTTTCTTTTCCTTCTTCACTCCTGATTCCTGAACCTAAAATAAGGGGGATAAAATCGAGAAACTGAGATGTCCACTCAAAATCATTAAACCACGCATTTAAACTAAATAATATATATTATATGCATATTAAGCTAAAAACTGCTTAAATATGCATTATGCATGTTTTTATCCCCAAAAACGCCAAAACATGCAAATATACACGAAAAAAGTACACATATTTGGAACCAGAAAGTAATGAAATGGATAAGTACTAAGTTTGAGCTATGTCCTATGTTCGAATAAAAACATGCATTTGTATGGAATTCTCGTCTCTAGTAATAAGATGTACCGCAACATTTGGTTTCACTCCCATCCTTCCATATATTAAATTGGCAGCTGCACTCGCAGCTTGAGAGAAGGCCGATGTATAGGGGATTTCGATTCGCTACGATTCAGTAGCAGGATGCGGGACTAGCCGCGCTGTATTGGTTTTCTGTGATTGCGCTGCATTGTTGAGTGTTAGTTTAATCAAAGTGCATGCGCGTGTGTTAGATACTAATCCTGTGTAAAATGGCTCATACTGAGAGAGCACCGAGATCACTACAGACGTGGACAAATTATTAGCAAAATTGAAGAGTTTTGTTATATATTTTTTTTACAAAATATGATTCTTCAATTTAGATTACAGTTGACATCTTTGCGTATTTCCAAATTGAAGACACACAAAATTTAGACTACAATTGATATTTTTGCATATTTACAAATTATTAGCAAAACTTCAGTTGACATTTTGCATATTTACAAATTATTAGCAAAAGTGAAGATTTTTATTACATGTTTTTACAAAATTAGACTCTTCAATTTGGACTACAGTTGACATTTTGCATATTTACACTTATTAGTAAAATTGAAGATTTGTATTATATATTTTTACAAAATTTGACTCTTCAATTTAGAGTACAGTTGACATTTTTGCATATTTCTATCTACTGCAATGATAGAAATATGCAAAATTGTAAGCATTTTGTTAATAATTTGTCCACGTCTGTATTTGCAGAATTAAAAGAGAAACCGTATGAAACAAAATGAGCTTACAAATAGCCTATACGAGATGACACTACATTTACATATTGAAATAGTGGATGAAGACAAAATAGAAAATTTCAACTTTCATGGTATAAGAAATATCTTTGGCTAGTCGATGTGTTAAACTGGAAAAATCATATTAAAGAAATTACCCCCAAACTAAATTCAGCCTGTTTTGCTATTAGATCTATGCAAAAGATAGTAAATATCAATACCTTAAAAAAATATACTTTGCATACTTCCACTCGGTAATGAGTTTTGGAATAATATTCTGGGGAAATTCCACAGATAGTAACAATATATTTCTATTGCAAAAAAGAGTAATTAGAATAATAGTAGGTGCCAAATCTAGGGAATCGTGTAGGACTAATTTTCAAAAAACTACAAATAATGCCCATGGCTCGTCAGTATATTTTTTTCATCAATAATCTTCGTATGGTAATCGTGAAAACTTTGTAACTAATTCAACAGTTCATAACATAAATACACGTCAAAAAATGACTTTCATTTTCTATCGGCAAGTCTATCGTGCTATCAAAAAGGAGTGCGTTATATGGCAGTAAAAATTTTTAATAGCCTCCCTATCGATATAAAAAATGAAACTCAAAAGATAAAATTATTTAGGGCCAAATTAAAGAAGTACCTAATTTCTCACGCCTTCTATTCTTATGGTGAATTCATGACATTCAATAACACTTCATGAAATTGATACTAAAACTTTGTGTTGTACTAGTAGACTATATTGTAAATCTCGTCTGTATATATTTCATCTAGACTGTGACTATAAATTAAGATTTTATAATAGTACTAGCCGTACCCGTGCGCTCCGCTGCACCCGTTACAAATAAATATAAAGTAATTGCATAATTAAAATAGGACGTTTGATCCAGGGAACATTCGTGTTTGATAGAAGGATAAATCGTTTAATATGTTACTTAGTTTAAATTGTATTTAAAATATTAAAATGCGATCATTTTGATACAGAGACCACTCATTTGGTGCAATGACAATTCCTTTAACATGTTATTAATTGTTATTACCAATTATTTTTGGAAAAGCGAAAATTAACAGAAAAATTTTGGCTACAGATTTATTATTATGTTTATATTAGATTATATTATATTATGTAAAAAGTGTGTTGATAACGGATGTACTCGAATTAGAAAGTTTTTAATTTGTTGTGGGAGCTCTTGAATCTCAGGAGGAACGGCTTTTACAACAGCGCAACATAATCTGTTTGGCTCATTACCCAATTTTTTTGCATTTCATTTATTGCATATATATTTTATGTATTTTAACACGATTCAATTGAGCATAGTTAAAATTTGAATTATAAAATAATGGATTGCTAAGCTAACGTACTATTACTGCATACTAAATCAATACACTCTCGTTGTTCGTTAATTCTCTGAGATAAAAATGAATATGTTCATAAAAATTATTTTAAGAAATACAGGAAATGAATATACAGAATAACCTATCAAGTTTTCTGTGCATAAGAAGCTATTTTAATCTTACCTGTCCTCAATTCACTCACAAGTTAATGTAATAACATTATAACATTATGTCCATCCAGAGAAACTACACTTTCCAATGATGAAATAATAAATAATTATACAAGTCGGTTAATTTAGCTTCCTATATTACTTCATACAAACACAGAAACATTGTCTGTAGGCTATGTTTCATAGCTTTCGATTGTTGTGTCCAAGGCCCCTTATAGACGAAGTCATTTGTTTTTTATTTCAATACACCGCCTTAGATGGCAGTTAGTTTAATTTTAAAACTCATTTATCTCATTAAATATCAGTCCTATCAAACTTTTTCAAAGAATAAAACTTATCAGAAATCATTTTAAAGAAACTTTTGTTATGTAACATTTTTCACAAAAATCAATAATAAGCGAGATATTTCGATTTATTTAATTCAGGTCCCCTTATAACCCCCCTTTGAAATAACGTATTTTGAATGCCATATAGCCTATAATCTAAGTTACAACGAACTTAATTTATATTCCAATTTTCATCGAAATCGGTTCAGCCATTATCGCGTGAAAAGGTAACAAACATAGACAGACAGACAGACATATTAACAAAAATTAAAAAAAAAAAAAAGCGATTTTCGGTTTCAGGATGGTTAATTATACATGTTAACACCAATTATTTTTAGAAAATCGAAAATTACCAGAAAAATTTTGGCTACAGATTTATTATTAGCATAGATTAAGTTTTTTGACTTGTTCCATATTCTAGCTGTAAGCATGTATGAATACCATGGAATATTGATAAATACAATACAATACAATAAAATACAACACAACAGGATGCTCTGAGACAAGTCACCGTATATTGCTATACCTGTATTCTGTATGGGGGTGAAAATGAGTGGTCATCATCATCATCATCATCATCATCATCTTGTGGGTCTGTGTCAGGAAAGATTTTGATAGAAAAGCCAAGAAACATCTACCGTACAAAAAAGATGCAAGGTAAACAGATTTTTTCAGCATACCCAGTATTTACACCTTAGCTTTGCCCCTGCGAAATGCACATGGGAAATGCGAGTAAAACAGTAAATTGAGAATACTTCTGGACTTCTTGCAACTGTCTCTTTACCGACTGACACTGATTTTGAGTCCTTATCGTTACGCAAAGGTTTGGAATCCAAGACTAGCACACAAAGTTTTAACAAGTGACTGTGATGTAGGCTTACAGCTCCAGCTGTGAAGTGTCAGGAGATTTACACGCTCTTATTTTTATATCCGCTGAGGTCTCGGGTTCCCTGCGGTGCTTTGTTGCGTATCGGGGAGGTGTGGCGCGTCATGAGAAGAGCCGGGCGCATGATCGCATCGCATCGGCCGGAAACTTAAGCTAAATGCATAGGAATTCACATGTGCTTTGATTTTAAATGAAGAGATATCACAGCTGTTACTGAGACCAAAATTTTAAACTTTTGTACGAAATAGGAATTTAGTAAAATGTTATGGTTACAACTCTTTTTCTACTCCCAGTTTATATTTCAATCATGTGGATATGCCAATTTGACATCGACTCAATTTGTGCCAAAAGCAAATCATATGAAAAATTATACGTGTACGCAGCCGTCTTGGTGACTCAGACCAGCACATAAGGCGTATACAAATGAGCCCGCGTCCAATCAAAGGCTCCGACGAACATAATTTTCGTGGTGGAGGAAGCCAAATCTGCGAGGGTTTTTTTTTTCGAGATTCTTCCGTTTTCCTCTCTCCAGTCACAATCTTCTTCCTCAAAAAATTCGGCCAAGAAATGATTTTTTTCTTAGCGTTTTCTGGTGCTGACTCGTTCTCCTGTCATCACATGGTACATGACTTGATAATGGTTCGAGATTGGCGTTCTCAATCCACTGGTGGGTTCTGAGAGGGCTTTCGGTGGGTCACGAAGTCCCCTGACGGGATAAAGGGTCCACAGAAAATTTTATATTACAAGGTAGAATTTCAATACAAATGCCTTATAAATTTATATATAAAGATGTTTATTTCAAATTTTTTCTATGCTTTCCTTAGATGTTGCTTCATCAATGAAAAAAATTACATCGCGATTATCATAGGACTTGCAAACCATTTCCATTTGTGTCTACTGGAATCTGTAGAGATCATGGCGGTCGATATTTTGAACAGCTCTTAACATGATACATGTTTAAGGGGGGAGGTACACGACCGGCCTGCAAAAATTTAGTGAAATTCAATTCTTTTATATCTGAGCTACTATAAAAGCTAAATGAACAAAATTTTTCACGCGTAATATACATACATTACACTTTATAAAATATTATTCAGAATATTAAAATAACGAATAATTAATTACCTGTAAAAATACCAAATTTTTGCAACCGTAAAGCATTTACATAAAATATACAATTAATTAAATATCTACATGATTCTTTTACTGGAATGTTTAAAAGACCTACTTCAACAACATAGTCTGAGATCTTTCACCTATTTCTTCAAGAAATATATCTGCAGTGCTTGGGAAAAGTGACACAAGTCAGTTTCCACAAACCTTTTTTGATAATTTGTTGACAACTTACGGAACATCTGCTCGCTTGGAAAAAGAGACATAAGTATTTCTCCCATTACAATAATTCATACAGAAAAAAATCAAATCGACATAAACCAGTGTAAGTTGTCAATAAATTATCAAAAAAGGTTTGTGGAAACTGACTTATGTCGCTTTTCCCAGGCACTTAGGTATATTTTTACTTAATCGTTATCTTCGATATTAAATTAAAAAAATATATATTAAGACCTAACACTGTTTAGATTTTTATTTATGGGGAACACTAAAAAACAGTGAATGCAAATAATCCTCTCAGAGTTGAACAACTGAAAGATAACATTCGTGACGCAATTATACAAATCAGTGTAATTGGTAGGCCTTTCGTCTCTACTCACACTCTCCACCATCAGTGAAGGAGAAGATGCTACTGTCCATTTCACAAACGTTCAACTAATTGACTTTCAACACAGTGACAAATTTCATTATTTAAAATTCGTGCCAGTAATCTACGTATATTTCGGAAGTCTACACTAAGTGTTTGTGTTTCATTTGTATTGCTGTTCAAATCAACTGGCACATTAAAAAGCTATTGACAGCAGATGTTTTCTTCACCGCTAGTTACTACTCTGTGGTATACATGTGCACTGCGTCACACCCCCCCTGACTTCATAATACAAACCAACATTCCTTACTTTAAATAATTAGTTGAAAATATTGTAACAACGGCACTAAAATATACTCAAACATGTAATTGTCAAACATCTGTATGGGTGTATTTTATATTTACTTATGTACTTTATTTAATATTTTATTTTCTTGTGAGCACAGCTTGGGGGGGGGGATGCAGGTATAAGAGGTAACAGCTACAATCTCTATTAGTGACGGACTCAGGGCAAGTAGAAGGGGAAAGAAAAGCTTTCGCATCCTCTCAACTTATACGAAATGTCGTTTAGTGGAGCTCATGAATGTGATCGATGTTTTTATACGGCGATGTTCACTCTGTATAGCGCAAAATGGTCAACACTCCCAGCAGCTATTGTCATGAGGGTCAGTATAAAATTCTGTGATTAATATAACATACCGTATAATATTAATGTTAAATACAACATAATATGGTTAGTAAGTGTGCATGTAAGTTTTAATTCGGTGAAGCGCGGTGAGTTTAAGAGCCCGGTTGCTGGCAGTCGCTCAAGCACCGTGCCGCCCAGCGGCCGAAGAATAAACCGGTACTTACCGCTGGAACGCTCTATACTATGTTTCAAATTAGAATGTGTCACTTGGATTTTTCACAGCAACATGGAGCTTTAAAATTCAGTTTTTTTTTTCAAAACTTTAAATGTTGAGATGTTTTCCTTTTGAACTGACCCGTCAATTTGATACTCATAATCCCATATTAATATAAAATAGGGCTATGGAATGGTATAGAATAGTTTCGGACTTATTAGGGATTCTATGAAGCCAAACTATTAAGAACTAATCACAGGCTGGAAAATATGTAACTTTAACACAGTTGTATTTACGGCGGGTGAGATTCTTTATAGTGTGGTTACAATTCTCACAATAACGACATATTATACGGTACTTGATACTTATTTTATAATTACGACTTTTTCAGAATCCCTGTACTTTCATACAATATTTTTAAGAATTCTCCCTACCCTATTCAAAATTTCACTTGAGCTCAATGGCATTCCATCACTAGTGTCTCTCTCTTTCCGCTCAATTATTTGTACGCATTCGCAATGATAAAGATAATATTTATTTCATAATCAAAGATATTCTGTCCACCCATGACAAGAAAAATGAAGTCATCAACTTCGAGGTTGGAAATAAAAGCTTTCGATGAGGAGAAAATGTAAATGCGTAGTTATGAGAGTATTGCGTTAAAATACAGATAACTTGTTTGCATATGATAAGCTACTGGTTGCCTCCTTACGCCACACTATGCAAGATTGGTCTGCTAGGCGACAATAACCTTAGCTCAATTGCACATTCTGCATGCTAGGTGACGAGAGGGCCGAAGATGGTGATATATTATACCTATAAAAGGGATTGACGTTCGTACAGTTCACCCCACTTTGACCTGAGTGATATACAACAGATATAATTATATGTTTAAACAGGATTGCATTCGAAGGCCGTTAGACAATGGTTCAAAATGTAGGATATTATACGAAAATGTAGGGCATTTTAGGATAATGTAGGAAACTTTAACATAAAAATATAAAATACCACTAAAAGTATGTATCATACATACATTTCATATTTCCTTAAAATATCCAAATACACGCTTTTAATAGAAAAAGGAGCATCTGCGGACGTCTGGAAAAAGAACTAAGGAAGGGACTAATGAAGTGCTTTGTGTGGAGTGTGGCATTATATGGACATTACGACGAAGTGAAGAGAAACGAATAGAAGCACTTAAAATGTAGATATGGAGAAGAATGGAGAGTGTGAAGTGAACAGACAGAATAAGAAATGAAGTTGTGTTGGGAAGATTGGGTGAAGAAAGAATGATGCTGAAACTGATCAGACAGAGAAAAAGGAATTGGATGGGTCACTGGCTGAGAAGAAACTCCCTACTGAAGGATGCACTGGAAGGAATGGTGAACTGGAGAAGAGTTCGAGGCAGCAGAAGATATCAGATGATAGACGACATTAAGATATGTGGATCATATACGGAGACTAAGAGGAAGGCAGAAAATGGGAAAAGTTGGAGAATGCTGGGTTTGCAGTGAAAGACCTGCCATGGGCAGAACACGTATGTATGTATGTATGTATGTATGTATGTATAAAGAATAACTATCAATGAACCTCACCAATTTTATACTGCTCTGATGAACAAAATGTTCTTTGAAATAATGTGATGATGAACTACACAACTGAAGTTTTTAAAATTATACCTCACTGAAACAATACATTGAACTGAGTCCTTCCGGCTATCCACAGTGCTGAGAGCAGTGAAAAACCCAAACATTAGCGTTGTGTGCAGGAATAGGATAGAAATACTCCACTAGTTTCAGCAGTTCAGAATTACCTACAATGGCAAATGATCCTATAGCACAATCCATCTGCAAAAAGTAATCCTGAAATTGGCACGTGCAAGATGGATGTAAGAATTACATGCTACTACTGAAACACTTAATCCATTAACGATTGAAGAGTCCACTGCAAGAATGATGGATGTCATTTGGAATACATTTTGCAGGAGAAGCAATTGAAAGTTTGAAATGGTTAGTGCTCAAAGCTTGACTGAGATTTTCCGATCATTACTGGACAATGACTATCAGTGTTTATTTTTTTTATTTTTTTTTTATTTTATTGGGTTATTTTACGACGCTGTATCAACATCTAGGTTACTATCAGTGTTAATGCCATATAACTCTCTCTGTACATTCTATATGTCTAAGCTCTGCATTGACAGTCTTGGTTCATTTTCGACAAGAAAGTGACATCCATCATTCTTGCAGTGGACTCTTCATTTGCAAGACAACTTTTGAAGGGCAGAATTTTGTTGTTGCAGAAATTGGTTCAAATCACACACATGATCACAACAATTCTTTACATCACCTATTATAATGCTTTTTCATTGAAAAATTGAACACAATTTGAACATTATATACTTTAGCATTCAAGTTCATCCCAACTAAAACACTTGTCTGACATTGCACTGTTGCGACATGTTTCGTCCACTGCCAAGATTCAAGGACTATTGAATGACATCACCTATTGTAATGCTTTTTCATTGAAAAATTGAACACAATTTGAACATTATATACTTTAGCATTCAAGTTCATCCCAACTAAAACACTTGTCTGACATTGCACTGTTGCGACATGTTTCGTCCACTGCCAAGATTCAAGGACTATTGAATGACTATGATCTCTGACGATAACCTTGTTTCCATGATGGGTTGCGGCTAATTCTGTTCTTTACAAGTCGCCAATACATTTTAAAACTGAGTAATGAGTATTTGTTTCTCAAATGTAGGACACTCAAGATTTTTCATAAATTTCCCCGGGACGTTGGACACAAGGTTAAAATGTGGAACAAGTCCGGGATTTTCCGGACGTCTGGTAACTCTAGTCTACAGCTCGTCCAAGTCAAGTATGCGAGTGGAGATATCGGGATGGAATGTAGAGGCAAAACACAGTTGCCACGTAGGTCACTTGACGCTCACATTTCAACGTGTGCACATCGTTTAAAATACACTATGGAGCGCACGCATTTGTTGTCCTTGTCTTCAGATAAAGGCAACAGTTACGCTGCCTCCCCCTTCATGCAACTTTCTCTCCTACGCCCACGCTTGCCAATCAGAACGCCAAATCTCACTGTCAAGCAGAAGTAGAAGTACAGTCTATTTCAAAGCGTCTTAAATTGTTACCGCTCTATGAACTGAAGCGCAGTAAGAAAACTTTGCTGTCATATGAGACTGTACTGGTCTCCTCTCGTTACCGCCTTCTTTCCCTACAGAACTGTCTCCAACTTCCCCTCTCGGCTCGCAGACTTAACTTGGTCGAGCTGTATATGGACTTAAGGGTCTATTCAGGCTAATGATAAGAATTACAAAGGGCCACGATCAGCATCTTACGCAATTCTATATACATTAAGCATTACATTTCATACCAT
Source organism: Periplaneta americana (assembly GCF_040183065.1). Lineage (NCBI taxonomy): Eukaryota > Metazoa > Arthropoda > Insecta > Blattodea > Blattidae > Periplaneta > Periplaneta americana. Next base: position 136,860,298 of record NC_091129.1, read on the forward strand.
CAGCAATTTTTCGGGAACAGACCAGCCTTCTGTACGGTGGAAAAATTGAAATACCTGGGAGCAACAGTAACAAATATAAATGATACTCGGGAGGAAATTAAACATAGGATAAATATGGGAAATGTCTGTTATTATTCGGTTGAGAAGCTTTTATCATCCGGTCTGCTGTCAAAAAATCCGAAAGTTAGAATTTATAAAACAGTTATATTACCGGTTGTTCTTTACGGTTGTGAAACTTGGACTCTCACTTTGAGAGAGGAACATAGTTTAAAGGGTTATACAAATCTGGCTTTCAGGTAGTAGCTCCCTGTAAAGCAGGTTTGAATAATTTCAAGGAAAAATTGTTCCGGAGCCGGGTATCGATCCCGGGACCCTTCGCTTAGCGCGCGAACGCTCTACCGATTGAGCTACCCCAGGAACTATACACGACACCGTCACAATTTTTCCTTTTATATCCACACAACTCAAATGAGCTGACAAGACGCCAGAACTCAACTATGAGTGCACACAATACTGTGTGATGTAATTTGTAGCTTTCTGTTAAGGGTGTTTGAGAATAAGGTGCTCAGGAAAATATTTGGGGCTAAGAGGGATGAAGTTACAGGAGAATGGAGAAAGTAACACAACACAGAACTGCACACATTGTATTCTTCACCTGACATAATTTGGAACAATAAATCCAGACGTTTGAGACAGGCAGGGCATGTAGCACGTATGGGCGAATCCAAAAATGCATATAGAGTGTTAGTTGGGAGGCTGGAGGGACCTTTGGGGAGGCCGAGACGTAGATGGGAAGATAATATTAAAATGGATTTGAGGGAGGTGGGATATGATAGAGACTGGATTAATCTTGCTGAGGATAGGGACCAATGGTGGCCTTATGTGAGGGCGGCAATGAACCTCCGGGTTCCTTAAAAGCCAGTAAGTAAGTAAATAAGTAAGATACTGCCCTCTGTTGGAAGACAAGGGAAGTAGATAAGGCATCCAGCGCGAAATATGAACAAAGATGGAGAGAAAAATAATAATAATAATAATAATAATAATAATAATAATAATAATAATGTAACTTTAAGGTGTCCTATGACTTCTAATGGTACCATACTCAAACCGGCCGCAGACGATGAATTTTCAAGGGGTTACAAATAACGCATTCCAGAAGGTTATTTATGTAAGCCCAGGGCCTTATGCCGTAAATTCATTAAGAGATCTCTCTCCGAGTAAGTTGCTATAGTACTCAGGAGCTGAGACAACTGCCCAGCTTTCGGCGTCGGATTCACGAATACGACACAGCCCACCTGTCTGAATTGGACAGTCATCGCATATATAGGGCGAACAATGGGTAAACGCGTGCTAGAAATGTACGGACCCGTCTTGGGTCCAACCCTCATAAAGCCAGTCAGTCAAGTTACTATACAATTATCGCATCAGTGCCTCGATTCGGACTCCCATTCGAGGACAAAACAGGAAGGAGAATGCGGGTGTCACAACAAAATAAAGACTGCGGTGTACTCATGGTCCATTGAAGGATGTACCTCTGAAGAAATAAAGCTGACTTCCACATTCCTAAAATACGTTCCATCTCTGTGTTCTTTTATTAGACTGAGTATTAAAAAAATAAATGCAATTCTGCAGTATGCTATATCATAATTAATACTACCATTATCACTATACTGTACTATCAGCGTTATTAAGAGCTTCGTAAAATAAACCACTACAATCATTGCTTCTACCATCACCACTGCCATTACTGTATATTAATTTCATAATAAAATAAAGTCAACATAACGTCGGGAGATCGAATATATTCTGAGCGTGGTATCCGATGCAATGGTAAACTTTGAGCTGTGGTCAGTACGTATATAGCTGTTATCACTTATTTAAAGACAAGATATGTTGATGACTCAGGAAAGGTAAACAGATAACGCAGCTTCTGTAATCCACAAAACTGGACGCAATTTCTCTTGATGACTTCAAAAATCAAGGCAATTTACATTATAATTTTTCACCGTTTGTCGAAGTCCACCTGTTCAAATTGTTTATAAATAAATCTGTACCGAACTTTAATGACATTGATGTCGGGATAATGGTAAAATAAATGTAGAGAAAATATTTTTGACACACTGAAAACAAACTTTCATCTGAGATATTTTTTCTAGTTTACCTGCTTTGGCGAATGGAATAATATTATAGCGACGTACGGAAGTATAGTACATATGATATTTCCATGCAGGAATTCTGCGTTATCATAATGATGAAGGATCGGTAAAGCGGAGAAAAATTCTCTCCGGCGCCGGGATTCGAACCCGGGTATTTAGCTCTACGTGCTGACGCTCTATCCACGAAGCCACACCGGATTCAAATTCCGATGTCGGATTGAATCGTCTCAGTTTAAGCTCCATCTCTTTGTTTTCCCTTTAGTGGCCAACCCTCATGCACTGTGTCACAGATGTGTGACAGTGGCACAATGTCCAACACACTAATGTGCTGAGGTGCACTCATTACGAGTGACTAAGTGGCCGGGATCCGACGGAATAAGCGCCGTCTTAAATCACTAAGTGATTATATACGCATATCATATTATAACTATGTACCGAATTACATATGATATTTCCCTGCAGGAATTCTGTGTTATCATATGATGAAGGATCGGTGGAGCGGAGAAAAATTCTCTCCGGCATCGGGATTCGAACCCGGGTTTTCAGCTCTACGTGCTGACGCTCTATCCACTAAGTCACACCGGATTCCAAGATGTTCTAGGAGTGCCACCATCAAATGCATTTGTTAAACGCGTTTCAGTGTGATGCAAAATATTTGGAACAATGAAAGGAACAGACAAGGAGAAATGATGAAAGATGGATTGTTTGTGCATTTTAATTATAGTATGAAATATGCAGAATTTGCAAAATTTCTGGAAACCAGCAATGAAAAAGAACTTGTTAAAGCTGCAAAATCGGAGAAGAAAATAAAATAACTCCAAGATTAAAACCTCCAGCAAATCTGCAAGCAGCACTGCTTACTGAATTCAAAGTCCCGGGCTCAACGGAAATGTGCATGCAGTTATATTTTCCTATAGCGGTACGTATTATTACTTATATTTTTAGTTTATTTTACGATGCTTCAACTGCGATTATTACCTAGCATCTGGGTGAAATAAAGGTCGTAATGTCAGCGAAATAAGTCCAAGGTCCAGCGCCGAAAGTTACCAAGAATTTGCTCATCCCGAAAAAATCTCAACCAAGTTAACTTGTCTCTACCAGGATTTGAACCCGGGCTCTCTCGTTGCACAGTCAAACATGCTACTCGTTACTTCACCGGTGGACTACCAGAATGTAGTGTTGACCCTAAATACATAGTTAAATGTACAGTAGTGGCAAAAAAACCGGCTTGTAGCTGATTTCAGAGCCTTGTTCACTCCAGAGCACGATAGACCAGTAACTAAGACTTCCGTGATTCAAATCCTGCCTGGAAAGGAAACTTTTTTTTGTTCCTTATTCAAATTTATTCCCAATACTTTTCGATTGCTGGTAAAATTCATGTTCTGGGAATAATAAATTAATTAAGTAGTAAAATATCGCTGCAGTCGATAAGTATTGGGAATAAATTTGAATAAGGAACAAAAAAAAGTTTCCGTCCAAGGCAGGATTCGAACCACGAAAGTCTTGGTTACCAGTCTATCGTGCTCCGAGTGAACAAGGCTCTGAAATCAGCTACAAGGGTCGGTCCGGTTTTTTTGCTACTACTGCACGTTAAATAATAATAATAATAATAATAATAATAATAATAATAATAATAAATAAATGAGTTTAAGAAAAAGTCAGATAATATATCATTTATGCAAATAATAACAGCATTTTGTTTTATGAAAATGTCCGGTTGTCTCCAAAATGAAAGTTGGCAACCCTACGTTAGACCACGTATATACCATGCGAGACGATAACACTATTATAGGAAATTACGCATATTTATAATGTTGTGCAATGTATTGTCCTTGTAAATTCCTAACATAGTACACACATTTTTATTATGGATGGTTACAAACAAATTTAATTCTTTCGCCACTACACTGAAATAAAACATATCAGAACGCTTTCTGACGGGGTGCGAGAATACATTTTGAAAATGTAACGGATATGGACAGCGAAAAAACTGCTGGTATAAAGTTCTAATTGAGGGAAGTTCGTGAATTCTTGCACTGACATCCGCATGCGCCGAGGATGAGCTGTCGCGTCCGGTGATGAGGCAGAATGATTCGGCTGAGAGCATGCACTGCAAACTGTGACTGTTGTAGCCGAGTAACGCGTCCAGAAGGCTTGAAGATTATTTCTGCATGTTCAGTTTGTTTCTCTAGTAACTGTTTCGTTTGTTACTGTATTTACTGTAATTGTACAAGTTTGTGAAATATACAGTATGACCCAGAATAAGTATACCGAAACTAAAGAACTTAAAATTTAATTGAGAAACTCATCAACCTGTAATATACTGTATACATATTGTTAAAACTTCCCCTTAAACTTACACACGTTTCGTAACACTCCTGAAGATGCAAATAGGTTTATTTTGATACACATTTTTTAAGAGTCCGAGCACAAAACAGATGCCACTGATTGAAATCACGTGCTTGCAAACAGTGGGGTACGAAAATGCAGCCGTATATATGGATCATTCGTTGAACTGACGTTCTCTTCAGATTTAATTCCTTGGGAATCCGTCGCTGGTTTTTCTTAGGAGAATTCACGATTTTGTCAAATACCATATTAATATGTGCATTGTCTGTAGCTGTTTTTCTCATCCCACTGCTTCCTTTGCGTTGAGCCAGTTCGCCTGAATTTACTCATCCAGAGTAATATCGTCCGCTTTGATGGTGGATCTTTATTAAACTCCTCTCCATAAAGTTCACATCGGCTTTCACACTAGTTCCGCCACCTCAACCAACTAGTATGAACGAAAATAATGCTCTACGAGAAATTATTTTTCTTGGATGGGTACCATTTTGATAATAGGTTTGTTCCAGCAAACAATTCAGAATGCGTTATGAAGTAATACCGAGCATCTTTCGACGCATGCGCTAGATGAGTACGTTCTCAGAACTAGTTCGGGATTTTACGTTGTTGGAACGTTTCTTGAACTGTTCTTTCACTGCTTTCGGAGTTTCTTCTCAAATTAAAATTGTATTCATCTTCCAATCTTAATTCGTCATAAAATATATCACTATAACCTTCCAAATCACTCATGATCGACTATTTTATCATTTTAACCTGCTCAGTCTTGAAGCATTTTAACCTCAACCCCAGATTAAATATGCGTATGCGTCAGATTTCAGAATTCCCAGGTCCTGCTTTAATCGAGAACAAATTGCACTCGTTCCGAAGGAATTATAAAGCACGTTGGCACAGATATCAGAATCCGTTCTGAACCGTGCTTGAACAAACCTTATGTCTTTTTCACAGTCTTCTTTAGCAACAACTAATGTAACAATTAACAATGGCGCCAATAATATTTTCTCAATGACAGTGAGCTGCGAATGCAATATAATCAAATTTCCGTATACTTTGTTCTGGGCCATATTGTATATTTCACAAAAATCCATAAACTTCGAAGAGCTTTTACAATCAAGCTTATTTTCATATGTTTGCTATCTGATATCAGAAAGTGTTGAGTGATCTGAATTTCATGTAAATAGCCATGATCATTACAATAAATGAAGCCACCGGCGTGGCTCAGTCGGTTAAGGCGCTTGTCTGCCGGTCTGAAGTTGCGCTCGGACGCAGGTTCGATCCACGCTTGGACTGATTATCTGGTTGGGTTTTTCCGAGGTTTTCCCCAACCGTAATGTGAATGCCAGGTAATCTATGGCGAATCCTCGGCCTCGTCTCGCCAAATATCTCGCCATCACCATTCTCATCGACGCTAAAGAACCTCGTAGTTGATACAGCGTCGTTAAATAATCAACTAAAAAAATAAATAAATCGGTTTATCTGTTCCTCAGATATTCAGAATCCGTTCTTGCTTTTCGCAGATCGGGATTTCTCTTTGCTCATTTTACCCTAATTTACCAAGCGTTATGCTAGGGTTTTAGTTTATGTATATACTCTATTATAACTCGACCGAGGCGAGCGGAGACGCGGGCGTAATGTGAACTATCGCGGTGACGCTATACGAAAGCAGAAGTACAGTACAAGTGGCGCTCCGGGCTGCAGGACTCCATTGGCCTCGATCGAGTAATACTTATTATATGTACACAAATAATAGTCAAAGAAAGCTCTACGATCTTTTACAGATATACTTTAACAAATTTATATATATACATTCTCTGTAGGAACAAGGTTTCTGGAACACTTTACATAGTGGAGTGCTGTACTCGGTTTTACAGTCCAGAAGATGTATTTTTAGTTCAACGTCTCTTTACTTCAATAATTCGACAATCAAACAGAAGGTATTTCCCACCGTGAAGATCTTCGCGGTTGGAACAAGTACCGTCGACGTCTGTTGGTATGTTAAATCTGTTGAAGTTCCAAATTTTTCATGTCGAGAAAGAAACTGCGTTGATATGTAAGTAGGCGTGAAGTGAAGGCTTTTGACGACGTATAACTGGGTTACGTTCTACTGTATTTCCTGTTCTATCATTGTAAATGAACTGACGTTACTAAGGCCTTATGAAAATTGTTTGTGTCTTTTTGTTTATTAGATAAGTTCTCTATAACAAACAGCATGGCCACTTAAATTTGTATCTTGTATTTGTATTGTAAATTAGATCAATTACAATATAAAACGTTTTATTTTTCGATCTGAAACAGGAACCCTCTGGTTTTAATTCCTCTACGAAGGTTTAATGTCCATGACCCCTTAAAAATTCATCTCTTACGTCCATATTTTACACTCTTAATTTAGGTTCTAATGGAAGCCTAATGCCCTGTAGCCTACAATACAAAACATATACATACACAATGTTATAGGTAGCAGGAAGATAGACCTGACACTTTTTTTTTATCTCGACACTATAAAAGAGCAAAATACATGACATCCACGTAACTTTTACCAGAAAGGACACTCATGGTACGTTTAAATAGAGTGTCACTGAGTTGCGTGTTGTGACAAAGAAACTTATTTCTATAATCAATACTGAATTCTCACTCATATGATACATATCCCGTTTTCTATCAACTTAATTCCTTGGTTTTTGCAATTTACTAAAAGTGATATAGTCAGGGCTTCTCCTCTGAGAATATAGCCTATTACTCCTTTCTTTTTAGTTGGTTATTTAACGACGCTGAATCAACTACTCTGTTATTTAGCGTTGATGAGATTGGTGATAAGGAGATTATATTTGACGATATGATGCCGAGGATTCGCCATAGATTACCTGGCATTTACATTACGGTTGGGGAAAACCTCGAAGAAACCCAACCAGATAATCAGCCTAAGTGGGAATCGAACCCGGGGTGAACTCGCAGCAACTCGGGGTCGGTAGTTATACGCCTTAGCCGACTGAGCTATGCCGATAGCTTACTATTGATTAAGAGGCACATTTGAATTCTTCGTTAATAAAAAAAATTCATAAAGCTTTATATTTTTGCCACACAACTTGTTAGCAGTGGTGTTATCATTTGTAAATTCAAGATTACCGTGGTTTGGACTCAATAACTTGTTTGTCGACTCAAAAATTATTTTCCTCGGACGACCAATTGTCTTTCGCCTTTTATAATTTAAGTTCATTGTTGCTTTTGGTAGTGTTTTCATTCTCATTTAGTTAAATCAAATAGTTCTATGCTTCAAAAGTTTTAATTTCTTATTTCAGTATAACAAAGCGTTCCAGCGGTAAGTACCGGTTTATTCTTGGGCCGCTGGGTGGCACGGTGCTTGAGCGATCGCCGGCAACCGGGCCCTTTATCTCACCGCGCTTCACCGAATTAAAACTTACATGCATACTTACTAACCATAATGTTGTATTTAACATTAATTATTATGTTACATTAATTACAGGATTTTGTACTCACCCTCACGACAGTAGCTGCTGGAAGTGTTGACCATTTTGCACTATACAGAGTTCAAAGAGCCGATCGCATTCATGAACTCTACTGCACTGATTTGTCTAATTGCGTCATGTATGTTATCTTTCAGTTGTTCAATTGTGCGAGGATTATTTGCATACACCCTGTTTTTTATGAGTATCACTAAAAACAGTCTTTTTTACGGCAATGTGAACTTTGTATAGCGCAAAATGGTCAACACTTCCAGCAGCTGCTGTCATAGGTGTGAGTACAAAATTCTGTAATTAATATAACATTTATTTATTTATCTAAACGATAACAGCTCCCTGTATTAACAAGCTGCCATAAAGACAGAGCATATTGTGCATTAGGCAGTTGAAAGGATAAATAATGTTCAAGAGAATCACACAATAATAACAAGAAATGATTAAATAAATAATGTTAAATACAACATATTATGGTTAGTAAATATGCATGTAAGATTTAATTCGGTGAAGTGCCGTGAGTTTAAGGGCCCGGTTGCGGCCGAAGAATAAACCGGTACTTATTGCTGGAACGCTCTGTATCTTGTTCAGTATTGCCTACCAAATCTCTCACGGCCACACGTTGACTATTTCCAACCCCTTATCAAAATCTCGACTCTCTATCCAACATTTCACCAATATAAATACAGTAGCCTATATGTTTGTACAGGCCAGGAAACAATTTGAGCCAACTGAATTCTTTTTCTGAATCTGTAGTCATCAGTTGGTGGGTCAATTGGCTAATACTCGTATTATAGACCAGTTAGTGTGGGGTCCTAGGATCAAGTCCACTTTCTTAGTTTTATTAATTCAGTTACTTTCATATTCCTCTTGTATTTTATATTTGTTTTGTTAACTCACACATGCTTAAGTACATTTTATCATTTATACCAAAATATAAATACGAGGATTGTATTTAAATGTGTGAATAAATTGGCGGCAATGAAATGAGTGCAATGAAGAACGAAAAGCAGAAATAGGCATAATAATAATAATAATAATAATAATAATAATAATAATAATAATAATAATAATAATAATAATAGCAGCATCACCCTTTGTAAATCACCCTTAATTCTACTTAACTCAGTTTTATAAAATAACCCAGTCATTCATGATCCTGTAGGCCATTGAAGAGCGTAATAAAATTCCAAAATAATTTCTCTCTATTCTTTTGTAGTTAACGTCTTCAAAACTAATATATTATATAAATAATAAATAATTTAAACAATCTCTTTTTTGTTATTATGATAGAATAAAGACTTTTCGCAGGAACGGCTGATTTTCGCGAAAATTTGCGCCAAATTTACTATCACAAATCATTTAAATTTATGATAAAATCTAAATGTATTTCTTGGTGCATCTGTCACAATTCTGTGTATCGATAATTGAAAAAAACTCGGACGTGTCAATGTTATAGCTGTATGAAGTTATTTTCTTTCCTAATTGACAATATAGACAAATTCATTCAAAATTCTACGCAACAAAAATATTTCAGGCGAAAACGTTTGGAATTTAATATCGCAATTTCCCAAATTAATTATTTACTGAAACTAAACAAAAATCGTTCTTATATGAACTATGAGTACATGATTCCATGTGGCCTTTTGAGTTAAAGAAAAGAAACTTCAGATATTTATGACATTCAAGAAATATATAATTAATTTTTTTTTACATTATATATAGTAATGTTCCGATTTCTACATATTCCTATCTGAATTCCAAGTACTAAATGAATGTAAAATTAATACATAACGTTCACCAGAGTTATAAAGTCTATTTTTGTACAATGTCACACCTGTCTTGAAGACTTTTGTGCCTCTAGGAATGGCGGTTTCCATGCTTTGGAAACCACTGCAATATTATCAGTGAAAACAACATTACAAATTGTTTGGAAAACCGGAGAAAAATTCTCTCACTGCTTATGTCTGGCGTTACAATCGCGTTTATCAGCTGTTTACTAGAAATCTGTAAATACATTTCGTATGTGTTCAAACACGCAGCGATCATGCAATGCGACCAAACTCTCGCACTTCCTCAATTAGTGTATGTGCGGTTGACAAATAGCCGCGTCTGTAGCTCACCGCTAGCTTGCTGGTTTTCCATCCCAATGATCAGGGCTCGATGTCCAGCCTGGACGTTCTCATTCTCATGCCACAAACTCTCCCCACCTTCACTTTAATACAACAGTTAAAAGAAATATGGGATGAAGTTTTGATAGTAGTGCGGGTTTCCGATACGGTACTGTGCAGTATGGTACCGATGTCACTTTTGTTGACATCGTACAAAATTGTCCAATATTCTTTTGAGAAGATTAACTTCATACGTAGATGAAATTATTGGAGATCACCAATGTGGCTTTAGGCGTAATATATTGACTATCGATCAGTTTTTTTCTATTCTATAGATACTGAAGAAAAAATGGGATTACATAGTACATCAGTAATTCATAGGTTTCAAAAATGCATACGACTCAATTAAGAGAAGTTTCATATAACGTTCTTATTGAATTTGGTATTCCCAAGAAACTAGTTCGATTAACTAAAATGTGTCTCACTGAAACGTACAGCATATGGTTATGTCTCGTGACCAGAATATTGTACGAAATGAAAATATAACTGAAAATTTATCGTTTGAAAAGGTGGAAAAATTCAAATATCTTGGAGCAACAGTAAACAAATGATATTCGCGAGGAAATTAAACGCAGAATAAATATGGGAAATGCGTGTTATTATTCAGTTGAAGAGCTTTTGTCTTCAAGTCTGCTCTCAAAAACTGAAAGTTAGAATTTATAAAAAGTTATAGTACCGGTTGTTCTGTATAGTTGTAAAACTTGGATTCTCACTTTGAGAGAGGAATAGCGGCTAAGGTGAGAATAAGGTGCTTAGGAAAATAACTGGGGGTAAGAGGGATGAAGTTATAGGAGAATGGAGAAAGTTACACAATGCAGAACTGCACGCATTGCATTCTTCACCTGACATAATTGCTGTTGTTTAGTCAACTGTCCGAAGACAGGTCTGGACCCCACAAGTGATACCATCAAGGCAACATTCATGAGGCAACTAGGCCAGGAGATAATGGAGTAGGGTGGCTAGTTCCTTTCTCCCTTCACTGCATACATCGCTGACTAGCTACGTATCGGATATAATTAGGAACATTAAATCCAGACGTTTGAGATGAGCAGGGCATGTATGGGTGAATCCAGAAATACATATAGTGTTAGTTGGGAGGTTGGAGGAGAAAAATACCTTTGGGGAGGCCGAGACGTAGATGGGAGGATAATATTAAAATGGATTGAGGGAGATGGGATATGATGATAGAGACTGGATTAATCTTGCTCAGGATGGGGGGGGGGGGATAAATTTCCTTCCTTTCCCTTTTCCTCCAAAATTCCAAACTTGTGCCCACAAAATAAATTATTGTCAATGAAAAGTGCCTTTGGATAAACTCCAGAACATGGATTGCACCCTTTCCCTCTTACTTCAAAATTCCAATCTTGTGCACACAAAATAAATTATTGGCATTGAAAAGTGCCTTTTCGTAAATATAATGATGCGCATTCGACAAACGCAGACAAATCTGCTCTTTTTAGTATTTTAAGACATAATTTGGTAGGTGCAATCCGTGTTCTAAAATTTTCCCGTGCCTTTTCGTAAGCATGATGATGCTCACTCGACAAACAGACAAATCTGTTCTTTTTAATATTTTAAGATGCCTAATTATTGTCAATGAGGTAACCGTATACAGAAATATTCCCTTTATTTTACAGCTTCTATTATGTTTAACAAGATGAGTCTCTAATAACGCTTTACATACGTAAAATAAAGTAACAACGCGACTTTGAAAAGCGTGAAGAGTAAGCGGTTGCAGTATCTTTAGATCGCGTTTCAAACTGCGCGCGACATTTGCCGAAGCCAGCGTCTCGAGCACCGCCCGACAGTGAGCCGCTCCATTGTTTTGTTCGCGTGACCTCCCGTCCTTCACTTATTGCTCAGTGGGTAACGAGTGTGCAACATGCGAGAGTCGCGGCCACCGAGGTAATACGACGTTCGATTGCAGCAGAGTGATCTAGCTTGCGGGAATTCCGTGACGAACAGTTGACTAAACAACAACATAGACATTTGCTTTCATCCCATCCCTTTCATTTATCTGAAAACAGTACAACCTGTAAGCAGTTCGTCCTACCAAATCGACTATTCACTAAGAGTTTTCGCTGTTTTCCCAAGACACTATGATTTGAAGGAATAGTCCGAAAGAAAATTCCTTTACGGAAAAATAATCACCTCCAGATATAATTAACTGCTACCAAATCATTGTCTAAAAAATCGGTACGCGATTCATATGCTAAATTATCAATTCAACATATCGTCTACTTTCAGATTATTATGGTCTTACATTGTACTTCAGAGTGCAGCAAAATAATATCTTATAGAGCGCAGGCAGTACGGCTAAGCTATAATGATCCACGGTATAATAGAAATCAGTGAATAGAGACTATAGTGTGTTCGTAAAAATAAACGAATATTTTCCGGGACTAAAATAAATCGATTAAAAATTAGTATTTTACCGTGGATCAAATTTGTAGAAAGTACACATGTGGATCACTATAGCTGTTTAGCTGTTCCGACAGTACATTTCAAAGTATTGTTCTCAGGTAACTGAAAATATAGTCCACTTATTTAACAATATATTTTAACTGACAATTGAGTAGTTTAATATCAAAGACGGACATCTGTCGTCTCCATAGTTTTCATCTAGAGGCACTTTTTTGTTTCAGTGTTCTTTGTAGTATTTTAAAACAATTTATTTTTATAAATGTAGTGTTAGAGTTTGTATATAGTTTCACCATAATTGAAAAAAGAATGAGAAAATGTATAAGAATCCACATTATCTAAATTTCATCTGAAGGTCAGATGTCCGCCTTTGAATTAAGCTACTCAATTATTTTGAAATACAAAAAACGAATGCGCACGATCATGCTTACGAAAAGAAAATTCTCAGTGCGAATAATATATTTTGTTTGCACAAGATTGGAATTTTGAATTAAGAGGGAAAGGAAGGTATCCGTGTTTTGAAATTTATCTCTATTTTTAATATATTAATTTTACTTTATAACTTACGGTTACCCCTTCCAACTGCTGTTTCTCCCTTGATACAAAGTGAATTCAATACGGTTCTCGACTCTACAAAATACCGATTATAAGCGGAACACAATTTTTAGTTACACCACAGCTATGATAAAGTTACGTACGAAGCCATATTCATCGCAGTCCTAATAAATCGTGTGGATTGTGTGTTAATACCACGAAACGAATTCAAAGTTAGTTCCCGGATTGTGATGTAGCTTAAAGGTCTGGTACTTCTGGTCCATTCCACTCTCGCTTGTTACAATTATGAACATTGGAATTTTCCTTGGCATTTGGTCAGTTGGCGCAAACTATTGCTCAAAACATGGAAGAAACAAGATACACATCCCATCCCAATGACTGGAAGCTGACTACTTCTCTAGAGGAAATCGAATCTGAGTGCGCTGTTATGCTAACATTGAGCTAAAAGTGAAGGAGACTGTTACCGTAACTAATGCAGCGACAAGGAACAAAGCTTCCTTGCACTGTGATCGAGCCCGGGTCTGCATAGATTCGACTACAACAAAACCCAGTGTACCGCAGAGGAATAATTACAAACAAAGGCAGAATATTATGGCAACATTTTGGTCGTCGCAGCTCAGAATTTAAGGGGCCTCGGCGCTTCGAGTAATCGATCCACACACAATGCTACGAATACGAGAGCAATGCACAACGGAATACCCATGCTTGCAGCATCTCCGCTACACCTTAAGAAGGGCATTATGCATACCGAACAAGAAATCCTTCAAAATATACAGAAGGATGACAATGTCATTGCGTGGGATTAGTGCATATTACCTATCTGTATACATCTGATGACATTTATCTAATTGCTGCACGTATCATTGCCATACAAACATATGCATTCCATTTTATTGTGTTTAGACATTTCCATCCAAGTCAAGACAGAGGCATTGCACTGGCTAATAACAGATAAACATGCAATAACCTGAACTCAAGTCTACGACTGTGTATATATCCACGTATTGATTCAAATTATAAATAAGCAAGTAGGCCTAAGTGTTCTGCCACTGTAACTATAATACGGTCTACACCTGTGGAGTAACGGTTAGCGCGTCTGGCCGCGAAACCAGGTGGCCCGGGTTCGATTCCCGGTCGGGGAAGTTACTTGGTTGAGGTTTTTCCCGGGGTTTTCCCTCAACCCAATATGAGCAAATGCTGGGTAACTTTCGGTGCTGGACCCCGGACTCATTTCACCGGCATTATCACCTTCATCTCATTCAGACGCTAAATAACCTAAGCTGTTGATAAAGCGTCGTAAAATAACCTACTAAAATAAAAAAACTATAATACGACGCATTGTCAAAAGAAACCGGGCCACATTAATTACGTTTTCTTATGTTAGTAAGTTTATTAAGCGCTAGTTGAGAAAATATAGCAAAATGAATAGGCCGGTAACTGTAAAGAGATAACTTTCAGAACACGGATTCCTTCCTTTCCCTCTTCAAAATTCCAACCTTGGAATAAATTATTGGCACTGAAAAGTGCCTTTTCGTAAGTATGATGATGCTCATTTGACAAACGCAGATAAATCTGCTATTTTTAGTATTTTAAGATACAATTGTCAGTGAGGAATCCGTGTACTGAAATCCCCCCCCCCGTTAAGTATTGTTAATTCAGTATGTATTTGCTCTTGTAGCATAATATTGGAAGAAACCGCCTTTCATGCATCAGTTGCCGCACAAACCACTGCATTATTACACCGAACATAACCCTTCAGAATATTTGATAAATGCCTTAACAAAATAACCGTGAAAAACTGTTAACAAAATAACCGTGAAAAACTCAGAACGCCAACTGTTGTAACGGAGATCGAAATGTCACAAATACGAAAACAGTATAAACCTCCACCACAGAAACAAATAGAACCGAACCACGGACTTCCAAATTACAGCCTCATTTTATGAAACTGCTAGCACTTTTCACGTAAGTTTAAGGAAAATCACGGAAAAAATTATTGTATCAACACTTTCACAGGTAGTCATGGAAACACACGTTGGTGGTACTTACGTTAGTTGCGCCGGTCTCCGCGGGTGTCGCTGACAACAATCATAACACGGGCATTGTCTCACTACACTCGCAACACGTGGTGGTGCCTCGCTCACTGGAGTCCGGGCGGCTTGTGCGGCCAAGACGGTCCCCACTGCATGCAGCGACTTCGCCAACCAAAAGCTTCGTTTTCCTTCCCTGCCAGCCAACCAGTCATCACCAAAGATCTGGCCCCCACACCCCGCTCGCCCCGCCATAGGTCCAACCCCTCTCCTTCCGCCCCTCGCAACCCTCCTGCCAAACCGAGAGGACCACGACGGCGCCTCTGTCCCCCCTTCACCCCAAGCACCCCTTTAGACTTGGTACAGCCAGAAGACCTCTTTCGTGACATCTCAGGAATTGTTCTGTATTGTTCCCATGCTCCGGTTTCTGGACCAGCACGAGGGCTTCTCATTTAACACTTTCTTCTTCCGGAGAACTGATTGGCCTTCCTTATGGTCCAAGGTTTATCTTAGCGCGCAATTACAGTATCTTGCTGTTAAGTCTGGAGGCTTTTATTACAACGAATATCATGAAATATCGCAACCAAATGGTTAGTCCTCTATTCTGTAACGGTTACTGTACTTTCTTTGAACGCAGGTATAATGGTTTCAATTCCGCTTGAAGATGATGAACTTTTAGGCGAAAAAAAACAGCAGTAAATACAGCCTCCGTTTTACAATCAAGTAAAGTTGCTAGCTCCATGCAGTAAATATACTTCATGTTAAAATCGTGAATAAAATAAAATTACAAAGCGCAGGCCCAGTAAGAGATTCCACCACTGTCTATGGAGTGTTCTTGCGGAGTGGTAATGTGTCCATTAAAAAAGTCTTAGCCAGTCCACAACGTGTGATGTTCCACGATACTCCTCGATATACTGTACTCAAATTCATCCTTGTGAATACTGTCGAGTTGGGATAGGACTGCACTGCCAACCAGGTAGCTTCTTTTGTAAGAAAGAAAATACTAACCACTTAACCTTTCTCGCATTGTCCCTGTCAATTTTCTATCGACAGCAAAAAGATTGGATAATATGTGTTATTCATTGTGAAAACACTGACCGCTAGTTCATTGAGGAAGTGTGTATACATAGAGATGAAGAACATAAAGAGGTATTTTAAAGGGCCAATAAGCAACAAAGGACCGCCTTCAACCCTTACCATCCTAGTTTTAAATTATGTGGGACTTACTTATATTTGCGTTTAACTTTTCTTTATAAAAACAACATTGGGTTGAGTTCGAGATAATAATGAGGTGCACAAATTGAAAATATATTATCTTTTCAGTCTTATGAGTCGAGAAAAGTCGGTGCCTTCATTTTTAAATCCTCTCAGAAATTGAAAGCAATAATGTAGGGTACATGTCTTCCATCTGTTCGTGTTTGAATATCGCGACTAAAGTTACCGCAAATTATATCGGCTAGTAACTAACATAATATATCTTGGAGCAACAGTAACAAATATAAATGATATTCGGGAGGAAATTAAACACAGAATAAATATGGGAAATGCCTGTTATTCGGTTGAGAAGTTTTTATCATCCAGTCTGCTGTCAAAAAATCTGAAAGTTAGAATTTATAAAACAGTTATATTACCGGTTGTTCTTTACGGTTGTGAAACTTGGACTCTCACTTTGAGAGAGGAACAGAGACTACGGGTGTTTGAGAATAAGATTCTTAGGAAAATATTTGGGGCTAAGAGGGATGAAATTACAGGAGAATGGAGAAAGTTACACAACACAGAACTGCACGCATTGTATTCTTCACCTGACATAATTAGGAACATTAAATCCAGACGTTTGAGATGGGCAGGGCATGTAGCACGTATGGGCGAATCCAGAAATGCATATAGAGTGTTAGTTGGGAGACCGGAGGGAAAAAGACCTTTGGGAAGGCCGAGACGTAGATGGGAGGATAATATTAAAATGGATTTGAGGGAGATGGGTTATGATGATAGAGAATGGATTAATCTTGCTCAGGTTAGGGACCAATGGCGGGCTTATGTGAGGGCGGCAATGAACCTCCGGGTTCCTTAAAAGCCAGTAAGTAAGTAACATAATATCTGTCAATCGGTTGCATAGAATTGTGGACGATCTCTTAATAAACAAAAAAAACCTGTTATTCTCTGTCCAATTACATTATAACATTGCAGAATTGCTTAATCCTCTTGAGAGTAAGTGGCAATTTTATTATTATTATTATTATTATTATTATATTATCATTATTTTGCATTTTTACGGACTATGTCATAAACAACTAGGGCCTAAGTAGTTATACTATCATAAATATGTTTCTATAATATCTTTATTAAAAACTGTTCATTTAATATTCGAGAAATTAAATATATATTTACCTACCGGTAATTCAACTAAATTAACATTTTTTTAAATAATGGCTATACATCTGGGGAAATGCGCAGCTTGAGAAAATGAGATATGTGTTGACAAAAAAAAATTTAATATGAATATGAACTCCAAATTCCTCCATTCTACTCCCAGTCTTCATATTCAAATGTAACTTTTTATCCTTTCCTTCTATTTCTTTATTCAGCTTATGGCTTTAATAACCGTCAGTCTTCATAGATTCGTCACGAACTGGATAGAACACACACTTCAGACGTTTACATAATTCCCTTATTTTATACGACCGTGCTGCAACGTTATAATTTCATACAGACAACATTTACTCCAAAATTGCTTGTAATAGTATTACCATCGTACAGACGCTACGCAATGAGTCATACTAGGACATTTTACGTGAAATTGAGAAGTAAAAGCGTTCATCACTTCTGGAATGAACTGTCGCTAATGCATGTCTGGCAGCAAAGCAGCGTAAGCGATCCCGGCCTTCGAGGCGGCAATCACTTTCTCACAGCAGCAGAAGGTCGTGTGTTCGACGTTGAGTAGGTCAGTGTTCCGTCGCCCCACTTGTGCGGGCCGGGTAGTACATCTACATGCGCGCTCAAGATGCCTCCCCTCCCAACCTCCCCCCTCATGCTGTCGCTGGACCATCTCCCCTCCACTGTCTCTCTACCCCGCCGACAGAATCAAGGTCTAGCAGGGATACCAACGTGACAGCTTCAACAACCTTCGAGCTTTTCCTCTTGTCACTCCTTTCAGAGGAATTGTTTCGGCCTGTAACTATGGTTCTGAATTCACGGAACAGGTAGAAAACGCTCTACGAGATTCGCTTTCGATTATAGCATATTTAGATTTCATCTCTCCCCAGAGTCAATGCTATAAAATGTTTGTTAGTTTGTCACTGAAGGTCCTTGCTTCGAAACGGGGAAAGGGAATTCCCTCTAAGCCTCCTACAGTAATATACTGTATTTTCTATAGTCCGGGAACCAAAGAAGGAGTAGGAACCTTACGAAGATTAAGTGGAGAGAGAGATATCATCATCATCATCATCATCATTATCCTGAGAAGTATTAGGCCGAGTGGCCTGTTACGATCTTGTTTTCTGTCCATCTCTTCTGAGGTCTGCCAATGGATCTTTTTCCTCTCGGTCGATAATGTAAAATTGTCTTTGGAAATCTATTGTTGCTTATTCTGTTGACGTGATTTTTCCTAATTTTCTTGATAGGAGAGAGATGAAAATACTTTGTTTTTCAGCATTAACTAGATCTGCAAATGTCATTGTATCTCTGAAATTTAATTGATTTTAAATGCTTCATAGACAACAAGCTGTATTCATGGAAGTCAAATGCGTAATATACTGTATAGATGAGAATACTTACTAATAAAAATAAACCGAAGAAATAAGTCTTTGTTCTCATATAGTAATAATAGTAATAACGATGATGATGATGATTATGATAATAATAATAATAATAATAATAATAATAATAATAAATATTATTATTGATGATATAAAATTGAGTGTAGAAGGACTACATCTCTTAACATACAAGGTTCTCTTGGTGATAAAACTGTTCGTAAAGATGATGCGAGAAGAGGATGTAAACAACTGTCAGATACGCAAAAATCCACAATAGGACATTGCTTAAAATGCTAAACTATTAAAGATACTGTAGTTCCTTATTACAAATCACACACACACACATATGACTTTTAAGGACCCCGGAGGTTCATTGCAGCCCTCACATATGCCCTTTCCTGATTAAAAATACTGTAAATAATTTAACCCGTATTATAATGTGAAAACAATAAATTACTGAGACAGGAACATTTCATTTAAATATAATAGATTAAATATCGTTCTGCAGGACAAAATACTGCATCATCATCATCATCATCATCATCATCAACACCACCATTGTCATCATTCATCACTCCATTAGTTTTGTTCCGATATTGTGAACATTCATTTGTCCATTTTATAATAAAATAGCATACACAGACAGAACAATAAACGTTGAAAAAAATTAAAATTAAATTAAACCGTTGTTGTCAGTTACTAAAATGGATCAGACTCCTCAAATCAACTGCAATCGCTTAATTCCATTACATGTGTATTCGTACAAACATGACAACAGAATGTAATTATCCTTAATTTATAATATAGTGTGGCCCATACACTACCATAATTATCGAATATGTAATTATTTATATTTTATTATTAAATGTGTTAATTAACAGCGTTAGCACAAGAATGACAATAATAACATAATACTAACGAAAACGATAAGAAATAACGTGAATAATGTTAGACAGTAAATATTTTACTTTTAATTATGTAAAATCTAAGTTGATAAATTAAGTAAATGAAATTTACTGTTGTAAAATTGGAGTTTCAATGAATCTGGTGACAGAGGAAATAAATTTACAATTTATATTGTAGAAATGTTTGTGAGTTCTTGATCCTTCCGTAGGAACACGAAAGAATCACAGGTTATATCACCTTTAAGAACTGTGAATAAAAATTGAATATCAAAATCTTGAAGACTGGAATATAAACTGTGATATTTGTAATCACAATTTTTCTCAGAACTTCTTGGAGTCGCTGGACAGAAATGCATACAAACATAACAATACGAATTTTTGTTCGATACTTTTAATTTAATTTAACTGAGTCAGCTGTTGTAACAAAATTCCAGGCTACATAGACCTACGCATATCTAAGTTCAGATCTCACTACTGTAAAATATAATAATAATAATAATAATAATAATAATAATAATAATAATAATAATAATAATGTCATAATAAGTTCTTTAGCTTCTCAAATGTTGAAAATATTAAAATGTACGTTAAAGAGAGCGATAATATTTGGAAGGAAAAAAAGGGGGGGGCATGGAAATGGCATATCGTACACTAAAAATTCTCGGAAATCCAAGATTCCTGTAACTCCTCTAGCCATAGAATCGTTGTCAATTTGGTTGCTCCTGAAAAAAGAAATGTCATTTTTTTATTCCTGTAGTCCAACTACATATCCCTATTTTTACCAAGCCTGTGGGATTATTTATTTAGAAAATTAAGAGGGAGAAAGAGCGAAACCTTTCTAAGTGCCGTAAGAAAATAATAGCTATATGATACTCTTGAAGGAATTTTCTCATGAAATTTCCGTAAGTGAATGGATAGGTTCCCATCCAGCATCGTTATCAATTTGCGGAGGTACGATAAACTGCGATATCTGGTTTCGAATACCAGCTATGATGATTAGAGACATCATCGTGCTGACCACGCGATACCTCCGTACTGGTTGGATGATCGTTCACCTCTGCTGAGGCATGTGGACTTGAGGCCAGCAATCGACTGATCGGCCTTGGTCCTTCATATGATATTCTATCGATCATTAAGACTTCTGCTATTTTTTAAACCTACTGGTGAATTTACTTTTATATGCAATAAAATTATCATTAGAGATCGTTATGACGAATGTTCAATATACTCGTATTTAACTTACGTTGCTTTGAATCCTTCGATCATAGTGCAGGGGAATGCGTTTGCGCCGGCGACATTCTGCCTTAATAGCTTATATATATATATATATATATATATATATATGTGTATATATATGGAGGGAAAGGACAAGTTTGGTATTGCCCAAACAACCATAAGAGACAAATGTTTTGTATTTGCTATGACATAGGATAAGCCAACCTGTCCAAAAATCGTTATGTTTTGTAACTATGTTGTGGATTATTTTATTTTTGACGAGGCCATATTTCCTCCAACAGCATCGGCAAACCACCTTTATCTCATTCAGACGCTAAATAACCTTAGATGTTGATAAAGCTAAACTACTAAAATAAATAAAAAAATATTACACATACCAGTCTTAATGCATTTTTATTCAGGATGAAATTAATATTGTTCCACCATTGTTTTCTATCCCGTTTGTATGGTCTATAACAAATTATTGAATAGGTTTTCAATTCAATCCAATTTAATTCAATTCAATTTATTTGGCCATTAGACATACAGTTTTAGGCTTCGTCAGAATACATTGAAAAACATATAAATACATTTAAAAAAACCACTAATAAAAGAAACCGTAAAATTTAAATAATACAATGAAAACATGAAATAATTTGAAACTTTTAAATTAAAGAAAACTAACTAAATTGCAATCAAACTTATTTATTAAAATACAATTTCATACAAATTTGTGTTGAAAAACTCAGCAACAGAATAAAAAGGATTATTTAATAACCAATTGTAAAATCTAGTTTTGAAGCTATTGATTGGTAATTTATAATATTGACTTGGGAGCTTAATATATAATTTCATCCCCATAATTAAAAATTTTGTGTTGCTCATGTGTAATCTACAATATGGAATATTAATTTGTTCACTATTTCTAATTTCATGATCATGTATATTGGCCATTAATGAGTAATTGTCGATATTTTGTCGAGTGTAAAGTACTAGATCATATATATATATATATATATATACAAATTTATGATTGTTAAAATCCGTGATTGTTTGAAAAGTGGCTGACAATGTTCCAGATAGTTTGATTTACATAAAATTCTAATGGCTTTCTTTTGTAAAATCAAGACGCTTCCAATTTTGGTTCCATTTCCCCAGAAAATTAGGGCATATCGTATTATCGACTGAAAGAAAGAAAAGTAAGCACATCTTAAATAATTTTGAGAAACGCAAGTCGTTAATTTCTTTAACAAATATAAAACTCTTGATAGCTTTGTGCATATTTATTGGATGTGCTTATCCCATGTTAAACTGGAGTCTATAAAAAGTCCTAGAAATTTTGTGTAGTTGAGTCTGTTGTCCTTATTTATTAGATAACAAGGAGAACAAAAGTATCCACAGAAAAGCTGTACTATCTTCACCTCTTTACCACAAATTCTGCTGTGTCTAAAATCACATATTACAACCATATGTATCCATATGGAAACTATTCAGCGAGAAGGAACAGGCTTAAGACACAGAACTTGTCACGGTTAGAGCATAACCGGGATGAAAGCATGTTGCCATGACAATAAATTGCGTTTAGTAACTTGGCAACCGATGCCATGCACTAGCCACGGCTTGGTTCTAGTTAAATCTCCATTATGACTGGAAGATTATATGATCTGATCGAAACAGGAACACTAGCGCCGTAACGATCTTGACCACTGACACAACCCTATGACAACGGGTCAATATATTAAGGTGGTGGCAGCCCCCTCCATCCTCTGGTCCCGTGCAGAGAGGGGTTGCAGGGACAAGAAAACAGGCTGTATGCATGAGGCGCTTTGGGTTGCTAAGGCTAATTGCAATTCAGAGCAGATAGTACATTGTTTTGCTTGATTGGCGGGGCGTTGCCATGACTACGGTAGAGTCCGGAGAAAATATGTCACAGTTCATTTTTAACTACGAATATCTTTAACATAAACACAGGTTTCCGTATAACAAAATAATGTACAATTTTTTATTCTGCATAGGCCTAATGTGATGCAAAGAATGCAATAAACGCTCGTAAACAAACAAATAATTTGATATTCCGTATTTATTTATTTGTGTTTTCGTAATATGATACTAATAGAAGCAACATCACCGGTCTGTCTCTAGTTAAATGTTAAATGTTATGTTTTATCTATCGACGCTGGCAACTGCAGAGGTTATATCAGCGTCGCCAGATGTGCCGGGATTTTACCCCGCAGGAGTTCTTCTACAGGAGTAAATCTACTGACATGAACCTGTCGCATTTAAGCACACTTAAATGCCATCGACCTGGCCCGGGATCGAACCTGCAACCTTGGCCATAGAAGGCCAGCGCTATACCAACTCGCTAACCAGGTCGACTGCTATCTCTAGCTTTATTCGCATGGGAGTATATCACTTAATTGTGTGTGACCAAATAGACATCAAACTGCCAAAGCTGTTCTGATTTTAATTTTTTGCTTTATCCTATTTATTTACCTTTCCATTTTCTTCTTGTTTATTTGTTTTTCCTTTCATCCATGTTTTCTACCTTCTTTTTTCGTTCTTTATTTTTTCTTTTTTCCAATTTTTCCTTTTTTCTTCTTTTTGCAGTTTTTATTTTTTTTTTCTAGTTTTTCTTTTTTTATTAATTACTTGCTTCTATCTCCTTATTTCTCTTTCTTTTATTACTTCCGTTCATCACTTCCCTTTTTATTTCTCTCTTAACCTCTTCTTATTCCTTCCTCTTTCATTCGTTGTTTATTTTTATTCTGTCTTCCTTCCTATCATTACTCTTATACATTCGTTTTTTCTTCTTTTCCTTTTCGTACATTGTCTCTTCCTTTCTTTTCTCCTCTTGGTTCTTTCTTTATTTTTTCGTCATACGTTCTCTATTCTTTATTTCCTTTCATTTCATTTTTGCGTATTCATAAATTATCGCAGTATGTTTTCATCTCAAATTAAGATGTATTAATTCTTTATAACTGTGTATTATTCCCTCCTGTTCTCTTTCACTTATTAGTCCTGCAGTGCTCGGTAAAAGCGACATAAGTCAGTTTTCACAAACCTTTTTTGATAATTTATTGACAACTTACACTGGTTTATGTCGATTTGATTTTTTCTGTATGAATTATTGTAATGGGAGAAATTTATTTATTTATTTATTTATTTATTTATTTATTTATTTATTTAACCTGGTAGAGATAAGGCCATCAGGCCTTCTCTTCCCCTCTACCAGGGGATTACAACTACAATATAAAGAATACAATTATAATTATAATTAGAATTAATATTGAATTTACAAATACAATAAAAATCAAATAACCAAAAGAATTAACAGACTAATAAAAGCTAGACAGTTCATTGTAAAAATTAAGAAGAGAGAAATTGTTTTTTTATTAACTAAGTAAAAATTAAACCTAATCTACGCAGTAAGAAAATGCTTAATAAGTTTGCTTTTGAACGCTACTAAATTCCGACAGTCTCTGATGTTACTGGGTAGGGTATTCCACAAGCGCGAAAGCGAGATAGTGTATGATGATGAATACGATGAAGTCTTATGTGTTGGTATGGCTAGTATGCGGCTATTTTGCGTGCGTGTGAAGAGATTATGATATGATGACAGGTAACTGAAACGGGAGGCAAGGTAGGTAGGTGTAGAAGTGTGAAGGACTTGGAAAAGGAGAATAAGAGAATGAAAATTTCTACGTTCGTTAAGCCGTAGCCAGTTTAGAGTTTGGAAGGATGGGGTAATGTGGTCAGCGCGACGGACATCGCAGACGAAGCGAACACAATAATTATGAACACGTTGTAATCTTTGCGACTGGTTGACATTGAGGTCGGTCAGTAGAGAATCACAATAATCGAAGTGGGACATTGCTAGTGTTTCCACTAGTATTTTCTTGAGTGATAGCGGGAGGAATTTTCGAATGCTGTTTAAGGAATGTAGTATGGAAAACACTTTTTTGATAATATGGGTTACTTGATAATTCCAGTTTAAATGCGTGTCAAAGTAAACTCCAAGGTTTTTAACACAGGAAGCAAAAGGGATTAGGCTACTTATGTATTTTTTCCAAGCAAGCAGATGTTCCGTAAGTTGTCAATAAATTATCAAAAAAGGTTTGTGGAAACTGACTTATGCCACTTTTCCCAAGCACTGCAGAATTAATGTTGGATAGTGATTGCAATAATGTTGTCTACATAGTTATTATCTACCACAAAACTGGAGCTCTTATTTAACTAACCACTAAAATGCATATACAGGTAAAAGGAAATATACTTGTAATTATTTAATTTTGTTTTGAGTTTAGACCTGGTCTGATTATGAAGTTCATTTTAGCTTCAAAGATCTCAGATGGCCGTCGCTTGGCTCTGTGGATAGACCTAGCGTAGTATCTTCCATCGAAGCGGTTCAAGCTTCGATTTCCGGCGTGGACAATGGAAGCAGTTTATCTTCCGTTTACACGCAGTGGTCGTCAGCACTCGCTGAAATGTGCAATGGGTACGCGGTGCCGTCCCGTGTGCACGGTCGTGCAACAGGGAGAGATAGAGAGCATACCCGCTAGCAGCTGCGGAGTGCACCCTAGTGCATTGCGTTTTCCGCGGGTAAGAGAGACTAGCCCCAGCGTGCTCTGTGCTGACGACTCCTGCTTTACAGAAACGTTTCCAACATAGATGACATTCTGCAAAAGTTTGTGAACCTCTTATGATGCAGTGATGTTCCTTTTAAAGACATGCTAATGTGCTGAGAGATAATGTACTAACAGTCTTACTAATAAACCGTGTATAGTTTTTATACGAGACTTATGCAGAGTTGAGACAGAAAACGTTACTAGTAAACCGTGAATAAGCTATGGACGTATAAACAAGCTGTAACTATACAATGGGAATTGCTTTGCAGTAGCATCGCCGGCTGCTATGGCAGTAGTTATATACACGAAACCGCTTGTTTAAGCGTTGTATATAGGGAAAAAATATCCGCCCCTCTAACAGCTGTTCGTATCGACTGTCATTTTATGATGATGGTTACCTCGTAACCACAGAAGAACAAACCAAAGATCATAGAATTATTAGAATAATATTGCTGTAGCTTGTACTCTTTGACCAAAATGTAGTGTGGTAATCGATTAGATCCAGTTGTACTATCGATATTTAACACGCCACACTAGAGCGCTCTGCCGGATGCAATAGAGAACCTCAGATATTCTATTACCTTTCGTAACGAAGTAATGACGAAACTATGACGTAGCTGTGTAACAGCTGTACTGTTAAACACGACGTATGTAGTGATTATTAGTAAGGAATTTACACACGACTTATAAACGAGCTATTCATTGTATAAGTATAAGACAGTTAAACGTCTGTATATAGAGTTTTTATTAGTAAGACCGTAAATGTATATGCGGCACTACATGCGCGTGCTGCAAAATGCGATTCTATTGTCCGTTTTCAGTTCTTCGAATATCGGAGCGCAATGTAACGCGTAGGTGCAGTGTTCGTGAATAAATTATGATATGCAGCTTGTCAGGACCTTAGAGATCAGCCATAGTTGACACTTAGAGTAGTTACAATTCACTAAAAGTAACTAATATGGTATTCTGATTAGTAAAACGACTGTTTAATTTGAAGGATTTTTTGAAAAAAAAAAAAAAAACAACCACAGTCCAAAAACATAAATTTTCAGAAGAAACAAAAAACTATCTGACATGAGTGTTGTTGACACTTCAAGTATGAAATTCATCATGCCATTTCTTAAGGTGTTATAGAAACTTAGGAAAACTGAAGTACATGTATAACTTAAATTGGCTCATAGAAATACATGTGTAAATTTAGGTAACTGTGGACAGTGGTTGTTTTAAGAAAAAATACTCTGTTGTGGCTGAAGTGTGCCTCTCCTTTAATATTTTTCTTTATTATATCCTGTTTCTTCTCCTTTCGTTGCTTACGTTTCTTCCGTAGGGTTACTTCTGCACCTAAAGACGATTTCATAACTAATACAACAATTCACGCGCGAAAGTGTTTTTCTCTGAGGTGGCTTTTGCCGCGTACATAAGAAGCAGTACTGCCATTCTACTGCAGTTTAAAATTGTATGGATAAATGTTTCAAGATGATTCGTTCATTCATTCATTCATAGTATTCTGTCCAAGGGCAGGTCTTTCACTGCAAACCGAGCATTCTCCAGTCTTTCTTATTTTCTGCCTTCCTCTAAGTCTCCGCATATGATTCATATATCTTAATGTCGTCTATCATCTGATGTCCTTTTGTGCCCCGAACTCTTCTCCCGTTCACCATTCCTTCCAGTGCATCCTTCAGAAGGCAGTTTTTTCTCAACCAGTGACCACAAGGTGATATAAATGGGATATTTGTAAATGTTACCATCGTCCTGGTTGGACAATGACGGTTTTCACAAAAAAAAAAATTGGACTATAATTATTTTATAAAAACCACTGAAAATTTCCACTCCTATAATATAGGCCTACGGTGTTTTTTCCCCTAATAACTAATTCAGTAGATGGTCACTACAATACGCTCACCATATACTTAAGGGGACACTCAACTATATTTTGGAACTTTTTTCCTATTTGACCAATCTTTTTTCAAATTTGGAGAAAAAGTTTAATATACACATGGAAAGTAACATGCAAAATCTCAGCTCATTAGATCCAATATTTTTCAAAATAAAAAACTATTTCAATTTTTAATCAATCATTAATTGAAATATCACTTTTAATTATCATTTTTTATTTTTTGGCTTTGTGCATTTGAGTGTGACTTCTCAATGAATAGGGCAAGAATTCTACGTATTGATTTAGTTCTGTCACGTAAATTAGTGTAGAAACTTAATTTTTCATTTCTATGACACTTTTTCTCCAATTTTTAAGTTGAGTGTCCCCTTAATATATCAAATTTGCATTTTTTGGACTAAGGTTATTTTTTCGAAAAAACCTTCATTTAATCTCTCCAAAATTACAGATGGTCGCTTCCCGTGTGAACTCATACGATACCGTTTCTAAACCTAAATTCAGTTAAAATAACTGAAAACGAATACTAGCAGGAAAGTGGATAATTTATTTCTCTTCCATACTTTGTGTCATGTTGACCATTTTGCCAGGGAGCCCCGATACTTGTGAATGTTTAATGTTGGTTCACAGTATCCCTAAGGTAAATAATTCAACTAGTATTTATTAAAATATACATGTAAATTTATAAGTACAAGAAAGAACTAAATCGCACCATCATTCAAACAAAACAAACACATTAAAATTATTATATAACGCAGCTGTGAAGGAACATTCTTCACCCTCGTGTTATTGCTTATTTGTGGTATATTAGAAGGTGATCTAGAGTGACAAATGACGGGACGGAACGGGACAGAGGAAAAAGTGCAACATATTTTACTATTATACCTAAGTTTATGTCATAGAACGAATAGAATTAAGCGAAAAACGTATTTGTTATGCGCACTTCTGTTAAATATAAAATATAGTTATGAAGGCTCTTACAGTACGTTTATAAAAAATAGTCACCTACATCTAAAAATGAGAATTTGAAACGGAATTTCATGAAATTATACTAGATTGTATACAGAGTGTTTCAAAAGTGATGGTAAAAAATTTAGGGAAGAGAATCTCTCCTTCCCACTTTCTTAACAGTAATAGCAAAATAATAATATAGTATTAACCAAATATTAATGCGATCCTTGCAAAAGTCCTTCCTACCTTGAATTTATTTTAGGATTATCATAATATTTTATTTCATGTAGAGAAAGAAAATTGTTCAGTTGCAAATAAAACTTCACAAAATTTGGCGATCTTACGATGGTGCAAAAAAAAAAAAACTTTTTGCATCTACATAAAATTGTGATAGTGATAAGATATTAGTTATGTGATTCTGCTATTTTAGTTTGATCAATAGGATTCTGATATTTAACGCACTGGGTTGGAATTAATCTGAAAATATATCAAGGCTTCCCTTGTGTTTCTATGCCTGGAATCGAGTTTTATTATTTATATACTTTTTTTAACGTATACAGTACTCCCAATAATTTATTGTGTTTTTAATTTTGCCCTTGATAAAACTTTCAGTTTCTGCATAGAGTGGAGGCATACCTTTTATGAGTCAAAGATTCGCAGCTTTCTGACCCACAATAAAATTTTAGATTGAATTATTGGTTTATAAAATGCATATGCAAGTGCTGTATAATGATGATGATGGTAATAATAATAATAATAATAATAATAATAATAATAATACTGTTTATTAGCATGTTAATAAATGAGCGAAATAAAATAAATACTCATATTGTATCATCATCATCATCATCATCATCATCATCATCATCGAAGCATTAGATCCATTGTTCTATTGCGGATTGTTATTATCATTATCATAGTTACTACTTGGCCTACATGTCGTAAACTCATAGCTTCGTGTTTTCCCCAGTCGTCTGTGTATTTTCTCCTAACATATTCACGTCATCCGCATAGACAAGCAGCTGATGTAACCCGTTCAATTCCAAACTCTCCCTGTTTTCCTAATGGCATAGTCTAGAGCAAAGTTGAAAAGTATAGGCGATAGTGCGTCTCCTTGCTTTAGCCCGCAGTGAATTTGAAAAGCGTCGGGCAGAAACTGCCCTATACGGACTCTGCTGCAAGTTTCACTGAGACACATTCTCATTAATGAAACTAGTTTATTGGGAATACCATTATACATTTAGTTTTTCCATCTATTCAGGATGGAATGAGAGTCTGCAAGCAAGTCATCATTCTCATCCTTGTACACATTTATCCTTGCCTGATAACCTTCCTTAAATTCCTTTATGCCTTTATATAAATCTTCAATGTTTTCTTATTATTTGATTCTACTTCATTGAGTTTTTCCTTCAGATATAATCTCTCTTTTTTTTGCTAAGTGTACATCATCATCATCATCATCATCATCATCATCATCATCATCATCCTTAATTCTGAATAGTGATGTATGTAGAAGTATTGACGCAAATATAACGCTGCATGGCTGCCATTATCAGGAGTTCGGATAATTTCTTGTATTGTCTCAAGAGAAAACCCGGAAACGTGTTTTTTTAAGTTTGAGTGTTGTTTAGTCAACTGTACGAAGACGGATTTGAACCTCATAAGTGACACCAATAAGGCATCACTCATGAGGCAACTAAGCGAGGAGATAATGAGGTAGGATGGCTATTTATTTTCCCTCCATTGCATGCATCGCTGATTAGTTACATATTACACTAATTACTGCAGAGCAGTGCAAAGGGAGCAGTTGTTCGACACACCGGCAACAGGGCAAGGGTTGTAAATTCACCTTGTGTACCTGCAGAGGTCTGACTCTGCGGTACACAGGATAGCTGCAAGCAGTAGGTACAGCGTAGTAAAGCAAACGTCAGTACTAAAGAAACATGAGAACAGTTCGGTTCTAGTGTTACGATGTCTAAGGGGGAGCAAATTCGTTCGGCAAAGTTTAAGAGACTTAATTCCGAATATGGTGATATTTTTGATAATTGATTCAAGCATAAAACAAATTGGAATACATTGAATCGAATTATAGGTTTATTCCTGATTGTATAACAGCTTTAGAAAAGTCTGGTACAAAACTGGTTGATCAGATTTCCCTACTGCGAAATATCTGGAAGAAAGTGACTCAAGTAGACGATAAAATTGGTAAAATAATATCTGCGAAAATAACAAATAAGTTGAAAAAAATGGTGGATATTATAAACTCTGAAAGATTAGTGACAGTATTTCTGGAGATAAGGATTCCTTTGAAGAACTAACAGAAGTTGAAAAAAAATGTTTTATAGGATTTTACGTATGCCCCAGTTGTCTCAACAGACGTAGAAAGAAGCTTCTCCACGTATAAGGTCATGCTATCAGATAGACGAAAATCGTTTTCTGTTAATAACTTACAAATGTCATTTGTTGTGCATTGTAACAATATTTGGAAGAAATCTGATAACATATCACATGTGCATTAATAAATCACTCTCATTGTAAAGAAAAGGAAAAACAAAAAACAATTTTTCAAGTGCTTTTGCGAATAGAATATCATGAACCCGTTACAAATAAACAGTGATTTTGTTTGCGTTCTGTATGAAATCATACATGTATACAGTATATTATTTGTTTAGGACGAAATGGTTAATTAGTTTTGTAATTTTGAAATCTTACTAAAGCATCTGTAGGAAATTAATTGTATAAACGTTAGAGAACTGTGTCATTTCTATTGTGTCGTCTGTACGTCAACACATCGTGTACATGACCGTCGCTTGTACACAGGGAACACGCCGAGTAACGTCGGAACCCTTGCTATGATGCCATTCTGTCTATCATGTGCTCCGTCTGCACCGCTCTAGTAATTAGACTTCATATGTATACAAACAATAATATCGTTCTTCCTTTGACACATATCGTCAAGTGAGGTGTACTGCCTGATAATAGATGTACAGATAAGGAAATGAAAATTTGAGCTCCCTTATTGTAGGCCTATAAGTTTCTCTTACAACACATTGCGCATGTGCAATAAACAAGAGCCCCTGTATATATGCTAATTGTGAACAGTCGTGTGAAATTGTTGCCTACAAGCAGATGTCCCATCAAAACTCACTCCAAATTTTAATTCCATATCTGTACAAATCAGCCAGAACTTCATCAGATGTAGTTTTTAAGTGTTAAGGCAAAAATATAAGCAAACAAAATAAATAAATGTATAGACAGTACCTAAATTGATATCTTAAAATGAACAGGGTACAAAGGGAACGACATTCCTGAAAGAAAATATTACAAACTAGGTACACCAAGATGAAATGGAGATTCGAACCGAGGCGCATCGAGATGTGCCGCTGTTGCACTGTACCTTCGCAGGCTCCAGCAGTCTGTTGCAGCGAATCAGTTTCTGGAAATCCATAGGCCTATGGAATTTCCTCTTTAAAAAGTTAGCGCGGTCGTTTACGAGCCTCCTGCAGACGATGTTCCTTTGTCTAACAGGAAGCTCTTGTTGTTTGTGCAGCGGACGCTGGCTACTAAATAGCGATTTGTCTCACGAACGGCCTTCGGATTAATGCTGCGATCTTCCTTTGTTTCTGTCAAATTGGGTTTTAATGAGTATTTTAATTACCTACACTGAAACAATCTTAACGACCTTATAATTGATTGAAGTGGGTATTGCAACTTGAGCAGTATATTAATTTTAAAATTGGCACCGATTCAAACTAACAAAGACGAATGACAATTCATTAAGTGCGACCAGCACCGCTTGGTGCAATGCACAGAAATTTATGTCTACGGGCTCTTTCCATATTGCTTTTCCACACTTCCTCGGTGAATTTCATTAGAAATGTTATTCAACATGGCGTTATACAAACGAATTGTAAACTTCCCTTTTTCCAACGAATCACTTGACTCAGGGGTGATCAATTTAGATGCTCCTTTGCCAAATAGTAATATTTGACATATTTTTTATTAACGGTTGTTAACGGTGAAATTTGTAATAGCCTTCAAACGATTAAATAATAATAGTAGTGAAATTCTCTTGTTTATCCTTCAGAGCTGCTATATTCATAATTTAAAGTATTTGACTTCCATCAAATTTATAACAATGTATTACTGAATTTCGTACATAAAAATCGAAATACATTTAATTTATATTTACATAAATATAAAACCAAAAGATCAGACAACATATGCTTGAGAGTTCCTAAATGCACTACAACTGTAGCATATAATCACAGTAGCAACTTCAGTTCAAGACTTTATAACATGATAATAGATAAATTCCCAAACATACAATTTGCTAATGCTCTTTATTAAAAAAAATCTATTAAAAATTGCTGTCAACAGAGAAAATTTAAAGCTCAATTATTGTGATATCTGTGTTTTCTTTTTTTTTTCTTTTATTACTTTTTACTCCGTTATTCAATAAAATGTCTTAACATTAACTTATGTGGAATGCCCTCTGAGCACGAGTATGTAACTTACTCTTTCTGGGATGCTAGAGACTTTATATATATATATAAATCAATATGTATCTTTGTTCTGGCAATAAAGTATTATTATTATTATTATTATTATTATTATTATTATTATTATCATTATTTGCGTAGCGTCTGTGACTAAATACATCGGACCCAAGTTCCTATTCCCAGCAGGAGAGTAGAAAAAATGTTATGTTAAATATTATTTAACGACGCTCGCAACTGCAGAGGTTATATCAGCGTCGCCGGATGTGCCGGAATTTTGTCCCGCAGGAGTTCTTTTACATGCCAGTAAATCTACTGACATGAGCCTGTCGCATTTAAGCACGCTTAAATGCCATCGACCTGGCCCGGGATCGAACCCGCAACTTTGGCCATAGAAGGTCAGCGCTATACCAACTCGTCAACCAGGTCGACAGGAGAGTAGATGCAGGAGAGATGATTCCTACGTACAATCGATTTCAGAAGTCGACCATTAATACGAGAGTACTTATAGAACTAGATAACTTATGTCTTATTTAACCGTATCAAATTCTAAATGTTTATCATATTACCACGTAACTACATACGACTGGCTCTTACTTAAACGTATAAATTTCTAAACTTTTATCGTATTACCACGTAACTACATATGACAGATCCCTACGTACAGTAGATTTCAGCAGTCGATCATGAACTGGAGACAACCACTAGAAGTGGTTTACAAATATCTTACTTAAATGTATCGAATTCTAAATGTTTATTATATTAATACGTAACTGCATATGACTAACTCCAGTGTACTATCCATTTCAGCAGCCGACCATTAACACGAAAGAACTGATAGAACTCATTCACACACACACAAACACACAGATATATATATATATATATATATATATATATATATATATATATATAAAGCGTATCTATTTCTAAACGTTTGTCATATTTCCAAGTAGCTACATACGACTGATTCCTGCGTACTACCGATTTTAACAGTTGACCATAACAGGAGAGCCAATAATAGTAATATGCGTTACAAGAGCGGTATGTTGAAGTTTTCATGTTCGAGGAAAAGTTTGAAAAAGCTCAACTACGTTTCGCTTTTTCAATTTCCGAGAATTGAAAGAAAACATACCGCTCGTGTATCGTACATTATTTTGTGCGAAGATCGTTTATTAAATACCTGAAAGAGGAATTTCTAATTAGTTGCAATGAAATCTCCATCTTGGTTTCTGTTCAATGACGGCAAATTTGCAAAACAAAAATAACTATCTTCAACATTGTTGCTTTAAAATGTTTTCTGTGGTTACTATACTCCAGCAGGCCGTGATATACGTCTGTCTTTCCCCCCCCCCCCCAGTCTATAAATGCGAACTTAAAACAAACGGTAAGGTTATGTAATGATTTATTTTTCATTTTAATATTTTAACAATATTATTTATATAACATATTGCAGTAATAACATCGACAAGTTTAATTTTGCCGGTCAAGGAGATGTTTAGAAATGGAAAATATCTTTGACATTTAGTGGCGTTGTAGAGTTTAATTAATTTTTGCAAATAATTAAAAACAATACTTAACAGTGCAATTTAGGTGAAATTGCAGTGGTAAGTTTCCAATTTATAATTATTACTATATTGAACGTCTCTAAAAAGCCTAAAGCAGTAAAATCAATATGTCACTTAAGCGGTAAGAAGAGGGAAATTGTTATGTGTGCTAGGTTGGGAATACTGAATGTGGAATTTTAGACTTTCCGCGGATTGGTTTTGTGCGGGAACCAAGCAAATACGCACGATCTCGCACAAAAGTAGTCTTATCTTACTTAAAAGGATCAAATTATAAATGTTTATTATATTACCACGCAACTACATAGATGATTCCTGTGTACAGTTGATTTCAGCAGCCGACCATTAACACGAGGGAACCAATAGAACTGATTATATCATACTTCCACGTATCAAATGCGAAACGTTTATATTTCCACATAACTGCATATGACTGATTCCTGTGAACTATCGATTTCAGCACTCGATCATTAACACATACGTAACGTAACTACATACGACATCACCGATAGAACCGGTTAACTTACATCTAAGGGTACGTACACGTTGGAGAGACGATAAACGATAAAAGAAGCAGCGATGCTACATCAGAGAGAATTGAAGCATGTATTGTCATTTAGGTGTTCATATTGGAGTAACGATAAAAGCGAAGATACATGATAAAAACGACGAAAATGAAAAGTTCCATTTTCTTCGCTCTTGTCGTTCATATGATCTCTGATTAAGATAATATTAATCTGTATAATAACGGTGGTTATCAATATATCCGAATATTAATCGATTTATTATTATTTCGACGTATTAAATTAATTATTGTAGATATTGGCAAATTGATCAGTTGTGTATTTATTCGTCATATGTTATGTGATCACAAGAACCAATCACAACACAACGAATTTATACTATCTTTGGGATGAGAAACGGGTTTAATTTTGTACGTATTTAAGTTATATTAACCTTGAATTTAGCAGCTGATATTTCCTATAATCTTCTTTCATTAAGTGGATGCATAGAATATCTTCTACTGATAAATCAAACTGTTCGCTTCCCGCGTCCTCTTTGCTCCGATATGAACACTCGATTCTTTGATAATACCAAAGCGTCGCTAGGTAATTTCTTTTATCGTTTATCGTTGCTCCAACGTATACGTACCCTAACAGAAAAATACCAAATTCAAAACGTTTATCATATTACCACGTAACTACGTACGACTGATTCGTGTGTACAATCGATTTCAGCAGCGGGCCATTAACACGAGATAACTGACAGAAGTGGTTCACTTATGTCATAATTAAACGCATCAATTTCTAAAACTTTTTCACATTTCCAGGTAGCTACAGACTACTGATGCATGGGTACAATCGTTAATAGCAGTCGACCATAACACGAGAGAACCAATAGAACTGGTAATATTCAACTTAAACGTATCAAATTATAATTGTTTATCATATTACCAAATAACTAAATATGAATAATTCCTGCGTACAATCGATTTCACTAGCCGACCATTAAAACGAGAGAATCGATAGAACTTGTTAACTTATACATATCTGAGGGTACGTACACGTTGGAGCGACGATAAACGATAAAAGAAGCAGCGATGCTATATCAGAGAGAATTGAAGCATGCATTGTCTTTGAGGTGTGCATATTGGAGTAACGATAAAAGCGAAGATGCACGATAAAAGCGACGAAAAAGAAAAGTTCCATTTTCTTCGCTCTTGTCGTTTATATGATTTCTGATTAAGATAATATTAATATGTATAATTACCGATGGTTATCAATATATTATTATTTCGGCATATTAAATTAATTATTGCAGATATTGGCAAATTGATCAGTTGTGTATTTATTCGTCATATGTTATGTGATCACAAGAACCAATCACAACACAACGAATTTATATTATCTTTGGGATGAGAAACGGGTTTAATTTTGCACGTATTTAAGTTATATTAACCTTGAACTTAGCAGCTGATATTACCTATGTATCTTATTTCATTAAGTGGATGCATAGAATATCTTCTACTGATAAATCAAAATGTTCGCTTCCCGCGTCCTCGTTGCTCCGATATGAACACTTGATTCTTTGATAATTCCAAAGCGTCGCTAGATCGTTTCTTTTATCGTTTATCGTTGCTCCAACGTGTACATACCCTTAAACCTGTCAAATTCTAGATGCTTACTACCACGTAACTGCATACGACTATTTCCTGTGTACATTCGATTTCAGCAGTCGACCATTACGCGAAAGTACCAATAGAACTGGTCAACATATCTTATTTAAACGTATCAAACTGTACATGTTTATCATATTACCACATAACTACATATGACTGAATCTTACTCAAACGTATAAAGTTTTAAACATTTATCTTATTACCACGTAACTACATACAACTGATTCTTACGTACAATCGATTTCTGAAGTCGACCATTGCTACTAGAATACCTATAGAACTAGTTAACTTATGTCTTCATTAAACTTATGAGACTCCAAATGTTTATCATAATACCACACAACTACATACGACTGAGTCTACCTTAAACTTATCAATTTCCAAAGCTTTATCGTTTTACCTCGTAACTACATACGACTGATCCCTTTATACAATCGATTTCAGCAGTAGGTCATGAACTCGAGAGAAGCGATAGAATTGGTTCACTTATATTCTACTTAAATGTGTCGAATTCTAAATATTTATCATATTACCACGTAACTGCTTACAACTGACTCCTGTGTACAATCGATTTCAGCTGTCGACCATGATACGAGAGTGCGAATAGAACTGCTTAGGCCTATATCTTACAGAAAGAAATGAAATTCTATACTGTTATCATATTACCACTTAACTACATACGACTGATTCGTGTGTGGAATCGATTTCACTAGCCGGCCATTAACAGTAGAGAACTAATATAACTGGTTCTCTTATATCTCATTTAAACGCATCAAATTCTAAACGATTGCCATATTTCTACGTAGTTACTTTCGACTCATTCATGGGTACAATCGATATTAGCAATCAACCATAAAAGGAGAGATCCAATAGAACCGATCATATCTCTCTTAATCCTATCAAATTATAATTGTTTATCATATTACCAAATTAGTACATACGACTGATTCCTGTGTACAATCGATTTCAACAGCTGACCATTAACACGAGAGAACCGATTGAAATGGTTTTATCAACAGTAATCTCACTAGACGTTTTGATTTATCTAGAGAAAATCAAAACTCGAGTGGGATTTAATTGACTATTACACGATTAGAAGAAAGTATATAAAGATTAGAAGTAACGAAGTACTCCAATACAATAAAATATTAATTGACTTACGAAAATACAACTGTCTTCAAATGTATTATTGTACCATCTCAACATTACAAATATTACGCTAGATGCATGCTAGATGGCAGTAGTGAGCAATGCCTTCTCGTCGAGAAGTTCTCGATCTATTATACACGATGGCAATGTTTTTTAGTCAAGAAGGCTTTGTTGATTCAGTTTCATTTTTATTAAAATGCAACATTCCACTTCAATTACCCGAATCCCAGTAATCAACGTCACTTGACAGATGATTTTCAATAAATCTTAATATTAAACAATCTCTGATACGTGACTATCCATAATATCATATAGCAGAAGCTATAACATAACCTAACTAATATACACAAGTGTTAGAAAAGTTTTAATTAACGACGATGACATAAAAAATAAACATGAATAATTTTAAAAGGAATAATTATTGAATGCACAATTTTCAAATTTGAACGTGGTTGGTGGTTCAATTGATGTTATATTGGACGTGTGCATAATAGAAGTGGAACTCGTTGATTTAGGCCTACATGGTGTATTCAACTTATTCAGGATTTCCGAATGGTGCTCTTCATTTATTTGTAAATCGGATTTCAGAAGATGCATAGGTATGATCAGTGATTTTTATTAATTCTTATTCTTGAATGCCAATGCGAGTCATATTTGAAACTGCTGTGCATTGACTGGAGTGGTTTGTAATTTTATATATATATATATATATATATATATATATATATTGACGTCCAGACCAGCGCAGTTTCAAATGTTGGCAAACAAAGAAATAAATGCTAGGGATGCGATAAAATTAAACAAATGCTAGGGACGCGATAAAATTAAACAAATGCTAGGGACGCGATAAAATTGTGCGATAAGCAGCCATGATTGGTTGAAATATGTCCTTTCGTACCGTTTTATTGGTCAAAAGTAGTATGACGTAATAAGAGTGTAATAGTCATAGTTAAACGTATCATATTCGAAATTTTTAACATATTGCCTTTTAATTGCGTATGACTAATTCCTGTGTATAATCGATTTCAGCAGTCAATTATAACACGAGAGTATCAATGGAACTGGTCAACATATCTTATTTAAACGTATCTAACTCTACATATTTATCAAATCGCCACATAACTACATACGACTGAATCTTACTCAAACGTATGAAATTTTAAACCTATATCTTATTACCACTAACTACATACAACTGATTTCTACGTACAATCGATTTCACAAGTCGGCCATTAATAGAGAGTACCTAGAGAACTAGTTATCTTATGTCTTACTTAAACGTATCAAATTCTAAGGGCCGTATTCATAGACATTTTTAGCGCGGGTTTTCGGTGGATTATCAGCGTTTTTCGTATTCATAAACCAGTGTTAGCGATAGGATATGATTTGAATTCTGTACTAGTAACCAGTGGATAGCCGTGGCTAGCTTAGTACGCTCGTAGCGCGTGCTGCGAAATGTCTATGAATACCACCCTAAATGTTTATCATATTACCACTTACGTAGCCGGCGATGTAGCAATGGAGAGGGAGAGGAACTGGGCATCCTACCCTATTATCTCTTGCCTCAAAAGTGGCACCTTGTAAGTATCACTTGTGAGATTCAAACCTGTCTCTGGACAGTTGACTAAACAACATGGTCCGCCTATCTACACTAATGTTGAATCGCACTGTTAATAAGAGTGGTGACTGAAATGGACAATAGGCTCAAGTATTATTATTGTTATATTATTATTAGTGTTATTATTATTATTATTATTATTATTATTATTATTATTATTATTATTATTATTATTATTGAGGTATAAAGTTACAGGAGAATGGAACGCAGAACTGCACGAATTGTATTCTTCACCTGACATAATTAGGAACATCAAATCAGACATTTGAGATGGGCAGGGCGTGTAGCACGTACAGACGAATCCAGAAATGCATATAGAGTGTTAGTTGGGAGGCCGGAGAGGCAGAAACGTAAATAGAAGGATAATATTAATATGGAT
The DNA here is from genome assembly GCF_040183065.1 of Periplaneta americana. NCBI lineage: Eukaryota > Metazoa > Arthropoda > Insecta > Blattodea > Blattidae > Periplaneta > Periplaneta americana. Next base: position 136,900,178 of record NC_091129.1, read on the forward strand.
TTGAGGAAGGTGGGATATGATTGTAGAGGCTGGATTAATCTTTGGATAGAGGCCGATAGCAGGCTTATGTGAGGGAAGCAATGAACAACCGAGTTCTCTAACAGCCCTAAGTAAGTAAGTATTTATTATTATTATTATTATTATTATTATTATTTATTAACCTTGTTTTGTTACTTTGCAAACTATTAATCAGAAGCGGTCCATTGCATTGTATTAGCGGTCTTTCACTCGAACATTCTTTTACTTTCCGTATATTTTTAATTCTCGTTTGCTTTTTAGTCAAAGTCTGCAAATAATTTCTATATTTCTCCTTTTTCTTATTACTCGACAAAAAAAGTAGGGACCTGCAGTACGTAGAAGAAAGATCATGTTATTTGGACATTATCTTACATCGATTGGTCCACATCTGTGGAGTAACGGTCAGCGCGTCTGGCCGCGAAACCAGGTGGCCCGGGTTCGATTCCCGGTCGGGGCAAGTTACCTGGTTGAGGTTTTTTTTCTGGGGTTTTCCCTCAACCCAATATGAGCAAATGCTGGGTAACTTTCGGTGCTAAACCCCGGACTCATTTCACTGGCATTATCACCTTCATCTCATTCAGACGCTAAAAAACCTAAGATGTTGATAAAGCGTCGTAAAATAACCTACTACTACATCAATTAGCCTGTACGTACGTATATTGTGCTTACGTTTGACAGCCCTCCTCTCACTATTGCTTTGCATCTGTGGAACATGACCAACTTCCAGTATCTGGTGTCGATCTGCGGACATAGCTAAGAGCAGGAGATGCGTCACTGTTCGCAGAAACTATAATTGCCTTCGGAGGCAGGAACAGGGGGCCGTCATAGCGTTCGTCGGCCGCTTTGTTCCAGTTTCCAGAACAACTTGCACTCAGACTCTCCCCTAGTATACGAACCGCCTGCCTTCTTCTTGGAGTTCACTCGATACTCACGTTGTAATTGTTGGAACATGGAAGCCGTGAACTAAAGCCAAATTAATCCAAGTTTGAAGGGACCTGCTGATTATCTTCTTCCTCTTCTTCTTCTTCTTCTTCTTTTCCAAAGCTATACCTATCGGTCCTTCGCTTCTTCTGTGTTAATCGTCCACTGCGTATTTCCGATTTTCTTTCAGGCTCATTCACAATGAAAATTAAACATAACGTAAGCGTTAACTTACGAACATAAACGTTACGGTAAAATCAAGAAGTCATACCATCATTCACGATGGGAACATAAACATAACAGCAAACATACTTGGTAACCATGGAAACATAACAACGACGCCATTTCCTCATATTCTGTCGTATACTTCAGCGCTCCACGATTGTGTTCTGTTTGCAAATCACGTAAGCATAAGCATGAAAGTTTGGAGTTTGCAAACTTTCATGTTAACGTTTTACGGTAATGTTTATGTCAATGCTTATGTGAATCATTGTGAATGATCCCATTTGGTAGCCTGGGCGCAAACTTCTGTGTTTATGTTACGGTTATGTTTAATTTTCATTGTGAATGGGTTCCTCTTTCAGATTCACAAGGCAATACTGCGAGTATTTTCCGTAATCTAATTTCGGTCGTTCTTCACATAGAAACCATAAAAATTCAGTAAAATAATTTAACACAGTAATTTCCATCTGCATTTGCATTTATTTGTATCATGAAATTTTATATATCACAAAGAGATTCGAAATAATACACAGTCCCACTACTTTTTTCGGCACTTTTAAATATTTCCTTGCACGCTTAAAAATTTAAGTGATTCCTTATATCCTGATCCTTCAACACGTCCCTTCTTGTCCTTTCTATTATGTATCTAAACAAAATTGATCTCCGCTGCTTGAGTTTCACTTTAAATTTTTCTTTTCTAAGTTCATTCTTCATTTCCATACAATTAACCTGTCATTTTCACAGTTTTTAAATTGAATTTCAGAATCATTTCGAGTTACCTTTTGTAAGATTCCTTTCAATACTACCACCCGTATTATAACCAAAGCTTTCTCGTCGTCGTCATCACCAATATCAGCAGCAACAACAACATCAGCAACAGCTTTTATGGGTTGGGTCTCCAAGATTCATCTCGACGTCAAGGAGCTCTTGATCTTCCCATTTAGCGGTGTGACGTCCTCTTGTTATTTTCGCTTTTTTGTTTTATAATTATGTTAATACCGAGTATACTCATATATGATGTAAGTTATCATAAATTCTATTTAATTGTTTAGTACTATTTTTGACACAATAATGATGATGATGGTGGTGGTGGAGATCTCTATTGCACATTCGTTGTGGTAAATTGATTAAGTCACACTGCTAAGTATTCACTGATTGATAAATTTTGATAGTTGTTGGTCAGCCAACTGTCTGACAGATCTGAACCTCACAAGTTATACCAAGAAGGCACCATTTATGAGGCAACTAGGGCAGAAGATAATGGGATAGGATGGCCAGTTCCTTTCCCTTTCCATTACATACATCGCCGATTAGCTACATATTACACTAATCAGATTTCAAATGTATACAAACAATGTTCTTCCTCTGACACATCGTCAAGCGAGATGTACTGTACATATCAGACAGAACCGCAATTAAAGGCAAATTTTGATTATTTATTTAAATTAAGGAATGTATCCTTTTACAACTTTTGATTAACAAAATATCTTTCTGAATTTGGTTTCTCAGTGCTAGACCGTATGCTAATTATTTCACTAATACGAGTTTGATTCCCAAATTTGACTAATGTAATACTTGTGCAGAAATAAATCGGAAGATGAGCGTTTCTTTAGGGTTCTTATTTTATCCTTCAGTCAATATACGAAGGTTTCAGAGCCATAGTGGGCCAAGCGCCGTATATTAAAAATGGAGAAATACTCAAAATATTATTTTTAGTAAGTTGTTTCTATTTATGTGTATTTAATTTTCCAATTCTGAGTTCGTACACATACATTATGTACATTACATGTATATACGATTTTTCCCGAGAAGTAATATTTTTGCCTTAATGTGTTTTGCTTGTAAACCGACGATATTAGACTTTCGTCCCATCTACGTCTCGGCCTCCCTTAGGTCTTCCAACTAACGATTTTATATTTTATATACAGTAGTTTTATTTTAAGATGTTATAGTTTCATGTTTACTTTAATATTTACACAGTACAATGAACTCTTTAGACCAAAAATTCAACGATCTATCAAATCAGTTTAAAAGACCAGTTAAAAACTACAATAATGTGCTACAAAACCTATTAATACTGTGTCTTATCTAATTTCAATGTAATTGTACTGATGCCAAATTAAATAAGAAATTACAGAGAAACTATAAAGGTTAAAGTTAGCCTTATTAGTGGCCAAATCGGTCCAGAGGATGATGGGAGGTTAAGGCTCCCACCTTTTACAGATAATTGACATTAATAGCAGGCAGAGATCAAATTCTGTTAGGTTCCATTTTGGAAATCAAGCAATATACTGTAGCTATTTGTATGATATCAAGTTGTCTTGCAAGAACAAACAAACTATTAGTCATGAGCATATTATGGCATCAATAGGTTATCTGGAATGTGGCTAATGTCACGTGATATACGAATTTGATGTAATCGCCCGAAAGAATGGACAAAGGATGCCAAGTGTCGAGAAGAGTAGTCGTAACTCGGCTCTGATTAATTACTTACACTTTTATCTGGATTACCAGGTAGCTGACTTCAAGAGAAAACGATCATACAGCGTCATGTAATTGGAAACGAGTGCTTTACGGGGAATCAAGTTGTTTTGAGCTCTCTCGGAAAGTCGCCGCCTTGAATCTCGGACGAGACAGGAACATCTGTTGTGGATGAGGTTTACAAAACCAGTGTTTCTAGCCAGAAGTGCATAATTAATAATAATAATAATAATAATAATAATAATAATAATAATAATAATAATAATAATAATATGGAAATGTAAAAATTGGAGATTTATCGTTTGAAGAGGTGGAGAAGTTCAAATATCTGGGACCAACAGTAACAAATATAAATGATACTCGGGAAGAAATTAAACACAGAATAAATATGGGACACGCCTGTTATTATTCGGTTGAGAAACTTTTATCATCCAGTCTGCTGTCAAAAAATCTGAAAGTTAGAATTTATAAAAGAGTTATATTACCGGTTGTTCTGTATGGTTGTGAAACTTGGACTCTCATTTTGAGAGAGGAACATAGGTTAAGGGTGTTTGAGAATAAGGTGCTTAGGAAACTATTTGGGGCTAAGAGGGATGAAGTTACAGGAGAATGGAGAAAGTTACACAACACAGAACTGCACGCATTGTATTCTTCATCTGACATAATTAGGAACATTAAATCCAGACGTTTGAGATGGGCAGGGCATGTAGCACGTATGGGCGAATCCAGAAATGCATATAGAGTGTTAATTGGGAGGCCGGAGGGAAAAAAGACCTTTAGGGAGGCCGAGACGTAGATGGGAAGATAATATTAAAATGGATTTAAGGGAGGTGGGATATGATGATCGAGAATGGATTAATTTTGCTCAGGATAGGGACCAATGGCGGGCTTATGTGAGGGCGGCAATGAACCTCCGAGTTCCTTAAAAGCCAGTAAGTAAGTAAGTAAATAAATAAGTATGTAAGTAATAATAATAATAATAATAATAATAATAATAATAATAATAATAATAATAATAATAGTAATAGTAATAATAATAATAATAATAATAATAATAATCCGTGGCGCTACAGCCCATGAAGGGTCCAGACCGACCAGCCGGTTGCTGGCCTCACGCCCACATGCCGAAGCAGAGGTGGACGATCATCCAACCAGAATGGAGGTATCGTGTGGTTAGCATGATGATCCCCCCCAGCCGTTATAGTTGGCTTTCGCAACCGGATTTCGCTACCTATCGTAGCTCCCCAAGTGCATCACGATGCTGGGTGGGCACCGGTCTCATACACTGGCCAAAATTTCATGAGAAAATTTCTTCCCCCATGAGGACTCGAACCAGCGCGCATTCCGTAACGCGAGTCCTAGACAGGATGCCGTAGACCACGACGCCACGGAGCGGAAAGTAATTAATAGACAAAGATAATAATTCTCTCTATACGTCAATTTCCAATGAAAGTCACCTCTTCCGCAACTATTTACTTCTCATGCTGTTGCCGCAAATTCATTTTTAAACGACAGATACAAAGCAGGAATAGATTACAAAAACTTTTCGAGCGGGAGCGCGCCACGCAGTCCGCACTATCAGAGCATTGCCAGAATAGACGGCTTCTGGAATGCCATCCAGGACGCATTGCCGCTAAATGTATGAAAAAACGAAGAATTGGGGAGACTTGCTTTGATTGGTGTGGAGCAATCGAAGAAAGACGATGCGACAAAAAAACAATTATATGGGCAGCCTTCCGTCTGTGGCCACTTATTGCTAAACTTGTAATAATTATCGTACCGTAATGGAAAGGAAAACATATTGTACTCTTATGAAATGTTTTAGTGAACTTCGATTATTTTCATCGTGATAGTTCTTCACAAATTTCAACAAGGTGGACGCATTGTAAGTATTGTCGGACCATCGGATCTATGCCCCTTCAGCGCTGTCGTCGTTCTTGGAAAAGTTAACGCCTCTACTCACCCCATTCCACCCGTTTCTCTCCCACTACGTCAAACAGCAGGCCACGAACCTTGCCGAATAGGAATGTTGCCAAACTTCCGTTAAACAGTGTCATGTCTCTTGAATATTGCTTAAAATACTGTAAGGTTAATTATTACTTATTCATAATTTAATAATTTAAGTAGGTCTACTGACGCTGATTGACTTTGCAAAATGCTATTACTTGCTTAATAATATTTCTTTCACCACTCCGTGCTACAGTATTCATGTTGAGTAGACAACACTGGACTGCAAGTGCAAATAAACTGTCCCGCAAGAAGGCTCAAAATTGTGAGTAGTGGGGGAGAGAAAGAGAGAGGGATAGAAAAGAGAGAAATAGGAATACAGGGGGAGAAATGAATTGCCGAGGCTGAGAAGGAATTAAGGTTCAGTTCGCATATCTTACGGGGGCACAGATCCGATGGTCGGACTATAAAGGCAAAGACCCATGCCATCAATGTTGTTCGGAAGTCGTGGTCTTGAATTTGGATTCAAATTAGCAATAGTTTAAAATTTAAAAGTTCATAGACTCGAGGATGTGATTCCTGGTTCCTGTAATTTGTTATACTTTCTTCAGTGATCTAAGAAAATACATCCAGTTGTGCTTCTAAGAAATCTCATCTGCTCTGTTTTTAATCTCGATAAGTCTTGCTGTCATAGTTGTGTTGAAATTGTTGATGGAGTATCGCTTACAGTAAAGCATTTCATAAAAAAAAACCGCTTTTCTCCCATTTATTTAAACACGAATTAATTACAATCATATTATAAAGTACAGCAGGACAGCAAAATGGAAAGAAAAGAGAAGGAAAATCTAGACTTGTCTCGAACATTTTTTAACCGTCAGCCCCGAAGGAAGAGTGTACTGGGACGACTTATGAAACTTTTTGTTTTTAGGTACATTGAAATTTTTAATTCTAATCAAGTTCATAAAACCAAAATTCTTAAACAAAACTTAAGCAGTTTTAGCAATACTGAATGAAAGTGAAAGGGACCTATCGAAACTAAACTAAGTAAAGATGAATTATTTGAGAATTGGACACACTTCGTTAGACCAGAAAAGAAATGACAATAGTATTCCATACAAAATGTAAATCATACCATAAATACAAGCATAAATTAGATACAACTTGTTAAAAGAATGAGTGACAGAATTTGGACTACCGACTGAAAAAGAAAATGAGGTAGAATGACCTGTCGAATATTTAACGTACGACATTCAGTTGTTCTCTGAATAGGAAAAAAACTTGTTTAACATTCGTGAAAGGTTATGATGACCATAATGGTATTGGTGGTGGTGATGATTATGATGATGGACGAATGATTAATACCACGCCTCCATTGTCTTTTTCACAGTTACATGATTGATCTGTTCCATCTCATATCTACGACTGTTTTCGTGATGGACGGACATTTTTTGACTGTGAATGGTTCTCATTTTGAGCATCTGTGATAAAGTTTGATTACTTACAGTGTTTTGTTTGTTTACTTTTATGGTCTACT